>NC_085139.1:291854135-292530302 GCF_024139115.2 Armigeres subalbatus
TTTTGCGAACCATTGACTCCTTGACTACCAACGTGTAATTGTCAATTTTTAACTACTGCACAGGCTACTTTGTCCTTTGTCTGACAATAAAAAAGCGAAAAGTTTATGTTTTTCTTTTGTTCAATTTTGAATACGATAAATAACATTTGACTTCATTTCCCAAAGAGATAGATGTTTCACTTTGAGTAATTGTAGAATTTTTTAGTTATCTATTGAAACTAGTCTTGAACTTCTTCTTGAAATCTTTGCATAACTTAATCCAGTATGAGTAAATATAGAGCATCAAATTATGTTCGGTTCATGCGAACATTATCATTATATTTAAATACCTAGATTTTCATTATTTAAGGGATTACATCTAATAAAACGGTAAACATCGTGATCGAGTCGTCAGCTACTTACATCGCTCATGTCGCCGACGTCCAGGTGTTTGCTGTCCACGCCGGACCCATTGGTGTCGTCCGGGACCAACGAACCAGCCGTTGGCCCTGGACCCATCGGTGTCCACCTTGTCGTAATGGTGCCGGCTCCCAGTCCACTATCTGCAATCGAAAGAGAGAAAGAGAGAGAATGGAAGAAAGATGTCAACTATTGATCGTATTAGCTGTGATGGAAGGATAGATACGCTGGCTAAAATTAAGCTTCGTTCAAGAATACCCAAGCGAAAAATATCTTGGTATGTACAACGGATGCAACGCTTATCTTATCTCAGCTCGATTACCGAAAGCTATGGGAGGAGGAAACTTGTCATAATTCTTTTTTTTTTGTTCCGTGACGTTCGCAGTATCAAGCATTCTTTATGCGTCCGACCTAAAGTCTGTGTCGAAGTTAGTTAGTCACGTTGCCGGTTGGTCAGTTTTACTAACTCTTAATGATGACGACGATTCGTTTGAGATAAGCAAAAGTAATAAATGGATGCGTGACATTTTTATATAGAAGAAAAAAAACGTTTGACGATTTTAAATTCTACGAAAAGACGCAAGTGCCTTTTTTAAGTCATGTTAGATAAAATGCTATTTTGACATAGGTTTCCATATAGAGACAGACATTTATGTGCAGTTCATTGCATTTGGTAAACTGGCAATAGAAAAAACCTCAAATTGTACTTAATTTACAGAAATGCAACAAATTGCCGGACCCCATCGAATCGATCTAGCATCAATTTCCCACCGCCGGGCTGTTGCGAATCCACGCAAAAGTGAATGTGAGTAGTGAGTCATTCGCATGTCAGTCCGGTTTCTGCACTGTCTCGTCTATGGGCACTGTTCCTACCTACTGAAGGTAAAACACAAAACGAAACGTACTTAATCCGCTTAGACACAGCAACTATACGTATAAAGGTATCAAGGTACACTTTATGTATATCGGTAAGTGGTGTACTACCGAAGGCACCAATCGCCAGCCCCACAATCGTCGCCACCACCACGACCACGACGACGACCAGCAGCACCAGGACAGGTCAACCTGCAGCAGCAAACGTGCCTTACTCGCTGTCGGATTGCGGTTCTTGCTCGGTGGTTTCCTATAGTCGATAACATTGTAATGGCTGTAAGCCAGCAGTAGTAAAAATGCTGAAAAATTAGAGTGGACATGAACGCACGTGTGCAACGTGCTGGCAGATAAATGTACATATGTGGAACCGTGGGAGGTCGATCGATAAATGTAGTGAAGTGGAGAGTTTACATGATTTGATGGTGGGTTTCTTGAAATGTGGGAAAAAAATCCAGAATAGGTGGCTCCTCTCCACGTGAATATACGCAAATGATATTTTTGGAAATGTATAACAAAATTGTCCGAAGCGCACGCCAAACTAACTGGAATCAACATATTTAAATTATACACAACTATAACTTTAATTAAATTCGCCTCCATCGTTGATTTATTTACTATTTGTTTTTTCACTACAGTAGTGCCTTTCTAATATTGTTAGATTTTCTAACAATTCTGTATAAAAGCGCGTATCAAAATCTGTATAAGAACAGGGCATATGCGTAATTGTTAGATTTTTTAATAAAAAATGAAAGCTCACAACAACCAAACATTGTAAGGAAAGCTTGAAAAATTGTAGGGTTTCATAAGCAGGAGGACCTGGGTTCAATTCCAGGCTTCCCTTTTCCTACTTTGTATTTCTATCTTAGTTCTTTCGGTGTTTCACGTTCTACCTAAACAATTCCTTGGTGAGGAATGTCGGCGAGACCCCAATTGTTTTCTACCTCTTGAATGTCAAATTAGGAAAACTCACGCCGCCATAAGCTATTTTCTGAAACGGGTAAATGACTGGAAACCTAACACTAATATTTACTGAGGTTTTTGGCTTTTCAGTCTGTGGGTTTTTTAGAACAACCGTTTAATATCTGTCCCAACGTTTCGGCAAATTGTTGTTGCCTTTATTCATGATTTTTCCCCTGATGAAGGCAACAACAATTTGCCGAAACGTTTTAACAGATCTTATACGGTTGTTCTAAAAATCCACAGACTGAAAAGCTAAAACCTCAAAAACACTCAAACATTAGCAGTCGAACTCTCAATCTACTAATATTTACTTTTTATACGGAACACTTGCTGAATGAAACGAAATGATGATGGTTGCCATGCAAATTTACCAAAACAAACGCCAAGAGTGGACGGTTTTGGTAAATTTGGAGTGAACGCCAATTGATGATAAAGTATCGACCAGCTGATCGAAACTGTCTCATAAAATGGCTTATTGTCGTGCGCAAAATATGTACTGGCTAACTAGTTTTTTGTTTTTTGACGTAGAAGCGAGAAGTCAGAAGTGAGAGGCGAGAAGTGAATAGTGAGAAATGAGAAATAAGATAAAGATGTGATATGTGAAAAGTGAGAAGTGAGAAGCGAGAAGTGATAAGTGAGAGCCGATAAATGAGAAGCTACAAGTGAGAAGTGAGAAGGAGAAATTAGATTCAAGAAGTGAGATGTAAGATGTGAGAAGTGAGAAATTCGATTCAAGAAGTGAGATGTAAGATGTGAGAAGTGAGAAGTGGGAAGCGTGAAGTAATAAGTGAGAACCAAGAAGTGAGTTGTGTGAAAATAGATATGAGATATGAGAAGTGAGGAGTGAGAAATAAAAAGAATTGAGAAGTGAGAAGCAATGAATTGAGAAGTGAGAAGAGAGAATCGAGAAGAGAATAGTGAGAGACAAGATGTAAACATTGAAAAATGAGATAAAGATGAGAGATGTAAGAAGTGAGAAGGGAGAAGTGTACCACGCGAATTTGACGTGACACGTTCCGTTGCTTGGATTGAAATCGCAACGTTATGCTCGTTTGGCTACACTAGTTGAGAGTTCGTTTGGCTACACTCGTCTTCACCTCAGCTCGTCTATGGAACCTATAGTGTCTACAATCTAAAATACTTTGCGATTTGGGTACAACATTTAGGTACAACATTGGGTACAACTAACCGGGATTCGGGTGGTCATCGAGCAACTATATCGATAACATTATCGAGTTCGCAAGTGGAAGGCAGAACATCAGTAAGGAACTGAAACAGAACCTGCTGGTGCACCGCCATGCTGTTCGAGTCGTAAGACAAGAACAGAACGCTTTTATTAGCCACCCGGAGGAAGCGTGAAGGCCAACTAAAGTGCCACAACCGAGGCCTTCTCGTTCCATGGAAGAGCGACTATTGAAGAGGCGATTGATTTCGCCCTTATGGCCAACGAGGAAAATACTAGGAAAATACGACTAGACTAGATGGCCAACGAGAAAAAGACTGCGCCTAACCAAAAACGGCTCAGGTTACAAACCGGCGAATAATCTAAGAGGCCAAACGTTGTCTTGACGGAGCAGATCGGGGTGTAGTGGAGTCCGAAGGGCGTTGACCCGAGAAGGCGACTTCTCGGCCCAAAAAAGCGAAAGGCACCATCCGGACGCAAGTCGACGGGTCACAAAAGGGTACCAGCCGGCCGGTGCCATCGGCACAAGGAACCAAAAATCCCTGGAAACTGGTTAGTAGCTCAAAGCGGAAGTCGAGCTCATCCCGCCCCGCTAAGAAAGTTAAGGACAAAGTAGAGGATATGTTAGTCAAAACTGATAAAGATAAGTACACCAACATCGATGCGGGCGACCGAAAAGCTTTCAGCGCTGGGACAGGACGCCGAAGCGTCAGACGCACCAAGACCGGTGAAATTATCTTGGTACTGAAACGTGGAGCACAAGCTAGCGGGACGGCTGGCCCAAGATATCTTGAGTGACGGCGACGAGGTGAGGTCGTTGTGGACGGAAGTGACCTTCCAGTGCAAGCAACTGGACGAAATCACAAACGCGGACGACGTCGTCTCTGCGGTAAGAGAGCAGTGCGGTACAAAGGTCGTCCTTTTGGCACGCAGCCTACCCTAGGTCATGGAGCGAGGGAAGATGAAATCGGCTGATCAGTACACCCAAGTTTTTTTACACGGTTTGGTTTTGGTCCCTTTAAGTTTAAGACCTTTAGCGTCAATGAAGCAATGAGTTAGCCCCACGAAAAAACTCACAAAAAAATCAAAGAAAATTCAGGGGGTATTTAAAAAACTGTGAAATATCAGGTTAACTGAGAAATTAATGAAATCCAACCGTGTAAAAAAAACCTGGGTGTATGCCCAATATCTGAGCAAACTTTAGCCACCTTCATGATCTTGGTGGACAGGTACTATTGGTGCTTAGAGGTCGGGACATAAGTCCTACGATTGCAAGGGCCTAGACCGTAGCAACCTGTGTCGTCATTGTGGTTAGGAAGGGCACAAGGCGTAGGAATGTGATAAGGCACCAAAGTGTCCACCTGCGCCAGCAAAAAGCAATTTCTCCAGGAATTTCTGGGATGGCCTGGAACCCTTAGGAATTCCTGAAATAATTTTCGAAAAAAAATCCTGAAGGTTTTCTGAAAGAATTCCCTAAGGACTTTCCGGTGGAATTCCTCATGAAGTTTCCGAAGGAATTCTTGAAAAAAACTCTCTAAAATGTCCAAACGAATTATTTAAAAAATCCAAGCAAATTGCTACAGAAATTTCTGAAGGAATTTGTAACGGTCAATTTTGTAACAATTGCCATTTCAAATCGTTTAAATGATGAATTGTCTCTTAGCGTATGCGAGGAAGCCATAATTTTCGCCCAATCCTTCCTAGGACAAGTTTATTTGTCGCCACTCCTATTGAACACTCCTATCAAAGGAATTTCTGAAAGCCTTCTGATGGAATTTCCTATAGAATTCCTCAAGAAATTTTTAAAACATAGCTAAAAAAATCCAAATGTATGAACTCCTTAAACTCCTTATTTCCGAAAGAATTCTTGAAAAAATTGACGAAGATTATCCTAATTAGATTTTTGAAGGAATTTGAAAAGAACTTCTGCAGGAGTCTTCAAAGAAACTTCCCAAAAAAATTCTGAGGACCTTTTCGACGAAATTCCTGAAGAAGTTTCTAAACGACTGTTCTTAAATAATTTTTGAAGAAATTTTTGAAGGAGTTTGTGAAGACATCATCTCAAGTCGATTCAGTAAACTGCTTTCCCGCGCGGGTTTGCGGTTTTGCTGGAAATCATCGCGCGGTCGTCATCAGCATCGCAAAAGCTCAATTGAATTGGTTTGCAGGTTTGTCGGCAGTTACTCAATAGATCACTGCTTATTTGTTACGGACGCCAGCTTTGTGGAAAAATTCAGCGGCAACTACCCGTCGACGGGCACCACTGACAAAAAATTCTCTCAATGCCCCTTTCCACTCACTAACAGCAGCAAATCGAAAGTAAGAGTTTTGTGAAAAATTTGAAAAAAAAACCTTGTTCATAAAATAATGGTTCTGAAAAAGGACCGATTTAATGCACCTTTGAAATCACTATCAGTTTGTGAGAAAATTTCGCTTCAGTACTGCTCCCACCGACGACGAGACTTCTGCTGCAACCAATGTCGACGGCCATCATTGTTAGATGAATTTCAAAACTTCGATGATGTTGCTAACGGCGGCCGCACGAATAATTACAGCAAGTCAGATCTGTAGCAACCGCCAATTATGCGAGAGAACACCGCTGATGTCGATGCTGGGGCCACTCTCCGAAGAATTTCAAATTAACTAACTGGCTCGCACGCCGTGGTTGCTGATTGCAATGCTGGGACCGCCTTGGACCGTTCTCTGTGAAATCTTGAACAAAACGCCTCGCACGCGTGGAAAAGCTGTTGTAGTCGTCGGAGTCTGTTGCATCCAGCGGATTGCGGTCCCAGCATCGGCATCGGTAGTGCTCGTCGGCGTGTTGCTGCAGAATCATCGACGCGTGGCGTGGCCTTCATCAGCGGTACTCAAGTGAAAATTTTTGTAAATCTTGGTGAAGCAACAATCGTCAGTGGATGTATATCGGTCCAGTCTTTTTTTGGATCAGCATTTTAATTGGAAGACAATGGATGTGTGAAGAATATTCTTTATAGGAACAGAAAATTTGATGACAATTATGGTAGCATCAGTGATGGCCGTCGGTGGGGGTTAGGGACAAAAGGTCGAGTGGACAAATGGTCGAAATGGAAAAAAAAGTAGAAAGGGACAAAAGGTCAAAACGACAAAATGCCTAACGGGACAAAAGGTCGAAAGTACAGAACGTCGAAGGGGACATACGATCGAAAGAGGCAAAATGTTGAGAAAAACAAAAGGTCGGTGTGGAGCCCCAAATGTCCGGAGCGAATCGTTATGACAGCAGCTCTCCGTGGGTGCGTTTGCACGCCACCGATCGGTCTGACCTGAAGAGGCCGAGTCATGGCTTGCTGCGCACTGATCGACACGCTGAGGTGTTGATGTATAATAACACGCTGATGGTAACTGACTCAAACCCCACCGTCGGAAGGGATAAAAGGTCGAAATAGATTAGATCCTGAAACGGAGAGTATCAACCTCGTGCAATACAAATTTTATTAATTTCTATAAATTAACAATCTTATTTACCACTAACAGAATAACATCGTTTCATAATAATTATTTGAAAATTGCTCATTATTCAACTTGATTAAGGAGATGATTGTATTACTTTTACTTGAAGTTAAATGCATTTCACAAATTCTCTGGCATACACAATACTTGTTATCAACTTGTTATTGATCGATCTTTAGTCCCTTTCGACATTTTGTTTTTTCGACCTTGTGTAGCTTCGACGTTTTGTCTTTTCGACCTTTTGTCCTTTCGACTTTTATCTTTCGAGATTTTGTCATAGATTCGTCGGCGCAATAGCGTCTGTAACCATTTTGCATAGGTCGCCACAGAGGCCAAGCACGACGTCATCTTATTATTCACAGTCACCATGAGTTAGTGCCTAGTAATGTGGTGAGCAATTCTCTAAATCAAACTTGCTTTTGTATATAATAGTGCACTAAGAAAAATCTGATATGAAAAGTGGAATATTTTCGCAAGATTCGGACAATCGTATGGTTGCTGTTAGAAGTAAATGCTCAACCAGCTTTCAAGAATCGTGAATCGGTTCTTCTCAAAACCTCAGAAGCGGAAATAAGTTGGTTTGAAACGATTTTTTTAAAGTGATATAAAATAACCATTTAATTTTATATCACTGCGTCGTTAGCGATCCCAATGGCATCAGAGATGGCCAAGACGCGTATATCTCTTCCTTTCATGACCTCCATGTAGAACGGAAGATAGTTGATTTGAGACAAATTTTCTTCAAATGGCGTTCATGGGGTCGGTAGCGGTCCTAGCAGCATCAGAGCTGTCCGTCGGTGTTGGTTGCTGGATTCACATTCAGCAGTTGAAAGAGAAATCTTTTCTTAAGTTCAAGCACCATATTCAAATACGGCAAATTAAACCCTCTTCTTTCCATAGTAATGGCCCTAAGGGGCCCCTTAACGCTCCAACGTGTTGTACAACTTTGACTCCACCCCCAGGGAATTTGGTTCTGTCGGAGTAAAGTCGGACCGTCTGTGAGCAAGTTGTACGACTGTTGAACAATGTAACTTGCCCTAGCAGCACAATTCACGTTGATTTGGTTGAAATAACTCATATATTACAAAATTTAGTCGTATTTGAGTATAATAGACTGATTTACAACATGTGTGTTGCTCGGGTGCCCACAGACGGTCCGAATTTACTCTGACCGAACAAAATTTCCTGGGAGCGGAGTCAAAGTTGTACAACACGGGGGGTAATAAAGGAACGTTTTTAAAATGGTGTGCCTTTGAAATTACTAACAGCATGCGAGCAAATTTCAATCGATTTCACTTGAGTGCTGTTCCTACTGACGACAAGTTTTTTGCAGTAACCACCGCCGACGGTCGCCATTGTTGGATGAATTTTCACTCTCACTTTGTTGAACATTTTCGGTAAAATAATTTCTCTTCTGTGCAAAGGACCGATAAATTTTAATTGTACCACTCCGTGAAATCTCGATCGAAAATGATACAATGCTGCTGCTGTCACGACCGCCATTTAGGCGTCACCAAATTGACCATTTTTCTTCCGCCAGCGTCACCGATTCGTTGTTACTGCGGGCCTGCTTCCAGACGGTCTACGCTCTAGCGAAGCGGTCCGCTTGCCGTGAAATCTCGAACGAAAATAACGCGTGGGCGCAAGACACGGCTCTTTTTATGTACAGAGAAAATGAAGTGGTGTGCCGAAAGTTGCCTACTTTACATCAATCTAATGTCCGTGTTGGAGATGCATAAATGGGATTAGTTTGTTCTGAAAATACCGGGCGTGAAAAAATTGAAATTTTCATTAGTTCGTCGTTGATTAGCAATAGTTTGAATAATATTATCAAATTGATGGAAAGTTAGCCAATTGATGGATATATAAATTTTAAAAACCCATCGAAAAATAGGCGTTATTAACGTAAGATTTCATGATTTCGTGACGGTCCACAATTTTAAAATTTCTCCTTCCTAAGACGTAGTTTACGTCCAAAAATGTAAAATCCGAAGGAATTCTAAACCAAATTTTCGAAGATATTTCAGAAGAATTTCTGCAGAAAATCCTGAAGATATTTCCGAGGAAATCCTCAACGGAATTTCCAAAGAAAACTGGAGTTTCTAGCAAGTTTTGTTGCAGCACAAAACTCAAATATTTTATATATTGATTCCCATTAACATTCATTTTGCTTTCACAGTTACATGAGTAGTAGCTTTCCCCTTCACGTTAGCTTCAACTCAGTATCCACAAACGCTCTACTTTACTCAAGCTGCAAATAGTATTTCAAATTCCAAATAAAGATATTTTCTCTCCAATTCACAGTTTCAATTTTACCTTCACTCTTCTTTTGCACCTCACGCTCACTACATTTCACAACTACTAATTGATCGTTACTAATAACTTCGGGTTTTCTCCAAATAAACAGTGCACGGCACTACACTGCCCATGATCGCATATTTGTAACACTCGCATTTTTGTTTATTATCTTGCTTACCTATGGTAAGCTGGATATAAATGAGTTTGTGAGAAGGATTAACAAACGATTTACAAAAGCGGGCTTGGTAGTCATATGGCTACCGCTTCTGCCTCATACGCAGGAGGTCGTGGGTTCAATCCCAGGTCCGTTCCATTCTCCTACTTTGTATCTTTCTCTTTATTTCCCATGTTCTAGCAATCGCTAGAACTGGAAATGGACTTCCATACCGTTTCCATTACTATTCCTACACCTTCAACTTGAGTATTCTAACAGTAATCTGCTAGAATTGGAAATGAACTATAGAGCTCGTTTCCTACATCCAATTAGAAATTCCATCAGTTACCTTCTCCTATCTATCACATAGGCAGCTCGTTAACCAAGACGGACCTCTGCCTCTCCAACCTAACCCAGAAATTCCAACAAATTCCGCATGAACTCGTGGCAAGTGCAGAGGTATATTCGGCTTGCAGTGGGCGAGTGATTGCATCATCATTTCCTCCCTTCCTACATTGACTTGCATTCTGACGTGGCAGGCGCCAGTATGACCTAACAAATGAGATCACCAGTACTTGCACATTGAAGATGTGTGCTAGTCCCAAGCAAACATCTGTTGGATCCCTGTGCAAGAACAGCTGATCTGGTCATAATGGAGTAGCAACTACGAGCAGTCAATCAAGCTCAGCTCAAGCTCAAGGATTGACAAACGATTTACAAAATCAACCAAAATGCAAATGTTACAAATACATATGCGATCATGGGCAGTACATCAATATGAGAATGCAGTGGTCGCAATAAATCAGCTACTCGTTTATGTTTCGATTTTGATTTTTTCACGGCTCGATAAAAAGGAAAGCGGGTATAATATTTGAAATGCGCTTAATTATATCCCATCCCTTAGATCGCCTCGCTTACCGAAGTGAATTCAGATAAATTATCCTTTATAACTAACACAATGTCCTATCCCAAGACAATCGTGGAGATGCAGAGGAATACTCGGTCTCTAGTAGCAACGAGAGTCGGACTAACAATCCTTTCCTTCCTATATGATCGTAAGAACGTGGCCATCGCCGTTCTTCTTCTTCTTCTTCTTCTTCTCCTTCTCCTTCTTCTTCTTCTTCTTCTTCTTCTTCTTGGCATTACATCCCCACACTGGGACAGAGTCGCCTCGCAGCTTAGTGTTCATTAAGCACTTCCACAGTTTTTAACTGCGAGGTTCTTTAGCCAGGTTATCATTTTTGCATTCGTATATCATGAGGCTAGCACGATGATACTTTTATGTCCAGGGAAGTTGAGACAATTTCCAATCCGAAAATTGCCTATACCGGCACCGGGAATCGAACCCAGCCACCCTCAGCATGGTCTTGCTTTGTAGCCGCGCGTCTTACCGCACGGCTAAGGAGGACCCCATCGCCGTTATTGACTGAAAATATTCGAGCTTCCGAAACGTATACATTGAGAATGGGTAGCTATTTCAAAGCTCCTTTCATTTGTTTCTCTGTACAATTTCGCAAGTTCTAGTCAATCACGGAGAAGCAAGTACCATACTTTCCATACGAAATGTTCGGCCAAACAACATTTTCAGCCAAATTGACCAATATTTTCCCCCAAATGATCCGATCGGCCGAATGACATTTTCGGCCGAATGAGCTTTGGTCAGATGGTTTGTTCGTCCGGCCAAATGGCTGAGGTTGTGAAAATAGTCTGTCAAAGCACATGTAATTACTATCGAGAAATTATGCCCAAGATTTTTCTTTTGGTGCACGGATCAGCTGCCGACAGATGTTTCGATTTGTTCGATATCTTTCGAGGGCGAGTGTTCTATGATCTGAATGATCTTCGGATAGATTTTTACTTGCTTTCTTGATAGCATACAAGGCACGTAACGTTAGGAGTTTCTTGATTCAGAATTTTGCTGTGGCTTCTTTATTGATAAAAGCTAGTACATACTTTGGCTCCGTAATTTGATTCCGCACTTTTTCAAGACAGCCTTCCAGGTTTGGCAGCCTTTCGTTCGGTGGGAAAAATGAATCGACAGAATCGGGAAATGGCTAAGGCATACGAACGACAACTATAGGAAGATCGGTATTTAAGTTGATTACGTTGGTAGTCAAACTGGAGAAACATCATCGGCTTCCGGTTGATAAAGGTTGGCTTCTCTTTTCGAATAGGGGAAGGTGGGTAGACTTGATCCCCGGGCAGACTTGATCACCCCCTGTTTTATCGAGAACTAAAGTAGTTTTGTCCTAGCGTATTTTTTAGTATACATCCTGTGTGGCAGTGAAATAGCACTTGCCGTTTACTATACAAGTAAATATTAAATGGCTTTGAAACCATCGAAGTAGGCCTGATACCAATAATCGAATAAACAATAATCGAAGCAGTCGCTGCACGTGGATGTCAGTCACACGTGCTGCACCATCGTACGTAAAAGGTTTTCTTGGAGACTCCCGCTTGTATATCAACGGAACAAACTCCACATTTGGCGATCCTGCCAGATTAAAATCATTAAAATCATACATTTATTTAGAATCTGGTTTTAAACAAGCGGGAGTGCCCAAGGACAAATTGTATCGTGTACCATTCTTCGTTTGTACTACGCGGGTGATAAAAAAAAAGTGAAAGTTAAGTGCTCGAAAAAAAATAGGTATATTTCAGAATACATGAATGGTGAGTACATATATGTGAAAATATATACGTCAGAGCTTTCCAATTGCCTTTCAGTTTGGCAATTGTGTTCTCTGCTGCCATTGACGTGCGAAGGGCGCTTGCAATGTTCATACGCTTGCCATGCTTTGCTTTTTGGTTTGATTAACTTGTGAACATACCCTTATTCACTTTGTGGTATATTCAGACCCATATTTCGACTCGGCATCAAGACCGATAAGACAAAACTTTTCCTAAACTGAGATATCAGCAAATATCAGTGGAATTCTAATGAAAATAAATACCGTCTAAAAAAAAATCGGGTTGCTAATTTTAGTTATGAGCGCGAGTGGTGCTCGCATAAAGTGCTCAGTTTCGCTAGTTTTGTAATTAACTGCGAGGTTTCTAAGCCAAGTTACCATTTTTGCATTCGTATATCATGAGGCTAACACGATGATACTTTTATGCCCAGGGAAGTCGAGACAATTTCCAATCCGAAAATTGTCTAGACCGGCACCGGGAATCGAACCCAGCCACCCTCAGCATGGTCTTGCTTTGTAGCCGCGTGTCTTACCGCACGGCTAAGAAGGGTAATGAGCGCGAGTGGTGCTCGCATAAAGTGCTCAGTGCAACTCAGTGTTGCTATTTTTTCAAATGAGCGCGAGTGGTGCTCGCATAAAGTGCTCAGTGTAACTCAGTTTTGATATTTTTTTAAATGAGCGCGAGTGGTGCTCGCATAAAGTGCTCAGTGTCGCTATTTTTGTAATGATCGCGAGTAGTGCTCGCATAATGTGGTGCTCAGCGCAACTCAGTGTTGCAATTTTTGTAATGAGCACGAGTGGTGCTCGCATAAAGTGCTCAATGCGAATAATTGTTGCTATTTTTGTAATGAGGGCGAGTGGTGCTCGCATAATGCTCAGTGGAAAACATGTTAAAAGCAGTGATCTATCTGAAAATATAATTGCAATTTTTACTATATAAAACGACATGGAGTGTAGCAAAGCGTCTGAATTAAAATGACTTTGCATACTAATGTGATATCCAGCACCGACGGGGAAGGTTCTTAAGATGGTTCGAGACCCTTCCCCTCTTTGAAAAGAGTGGCTTCCATACAAATGAACCAGACATTTCTGCATAACTCGAGAGCTAATCAAAGAATAAATCAATTTTTGACGAAACGAAGTTCGTCGGGTCTGCTAGTTAATAATAAAAATGATTGGTCTCATAACAGTCAAATTCAGCTAGCCTGCTTTGCGTATAGATAATAGTATTTTGACCATAACTTCTGATCCCATAGTCCAATCTGGCCAATTTTCAATAGCAAACAATGGGACAGGATTCTCAGTCGAATGGAACTTGTTGCGAGTAATTCGGCCAATGCTAAGTTCCAAAAAGTGTGTCTACAAAATGTTGTACACATACACACATACACACACATACATACATACACACAAACAGACATCACCTTAATTCGTCGAGCTGAGTCGATTGGTATATAACACTATGGGTCTCCGAGCCTTCTATCAAAAGTTTGGTTTTGGAGTGATCATATATTTAGTATACGAGAAAGGCAAAAAGGCAAAAAAAAACGAAAACTCCTGAGAAGGGGGGGATGTGTGGCAGTGAAATAGCACTTGCCGTTTACTATACAAGTAAATATCAAATGGCTTTGAAACCATCGAAGTAGGCCTGATACCAATAATCGAATAAACAATAATCGAAGCAGTCGCTGCACGTGGATGTCAGTCACACGTGCTGCACCATCGTAAGTAAAAGGTTTTCTTGGAGACTCCCGCTTGTATATCAACGGAACAAACTCCACACATCCTCTAGACAAATGACCTTTATGTGGTGAGGTTTGGTGGTGAGGTGGAGGTTTGTATGTTTTGACCTTCCTAAAGATTTTTTTATTGGCCTCGCAAAATTTAAACAACTTTTCATAACAATGACCAAATGCTTTCATTTTTTCACAGCACAAAGCCATAAATATGCTTAATGATCTGTACTGATGAAAATGTCAACATTCCATCAAAGTTTTAGGATATTTGGATTTGAAGTTATTGCCTCAATATGGGGACCAGAGCTTAAAATATTCATCTTCATGAAGCAACTTCGGTCCGAATTTTGACAAACATCGCATGAATATTCAAAACACAGAATGACATAGTCAGACGACTACTCCACGAACTCATTCATTCGACTGTCACTGAATGTGTTTACTATGTGCAGAAAAAAACATAATTATCATTGTTTATGTTGATGTTTACCACTGAAAGTGCCTCGCGGATAAAAATCGGATTCAGTCCTGTGTGATGAATCACTTTACTCATTTGAAACGTGTTCAGATTTCAGATAATTTATCAATTTGTAAAATGTGCATAAATATTCAATGACTCATATTCAACTGAATATTGACTGTCCAGAGCCGACTATGAATGTGTCGGAAGTGAACTGACAAATGAAGAAAAATGGACTTCACTAAAAAATTTCGATTGTAAATGGGGACTGATGGGGACACTTGATCCCCCATTAATCACCCATACAAAAATTTGGCCTAAAAAATTAAAAAAAAATATAAATCTGTTCTTAAACTTCTAATTTTTTGTAGATTTGACGGATTTGATGAAGGGTTAGCTGGAAAAATTATTTATTGGGGATCAAGTCTCTCCAAATTTAAAAATTGCATGTGCTGTCGAATTTAATAACAAAAATCGTTTATGTATACGCACAGCAACTCGGAAATTCTGCGTATTTTGAAGGAAAAATATTTAGAAAAATCTGAGGGCATCTTTTTTATTTTTATCAAAGCATGTTTTGGAGAGGGATAAATTTCCCCAGAATATTTTAAAAGAAGATTTTTAACAGCACTCCAAAAAATCGATTGTGTATCAATAACAACAATAATTCAGTGACAGTCAAGAACACAATAATGACAGTCTTTATACATCAGTAAAGTTAAATACTAGGTTGTATACTATTTCTCCGAAAAACATTTCGCGGAATTTTTTTTCGCGGTACGACATTCCGCGGAATGTATCAACCCTCCGAAACACATTTCGCGGAATGCACCTTGTCTCCGAAAGGCATGACGGCTTTGGCAGGTTTTGTTCTATTATTGTCAGGGGTTTTTTATGACTGATTATGCTCAAATTTGGCCTAAACATTCTTTGCATATCAAAGAATATTGTGGCAAAATTTCATAAAGTTTGGTCGCCAAAAATATCCTGACAATAATAGAGCAAAACCTGCAAAAGCCGTCTTTTCCCCTAATTTAATTATTTAAGCCCGCACAAAAGCTTTTCCCGAAAAACTCAAACAAGATATTTTCTGGTTCTCCTTAAACTGAAAAAAATGTAAGCCCAAACAACGAACTAGCCTCACAATTATCAAAACTGAATAAAATAATTTTCAGTATTTTATTTTTTAATCCCGTACCCGACCCGTACCCGATTTTTTTTATCTCACAAACCCGTTCCGACCCGAACCCGATATTGTACATTTTTTTCAAACCCGAACCCATCGGGTTCGACTCGGGTTGCGGGTTTCAAAACCTGAAACCCCACCATATCTACCACCCGTTACAAGGCGAAAGGAGTTGCTAATGTTTTCTTTAAAAGAACGCGTCTGTCCGGTATAAGGCGAAGGGAGGGGTAACGCTTTCTTTAAATGGATGCATCTGCCTGGTATAAGGTGAAGGAGGGGGTGGTAACGCCTTCTTTAAATGGATGCATCTGCCCGGTATAAGGCGAAGGGAGGGGTCACGCTTTCTTTAAATGGATGCATCTGCCTGGTATAAGGTGAAAGGAGTTGATAATGCCTTCTTTAAAAGAATGCGTCTGCCCGGTATAAGGCGAAGGCAGGGGTAATGCCTTCTTCAAATGGATGCATCTGCCCGGTATAAGGCGAAAGAGAGGGGGGTGGTAACGCCTTCTCTAAATGGATGCATCTGCCCGGTATAAGGCGAAGGCAGGAAATTTATCGACATTTTTTTTCGGCTTTTATAAAAGTTTCAACGTGTTAATCTCGTGTTAAACGAATGCAGAAAAAATGGTAATGGCTTAGAAACCTCGCAGGTAATAATTGTGGGAATGCTGAATGAACAAAGGCTATTATTATTAATATTCCGCGAAATGGTACATTCCGCCAAAAGTCATTCGGTGAAAAGGTACAAACCGCCAAATGTCGTACCGCGAAAAGTTACAAACCGCCAAATGTCATTCCGCGAAATGTTCAACCGCGAAAATGAATTCCGCGAAATAGTTTTCGGTGAAATGTTATACAATCTATATACTATATTTCTTAGAAAGTCTGTGTGGAAATCGCGAAATTCCTGGGTAGTGATCGGTGAATTTTCTTGTAGTGCAAGGACGACAGCATCCTGTCAAAGGCAGAGATTTCTCGACGGAGCACAAAAGAAGATTTGGATGCCTTCAATTATTCTGTTTTCTGGCGAGCCATTTCAGACTGCCGAGGACACTCGTCTTTTTTGTGATTTGTTTATTTTATTGTACACAAAAACCTGTTAGTGTGACTCTTCATATCAGGTCAAGGATGAATGTCTTTGTTAATGCTACCTTAATCAATTGGATAATAGACTCATGCTCAAACTTCTAGATTTTCAAGTTCAACGCGTATCAGTGCGAATAATTATTTCCTAGTGCTACAAATTTGCTGCTTTTATGATCACGTTGAAATTGCTTCAGCTGATTTCGACGTACCCCTAAATACCAGAGTTCCATCCGTAACAGCAATCCAATCCAAACGTGTCTCTTGAAAATGATTTTTCGAATAGCTTTAAAACATTCAACAGAATCTCTATCCAGTACATATTTCAATCATTTTCTTTCGAATCATTTTCCAGCATGAGAACAATGTTCCTGTTGGAACGTTGCTGTTGGGCTAGGATCTGTTGGGAGCAGGGTTGGGAAAAATCAAATTTTCAAAAAATCGAAGATGATCAAACTCACCCACGATCTTACTTTTAAATTATCAGATGATAAAAACTCGCCAGCGATTAAGAATCGTTTGAAAATCGTATCTTGATTTGAAACACTTACCGTTACATTTTGAACACTTTTTCCTTACTACCATGAAACCATAACACCAAATAGAAGATATAACGGGACTGTTGACAATTAGCTGATCATAGTAAAGATTAATGTTTGAATGAAAATTCTTTACTTATTATCGTTTGAGTACACTATTTGAGAAGTTGTCGAGTACCAGGGTCCAGGGACATACAAGTTTTAATGCATTGTTGTTAGTTTCCGGACCAAGTTGTGGAAAGTAATCTCTAAGGGCTCTAAATACTTCATATGCAGTTTTAAAACTCTTTAAAACCCTTATTACGAAATCCGCTCATCCAAACCATATGATTAGGGATCGTCGTCATCACACGCCACCAATATCACGATCCAATTCATTACCACCATTGTTCCTTGTGTGTTAATCAGTAGGAAAATTAATTAATCAATCCAGATTAGAGCAAATAAATATTTCAAGTGTGTGCTTGTATGTGCGGATTCTGCACTCGAAATGCATTCCATTTCGCTCCACACATTGTACGAACGAACATCGATGTGGATCACATCACAAGGATGACACGGCGCCGGTGATGCTGATAGCAGCAGCAGCAGGTGCCGGAAGGGCCCCGTGAGGTGGCAGCGCACGAGCGAGATAATGTTCGGAATTATTCGAAATATTTTCCATTCAAGTGCCGCTCTTATTGAAAAGGACCCCGTTTGTGTGCGCCCTCGTGTGTTCGCTTTCAACAGCTGTGCCTCGTCCTCCCAGCATTGATTGCTGTCCAAGCGATGATCCTTCAAGCTAGCTGATAAATACATGGATGTGCGCTTTCGCTTTGTGTTCCCGTCGCGATGACAGGAATTTGAAGCTACGCGCTATCAGTTGCTGCACAAAAGGAGCTAGACAAGTGGATGTAAGTTTCTAAATTTAGAATTGAGAAATCAGATATCAAAATCCAGAAATTCAAAATCCATAAAAAAATCAGAATATTGAATTAAAAATTCAAAATCCATAATTATAAATTCAGAAAAAAAGGGATTCTGATTCTAAGCTCTAATTCGTAGTCCGAATGTCTATGATGCCACCGTAACCCGCTTTCATCATTCTATCTATAATCAAAACCGGCAAGACCAGTAGCGATGATGATGTTAGTTGAGTGGATTTTCTGATACAACAACAATCATGCTTCGTCCCTTCTCCAATCGAAAGGATACCCATCAGTCGCTCGATTTACCAACCAACACGTTGTTCGACGGGAGAGAACGGCAGCAGAGCGCATATCGAACGCAGCAGCGATTAGGGAGCGATCAAACGTCGCGAAGCACAGTGGACAGAAGTCGTCCTAAACTTTGATATTTTTTCATCAACCAGAATTCAAATAAAATTGATCAAAATTTAGCAGCACAGGACTATAACTGGAACTAATTTGAATACAAAAAAACAAATTCGGTTGTCTATTGTTCATAAATCTGCCACTCTGTACTTTTCCGTGAATTGCACCTCGGATTGAAAGCAGAAAAAAACATCAGATAACACACCGAGCCGAATCATCCGATGGGAAAGTGTGGGCTGCAAGGATCCTTCTTTTGTTCTCCGCACACGGGAGGCTTTTCCCGGTCGGACGGAATGCGATTTTTCGAACTGACGCCCACCAAATTCAGTCGGCTGCTGGCTGCCGCCGGTTCGGTTCATTCGGAAGGCTTTCCTCGCACATCGGTACATATTGGGGGGACTGGCTGACTGACTGAGGTTGGATTGAGATCCTATCACTTTATCAAAATTCGTCGGATTCCGGCAAAGCAGCGCGGCAGATAGTATCCGCGGCGGCTTCATCAGGGTCCGTTTGCCGTCAGAAGAGCGCGTATGTGAGCTTTTAGATGAAGAATGCCACTTTTTTCCTCTCGTCAAGTGGGGGCCGTTTTTCAGCTACAGGATGTTGTCGTCGTCAACGTTTGCGGATGGAATCGAACGAGCGCGATGGGAGTTCATTGTCTGGGCGGTTATTTTGATGGGAATCAATTTGTTTGATATGGAAATTAAGTAGATCGTTCCTCTTGGTGCCGCGGGTATAGAATGGCAGAAAGATAGTGAACAAACGTAGGTAATTTGGCAATAGAACAGGAACCCATGAGAGGTCCAGAAGTACACAACAACAAGAAATAATTCTAAATAATTTTTACAGAAAGATCTTCAAAACATCCACGAGAAATATTTCTGAATAGCTTTATTAGCCGAAATGGTCGTTTGAAAGAAAGGGTCATCTGGCCGAATTTTTTTTAAATTCTTTATTAAAGTGAATTTGGCCGAAAAGGTCATTTGGCGGTCCAAATGCATGTTTTACAGGAAGGATATTTTCTACGACCATTTCTACCAAACAATATTTTCGACCAAATGATTTATTTGGTCAAACGACATTTCCGCCCACATGACAAGTAAGGGCAAAAGACCAGTTCGACCGAATGTCTCTTTCAGTTATATGTCGCTTTCGGCCAAATGACATTTATGGTCAAACCATTTCCGACCTAATAACAAACGTTCAATTTGGCCTAATGGAATTCGGCTAGATGACCTTCGGTTAACGAGATATTCGGCCAAGTGGCATTCGAACAAATGGCTTACCTAATTTCTATCGGTCAAATGACGGAAGGGTCATTTGACCGAATGCCGCAAAGCCGTAAGAAGGGTCATTTGTCAAAACAAGGGTCAAACCCAAAACAAAAGACCAGTAGTGGTGCTCAACCTTTTCGGGCTCGCGGTCCCCTTTATGATTAGCCAATTGGCCTACGGCCCCTAAATTAGTCATGCTGAAATCAAGAATGAACATATATTCTTAAATCATTCTTTGTGTTTCGATTTTTTCATCATTCTGATATTTTATTCTTAAGCCTCAGCAATGATTTATTCAGTATGATATTTGTACTAGTATTTGTGGTGCAAGCTTCGATATACGATATTGCGCGTCTGATAAACCAAATCTCAAATCGTCCTCAGTGTCTGATTTGTTTCTTGCTTTGGTCTTTATCTGGATAGAGAGGGGGACCATTTGGGCCCGTCCGCAACGTTAATAACTCGACCGCGTTCCAACCAAATGGCTTGATTGTTTGTACATCACTAGATATCGACAAAACCAAACCATGTACTAAGTTGATTCTTTCTCAATCAAACTGCACAGTAAGTTCGTTAACGATGTTTGATAAGTAAGCGAGATATTTCTGCCATCCTTCTTTTGTATCTAACAAATTCTTCAATGGGGTGTGCAAGCAAATCATTCCTTCCCTAACTTTTCAAGAAAATTTAATTCCATCCCTCAATTAAAAAAGGGAGTTAAAAATTGCCTCTTCATAACCACCTACGACAGAGTAGAAAAAAAGGACTGCAAAGTTCTGATTTGCATGCTTTCCTCTGCAAAGTTCAACAAACGGGTATTGTGCGTTCTACATTTAATATAGTTCACGATACTTATATTTATTGAACTAAGGCTTCAAAGCAGACATCTCGCACGCGTACAAAAAAGGATGAGATTGAGCAACTGGTTCAATATCAAAAATGTCCCAAAAGTTGTAACCCAAAATCAAATTTCTGGCAATTTGAGGAACCACTAAAGTTGGAATAACTTTCGTTATTCCTTTGAAAACGATCGGCAAGTTAACATAACCGAGGCATTCGTGTGCAGTTTTATCGGCGGTTACTATTCGGAAAGGACTTTGGTGCATTTTTAAGCCATGTTTTTGTTAGGATTTTCATACATGTACCTAATTCGTTCCTCAAAGTCGTTCCAATTAATGAGCTCATCGGAGTAGCATAAATACCAATCTCCTCTTAGAACCGTATGAATGCGTTGAAGTAAGACGTCCTCTTCAATGCGATCGATATATGCAAGTCTACGCACTTTGTAAAGATAGTCCTCTAACGATCGCTGGCGTGAATCTCCGTTGAACGTTAGATGCCATTTCTTCATACGTCTATCCGCATTTATTATTTCAAATTAATTTATTGGACGCCTTGGTCTAAATTGTAATTGGTCTAGTCTACATCATCTTCTTCGTACAAGTATTCTAAATCGTTCTGGCAATAATTGCCCCTGTTGATGTTCCTACTACCTTCTCTAGGTTGCCCAGGTCTCGAATTTGCAACCCTATCATTTGGACGGCCTTGATTGAGATTTTCGTCATAGGGATTCCTTCTATTATACCCGGAAGGTTCGTGCCTAAACCTCTGCATATTAGTATTTTCTGAAAAACGGCAGTTTGCTCTATTTCCATTCTGGCTACTTTGTTTCCAATCCCTCTCATCCGAGTTTGCTGTTCCTGAACTATTCCTTCGTACTTTCTCACTATTATCAATTTCCCCATTTTGAAAATCCTTCTTAACCGTTTCAAAATTTCTATTGTCCCTTTCTACCTGGTTTGGCTTTCCAAGAGCATTTTGAACAACGGCACGTATTTCCGACAACTGTTGTTCCAGTAAATTCACTTGTTTCCTAAGCGCATCATTTTCTTTTTCTATTGGGTTTTGTACCATGCTCGATACTATTTCTTCTTTTTCTTATTGGTATTACATCCCCACACTGGGACAGAGCCGCCTCGCAGCTCAGTGCTCATTAAGCACTTCCACAGTTATTAACTGCGAGGTTTCTAAGCCAGGTTACCATTTTTGCATTCGTATATCATGAGGCTAACACGATGATACTTTAATGCCCAGGGAAGTCGAGACAATTTCCAAACCGAAAATTGCCTAAACCGGCACCGGGAATCGAACCCAGCTACCCTCAGCACGGCCTTGCTTTGCAGCCGCGCGACTTACCGCACGGCTAAGGAGGGCCCGAGTACGATACTATTTGAGACTTAGGAAATTCCCCTGAGTGACTATCATTTTTAGCTTGATTGTCTACATTGTCTAATAAATTGTTGTTTCCATTTTCTTCATTTTCATTACTTCGTTTTTCTTGTTCCTTCTCTCCTCCTACCGCTCCAATATCCGTTTCCAAATCTGGGGTGGTGTTACTTGATGGGTCCTTAAATATGAGTATATTCAATACTGCGTTAATTTCTTTACTCAACTCCTTACGCAATTCAATTGAACGAGAATCATCTGCTATACATCGTTCAACACGCATGAAATAATGTTTCAGTCTTGAAATGATCCTAAAGTCTAAACCTTTTTCCAATCGTTTGTTAAGTACATCCAATTTACCCGTTATATAATCGTATTCCTGATCCATCGTATAACGAGAAGTGTACATTTCATTTTCTCGTAACATCCTCGAAAAATAAATTCCGGAGTAGACGTTGCTTAACGCTTAACTCATCTTTGGTCTCATATCTTTTACCTCGAGTTCGTAGTCTACTCTTCATTAGTCAAATGGTCCGCTCGAGGGAATTGGTTAGCCATTTCAAATTTCAAAATTTGAATTATTTGCTACCGTTGTATGAAAAAAAAAACAACAAAAAATACACTAACTATCTGGACAGTCACAGTGATTGCTAAATATAGAAAAGCGGTTTTTAACAATTTTTTTTAATTCAAACTGAAACGAACAAGACTCACACTAAACCCAATATAATAAAAATGTTTACATTCAACAAAAAATATTCAATTACGAAAATTAGAAACCTGCAGTTGGGCGCCAATTTGTAGCCTGGCCTGGCAAGGCTACACAGCAAAAAATATTTAAATTTCAACGACATGTAAACAGGCCCAGTCGTAATAACACAGTAATTGAATCCGTTTCTCGATTGAAATTTCCATCAAATCAATGCACATATTAAGAGCATTGAAAAATATATAAAATTACACGAATCATCATTTATATTTCAATTGATGTATAAATACATCGATATGCATTTAATTGTCCATCAATAAAACTTCGACTTTACACGATCGTGTAAATTTCAACCCGTTTACTTAGAATGTGAAAACAACATGGTAGCAGAACTCGTTATCGCATTAAGATCAAGAGTATCTGAATTGTGTCTCGAAAACGGCTTATTAGTGAACAAATTTAATGTAAACAACGGAGTAACTACGTGAATGGTAAGAATAGTTTTGTTGAATATTATTTAATTTCTGACAAATATAATTGAATATTTATTTTGCAGCCTATTCGTTTGACCTTACGGCTCTGAATTCCGGTTTGAGACCATTCCACGGATGTGTTTTGGATAATTAGATATTCCTGCCTGAGTTTTTGATGTAATTATAAATATTTGTAAATATAATTTAAGCGTAAAATAAAACAATTAAAAATGAAACTTCATTCAATTTTAAGATTAATTGTATAGGCAGTAGGAGTGGGCGTTGTCGTCCGTTGGATTTTACATTCATGTAATTTTAAATGCGCCCTTCAAACCAAGCGTGTAAAATTCAACGATCTCAATTGAATTTTAACGTGATGTTAATTTAACATCTAACTTAATTTTAGATGTATTTCGATGCTCCAAATATGTGCATCAAAATAAATGTGAACATTTGGCCCTGATGGGTGATCTTACTCAATCCCAACGGTTCCAAGCGCATGTTACGCGAGATTATAACTCAGTGGGCCAAGTGAGTGAACGATAAATTCTGACGATGAACTTTCTTGCAGGAAGTGACTTGGGTTCATTTATTGCATCCGAGCTTGTGAGATTGTACTACTGTTCGTTACCTACTTTTGATGAATTTAATATTTATTTTCTTATAAGAATATATAAACGCAAAACATTAAACATAATTCGGAATACCACTACGCTACACAACGGGGCAGCAGGGACTATGTCCAAGGGGTTGACGATCCCTCCCCAGGCCATCTGCGAGTTGTGGCGCCTGCCTAGGATGTGGTGGGGTTTGACAGTGGGCCCTGTTAAACCTCTACAAAAAGCTGCATGTATCCGCAAGTAGGGTCCGCCAAAGCGACCGTGTGCCGCTCAAAGCGCACAAGCCCAAGTCCTGGTGTTAGGTGGGACGCTAAACAGCCCTGACACGACGGCCCTCCGACGAGACAGGAGGTTTGCGCAGGCCCAATAAGCCGCCTTTAAAAACAACTATTACGAACGACATAGAAGATAATACGACTCGATACAATCGGCAACGACCTAGGCGACGAATAAAGGATCACGATTGGAAGCTTGGAACATGGAACTGCAAGTCGCTAGGCTTCGCAGGTTGCGATAGGATAATCTACGATGAATTACATCCCCGAAACTTCGATGTCGTAGCGCTGCAGGAAATCTGCTGGACAGGACAGAAAGTGTGGAAAAGCGGGCATCGAGCAGCTACCTTCTACCAAAGCTGTGGCACCACCAACGAGCTGGGAACTGGCTTCATAGTGCTGGGAAAGATGCGCCAACGCGTGATTGGGTGGCAGCCAATCAACGCAAGGATGTGCAAGCTGAGGATAAAAGGCCGTTTCTTCAACTATAGCATCATCAACGTGCACTGCCCACACGAAGGGAGACCTGACGACGAGAAAGAAGCGTTCTACGCACAGCTGGAGCAGACATACGATGGATGCCCACTGCGGGACGTCAAAATCGTCATCGGTGACATGAACGCTCAGGTAGGAAGGGAGGAAATGTATAGACCGGTCATCGGACCGGATAGTCTGCATACCGTATCGAACGACAACGGCCAACGATGCATAAACTTTGCAGCCTCCCGCGGAATGGTAGTCCAAAGCACTTTCTTCCCCTGTAAGAATATCCACAAGGCCACATGGAAATCACCTAATCAAGTAACGGAAAACCAAATCGACCACGTTCTAATCGACGGTAAATTCTTCTCCGACATCACGAACGTACGCACTTACCGCAGTGCGAATATTGAATCCGACCACTACCTCGTCGCAGTATGTCTGCGCTCAAAACTCTCGACGGTGATCAACACGCGTCGGAGTCGTCCGCCGCGGCTTAACATTGGGCGGCTACAAGACGGTAGACTAGCCCAAGACTACGCGCAGCAACTGGAAGTGGCACTCCCAACGGAAGAGCAGCTAGGCGCAGCATCTCTTGAAGATGGCTGGAGAGATATTCGATCCGCCATTGGAAGCACCGCAACCGCTGCACTAGGCACGGTGCCCCCGGATCAGAGAAACGACTGGTATGACGGCGAATGTGAGCAGTTAGTTCAGAATAAAAATGCAGCATGGGCAAGACTGCTGCAACACCGCACGAGGGCGAACGAGGCACCATACAAACGGGCGCGGAACTGACAAAGCTCGATTTTCCGGAGGAAAAGCGACAGCAGGAAAATCGAGACCGTGAAGAGACGGAGGAACTGTACCGCGCTAATAACGCACGAAAGTTCTATGAGAAGTTGAACCGTTCACGTAAGGGCCACGTGCCACAGCCCGATATGTGTAAGGACATAAACGGGAACCTTCTTACGAACGAGCGTGAGGTGATCCAAAGGTGGCGGCAGCACTACGAAGAGCACCTGAATAGCGATATGGCAGACAACGGTGGCGGTATGGTAATGAACCTAGGAGCACGCGCGCAGGACATGCGACTTCCGGCTCCGAATCTCCAGGAAATCCAGGAGGAGATCGGCCGGCTGAAAAACAACAAAGCCCCTGGAGTTGACCAACTACCAGGAGAGCTGTTGGTGGTGAAGCACTGGCTAAAGCGCTGCACTGGGTGATTACCAAGGTTTGGGAGGATGAGGTTCTGCCGCAGGAGTGGATGGAAGGTGTGGTGTGTCCCATCTACAAAAAGGGCGATAAGCTGGATTGTAGCAACTACCGCGCAATCACATTGCTGAACGCCGCCTACAAGGTACTCTCCCAAATTTTATGCCGTCGACTAACACCAATTGCAAGAGAGTTCGTGGGGCAGTACCAGGCGGGATTTATGGGTGAACGCTCTACCACAGACCAGGTGTTCGCCATACGTCAGGTATTGCAGAAATGCCGCGAATACAACGTGCCCACACATCATCTATTTATCGACTTCAAAGCCGCATATGATACAATCGATCGGGACCAGCTATGACAGCTAATGCACGAAAACGGATTTCCGGATAAACTGATACGGTTGATCAAGGCGACGATGGATCGGGTGATGTGCGTAGTTCGAGTTTCAGGGCATTCTCGAGTCCCTTCGAAACCCGTAGAGGGTTACGGCAAGGTGATGGTCTTTCGTGTCTGCTATTCAACATCGCTTTGGAGGGAGTAATACGAAGGGCAGGGATTGACACGAGTGGTACGATTTTCACGAAGTCCGTCCAGTTATTTGGTTTCGCCGACGACATTGATATCATGGCACGTAACTTTGAGAGGATGGAGGAAGCCTACATCAGACTGAGAAGCGAAGCTAAACGGATTGGACTAGTCATCAACACGTCGAAGACGAAGTACATGATAGGATAGTTGCTCAAGAGAGGTCAATGTGAGCCACCCACCACGAGTTTGTATCGGTGGTGACGAAATCGAGGTGGTTGAAGAATTCGTGTACTTGGGCTCACTGGTGACCGCCGATAACGATACCAGCAGAGAAATTCGGAGACGCATAGTGGCTGGAAATCGTACGTACTTTGGACTCCGCAAGACGCTCCGATCGAATAGAGTTCGCCGCCGTACCAAACTGACTATCTACAAAACGCTTATAAGACCGGTAGTTCTCTACGGACACGAGACCTGGACGATGCTCGTGGAGGACCAACTCGCACTGGGAGTTTTCGAAAGGAAAGTGTTGCGTACCATCTATGGTGGGTTGCAGATGGCGGACGGTACGTGGAGGAGGCGAATGAACCACGAGTTGCATCAGCTGTTGGGAGAACCATCCATCGTTCACACCGCGAAAATCGGAAGACTGCGGTGGGCCGGGCACGTAGCCAGAATGTCGGACAGTAATCCGGTGAAAATGGTTCTCGACAACGATCCGACGGGAACAAGAAGGCGAGGTGCACAGCGGGCAAGGTGGATCGATCAGGTGGAGGACGACTTGCGGACCCTCCGCAGACTTCGTGGTTGGCGAAGTGCAGCCATGAACCGAGCTGAATGGAGAAGTCTTTTATGTGCAGCACAGGCCACTCCGGCCTTAGTCTGATGATAAATAAATACACAACGACTGCTACGTGCACATAAAATTTAGCGCACGCTAGTCTTACGAAGCTTGTGTACCTCACATTAACATAGGTAAGTCGCATCGAGATATCTCAATGCTATCAGCTCATGCGCTGGCATAAAGTTTGATTCCTTTATTAGTTTCTGAAATCCTGATTTTATCCCAAGCAGCTCGAGCAGCACAAGTCAGACAAGAAAAGTTTACAGCAACTTGATTGCGACTGAATCTGGTTGCATATTAGTTGCAGAAACATATGTGAAACATGTGTTCTGCTAGGTCAGTATAATAAAGCCACAAAACGTATGCATTCTTTGCGACGATTCCCACCGGTTGGGGAACACTGCTTTAGATCATCTGGGCAAAAATGTCATTTAGCTGGAATGGACAAATGACAGGAAATGTCGTTCGGCCCTAAAAACTATTTGCTGAAATGGTTCTTTGGCCGAAAAATTAATGATAAACTATCATTCATGTGCGAAAAAATAATTTATTAAAGCATGAAAAAAACTTTGGCCGAAAAGGACGTTTGTCCGAAATAATCGTTTGGCAGAAATGTCATTTGGCTATAAATGTCATTTGGCCAAACGGGTAGATATTTTTAATCTAATGACATTTTTGGTCTAATGACCCTTTCTGTCAAATGACCATTTCGACCGAACCCAGTTCGGCCTGATGACCTATTCAGCCAAATGATCATTACAGCCAAACGATCTGTTTGGGCAAACGGCTTTTCGGCCAAATGACCAGTTCGGCCGTATGTCGCTTTGGGAAAACGATATTTTCGGCCAAACCGTTTTCGTTTCGTTAAAACTTTCATTTCTTTATTCGGCCAAATGGCTTTGCGTCGAATGATTCTCGACCAAACGATCCTTCTCCTTTTTCAATAATTTCTCATGGAGTTTCCGAACATTTCCCGCAGAAATCTAAAGAAATTCCGATAAAAAAATCCGAATAGTATTCAATGAAAATTTTATCGTGAGAACTCCTTAGAGTTTTCCGTGAAAACTCCTTAAAGCTTTCCGCGGATATACCGAAGAATTTTCTGTTTTGAATTTAGAATAATACTCAACAGCAAATCTGAGGAATTTTGAACGATCTCTTATGGAAATTTGAAACTATTTCCAGGGAAAATTCTGGAGAATCTCTCATGTGAATTCTGAAGAACTTTTCAGTGAAGTCCCACACAATTCTCATTGGGTGGGAATTCCAATGTAAATTCCAATTTAAGTAAAAAAATTCAAAAGTAATTTCCAAATGAATATTTTGAAAGAACTTTCTGGGGAAGTTCATCGAACTGACGTCGTAATTAAAACAATAATTGTTGTACAGTGGACTCTCTCCGACTGGATGAAAAAGTCCCTTGAATATTGCTTACTGTGTTACCTCCGTAAGTCGATACCTCCCTTTTTCGATATTCTCTGAGTCGAAGTAACCTCGCTAACTCGATGCTTTCAGAATCAGTTCACGAGCACAATATATACGATGTCGGGTCATTTGGCCGAATGCAGTTTGGTCGAATGCCGATTGGCAGAAAAGCTAAAAAACTTATATTGTGATTAATGAGTAGTAGGAATTATATGAAGTGTGCAGAGAGAAGTAAGGAATAAGACATTTCGCACATCTCATAATAGGAAATAGGAAATGGTTCAGTGTGAAGTGAAGTAAAAAATGGACATGAGAAAAGAAAAGTAAAAGTGAAAAGTAAATTGTGAAAAATGAGAAGGTGAGAAGTGAGAAGTAAGAACTAAGAATTGAGAAATGAGAATTAAAGAGTTTTTTAATCTTTATTAAAGTTATTTAGCAGTAAACAGTAGGAAGTGAGAAGTAAAAAGTGAGAAGTTAGAAGTGAGAAATTGGAGAAGTGAGAAGTGGAAGTGAAAAATCAGACGTGGAAAGTAAGAAGTCAGTTGAAGATAAGAAGTAAAAAATGACTAATTCGAAGTTAGCAAAAAGTTAAAAGTAAATTGTGAAAAGTGAGAAGTGACAAAAAAGAAGTATGGAGTGAGAAGTAAGAATTGAGAATTGAGAAGTGTAAAGTGAGAGGTCATAAGTTAGAAGTGATAAGAATAGAAAAGTGAGAAGTAAGAAGCGAGAAGTGAAAAGTGAGAAGTGAGAAATTCGAAGAGAAATACGAAGTGAGAAGTGAGAAGTGAGGAGCAAGAAGTGCGAAGCGAATGGTGAGAAGTGAGAAGTACAAATTGAGCAGTGAGAAGTGAGAAGAGTAAAGTAAGGATTGCGAAGTAAGACGACCAAGTAGTAAGAAATGAAAAGTGAGGTGAAAATTGGAATTTTTTAAACTTAATCTATATTTCTTCTCATCATTCCTTCTCTTTTCCTTTCTGCTTTCATTGAGAAGGTAGAAGTGGAAAAAAATGTGGAGTGAGAAGTGAAAGGTAAAAAGTGAGAAGTGAGAAGTGCTGACTTCGAGCATTTCATTTCTCACTTTTTAATTCTCACTTCTCGCTATTCATTTCGAGTATCTCACTCCTCACTGCATTCGGCCGAATAGTATTCTGTCAAGTCACCCTAAATCATATTTTTACATATTATAAAAAGTGTTTGATGTTTTGAAAGCAAAAAGAAAAGTGGGAAGTGAGACTCAGAACTGAAAACTGAAAACTGATAACCAAGGACTAATAACTAATAACTGGGAACGGAGAACTATGACAAATGAGAACTTATAACTGAGAAATTAAAACTGATCATTTGGGAACTGGGAAGTGAGATCTGAGAACTAAGAACTGAGAACTGAAAATTCGAAACATAGAACTGAGTACTGAGGACTGTGACCTGGGAACTGTTAACTTTAAAACTGAGATATGAGAAATGAGAACAGCGAAGTAAGACTTGAGAACTGAGAAGTAAGAACCAAGAAGTGAAAAATGAAAACTTTGAAGTAAGAATTAAGAGATGAGAAGTGGGTGTCAAGATTTTTTTTGGCAACATTCGATTTTAAATACAATAATAATAAAAAAAAACTGGTTAAAGCCCTAAACAGATGAGAAAAAAAATCGTAAAAAATTGCGTAATTTTTTTAATGAAAGCGCCCAAATTCCAAAAAATTCGTAAAAAATTGGGTAGACCCCGTAATCGACGTAAAGAAATTGCGCATTTTTTTACAATGAGAATCCCTAGATTTTAAAATCCACGTAATAAAGTGTCACAGAGTGTCCAGTGTCACAATAAGTGAAGAAATGTGAAATATCATGAGAAAACAAAAACTCTTTGTTCATTCTACACTCTCACCTCTCACTTTGCATTTCTCACTACTTGCTTCTTGCCTATCATCTCTCACCTATCATATCTCACTTATCACCAATCACTTCACGTTACTTATTTACAACTCGTAATTTTTCACTTTTTACATCTCACTACATACTTCTCACTCCTCACTACTCACTACTTATTTCTAACCTCTCATTTCTCATTTATCACTAATCACTTCTCTCTTCTACTTTTCACCGTTCACTAATCACTTCTCACCTAGAACATCTCACTTCTCGCTTCCCACACTTAATAAGGAAACATGTTTTAAATATTCGGCCAAACAGCATTCCGCCAAATGGCGTTGAGCCAAATGACCCTTTCGGCCAAACGGCATTTGGCCAAATGGCTTCAAGCCGATCTGGTAATTTTCCCGAAAGAATCGTGCGACCGAACCGATCTTTTGGCCATTTGGCCAAAAAAGTTATAGGCCGAAAATTTTGTTTGGCCGAGCAGGCCGTATGAGCGATAATGTCATTTGGACGAACAATATTGAATATGTTTTGTGTGAAATTTGAAGTGATAAGTGATAAGGGGTCAATAAAAATGATGTCATAGGTTTTAGGGGGGTCTAAGATTGATTCTATCACAAACGCCTGAACGACATACGCCCGAATTCTATTCACCCGAATGACAAACGCTCGAATGTAACAGATGCCCGAATACCATTCGCTCGAAAAGACCATACGCCCGAATCGGCAAGACAGCCGAACAAAATATTGCTTTAGAAGATTACTTTCGACCTGTTGGCTGTTGGCCTTCGATATTTTGTCGTACAACGAAGGTATTTTAATCTCTCATGTATTGATCTGGATGAATGAGGGTTATGAAATATTATCCAAAGTAAAACCCACTTTTAGGCCAAGGCCTTTTTATGTAGGTAGATCATCATCAATACGATGCCGATGGGCATGAAATCATAATTCTTCCTTCCTTGCGGCTTAAGCTGTTTTTTAGTGATGTATATTATGCCTAACAAACGAAATATATTATAAAATCTCTTTCTAGAGCACGAAGTAGTCCAGAAAATGCGAAAATTAAATGATCTCTTCTGCAATATTATTTTATGCTCAGCGGAAATCTATCACGATAAAAATCATTTTCTAGATATGTGCATGTCATTGAAGAAGGAACTAAATTCCCATGTGCCTTATTTTGGGCAAATGCGAATTAAGATGGAATAAGTAAACATTCACGTTTTGCATGATGCCAATCGAAGAACAATTCAACTTGACTAAACGATTGGTTCAATCATTTGAAACATTCGGGCGAGTGGTCCATTCGAGCAAATGGTCTTTTCGGGCGTTTAATCTTTTCGGGTCTCTGGCTTATTCGGGCGAATGGAATTCGGGCGTTCATCAATCGGGAGAATGGAATTTGGGTCTATAGCATTTGGACGTTTGTCATAGAGCCCTAAGATTTTGTGAAAGCACATATACTAGGCATACAAAGCAGCGTGACATAGGGGGAAGGAGGGTCTAGAAATCTAAAAAAGTAATGGGCGTCATATTTAAATCACCCCTAATTGATTAGTTAGTTTTTCCGTTATGAACTTTTTATCATATTTTTATATAAATAAAAATTAGTGCTCAACTTAGCTTAAGTGCTTAACCTAACCTTAACTAATGAACGGGTTAACCAATTTGCAATATTCTCTCCCTAATCGATACGTCTTGTGATCTCTACGATTTGTATGTACAAAAAGTTGGAAAATCTAACGGGGAAAGGAAGAAAATCAGTAGAATACAGCTTAGGGTCAGTGTTTGAAACAAAATAATAGCGCGAAAATTGATCTAGAGTGCTGTGCTGCAAATAGTTTAGAATTTGACTTTTGCATCACAAACACCCAGGCAAAGCTGGTTTTTTTGCTAGTATGTAAATAATAAAATTAAAATAACGTAAATGAAGAAGAAAATGAGAAATTCAAAATAAGAAATGAGAGGTGAGAAGTGAGAAATAAGAAGTGAGATCGCGTAAAACACTTCTTACATCTTATTTCCTATTAGTTACTTCTCATTGTTTATTCGCTATTTCTCACTTCTCATTCTCAATGCTTGAAAAGTGAGAAATAAGAAGTACGCAGTGAGAAGTAACAAATAAGAAGCGAAAAATCAAACGTCTCATTTCTCACTTGTTGCTTCTTACTTTCCATTTTTCACAGCGAGAGGCGAGAATAAAAAACATGAGAAGTGAAAAGTAACAAGTCAAGACAAAATTTTCAAAACGACTTATCTGCTTTTGTAAACAAAGATTGAAACGACGATTTGACGAATCTGATAGCTCTCCCACGCAAACCAACGCCATCAACAGGTAGCGGAAACCTTCACCTACCTATTGGTGGTGTTGGTTTGCGTGGGAGAGCTATCAGATTCGCCAAATCGTCGTTTGAATCTTTGTTTACAAAAGCAGATAAGTCGTTTTGAAAACTTTGTCTTGAAGTGAGAAATGAAAAATAAGAAGTCAGGAGCCACCTCAATTGTAGCTACTTGCTACATAGTTGTTTTGTTATTATAATCGCTTCTCACTGTGAGAAATGTTACTCACAGTTATCCAGGAATGCAAGAATCAGTAAATTGGTTTGAACTAAACACATATTTGCGGAAACAAGGGTACTAGAGCACCCTGGAATGGTCCATTGTCGATGGATTGAATTATACTCCGTTGAACACGACGTTCCTCGATCAAACTATGGAATTTTCTCCAGCATCCGAGACGCTCTAGCCGATGACGCCAACAGCCTCCCACCCTTCGTTAGTTTCGTGGATGATTGGGGAATGTACCACCAAATGTAGTCGCCAACATTAGCTTCCCGAGCACCCCAGCCTGGGTGTAAGTCTAGTGCCTTTAGGCGAAAAGTTTTTTCCTGGTCCGGGAAAAGAGTGATCGAAATAAAAAGAAGGAGAATCCCATGACGGCCTTTCGTTTCCTTAGCCATTGAATGGAAGGATTAGAATTATGCGTGATGGTATGCCTGCATGCCATGGATCGAGTACAAGAACTTCTTTCTCTGCTTAGGTGGGACGCTCGGACGTGTTTTTGAGGATCGTATAGATCATAATTCTGCGTGGTGGGAAGCCCGCATGCAATGGCATCGGGTTAAGTACAAGGGTTTCTTTTTCTACGTTAATGAGATGCCCGAAAGAAAAATAGCACATAAGAATAGTGTTCATATTGATCGGTTCACTGTTCTGCGTGATGGGACATCCGTGTGTACCACCACGATCAAGTGCTAGGAATTCTTTTTTGCGACGGTGGAATGCTCGCAAGAAGAATGCTATTATGAATCGTAAGGATCATAATTCCGTGTGGTGATGGTGAGACGCCCGCAGGCATTGCCTTTGAGGAGTATCTAATAATGTTGTATACATCGTTACATCCCATTGCACTGGGAACACAGTCACATGCCGTCAATTTTACACAAAGAGTTAGTTTCAAACGTTTTAGGTGATAGCTACGTGCAATTGCACAGAAATTAATTGTTTTTTTTTTCGTAAATTGTTTGAATTATCCTGCAGAAATTATTTCTCATTTCCACCGGATTTTTTTTTTATTTTCTCCTGAATTCTTTGGAAATTTAAAAAAAATGGAAAAATACTTTCTTAGAAATTCCACGGAAAATTCTTCGGAAGGTGCAAGGGATATTCTTAAAAATTTCCAAGGGAAATTTCTTGGCATTTTTTAGGGAATGCGAGCACTCAAGTATGTTGGTCCAATTAGAGAAATCTAATAAAGTTCCGGAGAAATAACTGCAGGTTCTGATTTTCTGTAAAGATTGAAACAATGTTTTTCAGCTCAGTTATTCCATTTGAATTTTACATAAAATTTATTACAAAAAATAAAAATTCTAGTTATGTTCCAATATGATTCCCAGTTGTAAAAGCGAATACAGTTTAGTTTACTTATTACTGCTTGCGGGTATCGTCCGACTCCCTGAGTTGTTGAAACGGCTTGTAGTTTATTGCCTTAATAGCATTGCGACCCATTTCCGGTCATTAGACTGGATTGCTCCTATTATTGCATACATCATCCCAATCTTACGTTAAGAGGAGGTAGATCAAAGCGGTAGACATTGTAGTGATGTGAATCGATTAGTAAGAGTGGTTTGAGATGATTATTACTGCAATTAAATTACAAACGAAGTCATCACCAATGCAGTATCTTGAACATTCACGATTATCTCACCCGAGTTGCTTGTCAGCGTGCAGCGAGAATCCGGGCTCTTCTTCACAATCTCCTTCTTCTGATGGACAATCACTTCCAAATTCATTTTCTAGCAATCCCTCGTCTATAATAAAGTCTTTCATATTCATTCACCCAAGTGGACGTCATCGAGCAATCATAGAACGTGGTAGAACCCTACAAACAAAAATATGATTTACTCACAGAAGATCATTCATAACGCTGATCCTCGGCTGGTACAGCGAGCTCAACTCTTTTCTTGGCCACACTCCCATCCAAAGCGGCGATGATTTAATCGATTCGAAACAACCTTTTGACAGCGGCCAAATTTCTGCATTCTTTTTAATTAACATGCCGTGAGTGCACCCGAAATCCAGTCAATAAATTTAATCAAAAAACTTTTCTCTCCATTATACTCCCTTTGAGAAACGGACCAATCGAGACAATCGAGACAAAAGGGGTGACCCTCCAGAAAATTATATTGAATTTTTAATCAGATTCAGTTTCGTTCGTTGTTCTCTATGCGAGTCCTCCATCGCCGGTTCGTGCCCTTCTCATCCACCATCAGAGAGCGCGTAACGCATCGCTGCACCCACTTTCGTTGTTTACCACCGGCAAGTAACTATGACGAAGCAGTTGTATACCCGGGCGAGCGTCAGCAGCTGTCCCGAAAACGGGAATGTGAGTGCCGCCACCACCACCGCCGTCGTCGTCGTCGAGTGAGCCCAAGGTCATCCTCACCACACTGCGCGCCATCGGCATCGACTGGCGTGGGTATGGATTGGCGGTGCTCGGCGGTTGAACGAACACGCAAGAATGCGAAGAATTTCTATATCGGGGAGTTCCACCATAACTTCGGGGAAGCTTCCGTTATTTCACCCCTTAAAAAGTGCAAGCGAACTCCCTAAGTAGCACACAGCCGGCAGATAGGGACGAGAATTTCACCGAACAGGAAAAACGAATCCGGGACAGTGACCCCTTGGTTGGTAGTGAAACGGGCCGAACATCTGTCTGTTGTACCGCGTTTTGTGTGTTGTTTGACGGAATATATTCAATCGCGCACGGGATATTTAACTACAACAACGCGTGAACAAGGGGAGGAAAAATCCTACCAGCCAGCGCAGTAGTGCTGGAACTGCCGGCACACACAATAATGCAATTCGATGCCAGGAATCCAAACTAATAGTGGAAGGAATTTCATTCACTTTTCGTCCGGCAGGATTCGGGATGTTCCTCGCGGGAAAATTCATGCAAGGGCTGATATGATTCCGAGTTGGCTCCGAGTGGAAGCTGTTATGGAATGTATTTTGTGCAATAGAAGAATTATTAGAAACGGAATGCATTGTAAAGTCTGATGCACAAAATAACATTTTTAAGCCATTTTTAAGTCAATAGTCTCATCTGTCGGTCTGAATTAGATATGGGATCGCAGCAAGCCATGCATGGTTGCTTTTGAATTTGCTGTCACGTTTTTGTTCGTTCCCGCAAGAAATAGGTTCGGTTGATGTTTATATTTTGCATATGTACTAGAAGAAAAAGTTCAAGTGATCTAAAGTTTAAAATTTACGCGTTTGGTAACCTTTAAAAAAGTGTATTTCTTAATTGAGTGCGCGAAGTTGTTTGTGTGTTTGTATACGAGGATGTCTTTGGTGAAATATGTGATGCTGTGTGATAATATCAGAAATACATGAATCAATAACGAATTGCTCAGAATAGCTATGAAAGGGTGAAGTAAATTGTTCGATCACACTAGAAGTGATCTTCGCTTCAGTTCAGTTCAGTTGTTTTAAAAAAAACTGATTTTTTATAATTTTTTTGAGTTTTTTTTTCGAATGAACCTTTGAGATAAATCTTGGAATTTCTTTCGAAATTCTACTAGGTATTTTCGAACATTTGATTGGAAATTCCTTCGTAAATTCTTGTAAGAATTCCTTCAGAAATACCTTTAGCAATTCCTTACGAAATTCCTTTGCAAACTTTTTCCGATAATCTTTCAGGTTTTCTTGTGATAAATTGTTCGAGAATTCCTTCTGAAATTCTTTCCACTTCAGACATTTTCTCCAGAAATAATTTATTCTTTCGGAACTTCCTTTTGCTATTAGCAAAACATTACAAAGTTCCTTCTGACATTCCTGCAGGAATTATTTCGGAGTTGTACTCGGAACGAACGGTTGATTAGAAAGCGCCAACTTTTTCAAGATACCGGGGGTCCAGGTGCGGTTATTCGTCTTAGAGATGTCGAGTGAAACTACTTCGGCGTGCTTACCTGAAACTTTTGCGTCTTCGAGGATCACAACGAGCGATTCTAGGTAAGTGCTGGTTCCCTTACCAGAACGGAAGACATGTTGGCGGTTATCGAGAAGGCCTTTTTTTTTCAAGTGCTCCATCAGTCTGTGTTCACTAGTCGCTTCAGAACCCTGTGTCCGTGAGTGCAATCGAACGGTATCCACTAACTTCGCCTGATGATCCTTGGTTTTTGGTACCACTATACTTGATTTCCATTCGGCGGGAAATGTTCCATTTACCCATTTTTTGGCAAGGGCATTCAGGAGAGCGATTTTTCTGTTCGGTGGAAAGTTTTGGAGCATGGGGTAACCAAGATTATCGGGTCCAGTGGATCACCCATTCTCCTTACTCAGCGCATACTCCAGTTCAGCCAAAGAGAATCGTTGGTTGAAGTTTGATCCGACATCTGGAGGAACATTGAAGGCGAGGATTTCGCCTGAAGGGTTGAGGTGTTTCCCTCGGAATTCCACTGGGTACTCCTGGTAAGATGACAGACGACCGAAATGGTCGGCTAGGGCTTCGGCCACGATTGCCGGGTCCCACTGCATTCTACCGTTTACGGATAATGTGATGCCTTTAGCGCGTGTCTTACCTAAGAAGCTAAGAAGCTGTTCACGTTCGGTCCAGTTTTTTTTTCCTTTGCCTCACGGATAGTTGGCTGGTACTCATTCCTGGCCGTTTAGTACTCCGTCCGAATGTTGGCTAAGGTGGGATCGTTCGGGGTTAGTGGGTTGGCGCCCTGGTTGGCGCCCAACGTGGGCAATGAAACGATTTTAAATAACGTGGCTCAGCGCATTCGATTATATGGAGCACAGGGCTCTGTGGCAAAACTTCAAAATTTCTTCCCCGGTCAGCAACACAAATTGCATAAAATATGGCTGTCTCTCGAACCCAAGCAAATTAACCTAAAATAGCAGATCGGCAATAATGCTTCATTTAAGTTTTACTTTTGCATCATGTTCTTAAAAGTACTTTCTAACGTACATACATAAATTTTCCACTCCTCCATCTGTCGTGTATCAGCATCGGTGGGGGTCCCTTGCTGCATATAATCGAACGCGCTGAGCCGCGTTATTGAAAATCGTTTCAACGCAAGAAAGTAAGGGGCGCCTAATACAAGTTTCTTCAAGAGCGCTGGGAGTCTATTCTGCGGCTCTGGACGTTGGTGTTTGTACTTCCTGCAGCTCGCGTTCCATCTTCTGTTGGAACCTGCTCCAGTCTGCGCATTCGTAATGCCAACCCGATCGTCGGAACTAAAGCCTAAAGCACGACTAAAGCCCCAAACGCAATAAAACGGAACGGCGACGGAAACGGCAAATTTGACAGAAAATATATGGGCTAACTGTCAAATTTTCCGTTTCCGTCGCCGTTCCGTTGTATTGCGTTTGGGGCTTAAGGCAGCTTCGGTTGTCGCGTTGAAAACACTGTTACATTGGATGTTGTTTGAGCGGCTACTCCAGGAGTGGTGGTAGCCGTTCACATCACCAAGTAGGACCACCGGGAAGGGTAGCTTCTCGAAGATACTTACCAGCTTACTTTCAAGGTCCTTAATCTTTCGGCTGGGTATGTACATGGAGGCGAAAGGGAATTCGACGTCAAAGGTGATTTCGTTTGCTGGGACAGTAGAACTCTGACGGTGAAACTGAGCCTGTAGATCACTTCCTTAGTTACCTTTGAGATTGCACCACGTCTCGTCTTGGGTCTGGTTGTAGCATCGCCGCTGTCCCCAGATGTTGCATTGAATCAGAGTCGTCGGTGAAGAAGCTGTTGTATGCATCCTGACTTTGCGCTTGAAATTTGCTGGCCTTGCTCTTGGTTTTTTCCTGCTCCACATTCTTAACTCCGTCGCTTACTTTATCCGCCTTGCTTATTTCCGTGTACTTCTGTGCCTTGCTCTTACTAGATCCTTCATTCACATTGGTTTGCAGCTTCCTGATAAGTTCATCCTTTACCGCTAGGGACTCCTGGAGTTTCGCAACTGTTTCGGTATTCACTAAGTCCTCGATGGTACCCTTTTTTTGGTTGCCTCGATACGATTCCTGACTCCGGGTTGCTTTGACCATTCTTCTTTTTTAGGTCCGCGATTTCCTGGTCCTTGCTTAAAGCAGCTACTTTTGCGAAGGAACCAGCCTGGCCGGATCCGGATCATGCCTCTACCTCCTTTCGGGCTTGGGAGTACGAGATGCCTCGGTCGACTTTGATTCGCTGAACCTCCACTTCCATCAGGTAGAAAGAGTAGTTACAACAAGTTTACCTTCTGGTGTCTGTCGCTTGTTGCGGAAAAGTTTCTTTACGCTCTGGTCTTGTAGTTCTGCTAGAAGATAGTCGTCTGGCGAATCAACAACGTCGAATCACGAAACCACACAGTTTGGAAGGGTCGTTTGTCCGATAGCCATTTGGCCGTATGCCACTAGGCTGAACAAACCATTAGGCCGAATCCCATCTGACCGAAAGGGTCATTTGGCCGAAAGGATCATTTGGCCGAACGATTCATTTGGCCGAATGGATTATTTGGCCAAAAGGGTCATTTGGCCGAAAGGGGCATTTAAACGAAAGGGCCATTTTACGGAAATGGGGAATTTAACCGAAAGGGCCATTTGGTTGAAAGGGTTATTTGGCCGAAAGTGTCATTTGGCCGAAAGATTCATTTGGCTGAAAGGGTCATTTGTCCGGAAGAGTCATTTGGTTGAAAGAATCATTTGACCGTAAGGGTCATTTGACCGAAAATGTTATTTGGCCGAAAGGGTCATTAGGCCGAAAGAGTCATTTGGCTGAGAGGGTCATTTGTCCGAAAGAGTCATTTGGCCGAATGGGTTATTTGGCCAAAAGGGTCATTTGGCCGGAAGGGGCATTTAAACGAAAGGGACATTTGACCGAAAGGGGTATTTAACCGAAAGGGTCATTTGGTCGAAAGGGTTATTTGGCTGAAAGTGTCATTTGGCTGAAAGGGTCATTTGTCCGGAAAAGTCATTTGGTTGAAAGAATCATTTGACCGTAAGGGTCATTTGACCGAAAATGTTATTTGGCCGAAAGGTTCATTAGGCCGAAAGAGTCATTTGGCTGAAAGGGTCATTTGTCCGAAAGAGTCATTTGGTCGAAAGAATCATTTGACCGTAAGGGTCATTTGACCGAAAATGTTATTTGGCCGAAAGGGTCATTAGGCCAAAAGAGTCATTTGGCCCAAAAGGTCATTTGGCTGAAAGGGTTTGTTACGTTTAGTCTTGATTTAGCATTAAGAATAAGTATATTGTCAAGTCAACCATCGCAAAACACACACGAAGGAAAAAAAACTCACTCCGCACGCATGCAGCGACAAACATCCGTCTGTCAATTTGACATCTGCCCTATGACACGCACACCATCGCACGTCGCACATAGAAGGAAGACTAAAAATCATCGTCACTTGTCGTTCAGCAGTCGCCATCACCAAAAGCAAACGTGGGTGAAAAATTTCCCTCGTGTTAAAGAAAGTGCAGTGAAATAAATAAAAAGAAAAGTGCCACGACTGCGAATTCTTTCGTGTGGAGCCTGAAACGATTAATCAGCAGGCACGCACGGGCTTTATACGGATCACGAAACGACAGAAGACGACCGACGGCACACGCAAGTTTGGTCAGGCGACAGCACGAAAAGTTCCCCGAAGGAGCGCGTTAGTTCTTTGGATTCAAAAGGTACCCGACGTTAAAAGGTGATCATAAGGGACTCTAACCTCACACTTTCTACGTCTTTAGCCGACGCGAAACGACGGTCTGTTGCTCCGAACCGGGAAAGGGAAGACAAGCACTATATCACTTGAAGCAGAAAAATACCCCGCTGGGTAAGTGCTTTGGTGTGTTCTACATTGTGGATCAGTTGCTAAAATTAGCGCTTTGACAGGGTTTTTCTGTGGAGCCAATTCCCATCATCGAGGTCCGGGAGTATCGTGATCGAGGCAGCGGTGCGACAAGGCGACGGTCGGATTGCCGAAACATCGATTGCGTTTCGTCCGGCAGGACTAGGTCGGAGAAGATTCGTTCGGGAACAAGCAGCCCTTCAGTGGATCACTCGGAGGGACCCCATCCAGTTACTTGGTCGCACTGGACGGCCAGAGGGGTCTCCAGCAGAGTGATTAGGATGCATGCGTGGGACGGCAGTGAAATGCGGCAGGCGAGCAGTCGCGGCAGCGAGAGCTCCGCCGAGAAAATAGTGTAGGGGGACGCCCCGAACTCAGAAGGTACAGCAGATGCTGTGAAGAGACCGTGAGTACGAAAAATCTATGTTGTAAATCAGAAAGATAGAAAAGGAGAAATGAGATGAGAAGATAGGAGCTAGGTGGAGAAGAAGATTAGGGCAAATGCCCCAAATATATGTATGAAATTAGATTTGTGGCTTTTTCGATTTTGTTGGTGTTTTAGCCCTCCAGTTTTGTTTGCTTTGTGTCCGCTTTGGTAGTTCTGCTCTACCCGCTACCGGAAACTCGCAATAGGTTATTTGGACGAATAAGATATTTGGCCGAACAAGACATTTGCCGAAAAGTGAGAAATTAGGAGTGAGAAGAAAGACGTTTCACTTTTTACTCCTTATTTCTTACTTCTCATTGTAGTCTCACTACCCACTTCGCACTACTCACTTTGTGAGAAATGAGAAGTGAGAAATGAGTAGTTCGAAGTGGGTAGGGAGTCGTCTCACCACTCACTTCGCGATTCTCACTTTTTACAGCGAGAAGTGAGAAATGAGGAATGAGAAGTGAGACGTTTCTCTTCTCACTCCTAATTTCTTACTTTTCAAATGACACATTCAGCCAAATGACCTATTCGGCCAAATGACCTATTCGGCCAAATGACCCTCTCGGCCTAATGATTCTTTCGGCCAAACAACCCTTTTGGCTAAATGACCCTTTCGGCCAAACAACCCTTTTGGCCAAATGACCCTTCCGGCCACATAACCCTTTCGACTAAATGACCTTCGGCCTAGTGGCATTCGGCCGAACGGCCCTTCCCGCTTTGAAACGTTCAGGTGCGGGTGCTCGACGACGGATACTGGCGTACCGTTACTCAGTTTGTTCATATAGAGAAGCTTCCGAAACTGCGTATTTTGAGTGCGTACGAAGAACCGCGGTTTTCTTTATTCGCTCCGTCGTTGGTACCGCCTAGGAAGGCCTCAACGGAACGTCGGATCAGTCTCAACGGAACGTCGGAACGCATTGATTGGTAGAGGCTTGTCGTAGTCGCAGGATCTGTAGATGTCCGGACGTACCTTCTGCGATCCGTCGATTGGAGTGGCTCGAGGCCATCTCCATGTTTCCGCACTCGCGCCACCAACCTGCACGGGTGGAAATTGAAGTTTGCTTTGCAAAACGATGCTTCCGGGTTTGGTCCCGAAACTATCAAAAAATGGCAGTCGAAATTCACATCGAAAAATCTCACTAACGACTCACTGCGTTTCCACCGCACCGACGAAAAAGTTCGTTACACTAAAACCGCACAACTCACTGTGTTACCGACGAAAAAGAAGTTCGTCTCACTCCCACCGCGCAAGTAAATGATTGGTCGCACTGGCTACCATGCGTCTCCACCACGAAGATGGGTTGCTTTTCACCCTTTGTCCGCTTTGTCCGTTCTAACGGGAAAAAAACACTATGCGACTCCACCACGTTTTTCCAGACCAAACGGCAAAAATATGCAAATGTCTCGATTGTTGATATGCAAAGTTCGATTAAAATTGACTTTAATAAATTCTCGGAAAAGTTCTTACAACCAAATTTCAGGAATAGTTCCTGCAGGAATATCGGAAAAAAAATCCATATGGTTTTACTAAAAGAATTCCCGAAGGATTTCCTGAAGCAAGTTTCTATGGATTTATCAGAGAAATCCAGGAGGAGTCCTCCAAACATTTTTTGAAGGATTTCCAACATATTCCGGATAAATTTCCGAACAAATTCCTAAAAACAATTCTGAAGTTGTGTGTATACAAACTAACCCTCACTATCTGGCAGTGATGTTATGGAAGAAAGCTGTCTGTTTTACATATTTTTACAGTCAGATTTAGTCCGGGAGTTAGAAAGTGCTAGCTCTACTGTAGCTCCAGTGACCCGATTCAGACTGCCTGGTATTTCATGACCCTAGCAGCAAACATGTTCCTAATAGGTTACTGCAACTCATATGTGACCAGATTCAGCCACAATCAAGTTGCTGTGAACCTTTATGACTGACTTGTGCTGCTCGGGGACCAGTCCGAGATTACTTTTGCTTACAATAAGCCCCGCCTGTTTATGTTACCATTATCAATTGGATAATGGATCCATAAGCAAACTTCTGGTTTGGTATTTAGTTTTTGTCATTGAAACATAGTAAAGAAATATTTTGAAACAATCTCATCAAATTAGTCCATATCCGGAAACCTGAGTATCGATGCTTAACCATCACTGTTGCCGGAAGCACGATCGCTTGTAAGGATCTCGTCTTGCTCGTTTTCCCGGATGACTGGAAAGCGGACCCGTATGGTAGATCCCTCGATTATCGTTGAGATGCGCTCCTTCCGATTCTCCTCGTTTAAATTAGGATCCTCTTTGAGACATTGAAGAAGACAGGATTTCAGCTTGACATACGCCATCAGTTTCCATCAGGATACTTTTCACTTTTTTGAATTCTTAAGAGATGATGGGTTTGTTGTGGATTGTCGGATCTATGGTTTTTTGGAATTGACCTCGGACGAGGAATCACATTTTATCCGTAAATATATGACGATTTCCTTTTCTTCAAATTTGATTGGAGCAGAAAAATCTTGACCGAAAAAATAAACGCAGCTGTCCAGCGACACTCCTCACGGAATCCAAGTTTCAAAGTGCTCGCTTTTTCGGGGGCACACCACTCGATACGGAGGCGGTGCACCTGAGACGAGACCTGCAAAGACGGCTTCTTTTTCCTTGTTTTGACACTTGTTCTTCTTTTCATCACAGTTGATCATCGATTCTCAACTGTTTCCTTGAGTGTTTTACCTAAATCCCGGGTAGAATCTTCTGAGCACAATAAAAGTGTCGGAAATAAAACACGTATTCATAACAGTTCAATATTAAGCTGCCCGGCTTTTCTAGAATACTTTTCAAAGTGAAAAAGTACTCGTAAATCAAAATCATTCGGAATACTTTTTGAGAGATACCAATACTTTTTCTCAAAAAGGTGCTGGTTGCATCTGACAATTCGTGACAGCGCTTGCTGGTTGCAGATGAAGTTACATTTTTTCCTCTTTGCAAGTCCTGTCCAGCGGTGCACAACTGTCATTTTTGTTGATTTAGCTTTGTTGCGTCGCAGCACGCGTGGAATAATAAAAATTACAGTTGTGCGTTACTTCCGTATCGAGTGGTGTGACCCCGAAAATGCGAGCACTTTGAAACTTGGATTCCGTAAGGAGTGGCCTTAAACAATTTCTGTAGGATTTTCCTATTCCCGAAAAAATAATTCAAAGAAATTCCAGAAAAATGTTCAAAGGATTTTCTAAAACAATTTCTGAAGAAATTTTTGAAAGAGTTCGTACCGGAATTTCCGAAGAAATTTTCTGAGAATTGCTTCTTCGAATTTTCAAATGAAAGTCTTTAGATATTTCCAAAGGAATTTCGAGATTTATCTCCGAAGTAATTTCCAGAGGATTTTCTGGAGAAATCCCTAAAATATTTGGAGATATGACCAAAGGAATACTTGGAGAAGTTTAATTATGTCGGAAATGTCTTTAGGAGTTCCTGTACAAATTGCGTTAGGAATTCGTTCGGAAACTTTTAAGGAAATTCCAGAAATTTTGTCCTAGATTTGTGGAAAGGATTTTTCCTGGAAATTGCGGATGGATTTCCGACGAAAATTGTCCGATCGAAGGAATACCTGAAATAATTTTTGAACTGAAAGTTTTTTGAAAAACATTCGAAAAAATTCGTGAGACTTTTTCAATAAATTAGAGGATTCCTCTGATGGAGACCCAGATAATTTAAAGTGGTGCTAGTTGATGGGGAAATCGGAGGGAAAATTTTTCAAAAGATTTTGAGAGAGTAGTGAGAGGCAAAGATAGTTTTGTGGGCTCTTCTTGGCGGGAAAGAACCCAGGACACAAAAATTCCACGGGGGATTATTCCAGCGCCAAGCACTGACGACACTCTGCCATACTGCTCGGCATTGAGCAGTACGGAAATACCCGGTAGAATGAATTTCTTAGTCCTGATAATGCCCTCAATGAGAATGAGAACTACATAGAAATGGCACATTTGTTCGTTCGAATTAATAGTGGAGCTCACAACCATAGAAAAACCGGTTGAGTTGGCTTCATTTTAAGTCTTTTGCTCTGTGCCAATCCGTTGAATCGCAGTTCTTTCCCAGCCGCCAGTAAAATATCTATACAGGACACAAAATTAAAATTGTAACTGCCGCTGGGACTCGTGATTGTAATCTAATACGATTTTTTTTGCTCGCTGCTGCCCCTCGATTCGTTTGCAATACGTCCGTGGCTGTCACTTCGCTTCGTTTGGTTCTCGTGTCGTTACGGTAACCGCGAACTGTTGTTGTTGATGTCGTCGTTTGTTGAAACTGGCGATGGCAAACGGGCGGCGGCGTGAGTAAAGTTTTGCCTTTGAAACATGTTTATTTTGCTAAGCACATGCGAACTGCGCCACCTCGCCGGTCCACCACCGCCGTTTAGTGCGATTTACAAGAACAGCTCTAGGTAGTGTAAACCCAGCTGCCTTGGCATGACATGGTAGGCTTTAGCAGTGGTTTACGTCCCTCCGGAATCAAGGTGCTGTCGGCTGCTGCCCGTGTGTACGATTGTTCGATCACGTAGGACTTCTGTGTGCGGGAGCAACAATTTCGAGCAAAGAACGAAAGACCCCAGGAGGACAAAAAGGTAAGAGTATCCAGTTCCCACCATCTCCGGTGCTTAGAACTTGATACACGGACAAAATTTAAGGCGATAAAAACGGACAGGCACAAGAATAGGGTTTGCTTCCCCGAATCAACCCTATCGGACATATCAATTCCAACGAATATGCCAAATCTAACAAAATTCTTTCTGTTTCAATGCATTCAATCGAAGGGATTCCGTCACAAAGTTATGACGAAATCCTAAACACCAGAACCGGTTTGCAATTGCATCCCCTATTGCTGGTTGGCTGTCTACGTGCGCCCGATCGAAGCAGGCGGGTTGTTTGCCGGCCTGTTTTCCCTTCGCACCCAATAGTGCGCTTCGGGGAAGGGAATCCAATAAGGTGAACCCGTGTCTCCTGCGCGATGGCGACAACGAACACTGGAGAAACGTAAAGAACGGAGCCGTACTCACTGTCCTCACGTTCGTTGCAACTTCAGTGAGGGACGAAAACAGGGGCGCATATAAATTTCATGTGTTGACATATATTATCCTCCGGTCCATTCGGACGGCGGTGTGGTTTCTTGTTACAATCGCGCTTGAGACACCCCTTTCTCTTTTGTAGTCGCCATCCCTGTGTAGGTGCGGAGGAGAGCTTTTTGACATTCCGGTTGACAGGGGCGATCTGGCAACACTGGCAGCGTTTTTCCCTTTCGTTCGCAACCGGAGCCCGGACTGATTCACATCGGACCGGAGCAGAAAAATTAATAAAACAACAACATCAGAATTAAAACAATAGGAAAATTCTTGCTCCGGCAGAGAACATGGAATAAAATTCCTTTCTGCTTCGTAAGCGCTCGCGCAAAGTTTTTCCCAAATTGGAACAGGGGAGCGCGAAGGTGCAAGTCGCGGGAAAAATGCTTGCTTGCTTGCCAGAGAGTAATAAAGAAATAGTTTCGAATAATTTACATATTTATACATTTTTTCCACGGAATAACAATCACATCGCGGCTACGGTTACGCTACTCACGGTTGTTGTCGGGTGACTCGGCCCGGTTCGGCATAGCGATAAGCGGGTAAGTTATGAGTGCGTTCGTAGATAGCCATCTGGTCGCACTGAAGTATGTTCCCGGCATGCGAGGTGCTGACATGTACTTTGGCAATAACTGTTTGAATTACATGGTAAGTGAAACGGTAATTTTTCTGCCAATCATAGATCTGTCGATATGTCAAAACGTGGAAGAATTTTCGCGATTTTCCGCTGTCACGTTTCAATGGTTGATGAATCTCCATAAAAAGCGCAAATCCAAATCGGACAATGATTAACTTATCCCATCTGTCAACACCCGCACACCTTCGGAACAATTTTCCCATAATTATCTCGTTCCGCCCGAGTTGATCGCCTTTCCGCCGATGCGGCGCAAAAAGGCCGCCAGTGGAAGTGCATCGCCGGGCTTCTGATTCCATGCCGCCTGTAACAAGGTAAACATTGCAGTGCCTCAACCAGCAGCTCCCAGTGGCAGCAACAACAACAACTGCTATCTAAGCCAACCATTTATGAAGGCAATTATTAGCAGTCAATTATCAATTCATTACCGTCCAACATAAAACCATATAAGGCGGCTTGAGATGTGCTCCATTGCCGCCGCCGTCTGTCTTCCTCTCCTCGGTTGGCAACCGAACTTCTTCTCAGGTGCGGAGGAGAGAAAAAAATAAAACACAGGAGTTGTTTTTGTTTTTTTGTTGCCATCAGAGTGCAAAACCATCGTACCGTGGACATTTGCAGCTCTCCCCGCGTACAGTTTGATGGATGGTTGGAGGATGTTGGATTTTCCAAACATCGAGATTTTGAATCGTATGTGTATCATTTCCACCAGATAAAACTGTCGTTTCCCGAGAAGAAATCATTGCGGAAAATGTGAATGCAACATTGAAAAGTTTGTTCTGGCAACACTATTCTGCACACCGATCTGGAACTATGCAAAAAGATTTGATTTCAGAATTTGATCAAGATTCAGTAAGTCATGATTACCCAAATATGGGTAAGCAAAACAAAACGGAAAATAATGATGATTTCTTTCAGTGTTCAGTTTGAACCTTTACTTTCGGTTTTTATTCGAAACGGATCGATATTTTTGGGAATTCAAACGCATTTCCATTCGGGTAACTTGTTTTGCTCAACTCAGCAATTCATTGATTAACGAAGCGCGATAGGTTCGACACATTATCAATCCGATCGAGCATGGGTACATGGAAGTATGGTCGAGCCCACTGAACAATTATTCAGCTTTGATCAATGAGATATGCTCTGTTGTGCTCATTCAGCGGAACGGACTTTGTTGGAATTGAACATCACTCTCACACGAGATGGATTCAGATATGCGGTTTGCTCACCCATTACACAACTGATATGATCTCATGGAAAGACATAAATTAAAGAAAAACGACTAGAAAGATATGAATTTGAACACTGTTTATGGTTGAATATTTGATTTGATTTCGACAGTTTGGATGAACTTTTCAACTTTCCACGGAAAGTTCCAACAGATTCCCTCGTATTTCCAAGGGAAATTCCTTTTTTTAAAGCTAATTCGAATTTTTAAGAAAAAAAAACCTTCTAGATCTCATTCCTCTATGCTGGTGTGTCGCTCACAAGAAGATTACAATTTTGCGTGGTGGGACGCCAGCATAAAAGAATTATTTCCTCTGTGTTGGTGAGGTGTTTGCAAGAAGAATGGTGTAACTGAGCCTTGGATGAATCACAATTCCACCTGGTGAGACATCTGCTTACCAGAAATTCTTCCTCTGCATTGGTGGAACGCGCGCAAGAAAAATAGCGTAATTGTGGCTCGAATGGATCATAATTCTGTGCACACAAGAGTTCTTTCGCTCAAAAAAGTTCCCTCGTCTGCACTGGAGGAACGCGTGTAAGAAGAATGGTGTAGTTGTGCCTCGGAAGGATCACAATTCTGCGTGATGGGACGTCCGCATACAAGAGACTCTTCCTCTGAATTGATGAGACGCCCGAAAAAAGAATAGTGTAATTGTGGATTGGATGGATCACAATTCTGCGTGATGGGACGCCCGTATACAAAAGATTCTTTCTTTGAGTTGGTTGAATGCGCGCAAAAAAAAAAAGTTGTGATTGTGACTCGTTTTGATCAAAGTTCCGCATGGTGAGACACTTGTATACGAGTGATTTTTTCTGCGTTTTGACTTTCACTTTCTTCGGGAAATTGCTTCAAATTCACACAGAAACTTACTTTGATCTTCTACAGGCAATTGCTCGAATTTTGCACGGGAATTTTCTTCGGATGATCACAGGAAATGGCTTCAAATTTCCTCGTGGAATGACTTTGAATTTCCTCGGTAAATTAATTTGATTCTCGCACAGAAACTTGCTTCGAATTTCCACAAAAAAAATCTTTGAACTTGTTTGTTTCGAATTTTCTCAGGATATTGCTTCGAATTTCAACGAGAAATGGCTGCGATTGACCACAGAAAATGGGAATTTCTTTCCACAAAAATTTGCCTCAAATTTCTATGGAGAATTGCTTCGAATAACTAAGGTAAAGTGCTCCGAATTCGCTCTGGAAATTACTTCAAGTGAAACGGCTTCGATTTTTCTGGGGAAATTCCTTTGAATTTTCCACAGAAACTTGCTTCAAATATTTACGAAAAGTTACGTCAAAATGTTTCGAAGTTTCTTATTTCTTTGAACTTCCATGGCAAATGGCTTTGAGATTCTACCCAAAATTGCTTCGATCTTCAACTGGAATTGGTTTGGAATGTTTATGGAAATTGTTGGTACCCAGCAAAAAATGAGACGTTTGCAAGAAAAATAGGGAAATTATAGATTGGATGGATCACAATTCCGCGCAATGCGATGCCTGGTTACAAAAGGATGGATGGATCATAACCGCTTATAAATGTTTCGTCCTCTGCTTTGGTGGGACGCCCGTAAAAAGAATGATGTAATCGTGGTTCAGATGGACCAATATTTTGCGTAGTAAAAGGATAGCATACAACAGTTAGGCCGCAGAGAGAAAAGAACGTGAGCTCTTCCGAGCCCTTAAAAGGAGGCTTCCGAGCCTCTTGTGAAAAGACTTACGAGGCTCTTGTAAAAAGACTTTCGAGCCTCTTGAAAGGAGGATTCCGAGCCTCTTAAAATGTGGCTCCGAGCCTCTTGGAAGGAAGCTTCCAGGCCTCTTGGAAGGAGGCTTCCGGGCCTCTTGAAAGGAGGCTTTCGAGCCTCTTGAAAGGAGGCTTCCAAGCCTCTTGAAAGGAGCCTTCCGCCCCTCTTGAAAGGAGACTTTCGAGCCTCTTGAAAGGAAGCATCCGTGCCTCTCGAAAGGAGGCTTCCGAGCCTCTTGAAAGGAAGCTTCAAAGAAAAGGCTTCCGAAAGAAGGCTTCCGAGCCTCTTGAAAGGAGGCTTCCGAGCCTCTCGAAAGGAGGCTTTCCGAGACTCTCGGAAAGAGGCTTCTGAGCCTCTCGGAAAGAGGCTCTGAGCCTCTCGAAAGGAGGGTTCTGAGCTGCTTGAAAGGAGGCTTCTGAGCCTCTTAGAAGGAGGCTTCTGAGCCTCTTAGAAGGAGGCTTCTGAGCCTCTTGAAAGGAGGCTCTGAGCCTCTTGAAAGGAGGCTTCTGAGCCTCTTGAAAGGAGGCTTCTGAGCCTCTTGAAAGGAGGCCTGAGCCTCTTGAAAGGAGGCTTCTGAGCCTTGTGAAAGGAGGCTCTTGAGCCTGTTGAAAGGAGGCCTGATCCTCTTGAAAGGAGGCTTCTGAGCCTCTTGAAAGGAGGCTCTGAGCCTCTTGAAAGGAGGCTTCTGAGCCTCTTGAAAGGAGGCCTGAGCCTCTTGAAAGGAGGCTTCTGAGCCTCTTGAAAGGAGGCTTCTGAGTCTCTTGAAAGGAGGCTTCTGAGCCTCTTGAAAGGAGGCTTCTGAGCCTCTTGAAAGGAGGCCTGAGCCTCTTGAAAGGAGGCTCTGAGCCTCTTGAAAGGAGGCTTCTGAGCCTCTTGAAAGGAGGCCTGGAGCCTCTTGAAAGGAGGCTTCTGAGTCTCTTGAAAGGAGGCTTCTGAGCCTCTTGAAAGGAGGCTTCTGAGCCTCTTGAAAGGAGGCTTCCGCGCCTCTTGAAAGGAGGCTTCCGAGCCTCTTAAAAGGAGGCTTCCAAGGCCTCTTGAAAGGAGGCTTCCAAGGCCTCTTGAAAGGAGGCTTCCAAGGCCTCTTGAAAGGAGGCTTCCAAGGCCTCTTGAAAGGAGGCTTCCAAGGCCTCTTGAAAGGAGGCTTCCAAGGCCTCTTGAAAGGAGGCTTCCAAGGCCTCTTGAAAGGAGGCTTCCAAGGCCTCTTGAAAGGAGGCTTCCAAGGCCTCTTGAAAGGAGGCTTCCAAGGCCTCTTGAAAGGAGGCTTCCAAGGCCTCTTGAAAGGAGGCTTCCAAGGCCTCTTGAAAGGAGGCTTCCAAGGCCTCTTGAAAGGAGGCTTCCAAGGCCTCTTGAAAGGAGGCTTCCAAGGCCTCTTGAAAGGAGGCTTCCAAGGCCTCTTGAAAGGAGGCTTCCAAGGCCTCTTGAAAGGAGGCTTCCAAGGCCTCTTGAAAGGAGGCTTCCAAGGCCTCTTGAAAGGAGGCTTCCAAGGCCTCTTGAAAGGAGGCTTCCAAGGCCTCTTGAAAGGAGGCTTCCAAGGCCTCTTGAAAGGAGGCTTCCAAGGCCTCTTGAAAGGAGGCTTCCAAGGCCTCTTGAAAGGAGGCTTCCAAGGCCTCTTGAAAGGAGGCTTCCAAGGCCTCTTGAAAGGAGGCTTCCAAGGCCTCTTGAAAGGAGGCTTCCGAGCCTCTTGAAAGGAGGCTTCCGAGCCTCTTGAAAGGAGGCTTCCAAGGCCTCTTGAAAGGAGGCTTCCAAGGCCTCTTGAAAGGAGGCTTCCAAGGCCTCTTGAAAGGAGGCTTCCGAGCCTCTTGAAAAGAGGCTTCCGAGCCTCTTGAAAGGAGGCTTCCGAGCCTCTTGAAAGGAGGCTTCCGAGCCTCTTGAAAGGAGGCTTCCGAGCCTCTTGAAAGAAGGCTTACGAGCCTTGATGACATTTTGGGTCACATGGTTTATTTATAGAACATCAATATCTGCATGATGGGAGACTCGCATACAGTCTGAGTTGGAAGTATGCGCGCATGAAGGACGGTGCTATTGTGGATCAGATTGATCACAATTCTGATTGTTGGGACGGCGGGACGCACGTTAAAAGAACTATGTTATTGTGATGGATCACAATTCTTTGTGTTGGGACGCCCGCATACTGTTGGTGGGACGACTGCAAGAAGAAAGGTGAAATTGTGGGCCATGTGATGCGTAGTGGGACTCCTGAATGGAGCTCCCGCATACAAGAGTTTTATTTTCTTCTGCGTTCCCTCGAATACGGGGAAAATTTTTAAATATCCACGAAAACTCTTAGGATTTCCAGGTTTAGTATTTGAATTTGATTTAGATTAAGTTTAGAGTGGATTTGAATTAAATCTGATTGTTTAAGGATTGCTTTTGATTTTTACTGAATAGGATGTAAATGAAATTTTATTCTGAAGATTTTCCCGTCCTACTACAAAGATGAAACGAGGGGAAAAATGTAGCGGCTACAGAAGCTATTAGCTCTGGTTGTCAGGGTAGTGGCGAAAATCCCTCCCTCCTTCTTTTAACTCGCGTAATAAAACACTGCTGTTTTTGAAATTAAAAACTTCCAACATGGCGAAATGCCCTAAAATGAATTCTTTTTATGGGAACACGACTCCATTTAGACACATCCGTAGCGCCAAACGACACCGCTGCGGAAGGGTTGAACTTTTTCCAATTAAATTACAAGAGCTTCCTCACACTCTACCACTTGCAAGAACGAATGAGAGAGGAAAAAATTAATAAAATTCACCCCCTATTTAAAAGTAAATGTGGCCATAAAAACAGCAATAATAATGTACTTATTTTAGGAAGAACAGACAAAAGCGAGAACAATCATGTCAAGTTCGGAGGAATGCCCTAATAAACAAATGCGGTACAAGAAAATCTACTGAAATTGTTAAACCACTTTACAAATGGTTCCTAACGTTTCGTTAATCCATTAAATGATTCGACAAAGCAAACTGGATTTGAATCTGATCATTTCGAGCCACATGCAATCCTACAAAAAGCTTAAAGCAGACACGAGAGAGCGTGGAAGTGACCAATATTTTCTTAATTGACCGGGTCGCAAAGCGTCTCGTTTCGTGCCCAGTCGACTGTGATCAACAACAAACACGGTGGCGGCTATAAATAGAAAACTGCAACAGCCAGCGCCAATCCAACAGAGCAACCCATCCCACCCCCTGCCTATGCGGGTTGTATTTATGCATGTTTTAACAATCGCCTTCTATGATTTGCAAATAAAGTAAAATGCTTGGCTTGTCAAAAAATGGTACAAAAGCATCGGGGCAACAACAAACCGTGGTGGAACCGAACGGAACATGGTCAGCAGTGGTGCAAGCGCGGGTGATTGAGCACCAGCAAGCGCCAGCAACGTCCGAGCTCTCGGTTGTTTGCTTATATACCTCCACCGTACTCTACATTTGTATCACTTGTGGATCAAAAGGCTTGGCAAAATGAGCTGTTGGTGATGCTGAGCACAGCTGTTTTGAATTCAGTGGATCCTCTGGTCCTGCATAGTTAACGAGCTGGACAAACATTCAAATTGTCAAATCGGCACAGATGACGTAATAATCTTGTTCTAATTTTGACATTTTTCCACTTTTTACTAAATCCTCTTTAGAAAAAGACGAATGTAGTTGTTGACTATTGTACAACATTTGTTTTCTCACACGGACGCTATTGTCATATGAGCCCCACTATCGCGCACCTATTCGCATTGATGTCATTGTTTTTGCATTGGTAGTCGACGCTCAGGTGTTTATTTTGGGTCCAAGCATGTTTCGCTTGCTTTGTTTATTAGTCAGTTGCTGGCAATGTCGACGGAACTCGGTCGAGCGTGTTGTGTATTGAAAATCGGAATCAACGCAAGTGAGTGAGCACTGAAATTGAGCGCAGAATAAAATAGGGGCGACCGACGACGGCCGGTCTTCAATTGTGTATATTTCGGCTGTCAACCGTAACGGAATCGACAGCAACCCTATCGAGAGAACAAGAAGGTCGTCATTTGCAAAAGTTGCCGGTTGTTGTCATGCGATCGAGCGGCTGCCAGGCTGGTGATTTTGAAAGTTGATTTTTCAATGCTAACTCCAATGGCTCAGAATTGGATGCTCCAAAATGGAAATCCCAAAGGTAGAATAATGAAAAAATATCAGGCCTAAGTTTATCAACTCCAGCCAACGATCTTTTACCGCGTTACTTACATTTTCACAGTGCATTATGCTTACCAAACGGTTCAACGGTTTTTCAACAGTTTGAGGCAAAACTGACGGCATCAACTTACCTAAAACGAAAAGAGAAACATGTATAAATTAATGAAAAAATGTCGATAATTGTCAATATCGGAGAAACATTCAGAAATTCCACAGTAAATTCCATCCTCTCTTTTGGACCCCTTTCGTGACAAACTAACGGAGCTCTCTGGTGCAATATCCATGTTCGTACACAACACGAACATAAATATTCCATTCGTCACCGTCGTCCAACCCTACGAGCCGAACAATAACACAAAACCCAACCCTACTTGACGGACGGCAGCCCTGCTGCAGCAGCAACAACAGCGGCCGCGCTGCAACTCGCAGCCGTTCTGCCTCTGTCTCTCTACTTCAGAAGAAAGAAAGGTAAAAGGGGGTCAATCCCCTTGCCGACCGTCCAAGCGCAGTCAGTCAGTGCAGGAAGAAGAGCCTCTTAAAACCGTGTCACCGTGAGTCAGTCAGTTTCTGTCCCGTATCTCTCGCTCAATAATAATTCAACAAAGTAGGCTTCCTCCAATTCGAATCGGAATATCGGCGGTTGCTGCAGTCGTCGTCAGTTTGGTTGCTGTTCCTACTGAGCGGGGTTGCAGGGACAAGGGCAGGGACAACAACAAAAGCAACCACCATCAAAGCGCATTTGAATCACGCGAAGCAGAGACAGAGAAACGGCAACGAAGACGACGACAACAACAACAATAAAGCAAAGACGACGATGACCGCGAATGGTCGACGAAAGCGGAAATCGTCGTCGCGAAGAAGCGACGGTAAAGTGTTCGTTAAAGCGGGTCGCGGTCGTCGTTGTCATCAATCGCACTATAGCCACAGCAGCATGCATCTGATTAAGGAAGAGATACACGCACCGCACCAGCACAGGTGTGTGAACCGAAACCGAATCGGAGTCGGTGCGGAGCGGATGGCGAAGCACGTATGTATGTGTATGAGTGCGCGCGGAGGTACACGATGCGAGGGAGGTTTCCGCACTTTTCGATTCGAGAAAGTGCTGGCTGTGACTCAAATAAGGATAAAAGGGGCTTACGAAAGGAATATAAATCATGTTCGACAGCTCGAACGCTTCCAGCCAGCAGCGGGACCAAAACGGGACCATCCGCAAAGACGACGCATCCCACCGATGTTGTCTCTTCTTCTGGGTTCGCCTGATGACATCGCGTCCCCGATGGGATCGAACATGGTTGTGTACACACTCTGTATTGTGTAATTCCCTGTTTAGTGGGGAACAGTTACAGTTGGATGCGGCCGAAAGGAACGGGCTGCACTTGCGGCTGCTGGCGACGGAGGGTGACTAATCTAGTTGAATGCGCCATAAATGGAGCGGAGTTGCAGGCAGAGCAGAAGGAAGGATTGTTGTGAATTTGCAGCAATCAAGCTTTCTGAGACGAAAATCGTGGTTGCATGTATTGTCTGCACAATTAAGGCGGCAGGTAAGTGAGTGGTGTAATCTGACAAAAGTGATCTACGAATGGTAGGATGGTAACGGATGTGGGGATTATCATTAAAGCGCTGTCAGCTATCGGAACGAAGTGGATGCAAGTATAGAATGGTAAGATGGACTGTCATAGCGCACAAACTAGTAGGAAATATGGTGGTTTTGTTCAAATGGAAATGAGTGTCATTGGATGAAGTGAGATTATTATATATTATTATATATTATATTATTATAATTTCCAATCCGAAAATTGCCTAGACCGGCACCGAGAATCGAACTCAGCATGGTCTTGCTTTGTAGCCGCCCATTTTACCTCACGGATAAGGAGGGCCCCTTTGAGGTTATTTGGCAGAATGTTTTGAGAAAATTCAGGATAATCTCCTGTAACAATTTGAGAGAATTCGTAGAAAATCAGGAAAAAAGGCCCGTATTCTAAAGACAGTATCTACAAAGATGCGATCAGAGCATAAAATATTCATCTTCATGAAGCAACTTCAGTCCGAATTTTGACAAACATCGCATGATTATTCAAAACATAGAATGACATAGTCAAACGACTGCTGCACCAACTCATTCATTCGACTGTCACTGAGTGTGCTTACTATGTGCAGAAAAAAACAAAATTAGCATTGTTTATATTGATGTTTACCGTTGAAAGGGCCTCGCGGATGCAAATCGGATTCAGTTAAGTGTGATACATTACTTTACTCAATAAAAACGTGTTCAAATTTCCGATAATTTATCGATTTGTAGAATTTGCATAAATATTCAATGACTAATATTCAACTGAATATTGACAGTCCAGAGCCGAAAATGAATGTGCCTGGAAGTGAGCTGACAAGTGAAGAAAGGTGGTCTTCACCAAAAAAATTCGATTATTTTACGTACGATCCCTGAACAAACAAACCATCCGGCAACCGAATGCGCTGATAGTTCAGGACAATATCCCGTTGAAATTCAGAATATTTTTCTTAAGACACTTTAGGAACGTGAAAATTTATGAGAATTTGCCCTGACTTTGTCTTGAATTTCTATCAGGAGGTTCACGTGAATTTTCAGAGGAAAAAAAAATCATTTTTCTGAATTTCAACGAGAAATTATTTTGGCTCTTGGATTGTTTGGATTTACAGTGGGCTCTGTTAAACCTTTACAAAACCTGAGGGAACTATCAAAGCGACCGTGCACCGTTCAAAGGTCAGTAGTCCAGCCCAGGAGATGTAACAACGACAGATACAGTAAATCAAAAGCCGAGTGACGTCTTGAAATGGCGGGTGGATCAATGCCATCCCGTAAAACCGTGGTAGGCCAGAGAGCACACCGGCCGTCCCAATCCAGTCGTCTGGGTTTCCAACTAGTCGGGAGTAGTACCAGTTGATACCTTTCTGATTTACGTCGATATGGCACTGAATGAATCGAGCTAGCCTAGCCAACAAAACAAACAATCGGTTAGGTGAGGTTTCCACTGAAGTTGAAGAAGACGACTGGGGCGTTGGAAGAGCGCAAGCCAGGAGAGCAGGCCCACGAAGTCGCAAGCAAAGGAGAAGGGCGTAAAAGAAGCGAACAAGGGCAAAGCAAGCCAGTCGGCCGCCAGCGGTCGGATGTTCCCTTGTAAACGATAGCCAGGAAAACGAAGAAACGGAAAGCGGTACAGTACGCGTTCGATATCGGCAAATTATTTATCTTGAATTAGATAGGGTTTCTTACCCCATTCCCGGCCTAACTTGCATACGACTGCATTATTTAATTGATATTTATGACAGGAAGCAACTTTTCCTGAATTTTGTGGGCTGTATAATATTGCATTGAGGTTCACTTCTGATTAAAAAATAGCTATCCGTGCTAAATATCGTTCAAAAAAGCTTTTATTTGATTTTAATTAACGAGGTGCAGCACTCATTTCAGTCATAGCGATTGAATTTCCGGCCCACTTCCAAACTAAAGACACTATAAACAAAGACGGGAAATGTTCCAATTGGAATTCCAAATTTACTGTCAGTGCTATTCCAATCGAGCAGAAGACCTGTCATTCCAAAAAATCACGCAGAACATTTGGTAAGGGCTAATTTAACTTCCGCAAATAAACATGTTTAAATTATTGTTGTAATATTTTTGGATCAATGTAGCCTAATAAACCCCTACAAATGGTAGAAAATGACTCTCAACTTGTTAATATTGTATTTGCTATCTGATTTGCGTGGGTATAAGCGTTACTAATCATTTTTTTGAAATTAAGAAAATCACTTACACCAATTTGAAAACTTTATGCAATATGAGCAGTGTTGCGCATTCAGGGTTGCCTGTCGAATTATTTGCTCAGGGATCAGATTTCGCGTCCTTGTATATAGTGTCTTTATTCCAAACCAGTTCCCGGCCTAAAGGCTGCCTTACACCTCGGGAAAATTTTCCGCCGGATTTTTACCCCCGTGTATTTTAAATGGGGCCGGGATTTTGATTTTCCGTGTCCAAATCCCGAAAACATCGCATATGTAAAAATGCATGGGGAAAAATTCCGCGAACCAAATTCCCGAGGTGTGAGGCTACCTTAAGCAAAATTTCGCTCAATCTCTCAACATTTTACTCTCTTTCTCTCTCGGGACGGTAGAAAATGCGACGTAAACAAAAATATGCACGTTCCACGACAACAAGATGCCAGATGGTATTATTCATAATCATTTTTATTTGGTTGAGAAGATATATTTACTCATCCAAATTTCTTCCAAATACTTAAAAACAATATTTTTTTCACCTTTTAAAATCGAGAGAATTATAAATAACATGATAGCCTCAACGTATTAGACAGTTTTCCTGTTAACAATGAAAGATCATTTTCATACTCCTGGCGTTTTGGCAGCACGGTGCGGCAAGAAGTTCCTGGGCCGAAGTGATTTTTTGTTCGGTTTGAGGATACATTTTAAAATGTATTCTAATGTGTTTAGTGAAAGTTCTAGTGAAACGAAAAATTATGAAGAATAGGAGATCGTCAGTTGCATTCTAGCAAAAATTCCGCTTGAGGCCCTTTCTAAATATTTTAACAACAGCCACTACACCTGATGGTATAATTGCAATATTTCCATTATCAGGCGACAGGTGGTGTTGCTGTGTGTTTGTATCAATGTAATATTGCATATACACTAGTGACATCTGCTGTTCGATATCGTAAGCTTTCAATGTTCCCTCCACACACACGAGGTGGAGAACAGTCTTGAAGAAATTGAAAGTATAGGGTTCATTCACAAATTACATAACGCAGAAAGGGGTGGGTGGGTACACAACATTGCGTTACAAAATGTTACGGTTTGGCTAGGGGTGGGTGGGTTTGTTTAGTACTGTTACGGGTAACAATAATAATAAAATAGTTAGAAAAACTAAATTTCTAATTAAATTCGAATTTGACAGTATTATCATGTAATATGAAGGAAGTTAAGGAAAAGTTCAATAAAAATACCAATTTATCATTTTTGTGAAATTTTAGTAAGACGTTATGCGTCACAGATGGGGGTGGGTGGGTATGAAGGAAATGTTACAAACAAGTCACGGAGGGGTGGGTGGGGGTTCAAATCTGTGTTTTTTGCGTTATGTAATTTGTGAATGAGCCCATACAGCTAGAATTTAGTATGGAGGTACAATGAAATCTCTTTTATTGTTTAGAACTGTAAAACAAGTCGTGGGAACAAAAAATCTAAAAAATATTTGTTTCATATTGATGCGATGCGTAGTTAATGAGAACGGATGATTTGTCCATACAAGGAAATTCATTTTACTTTAAATGTTGTGGCGCCATCTCGTTCAAACAGCATCTTTGTCTTTGCCTTATTGAAGCGCGTGTGTTTAGAATAGGAGATCGTCAGTTGCATTCTAGCAAAAATTCCGCTTGAGGCCCTTCCTAAATATTTTAACAGCAGCCACTACACCTGATGGTATAATAGCAATATTTCCATTATCAGGCGACAGGTGGTGTTGCTGTGTGTTTGTATCAATGTAATATTGCATATACACTAGTGACATCTGCTGTTCGATATCGTAAGCTTTCGATGTTCCTTCCACACACACGAGGTGGAGAACAGTCTTGAAGAAATTGAAAGTATACAGCTAGAATTTAGTATGGAGGTACAATGAAATCTCTTTTAATGTTTAGAACTGTAAAACAAGTCGTGGGAACAAAAAATCTAAAAATTATTTGTTGCTTTTTGACCTAGGTTTCATATTGATGCGATGCATAGTTAATGAGAACGGATGATTTGTCCATACAAGGAAATTCATTTTACTTTAAATGTTGTGGCGCCATCTCGTTCAAACAGCACCTTTGTCTTTGCCTTATTATGGTGTAGTGATTAACAGCTTCAAGCAATGGTTGTATAGAGCACTGTGACGATTTTCAGGTAGGTGTTTATTTGATGATACCGTTTTGTAAAAGTGGAAAGAATCAATCCGGCTCAGTGGTGTGGCATCAGAGAGCGAAATTTTGAAATATACATTTTTGTTTTTTACAATTGGATTAATTAGGAGTAAAACAAGTGGTTGAAAAATATTGAGTATTGTGAAAAATAAATGGGAGACTTTTTAAAAATTATCAATCATGAACCTACGGCTTTCAAACAGTATAAATCATTAGTTTTCTGTGCAGTGAGCCGGGAACCGGGTCCATAGGCCCAAGTAGTGATTTACCCTAGTTGCAACAGTTTTGCAATAATCGAACTGCTGAACTTCAAACTGATATCAAAGTTGACGACAGCAGCATTGCGGTGCATATTCAAAGGCATTTTTATTGCATCTGACGTCGTTTGCTAACCGTTTGGCGTCTAAAATGCGTTGCAGTTATCGAATGGCATTCGTTAACTATAAAGTAAACATGTTGCAGTTATCAACAGTGTACTCGTGTGCCCGGTAAGAGCAAGGGAGAAAGGGAGCGCTGCTGGTGAAAATGGTCAAAAATGTTCCGATGACGTGCTCAAGACGATGCGCTACGAGATGTTCTAATAGAGTGCAAGAAATGTTCTTCGTCCTAAGAAAGTTGGTAAGCTTTGTCAAAGTTGGTAAGCTGAAGATAGGGAGGGGGGGGGGGCAGCCAAGGAGCTCAACCTCAACCATTGTGCGGCCGTTCAGCATTTATTGTAGCTGTGGCGAATGGCTGACATCAGACCGGTGTCAGGAAGGAACCGGTAGGAAAATGTAGACGTGATATTCGCTTTGATGGAAGCCATCTGCACTACAGTCGGGATTCGCTAGTTGAGATTTTAATACTTGGGCCACTTTTTAGTTGGGCCTCCGCTGGTTGGGTTATGGCCAACGTATGGTTATGTAAACACGTAAAACGGGATTGGGCGTCACTGGACATCATTTGTGATGTTCAAGTCGAAATACACGTGTTCAAATGGCTGTCAGTTGGCCCAACTAAAAAACCGAATTCGTTAGTTGAGTCGCGGTCGTGGCCAACCAGCGAATCGCGACTGTATCACGAGAAAACACTGGGATATTGGATATAGGGGGTAGGGACTGTAGCTAGATTCGTTTTGATAAACGTTATGCCATGTGTAACGTGTAGATAGTTTAATCGCACGAAGCAGAACAAAATAACGCGGATCTCAAGATTGTTCTGGAATTACAAACGCATTGGATCGCTAACTAATTATTTTTGCAAGGCAGAATAATATAACGCGGCTCTCGAGAGCGTTATGCGGTTTCAAATACGTTCGATCGTGCACAAATTATTTTTCATCTCCAAAAGGCAGAACAACATAATGCGGATCTTGAGATTGTTCTACGGTTCCAAATGCGCTTGATTGCGCACAATTTTTTTTCTTTTCGACCGCACAAGGCAGAACAAAATAACGCGGATCTCGAGATCGTTCTGAGGCTCCAAATGCGTCAGATGTGGATCTCGAGATCATTCTGCGCTTCCAAAACAAGTTCGATCGCGCACAAATTATTTTCTTTTCGACCGTACAAGGCAGAACAAAGTACTGTGGATCTTGAAATCGTTTTGCGAATTCAGACGTGTTTAATCGCTTACTGATTATTTTCTTTTCGACCGCACAAGGCAAAATCAAATAACGTGGATCTCAAAAATGTTTCACGCTTTCAAACCCGTTTGATCACGCACTAATTATTTTCCTTTCGGTTCTAAATGCATTCGATCGCACATTATTCCTTTGCCGCGCCAGGCAGCACAAAATAACGCGGATCTCGAGGTGTTCGATCGTGCACTAAATGTTTTCTGATCGACCGCAAAAGGAAAAACAAATTAACGCGGATCTAGAGGTCGTTCTCGCTAGATAGATCGCGCACTAATTTGGTTTTTAGAGGTATTGAGATTAATGCATGTCTTGAATCTATTGTTATAAAATAAACAAAATAAAAATCACATGAATAATTCAAAATGAGTTCGGAAAGCTTGATAAATTCGCATAATGGCCACCCCTTTTAAGGTTTCAATATAGGAAAAGCAGTGAACTAACTGGCAAGGAGTGAAATAATAATAATACTTTGGAATAAACATATGGGTAACAAAGTTTAATTATTGGAATTACCATCACATGATAAACTAAACTAAATAAATATTTTTTTTTATGAAATTCGATACTTAACATAATCTATTGATACTCTGAATGAGAGTATGAGTTAATTTGCTCTAGAGCTATAGAGTGAGAGTAAACAGAAATGAATATATGGAATGAGAACAATATTTCACAATTCTATTTAAAAAAAAATATGAATATAACATTCATAATAAATTTTATGATTGTACTATAGTGTATCATAATATAACGTATTTGAAAGTGTAAGAAAATACTGTTGGCGTGCCATAGTTACAGTTATACTATATTATCGGTTTCTATTTCAAATTGTGTGCTGAATCAGGGGTCGGAAAATTACAGTCCACATAAAAAGAGAAGTAATAAGTGTTACTAAAAAGTCAGATTGGGCCGAAAACATTGACCTTCATTCGCACACTTAAAACCCTTCCTAATGATGTTTGACTAGTGAAACCGGAACAAATTCACGCGAAAATTTCCACATCCTAATCAGCATGATTCAATACACGATTAACGGGGCCAATCCTGAAATAACTCCAGCAAACTCCTGTTGAAACTTGAGCATTCTCCAAAACTGATGTTGGTGTCTATGGCGCTACTGCATTCCATTAATCAACATTCACAGATCCTGACTTGGTGAAACTTCTCTAGCCCTGGATAGAAATTGTAATTCGGTCCGGCTCATAGCTTTCGCTTATCAGATTTCACTTTTTCATATTTTTTAAAGGAAGGCAAACACTTTTGCATCCGTAATTGGACATAGTTTACTACAATCCAGAAATGAGAAGTGGGAAGTGAGAAGTAAAATGTAGGAAGTGAGAAAGTAGTAGTGAAAAGTGAAAACTGAGAACTGAGAGAAGAGAATTGAGAAATAAGAAACTAGAAATGAGAAATGCGAAGTAAGAATTGAAATCTGAGAAGTGAAGTGGAATGTAAAAGAGAAATGGAAAATGAGTATTGAAAAGTGTTCTTTTGTTCGTCTTCCTTAATCTACCTTCTTTCTTCATTCCTTCCTTCTTCATTCTTTCTTCTTCTTTCTTGCATCGTCCTTCTCCTTTCGTTTTACTTCTTTCTTACTTCTTCTTTCTATCTTCTTCCTCCTCCTTTTCCTTTCATCCTTTTCATTTCTTCCTTCTTAATTCTCCCGTCTTCCTTTTTCCATCCTCCCTTTTTCTTCTTTCTTCCTTCTTACTTCTGCTTTCTTTTTCTCCCTTCTTCTTTTTTTCGCCTTATTTCTTTCTTCTTCGCCTTCTTTCTACCTTTCTTTCACTCCCTTTTTCCTTTTTTTCTTTCTGCTTCCTTCTTCTTTCTTCTTCCTTCACATTTATTCCTTTTTTATTCTTTTGTCTTCTTTCTACCTTTATTTTTTCTTCTTCCTTCTAGCTTATTCCTTGTTACGTTTATATTCTTCCTTCAGTAAGTAGCTAGAGCAAAACCGTCGATGGCAGACCGTTTAGGTCGCCAAGAAGGAACAGGAACACCCGATCAGGAGGGTTAACGAGAAGAGGAACGGAAAGAGCGGGAAGTCCCCTGCGCCCCCTGGCAACTTGTGAATAAAAGGAAAGTCGGGACGAAGAATCCTCCAGCGAAGGTTATGTGGGCTAGGTACAGCTGCACAGGAGCTATGGCAGTCGGTATTCGAGCGGCAAACGGACATTGTCATCAATGCGTAACCGTACCGCATTTCTGGCGACTACATCAGCTTTATGACAAATTGGACGACTGGTCGGAATCCGGTCCAGGAGGTAGTTACAATTAATGCGAAGGAGGCAGTTACATCTAGGATAAACGAGGAGGAGGAGGAATCTCTTCCTGTAGCTCTCATGATAGAGGGCAACAACCTAGGCCCAAACGTCGACGAACTAACTGCCGTTCTATGTGCGTGCGACGCAACAATGCCGAGAAAACGACTTTGGGTAGTAGGCTTCCAACCTTTCGGTGCAATCGCAAGCCTTCGGACAGCTTGCGTTCGGGTAAGGAAAAGGATGCATGGCCCATACAGACGAGGTTAAGATTCGAACGCTTCACATAGTTCCGAGCTGCGTAGTTAGACATCAACCAGGCCATAAGAATAAAAAAAGTGCTTCGACAGCATCTCTCAGAGTGCCAACACAAAGGCCGACTTGGAGGAGGCGGTAATCAGAGTCACAAACCGCAAATTATCGTCCAAACGGTTCCTAAAGTAACTGGACGTAATGCTGGATGGCAAGCTCAACTTCAACAGCCACGTTGAATTTGCTCGTAGCCGAGCAACAGCAGCTATTTTGGATGCTCTTTGCTGGATGAAGTCTCATCACCAGTGTGCTCTAGCAAATCTAGACTCTTTGGCAAATATGGTAGTAACCATCCTACGATAGGGCAGTCCCACATGAGTAAAAGTGCTATCGTACATAAAAGATGTTACGAGATTGGGACGTGTGCGGCCCAGTTCTGCCGAATGAGCTATCCGTTACGGGGTGTGCTGTCTTATCGCGCGTGCTACTCCGTTCGCTGTCCTACGAGGAAAGAGGCAAATGCATGGCCTGCGATACGATATACGATATACGATTATACGATATTTACATATCTTTAATCAATGCACTCTAAAAGTCGATTGCCCAATTCCTAATATATCTCACCCTCACATTCCCCTTCTTCTCTCACTAAAAAAAGAGAAAAAAAACATTGACTTAGGATTTTCATAAACAAGTAAATAGTTGTCGCATTTTTTTTTCTAATTTTACAATCCAGTATCCGATATCTGTACTCAATTCCTATGTTCAAAAACATCCTAATTCAAATTGGATTTTTTTTACAAATTGGTTTACTATTTACGTTTTTTAGCATTTCCACAGTAATTAATTTAAAGTTTTATTTATGCCTGCCATTGCATGGTTATAAATAACTCGTATCAGTATTAATTTTTTTTCATATTCATATCCAATTTTCACAACTAATATTCTAATCCAACTCCATCTTTCAAATACAATCTCTAGCTTATAACCAAAAGTTGATTCTAAAATAATATTAAATATTTGCAACCAAGCCAATTCCAATTTTCAAATAAAAGAATCATGTCACTTCACCCATTATCAAAAATCAAATATTTCATTAAAAACCAATACCAAAAACAATCAAATTTCAATATTTCAATTCCAAGTCTACATACAAATACGTAAATGCATATTTACTAAGCAAATTAATCCAGCCTTTTTTAACATTTTGAAAATGTCAACTATTACAGGTCCATGATTTTTTTTTTTGCAAATATTTCCAGCATGCAATCCGAAACCAATAGAATTCGATTCGGCAGACCATATCCAATACAATTTGATGGCTTTCCAATGAGAAAATCAAAACAATATCGGTAGCTCTTCAAACATACTATGTATTGGCCCTTTAAGCTCAAGCCAATAAGTACGGTACTCTCACACAACACCTTCGAAATTCAAATTTGAATAGTTGTGATCTGCTGATCTGCATTCTTTGACACGAACAATTCGCCCTCTTCTACCCAACCTTCACCATCAAAAGCTGCAACAATCCGATACTTTTCCAGAGCACCTTCGACAACACAAGCAGAAAACCGATGGGAAAACAAATCATTTATTCCGAAAACAAATCATGTTTAGTCGAAACCGATAAGAAAAACAAATCATTCAATCTGGCATCTTCGACATTACAATTCGAAACCGATGTGCAAATCATTTAATCCGACGTTCTTCCAGAGCGTCTTCGATATCACAAGTCGAAACCGATGTGCAAATCATTTAATCCGACGCTTTTTCAGAGCGTCTTCGACATTACAAGTCCAAACCGATGAGCAAATCATTCATTCCGACGCTTCCCACAGCGTCTTCGACATCACAAGTCGAATCCGATATACAAATCATTCAATCCGACGACTTCCAGAGCGTCTTCGACGTCACAAGTCGATACCGATGTGCAAATCATTTAATCCGACGCTCTTCCAGAGCGTCTTCGACATCACAATTCGAAACCGATGTGCAAATCATTTAATCCGACGTTCTTCCCGAGCGTCTTCGACATCACAAGTCGAAATTGATGTGCAAATCATTTAGTCCGACGCTCTTTCAGAGCGTCTTCGACATTACAGGTGGAAACCGATGAGAAAACTCATCAATCCGACGCTCTTCCAGAGCGTCTTCGACATCCCAAGTTGAAACCGATGAGCAAATCATTTAATCCGACGCTCTTCCAGGGCGTCTTCGATACTACAAGTCATAACCGATGAGCAAATTTATCAATCCGACGCTCTTCTAAAGCGTCTTCGACATCACAAGTCGAAACTGATGGGCAAATCATTTAATCCGACGTTCTTCCAGAGCGTCTTCGATATCATAAGTCGAAACCGATGTGCAAATCATTTAATCCGACGTTTTTTCAGAGCGTCTTCGACATTACAAGTCCAAACCGATGAGCAAATCATTCATTCCGACGCTTCCCACAGCGTCTTCGACATCACAAGTCGAAACCGATATACAAATCATTTAATCCGACGCTCTTCCAGAGCGTCTTCGACATCACAAGTCGAAACCGATGTGCAAATCATTTAATCCGAGCGTCTTCGACACTACAAGTCGAAACCGATGAGCAAATTTATCAATCCGACGCTCTTCCAGAGCGTTTTCGACATCACAAGTCGAAACCGATGAAAAAATGTCCCAATCACGCCCACAGGATACTTACAAAACAATTATTTCCAACCAGGAACAACCTGGCAGGATCGCCAAATGTGCGGCCCAGTTCTGCCGAATGAGCTATCCGTCACGGGGTGTGCTGTCTTATCGCGTGTGCTGCTCCGTTCGCTGTCCCACGAGGAAAGAGGCAAAGTCATGGCCTGCTATTTACTAGTCGGTGTGGGCAACCAAACCGTTATACGATATTTACATATCTTCAAAAGTCGATTGCCAAATTCCTTATACATCTCACCCTCACAGGACGCTTTCTCCAAAGTCCTGATACTTGAGGCAGTGTTGTAAAATGTCATTTGCATTCGTTTGTATAATTTTTCCAGAACTTGTTTCAGAAGGTAGCTATCAAATCATGTTGTATGACGAACTTATAGCGGTTAAATGGGCCTACAACTTTGTCTAACGAGACTTTGCTGTAAATATGTAATCTGGGGCGTGGGAGGCAAAATGTCATTCAAATGACATTATGTCAAATGACACGTGACATTTTGGAGAGTTTTCACTCTCCAGTCTTTGATGTTATACTTAGAGCAATGTACCCTTGGACAAAAATATAACCCTACTCAAGCGTTATGAGTACATTCAAAATTATGGAAGAAATTTTGCTTCTAAAGAAAGTTATGAGCAAATTAGTCAAATGACATGCAGATGACATTTTACAAGCCTGACTTGAGGTATCGGATTTTAGGAAGATAATTTCCACTGAACTTTTTCCACTGCAGCCACCACTTGTAGTATTCCTTTTTTTACTGTAACAATTAGCGAGGATCAGTTTAGAATCACATGATTGCCATGTATCTCAACGCTATCGTCTTCGTAGGCCAGGTGCCTTCTCGAATATAGGGCTAATGATCAGGGATTGAATCCAAAAGAGAATGAGACAATCTCTCACTTATCATTTCCTTCCGTGATCGACGCCATTTAGCCGAGCATTGATGGACCTCCCAACCCTCAACCTGTGCAGTCGAAAGTGAGTAAAAATTGCTTGCAAACCAACTCCAAATCTGCTTTCACAAGGTCCGAAAACCTACCCACCTCATATAAAACGCCCTTGGGACTCGAGGCTTTATGAGCCATCTCAAACGTAGCTTCCAAAGCCTTCTCTACCAAACATTTCATGAAGACACCCAAGGTATCTGATTGTAATTTGTTTGTTGCATAGTACGATGACAACTTTTAGACCACCATCTACGATAAAAACCGAAGGAAGTGGTTACCCTACAATACACTTTTTAAACTACATCTTTCCCTTGTTGTACAATTGCACAAATCGAGTCTCAGACAGAAGATAAAATGTTATTCTTCAAAAGGCCTGTGAAGTCAGCTGCATTAAGGTGCTGAGTACACTCCTCCAAAACTCTAACTGATCCTAAGCTTTCAATCTTCGGTCTCTACAAATGTTGAATCTATTTGTTGAAAGAAAATCAAGACTTCCGAACCGATACTTTAGCCTCTCGATTTCAATGGGATGCGGTCCGAAAAATGTCGATTTCGTACCGATTTCGGGCATCAAACGAAACCCTGCATAGGAAGATCTTCGGCGCATTTTAAATAGTACCACTGACGGCACTTATCGCACATAAGGTTTGCATCGTAGTACTCGTCTTAATCACAGCACAAGTATTTGTAAGTCGTCACATTGTTGCAGGTAGATTTTGCCTTAATTCTTCCGAACTTTCACGGGTAGTTCTCTTTCCGAATTTCCATATGGTCATTTGGTAGAAAGGGCTATGTTGCAAGCGACGGAGGTGTAGAATCGGGGCGGATGCAAATATCATCACGGAGGGAACATTGACTTCTCCAAATAAATGAAAGTGTGCGTGACTTCGCTGTATTCCTGTCAATGTGTGCTGTCTTCCTCCAAAAGTATTCGTGATATTTTTGCCGCAACAAGATTACCACCCACTTTTATTTTATACATCCTATACAGTGACATTAGTGTGCGAGAAACTGCGCTTGGAGAACTCAATGGAAGAGATCAATAACGCGGGCATTAAGGTGTTAGAATACAGTCAGACTGTGGACCGAAAATAAGTCGCTTCCCGATCAAGAATGCATAACAAAATTATAACAAGGGGAGTTATTTATTTCAGAAAAATATTGTAACAAAATGTGTTATAAACTTTGCTGATTAGTTGTTAGAATAACAAAAATTATATCAAAAATACCTCTAGCAGTAACATAATTAAAACAGAGGTTGATACTTCAACATATCAACATTATAACAAACGTTGATATAATTTTTCTGTCCAAAAATCTACTTCAAGGTAATTGCCTACATCACGGATAGAAATCTGGTACGCTACCACGCCGAATTTCCATCCATAATGTAGGCAATTAACTTTGTTCCAGCTATGTATGAATATCGAGCGGGTTCAAGTTATACAGAAGGTGATTACCTCCGATTTCTTTTTCCAATGTGTACAAAACATGTAGGCAATTATTTTGTGAAAATATTCATAACTCATGTTGTTATAATTTTGATATGAAATAAAACTAGCCGAAGACACATTTTTATCGAATTATCTAATTATAACACACGTTGTTTTAAATAACAACAATTGATAGTATTGAGTTATAATTTTGTTATGCATTTTTGATCGGGTTATGCCACCAGCATGCCGATGCAAATTTCGGGAATTTTTACAGCGATCATTGAGGCAGGTCAAAAGTGGGTAGATGCTTAGTTCTGCATTGCTAATCAAGGACAGCGAAATCAACTAGGAGACGAGACAGCGAAACAACTAGAAGTAAAGGTTGGATTCGACATTTCGTCAGTTTCGGGTTCCGGTCCAATCGGGTTACCAAAACTCAAAGGTATCGTCGTTGAGATTCTTATCAACGAATCGATTCAACCGGTGCAACAAGGATACAGACGTGCACCGATTCGTTATTGGACCTGGACATAATCAAGAAGGTACATGGTCCGTCGGCGTGGGTTTCTCCGATGGTACCAATATTGAAAAGTTCTGGGGAAGTGCGAATCTGTGTAGATATGAGACGCGCTAATCAGGCTATTCTCCGCGAGTCACATCCGTTGCCGTTAATTGATGAAATTCTAGGAGGTTTAGGCAATGCCAACAAGTTCACCAAATTGGACATTAAGGAAGCGTACCATCAACTTGAACTTTCAGAAAAGTCGAGAGAAATTACTACCTTCTTTACCAAGTATGGTCTGTTCAGGTAACTGTAGATCAATTTGAAACAAAGTGAGATTAATAAATAAATTACTTTTGAATTCCTTAAACTTTCTCAGATACAAACGGGTTATGTTCGGAATTTGTTGTGCTCCGGAACTTTTGCAAAAAGTAATGGACACAGTTGTCGCTGGCTTGGAAGGTGCAGTTGTCTACTTAGGTGATATTTTTTATGTTTGGCTCGACGCTAGAAGAACACGATAAACGTTTAGAAGCATTGATGGATCGCTTAAGAAATTATGGAGTTCTCTTGAATGTGGAAAAATGTTTGCTAGCAAGCTCGATTTTCTTGGTCATGAGTTGTCACCTGAGGGAATTAAACCGATGAAGAGTCGCGTATTAGCAATCCAGCAATTCCGTGAGCCAGCAAATGCGGCGGAACTGAGAAGTTTTCTTGGGTTGGTAACGTACGTGGGACGATTTATTCCTCACTTAGCTACCAAATCTGAACCACTTCGCATTCTGTTGAGAACTGGGAATAAATTTGTATGGAGTGAAAAACAGAAATTCGCATTTGAGGAAATTAAGCGAGCAATTTGTGAAATAAGCTATCTGGGTTTCTTCAATCCACAAGATCGAACAATTCTAATTGCTGACGCCAGCCCATCAGGACTTGGGGCAGTCTTGCTCCAAGAGAATGCCAAAGGACTGAGGAGAATTATTGCTTACGCTAGTAAATCCCTTACTAACTTGGAGCGAAAATATTGTCAAACGGAAAAGGAAGCTTTGGCTCTAGTTTGGGCAGTCGACAGGTTTACCTTGTATCTCCAGGGAACGCATTTCAAACTAATCACTGACTGTAAACCCCTACAGTTTTTATTTAGTCCCCGGTCGAAGCCATGTGCGCGTTTAGAACGGTGGGTTCTACGGCTGCAGTCCTACAGCTATGACATTGTCCATGAACCAGGAATTTGGCTGACTCACTATCCAGGCTCTCGCAGGCAGATCATTCCATTTTGATAGTGCGAATGAAGTTTGTGTACAGTTTTTCACCAAAACTTGTTCACCAATTGCTATAAAGATTGAAGACATCAGAGATAACTCAAAAATAGATGAGACTATCCAAGACGTTGTGGAGGCCCTAAAAGGGAATAGCTGGACAGAACGCGCTAAATTATTCAAACCATACATGACAGAACTCTGTGTTTCCGAGGATATAGTACTGCGAGGAGAAAGAATCGTTATTCCGTATTCTCTGCAAGGTCGATGTTTAGAATTGGCACATGAAGGGCATCCTGGAATAGTCGTAATGAAGCGGCGTTTGCGACAAAAAGTATGGTGGCCAAGCATGGACAAAGAAGTCGAAGCATTCGTTAAAAGCTGCAAGGAATGCACTTTGGTGTCGTCACTTTCTCCACCAGAACCATTAGGACGAACTCAAATACCAGATAAACCCTGGATCCATATTGCAATCGACTTCACTGGACCGCTGCCTTCAGGTCATAATTTGTTGGTTCTGAGTGATAATTTCAGTCGTTTTATTGAAGTAGTTATTATGCGAGAAATAACTGCAACATTAACTATTCAGGCACTCCAAGAAACTGTCTGTGGCTATGGAATACAAGAGTCTATGAGAACGGACAATTATCCAAATTTTGTGAAGAATTTGGGATTGAATTAATAAAACAACACCATACTGGCCTCAGGCCAACGGGGAAGTCGGAAGGTCAGGTCACTGAAAAAGCGTCTTCAAATCAGTCGAGAAATGTCTAATGCTCTAATGCTGCCTAGAAGTGGGATTTGAGGATATATCGCTTGATGTATACCTCTACGTCTAGACGACTGGAGTAACGCCATCAGCGTTGATGTACGGAAGAGTTCTAAGTGATAAATTGCTGGAAATGTCATCGCTGAGAGCAGGATTATTTGAATATGTCAAAGATCATGATTGGGAGAAGAAAATGAAAGAAGCATAATACGCGAATAATCGTTAAAGTGTATGTACATCCAAGCATGGTAAGAGAATGGGATAGTGTTATAGCTAAAGGCATGATGAAGGATAACAAGTTAGCCAGATATTTCAGTCCCGCAGAATTTAAAGTATTGCAACACACTGGTTCCGACGCGGAGATCAAGTCAAAGGAGTGCGGCAGGATTCTACACAGGAATGTTTCTCCTCTTAAGCCCGTTCGATCCGGGGATCGTACAACAAAACTGGATACGTTTGCTGAACATCACGACACAAGGGAAAATGCAGAATTATGCTCAAATTATCCAGGAACATCGAAACAAACGTTGAGAGAAACAAATCCAAATACAGTAGTGTGCAATCAGCCACCTCAACGAGTAATTCGTCAACCTAGTTTTCTAAGCGATTTCAAATTTTGAATTATATGTAGTTTAAGATATAAAAGAAAAGGAGGAAATGTAGAATCGGTAACGGGTGAGCGTTACCAAAGTATGAAGGGGTTTCAATTATTTAAATTATTTAAATATATATAATCATAGTAGCCCGGAAATAAAGTAATCTTGGTTGGTTGCGTAACTGGAAAACAGACGTGTTTTCAACTGTCCCGATATTGCAGGAGGTACTAGCGGGTACCGAGTCTTTCAGCAGACATGACACACATGTTGTTGTCTGCGATCAGCTATAAAGCTTTGTAAATATTTATTAAATTATTTGCACTTTAAGATATTGACAATAATACTTACAATTTCGGTAGCGGTATATGGAAAAACGATTTAGTATTTCCCATCGCGTACCTCTTCACTTGCTCTTAATGTTTAGTCTGACAAATTAATAAAAACAGTTCCTACAGGACGATGTTCAAATTCATCATGCGATTTATTCGCAACAGGCTATTTGGCCGAAAATTTGATAATATGATAATAATTAACAAATATGACCCATTCAAAAGTGACTCTTATGTCAAATAAGTGATAAAATGTGACGTGCCAAAATAGAATCGGGTCTAGGGTTTGTTTATAGACATGTTACGCTTTTAGGGTGAATAGGAACAAGTTTTAAAAAGTGTGGTCCACATAAATTTTTTTTTAACAAAAAAGTGTGACAAAGGGAAAAGGGGAGGGGGGGGAGAGGTCATTAAAAAAGGCATTTTTTTCTCTCATGGAGTTTCCTTGCCATAAATCGTTGCTCATGTTCCAGTATCAGGTGATAAATAGCTGGCTAATAGGTCCATAGCGACTAGCCAGGGAAAAATTCTCCTACTTTATGTATGTATAACACCATCACAAACAATATCTTCTCCACTTTAGTTCAACATGCCCTTTTATGTGCCTTGCAACGCTTACTTCGACGAGCAAAGTGACAAAACCCTGTCACCGACTGTCACTCAGTTGTCAGCCATCTCCCCTCGATATCCGCGTTGCTCTCACTTCACCACAACTACAAAAGAAAAACAAGATTGATATCTTTAAACGTATGCAAAATAATTCCAAATCCATGTTCCGTTGAACAAACAAACATACATCATCGCTCTAAGCGCTGATATGTCGTCGCCGTCATCGTCATCATCCGGAGGAACCCATTCAGGTAGAACATGCTGTTGCTGATATGCTCACATTCATCGTCTACACTTCGGTTCGATCGCCTTCTCCCAGTCAGCGCTGGTACCTCCTCAAGTTCATCTATGGTCAATGCACTGCGCCTACTTCATCTCTTCCTCCTCGCCGCCCCAACCGACGATGAGCAAACATCTTTCATCCACGGCACACGGGCGCGGAAAAAAAGCTCGCCAGTAAACATATTCATATCTCCCTGCACGTTCGCCGCGAGGAAGAAAGTTTATGCTGCGGGGACAGAACGACGGCGGCGAGAACGACGTCGACGACTATGACTACGCCGCATTACGTATTCAAAGAGGCAGCTCTTTCTCTAGCACTCGTCGACCCATCGCATCGTCGTCTGAGTACCACCACGCCGTATGCGGTTGAGTCGAGTGTGCAACAGGTGTTCCATGTGGCAACGCCTGCTGAGCTGAATGCGAAAGAAGCTTCTGAACTGTAGTCGACGACGACGACGACAGAATCGAAGCAACCCCGTGAAAGGTGCTGACGGAACGAAAGAAAGCACCGAATAAGTTATGGTAATCGATTTGGTAATTGAATCGATTTGAAGTTGCTCCCTAGACGGCGGTGTGGCGGAATAAGAGGAATCTTCCCTGGCGAGGCAAGAAAACTGATTTATGTCATTTCCATAATAGAGTAAAAGTTTTCGGTAAAATATTGTTATGGAGACTCGCTACTGGATTAAATTTGGCCCACTTATAAGTGGAAACACAAGACAAAAGATCATTTTCGATATTTAAAGAATTCAAATTGGGAACTTTCAAATGTCATCGGGGTGAATTATTTTACCTGAAGATCACATGGAACTGGTTTTGTTAGCCGTCCCAAAAACGAGGAAGTCAAAACGTGCAGAAACGAAAATCCGTGATAAGTGTCTTCCTTTGCGAGCATTAATTCGACGCCAAAAAAGCACGGTAGTCAGTCCAGAAATGGAATGACGGATGACAACGAAAGTCAGATGAACGCCCTGCTTCGATGAGGAGGAGAGTTCGAACTTCCAGTCGGACACACGCGGACTGAAATGAGGAAGCCAGAACCTACTTCGATCGCGATGATAATCGCCTCAAAAGGGACAGCCTACTGTTGTTGCCCGTAATGACCTGCAGCACCATTCGTTCCATTCAGTTCTCGGTTTTCTCTTTCACGGTGCCATTCGGTCGAAACCGATCGATTTGTTCGTTTATCTGCGGAGGATTCGATTGGTTTGAAAACATATTAAAAACTCGCCCATTTTGGGGGGCACGTTCGAGTCCGATCTGGTGAGTTCATAACTTCATCGGTGTCGTCCTCGTCGCCGTCGTCACCGTCAGTTGGGTCTTCTTTTTCGTATTTGTACCACCATCGAAGCGGAAATGGAAAAAATATCGAAAATTTTGCGCCTCTTTCGTTGAGCCCCTCGAGCTCGCTGTGCCTTTTGGCCTTACACACCATTATTGAGTCACACACAGTGCAGATCGGAAAACCCGGTATCAAAACACAATGCAAGTCCGTCCAGTCCGTGTGTGGATTTATGGGCAATTTTCGGCGTACGAAATCGATTTGGGTCTATCGCGCTGCGTGTTGCGATGATGCATGATGATGATGCTGATGGTAAAAGAGCACGTGTGCACGGTTTTGTTGATTTTTTTTATTGCCGGGACCCACGGGAAATTGGATCAAGATGGGAGCGATGATGAACGATTTTGTACAATTATGTTTGAATACTCTGAACGATCAGGGCGATTCATGGGAAAGGAAAATTATGCTGGTAATGATAATGTTTCGGTCGGAGGAGCGTTTAGTCGATCTTCGATAGTTTTGATGGTTGTTCAGCTATTTATAAAGCAGTTGCACATCGCGTTGGGAATCGATCAGATCCAATTAAAATGATTTTCAGTGATTTGAGTGTTTTAACAATGCACGTCGTGTTTATTTACTGAATGCCAAATTAAGCACAATATGACCGTATCGAATGATTCATCAATTACCTGCGAAGCGGATGCGATCGATGCAAAAACTACAATAATTAGAAGTTAATTTTTAAAGGGCTTTAGTTTTCTGAAAGTTTGAGCTTTAGTTTTCATACGAAATGATCAATTTTGAGAAATGGAAACTCGATTCATGCAATTAGATAAAGTGGCAATACTGCCTCCAACTCAAAGTGACTCAATTTTCTTCCAATTGCCATGGTGGTTCATGAATCTGTTAAGAAATATCACTGCTTTTTCAACAAACTGTATAATGGGAGAACCATTTTCCATTTCACTGAAATAAATTCATCTAAAAAAATAAGAATCAATGTTGTTGATTCTTTTTGCTAACATGCGTGCTCATGGTTTGAAAAAAAAAAAAAAAAATACAAACGCTCTCACTGTTAGAAGAAATGAGGCAAAATATTTTTTATTTTTGGTTTATGTAGGATTTATATAAGAGCTAGGGTAAAAGTTCCGATAGTCGTGGGTGTTCCTATAGTTACGGTAGTACGGTTTGCAGGGAATCAACGAATTAAACGCAGTAGGCCACATTACCAGTCAACTAGTAACCCTGTCATAAAACGATAGAGACAAAAACAACATTGGAATTCCATTTAAACTGGTAAAGTATCTTTAAAATACTTTCATTTTTTTCTCTCCCTTGCGCCAATAGTTGCGGTAGTGTTCCAATAGTTGCGAATCCCATATAAAACCTATGGAATTCGCAACTATAGGAACACGAATAACAAAATACCGCAACTATTGGAACAGTGCACCAATAATTGGAGGATTGATTTCAGGTAACAAAACCGGATTATGGTACAATTATGACACGCTCTGTCATTTATTGAAATAATTATTGAAATAATGAGCTTTCGGATGCACTCTCAAGGTAAGGGAAATGAAATATAGATTAGAAGCTATAGAAAAATTAGTGTTAGAACGTGCTTAGTTCCTCCACTATTGGGTCTTTTACCCTATGAGATAAGAAAATGAAAACTATTTAGAAGAAAAAACACATTTTTTTCGATTGGAGAAATATTGCTCCAAAAGAAAACAAGTGTACAGTGGGTTCCAACCCGTGTCGTGTTTTTGCGGAAGAAGGGTTGGGTTACTGGCATCATAAGCGGCGTTGTGACAGTGGTAATGCGGGTTCGCATGGCTTCATTACCGTCCAGCCACGACCGACGGTGAGTAAGCGAATAAAGCATCTTCAACGGATAGCAGTAGGGAAAATTACTCCTCCATCATTTCATGGAGATTCTCGTCTGCGTCAGTATTATATAAACGTGGACTGTAGTGGGGGAGATTTGCTTCGCGCCCAGCACCGTATTTTTCTCCACAGATGGTCTAGCCCAGCGGTGACTTCACTGCGATCGACTATCCAAACTCTACTTCTCTGCTTTTCAAGACAGGGAAGGGTCGTTTGTTTGGTCGAATCCTAGTAGACCGAACAAACCATTAAGCCAAAACTCATTTGGCCGAACTGGTCTTCCGGCCGAATAGGTCATTTTGTCAAATATGTCAAATATTTGACGGGATAGGAAGTTTGGCCGAATAGGATATTTGGCCAAACAGGTAATTTGGCCGAACGGGTCATTTGGTCGAACGGGTTATTTGGTCGAATAGGTCATTTTAAAAGTTAAAAATGAGATGTGAAATGAGATATCTCACTTCATACTACTTATTTCCCACTTCTCACTGTGAAAAGTAAATAGTGCGAAGATGTATGAGATAAGGAGTGAGAAGTAAGAAGTCGCATTTCTCACTTCTCACCCCTCAATTCTCACTTATCACTTCTCACTGCGTAAAGTAAGAAGGGAGACGCCTCTCTTCTCACTCATCACTTCTAACTTTTTATTTCTCACTTTTCACAGTGAGAAGTGAGATGTAAGACGTCAAATGGTGTCATTCGGCCGAACGACATATTCGGCCAAATGACCGTTTCGGCCAAATGACCTATTCGGACCTTCCCCTTCCAAGATGAAGCCAAGATGAACGTGCTTGGTTCCGATCAGAATACGTGGCTGCTCATCTCGGTAGGAATAGATCGGTGTGTGTGTGTATGTGTGGATACTCCTTGCAGAATTTGTGTTTGTTGTGGTAATTTTAGCTCCTTCACCGTTCACACGTCGTTAGGTGTTAAACCACTAGCTCTTCTCCTTGGATCCAGTGATTTGAAGGTTGTAGGCTCACGGATCAAGTTCACAGTACACTAATTTTTCATTAAAGATAGATGCGTGCGTGCAAAAAGAAAATCCTGTGTTTTCGAGAAATCGTGTAAAAAAACACATGTTTTTGAAAAATCGTGTAAAAATAAAATGCATATTTTGTGGAAGTTACGAAAAAATGATGCACGAGGTCTTATGCCAATTATGATGCTACATAGGGGTCATACACTAATTACGTAAGCACTTATGGGGAGAGTGGGGGTCTGTCATTTTCTTACGCTCCATATAAATAAAAAATGATTTGTATGGGAAAAATCTTACATGGGGGGAGGGGGGTTGAAAAAACCCAAAAAAAAATCTTACGTAAATAGTGTACGGCCCCAAATCCCTGAAATAAGGCCTTACGCCTAATCGAAGATGATTCGGACCGTTCTGAAAATGGTACATGCCCTTTGTGGATTATAGAAAGAATGTGTTCACAACAGATGTTCTTAGTTATCCGAAAAATCCCTGAAGTAAGGCCTTGAGCTCTACCGGCGTATCCAAAGATCATTCAGACCGTTTTGAATATGGTACATGCCCTTTGAGGAACATTGAATAGAATGTGTTCACAACAGATATTCTTAGTCATCCGAGAAATTCCTGAAGTAAGGCCTCAGGGTCTTCACGCGTAATCAAAGATCATTCAAACCCTTTTGAGTATGGCACATGCCCTTTGTGGGTTATAGAATAGAATTCTGTCCTATGTGCCACAAAAAACATGTTACACATTTAAAACTGACCGATAGATCTCTGGTTACGCGTGTAGACCTTAAGGCCTAACTTCAAGGAATTCTTTGATAACCATACTGATATGTCATGAACGCATTCTATTATATGTACAGGGCGAACTCGATTATCTGGAGTGTTGAAAAAAAATTCACTACCGCTTCTGCCTTATAAGCAGGAGGTCGTGGGTTCAATTCCAGGCTCGTCCATTTCCTACTTTGTATTTCTATTCTAGTTCTTTCTGTTATATCAAAACGATTCCTACTGTTATAACCTTCCACACAATCCTAAAACCTCCAGGGGGGCACCTATGAGAGGTCGAAGAGTTCTCTGCATCTTTCTTAAGTAAGTGTCGAACGTAGGTGACGAACCATCCTTCCCCTTCCTCAGCATTCGCAAGGACGTGGCCAGTGTAGTATATCAGTGCAATTGACAGAAAAAACGAAATCGTTCATTTATTGTTAAACAGTAAAATTATCTGCAATGTATTCTCAATTGAATTTTAGGTTCAAATTTGTAAAATTAAAAAAATAACGAGTTTCATTTTCAGAAGCGCCTAATGTTATATGACGACAAAAATAGAAGGAAAAGCTTACCCGAACAATTTACTCTTTAGCTGTCCATCACTATCGCGACATGTACTTCACAGTCATAAAGATGGGTATTCGTGACATGACTTATTCAGTTTATCGACCGATGCAGACCACGCAGGAACGAAGCAGGACAGCAGCAGATCTCCACTCCGGTGACGAGCAAGCGGGTGGCACCGCCCTCTGTCTCCCGGAGTGTTGAGTTGGACCAGCAGCCGGAGGACCTCCATTTCAGCAGCGACAAAGCGCGTGGCGCCGCAGTTCGCTGCTGAAGTGTCGAGCTGGGCAGACTCCGCTAAGGTGGTAAGTGAGCGGGTGGCACCGCCCTTTGCCTACCAAAGCGTCGAGTGGCGGATCAGGACGACAGGTCAGGACAGCCAGGACAGATCTCGACTATTGGAGAGTACATTGCTTCCATCTAAGAGTTAGTGATTAGTCCCAAATCAATATCTGTGGTAACGGATGAAAGGTGATGCTACTCTCGTACAATAATCTTGGCTTGTACCACCTACGAATTTGTGCGAACTGCTAAATGCTAATGCTAATGCTAATGCTAATGTTGAAAAAAATTCACTCCGGATAATCGAGGCCTTTTTTTTGTTGCTGAAAATATAACTTTTGTTCAAATAATCTTTATTCCAGTAAAATAAAAGCTTAGAAAATATCCCGTTGATTCGTGCATGGGTTCTGACGGTTTTGACCACCATTGGAGATGTGCGCCGATCCACAAGTCGTCGACGGCAGCGTTTGTCATAATTTTGGTGGGCGGCGTTTTCGGCGCCGAGCCGAATACCATTTAGCCACCGGCAGTGTGAAGCGCCGTGGCGATTTATCTATTGCGTGTGTTACCTAAAGATTTTCAGAATATTTTTAAGACATTACCTGATTTTTTTATTTCGCCGCAAAAATATAATCCCTAGGAAATTATTCCAAGCTTTTCGGATTTTTATGGGAAACACTTTGATGTTTCCACGGAGATTTCTTTGAAATTTTCACAGGAAATTCTTTAGAGTATTTTTCCAAAAGCAGATTGTATAGAATTTCCACATAATTTTTTTTATTGGTATTTGTAATGGATTTTTTAATTTTTCACGTAAAATTGTTGCAAATTTTAAGGGAAATGGGTAAGATATTCTTTGAAATTTCCACAGAAAATGACACTTGCTGAACAAGTAATATGGCTAAAAATGTCGACCACGAGGGTTTGTGGCCTTTCGGTACTTCTCGTCGATTAACGAAAGGCATTCGATGGAAATCCTTTTTTTCAAATGCCGCTCGACCGAATAACATGTTAGGGCAAGAGTAATCTAGCCAACTTCCATTAGGGCAAAACGGTTATAAGGACGAAAACGGTTTGGCTGAGAAAGTCATTTGGCTGAAAGCGACGTACGAGCGAAGTGGTCATACGATCCCCGAATTGATAATTTGAAGATCCCACAAAAAGGCAAATCTGCGAATTTCATCGAAAAAGAACCAGGATTTTATAAATGCATTAATTTTCACATTCTGATGCATTAAATTTCACATTCACAACACCTGTGGCCTAATCATTTTTACTTTGACCCTCTGGAAGATCCGGAGCATCCGGAAAATGCCAAATTATTAAATATCATTGCAAAGCACCATTAGCGATGCCATTATTAGAATGGAAATTATTTCATTTTATTTATTCAAATTAGGGCCAGTGTGGTCTCTGTTGTGATCTTTTGGAAAATACGGACCATCCATTTCATCGTGAGGACAGCACAATTTTTTTTACTATGAGTATGGAGCTGGTATTGTAATTCACACATGGGCCACCATAGGAGCATTTGGTGGCATGAGTCCCAACACCATACTCAGAATGAACTTACAAATGTTTCTAAAAAAAATCGGTGCTTTGAAATGAAGTTCATGAATTTGCCATCTTTATGAATGTTTGATTTTGGATCTCAGCCATTTTCTCCGGTTAATCGAGCCCCGGATAATCGAGCCTCCGGATAATCGAGTCCGCCTTGCACCACAAAGGACAGGATCCATATTTGTAGCTGGTCAATAGATCTCTGGTTACGCGTGTAGACCTTGGGGCATGACTTCAGAGAATTCTTGGATGACCATACCAACATGTTACGAACGCAATTTATTTTTTTTACAACAAAGGACATTTTCCACATTCAAAACTGGCCAATAGATCTCTGGTTACGCGTGTAGACCATAAGGCCTGACCTCTGGGATTTCTTGGATGAACATACCCACATGTCATGAATGCATTTTTTTCTGTGTACCACAAAGGGCGTGTTCCACATTTGAAGCTGGCCAATAGATCTCTGGTGACGCATGTAGACCTTGAAGCCTGACTTCGAGAAATTGTTGGATTACCATGTCCACATATCATGAACGCATTTCATTATGTGATCCACAAAGGGCATGTTCCAAATTTGAAACTAGTCAAAGGATATCTGGATACGCGTGTAAACCTTGAGGCCTGGCTTCAGGGATTTCTATGCACGTATGCTATGAACGTATTATATGCTTTGTACCTGTCTTTTTAACAATCTGATAAGGCACAAAGTAAAATTATAATAGCTTTTTGAAAGTCGCGTAACTTCAATAAAATCGTGTAAAATAAAATTGTGTAAAAACAGAATTCAGTGTATTCAGTTCGGCACCATCCAACTCCAGTTCTTGACCGAACAGTTTACGGATCCATCTTGTCTTTGCTGATGGCTGGTAGAGTTAATTTTTCCGATCTTATTTAGACTTCGGGCTCCTCAAACCGGAGGATGTTGGTGGCCAGAATGCCTTTTATGTTTCCGGGAACATCGGGCGATATTTTACAACTTCAACATGCCTTTTAAGCTCTTCTGTAGCCGAACTAGGTTCTCCTCCGCGTTAAACCCACATATCATAATCGCAGGACTAAACATCGACATGAATAACGGTCACTCTTTGGAGATTCTGAAAAACGATAGTAAATCACTTGGGACCCGGATTGCCGATCGGATACGACGACAGTCCTTGACGAAAGTGATTGGAGACTCTATATTACGACGATTGCTCTGCAACTACGGATGACGAATATAACGTATTCTTGATTTTTCCTCACTCAACACTTCTTCAAGCAATACCTTTGCTAGTTTTACTGCTGACTTCTGCGACGTCGAAATTGAGCACTCTGACAAATGCTTTTGCGACGTTCACAAACGGACGATCTGCACTTCAAACGTTCCCGCCAGGAAACTCCCACTGCTGCTTCGGCTGATTGGTCTTCGTTTGGCCGGTCTCCCATTTTCGTGCACAGACAGGAAGGTTTTTATGCTTCAGTTGCTGGAGGAAATGAGGAGTACCCAAGTAACCAATAAGCACTACAATTCGCCATATAGGACCGATATACGACTATTCAAAAACTTTTAAGCATTAAAGTAGCACTATAAGGTCGATTTGGCGAATTACAGTGCTTATTAGTTACTTGGATAGGCTGGCACTCTTTTAACTCTGCCACGAATCTATACGAGTTCGTTGGAAGACGTTTAGTAGATTTGGACATTACATCGAATAGACATGTGGTCGAATAGACATTTAGCCGAAAGAATATTTTAGAAAAATATTCTTCGTACGTTTGGTCGATTGACGTTTAGTCGAAAAGACAACACATTTCGTCAATAATAATTAAAAGCTTAATGATTTTTTGCGGTGTTTCAAAAAGCAGTCACATTATTATTGCTCCAGTGTTGACCAAAGAATAATGGATTCATGAAAAGAAAAAAATAATAGGAATTTGTGCAGGCGCTTCAGGCGCTTCAAGCCAGAACAGAATGGCACAGTTATTGCAAAGGGTAACATTCCATCTTTCAACGAAAAAAAGCAAGGAACCCCAAATCATGATTCCACTCAAGTTATAAATGCGGTAGATCAAGTCTCAAGTCCTGCTGGCTACAGCGCACATTGTGGTGGACATCGATGGTAACCAGCATTTTACACGTGCTCTTCCGAATTCCGGCTCCGATAATCATTTTTAACAGTACGGTTGTGTTAACGCATAATTCGGACTCAATAGATGGTGGACATCTCGGTACATGGTGTTGCACAAGCTTTAACAGGGATCAAGCAACGGGTTTGAGTCGTGGTACGCTTGCGAGATTTTGAACTGGAGGTCAGTTATTTTGCGTAGCCGTACTCGACAAATCATATTGCTATATGAGGCGAAGGAAATATTTTTCCCCAAACCAATGTTTACTAAAACTGTTACGATCTTGCGAAATTAATTAGATGGAATGATGGGTGACGGTGATTTCCGGCTCAAAAGGTTGGCTTCTATCAACCCCATAGTCCTGGACGTGTTCTATCGGATGTTTTGACAATCAAACAGCCGAAAGAGGTTCTGGAAAAGGACTGTTCGATCCATTATAACTACTGCACTGTGAGCTGCAATTATCACCCCTGCAAAAATTTGCATGCAGAAGTGACTAAAATGGGCAAAGGCTTAATTGATCTTTCCTGTCAAAAATATGTATTTGATTGGTTGATTCTTTATTTAATATGCCGTCGTCCGTTCGTTTGTCGAATCGGGGGCTACTTTGGACATTTTGAAACAAGAATTGTAACGTGCAACTATTCGGGTATCTTGTTGTTAGTTGGATTCTAACTTTCTGTTTTGAATTTGGTATTTATTTCGCTTAATTTATTCAGAAAATCCTAAATCCAAAGTAGCCCCTGAAGTCAAATAAGCCCCGCACGACGGTAAGGTCATCTTTCCCAAAGAACCCATATTTTTTGACGCCTCTAAGTATTTTTTTTTTAATTTTAAACAAAAAATCGGAAAAATGATGTTTTTTAAAATTGGTTAAACATCCACCAGATTGAAATCCATCAACCATCAAATTTACATAAACATATTTTGGATTTCTAATGCTATTTTACAAATGTTTCTAAATATGGAAAATATAGATACTTATTTACTATACTATAGCACACATGATGCATATTGGTCACCGCATCTTACATATATGTGACCAGATCCAGTCACATTCAAGTTGCTACGCTGCAAACATTATTGTCTAACTTGAGCTGTTCGAGATAGCTGTAAAGATAGTGGCTACTGAATGAGCTCGATATTCCCAAATTGGACGCATAGTCAAATCACTCGCAATCCATTTGCCAAGCCAACACTTCCACATGTGTACAGAACACGTTCACATTAGAGGAGCGGGCAAAGAAAAATAGGCAATTAACTTTGATTAAACCTGGATTCAGTGTTTGCGCGGAATAAAATCAAACCTCCTTGAGTCGATATTGAAGGGACTATCGACTCATGGGAATATCGAGATATGGAACAGAACATCCTTGGAAAGCTGTTTGTTGGGACCATCACAGTAACCCAGAAAGTATTTTCTAAATGGCATAATTTGCTTCCGTGAGTCAATATTGAGTCATAGAACATTACCTAATGGAGGTTTGACTGTAATTACAATAGAGCATTTTTAGTTTTTTTTCTGTAACAATAACGTTTCGACACGGGGACTGTCTTCCTCAGGGGAAAAATACCGTCGTTTTTTGTCTATTGTTTGGTCTAACTAAAATATCACGGTTGAAAATTTTGTTTGTTGGTACATTTCTTCGGAACCACTGTAACTTAAAAATCTATGTACAAACACAATTTTCAATCGTGTAAGTTAATGATAGGCCAAACAAAAGACAAAATAACAACAGTAATTTTGCCCTGAGGAAGACGCGATCCTCGTTTCGAAATGTTGGGTAAATAACATACCGTCGTGCGGGGCTTCTTTTGATTCCGGGGGCTACTTTGGATTTTTGATTTTTTGAAAAAAATAAACGGAAAAAATATCAAATTTGAAAGAGAAAGTTACCATCCAACTATCAACAAGTCACCCGATTGGTGATAATGACAATTTAATATTAGTTTTCGTTATAATTCTTGTTTTAAAATGTCCAAAGTAGCCCCTGATTTATCAAAAGAAGCCCCGCACGACGGTACTCGTTTTTTCTAAACTAAGACTGAGTAGCCGTTTTTACAAAAAAATACAAAAAAAGTCACACAAACAGTAGTATTTTCCGTTTTCTTAAATCGGAAGAGTCCCATTTGAAAAGCGACCAAAATCAGTGAATTAGAAACTTTTAATTCAAAAATGTTTCGAACGAAATGGATTTGTTCGAATGTTTCTGTCATCCATAATCATGAATTCGGGTTCGTTCGACAATAAACAGCGCATACCCTTACAAACGCACCGCTTTGGGTGCTTCGTGATTATGCATTGCTTCTTCATTCATTGCATTTTCTAGGTCAAAAATCAACCCAAGAGTAACGCCGCCTCCACCGCCACCGGCGGCTTAGCCCAGCCCGGTCGCACGATACCCCGGTGTGCACTCATTAATGCACTTTTGCGTGCATCTTCCCTCACCCTCCAAAGGTAAACCTACCTTATGCCGTTCGAAACGAACGGTAGGTCACTTCCGAGAATTTCGATTCCCATTCAGGTATTCGATTGCCAAACAACTCAACCGGCGGTGTTGGTTAGGGCGCAGAGCGTAGGTAGCAAGCAAACCTCTACACCACACTCTTCTTGCGCGCTTGGGGGATTCCTGGCAGGGGGTCGTACACATATTACGTAAGCATTTTTTCTGGGTTTTTCGACCCCCCCCCTCCATGTAAGATTTTTTTCATACAAATGATTTTTTATTTATATGGAGCGTAAGATATTGACCAACCCCCCGCTCCCCCATAAGTGCTTACGTAATATGTGTACGGCCCCAGGAAATCGGTGCTTAGCACGTTTTTCGATTTCGTTTTCTCGAACCGAGCAAAAGTCATTCCGGGAATTTTCCCTGTTTCGTTGGAAATTGTGCGGCGGCGAGGGCGACCGGGAGGCGATGGTGACGACCGGTACGGGTGCCATGCTTGGCCGTGATGATCCGGTTCGAACGATCAACCAACCGCTCGACCAGCCGACGTGTGTGGGAGTTTATTTTCGGACGCGTCCCTGAGTGACGTCAGATGCAGACGGAGGCTAGAATATTATGATCCCCTCATAGAAAAGTAGGAAAATTTCGTTCGGAAACTCATTCATGACAAAAAAAAATCATAAAGAGAGGAGTTTCAACTTTTTCCATTAGAATTTTTTTTCGTAGGAAACTGTTCATTAAAAAAAATTGAAACTTTTGCCAATTAAAATGAATTTCATTTTACTAACAAAAACATATCTTCCTAAGAGCGAATGTTTTATTGTCCATTAAACGTCGTAATTTTTTTTTTCAAATTTCGTTGTTATTTTGAAGCGTTTCCTCAGTTGCCCAAAGTAAGGTGCCCGTCTACCTCATCTTTAGCAGAAAAGCTTCGTTCATCCCATCTCTAGACTCGGGTTGAAATCTCAACCCGAGCGTACAAGTGTGCCGGTCGGTGGAGACTGCCTGCCCATTATGTGTGCGCGATGAGTGGGAGGGCGGTCTGTTTATAGTTTGATGTTGTTGGATTTTATTATTGCTGTTATTATTATTTATGGCGAACTGGGTGCGCGGATGATGTCTCCTCTCCTCTCACGAGAAGAGGTGCGGTTGAAGGATATTCTGCCGAACGAATGAATAATGGATGGTGCGTTGTCGACTCCGACGAACACGAAATGCTACAAATTGGAAACATGCCGTTTCTGTCTGCTGAAATTTGTTTAGATTGTCAATTGAGGATTTTTTTTATTTTATGAACGAGTCATTTGAATGACGTATGGTCAGCGAAATACGGAGTGTAGATCGGCCCAAAACCGATACAAACCGTTCGGAAGAAAGAAATGCATTTTCCACTGCTCTGCTATTTATACATATCAACATAGAAGTTGATATTATACCCAAAGCAATGCAGCATTTGAGGCTTCGCAATCGGATTACTGGATCTTCGTATTGCTCGAGAGCTATGTTGAGTAGCTCATTAGAAAGTGCATTATCCTGGTTCAATCCTTCTACTTTCACGAATGATTCAAGTGTATCGCCCCAAGCCCCCAACTATTACAATGCTATCATCAAGCTTCGCGTGAATCATCCCAACCAACTTTTTCGGAGAACCATGATCAAGAGTTAATTGCTACTATGTGCCGATCTTCTTTGAACCGGCGGCGGCGCGAAAGCTATTTTCTGAAAGTGGCGGCGGCCCAAAACTACTCAAAATTGAGTCGAATCCGATACTACTTCAATAAAATGATAATTTTGTGAAAGTTAAGCATGGCCTTCCATCACTTTTTGATACAACAGATGGGAAACAAATGTATCGATCCATTTTAGTGGATTTTACAGCAAACAGATTATTAATTTAAGCGCCAGAGTACTCGATAAAGGATTTGTTAAGAATATCTGGCCTGGAGCGATCGATTCTTCAGAACCGTTGAAGGAGGAATTCCTCCAGCTTTCTGAAGGAGGAATAATTCCTCTGAACTTATGAGGGAGGGATTTTCCAAAATGCGTGCCAGAGAAATTGCTCTGAACTCTGAACATCCCAAAGTTCTTGAAAGACCGCTCTTAAAAATTACTGTTATAGGAAATCTTGGAGGCGGAATTCTCCAGAATTTCCAAGAATACTGAAGGAGGAATAATCCAAAAATTTTGTTGAACAAGTTCCTGTTCCTCCTCAGACCTCCTAGGGAATAAATTTTGCAGAATTACTGGAGATGGAATGCGCTACTTTTTCAAACATCCAACTGCTGAGAAATTAACAAAAGCCCAATCTAAAACATTGTTTTTCCACTCTTCTCCACAACTCTAGTAAAACTTTTTTGCAGTTGAGACGTCATCCTTGTATGTATGGAGAAGCCAGTGGGAACTAGGGATCCTATTTAAAGAGATGGGCGAATATTTTTCCAGACGATTTAGCAATGCTGTTGTAAACAAACGCTGCCAGCACTTTGTCTGTACATGTGACATGACATGTCTTTTGTCCAAGTCGAGTCAAGTACGAGACACTGAAGACGGCCTTACTGTTGAGGTCGAAATACGTATCTGTCCAGATACAATAAGGTGGTGGAATTTCAATGGGATTGTACAAACTCGTCTTATGACAAGTTTTCGATTATGTTGACTATCCTCCAGCAGTGCATTTTCACTAACATAAAAGAGCAATACGAATGAACATAATACAATACATCAACTAAACTACTTCTACTTGCGCATGTAAAACAAATGGTTTATTCGATACATATTTTCAAAAAATCTTTTTCGTCGCAATCGCAGCTGTAACAATAACGATGTTCGTTTGGATCAGAATTTGACAGTTCTCAATGCTTGATTGGCTCAAGATGACCGCTCTCGCATATCTCTCAATGTAAGATCCCTATTGGGTACATATTTTGGTGAAACATTATTTTTTAATTGGTGTCGAAGACGGCGTAAAATTTTTAATATGTGATCCTCAAAATTAATGGAGCAAGAGATTCTCCGACTAGCAAACAAAAATACTGGCTTTCGACAAATGTTCAAACTTTTCAAGAACCTTTTTAATATCTTTTTGTAAAAATAAAAAATAAATCATAGAATGCCAGTAAGCATATGCAAAGTGATTTACTACCTAGTCTCATATGAATTCTGAAAGCAAATTTGTACCGAAAAGTTAGGCTTCGGATTAGTTCTTCTTGCAGATTCAGAATACGGTAAAATCTTCGATACCTCTAAACAAAGTTCGAGAAAATATATGATCCATTCATGGTTAACTCATGGTTGGCTTTTTGCGCATACACGATATCGCCTGGGAGTGGAAGCGGAGGGTAGAAAATCAGCCACTGCCAATAATTCATTGCTTCGAGACCATCGAAGTAGGCCTTCTGCGAATTACAACTGACAGTCACATCAATAGCAATCAAAGCAATCGGGCAATGTGTCGACAGCGACAAGTAGTGAACCGTCAAAATGGCATAAGGTGTTCAAAGTGGCTCCCGCTCTACAGGCGGTTGACATTCCTTATTTGGCGATCCTGCTGGATTTTTTAGCCTATTAAAAAACTGTAGTAAAAAGTAAGCGGGAGCGCCTATGAAGAAATTGAGTTGTTTGTCTAAGTGACGTGATCGAACAAAAAAACAACTATTGTTAAAATTTAACATAACAAAAAAAATACATTAATTTGGACAATAGGTGAGCACTTTTGAGAAAATAAATATTAGGGTAAGAAAGTATAATATGCCTCCCTAAGGCAATACTTATAATAATTTTTAACTTTTCAACGTAATTTATGCGAACTTTGTGTTATTTGGTAGTCCAAAAAGTCGCAACTGCATTGCCTGTGAGTAGTCATATACAAATTTACTGAGAACACTTAAAAAAGCTTTTTTTTAAAAGTCGTGAAAACATGGATTTCAAAAAGTGCCTGGGCAGTACGCCCCACCGTAACCAAAGCCGTTTCATAGTCCTTCATAAGTATTTTATCTATCCCATATTAAAAAGGTTACAAATCCTTATGTGTTTGACATTAAAAAACAACATAAGTCCATTTAAGCAGGTGTGAATTACATTTCAAAATTGTCCATACAATTCGGAAGCAACTGCTGCAGGTTCGCTGCGCTTGTGTATATCGGCATATCGTCCTGCCTACACTGGGGCATTTTGGCCAGTGAAACATGTTTTCGAAAATCGTTACATTTTTGAAGATGGAAGCAATTTTATATCATATTAACCACTGAGAAAAGTTATTTTGTTGCCCAACTAAGTGTTCCAGTGCAAGTTTTCCGGACAGTATGCTAGAATTGCTCCAGAATGTTGAGCAAACTAACATGAAAAGTTACATCAAAACTGTAACTTTTTGTATTTTGCTATTATTTTCATTGTGTAATAGAAAAATACTTCCAAATTCACATAGTATGATGGTTTTACAAATATGAATAGGTTCCAATTGATTTTCACCCTTAGTTAGGTATAGTTTTCTAGAAATCAAAGGGGGGCGTTTTGGCCAGGTGGGGCGCATTATACCGTCTTACCCTACATGTCGAATAAAAAAAATGGACCAGTCCCCTTGAAATCGCCCGATGAAAGAGTGAGATATTTACAAACAATCAAACAATGCATTTTGTAATAAAAAAAACTCTCGGGTACTTATTCAAAAGGACGTATGTGATTTTGTAAACAAAGATTCAAACGTCGATTTGTCCAATCTGATAGCACTCCTACGCAAACCATCATCACAGACAGGTAAGGGAAGCCTTCGGCTACCTGTTAGTGGTGTCGGTTTACAAAATTACATACGTCCTTTTGAATAAGTACCCGAGAACTAATGTTTGTTATTGGTTATGAATCTGTGTAATGCATGGGTATTAGGTTTGATTGGAAATCCCATTTGGCGGACAGCGACTTACGGCCAAAAGGAACACATTGCCGAACTAGTCGTTTGATTTGATCGTTAATGCCCTTTGACTGAAATTATCGTTTGGCAGCAAGGACCATTTGGCTTAAAATTCCGTTTAGCCGTAAATGTCGTTTGGTCGAAAATGCCGTTTGGCCGACGGGGTCGTTTGACATAATGGCCTTTCTGCCGAAAATGTGCTTCAGCCGATCGAAAATACAATTTGACCGAAATGGTCATCTAATTCTCTAGCCCAGCGGTTCTCAGCCTGGGGTACATGTACCCCTGGGGGTACCTTCGCTGGCCCTAGGGGGTACCTCGGATGAAAATGCATAATGGCGGACGTATTACAATTCCAATCGGAGCTTATTGATAAAGTTTTGATTATTATAATTTTTTTATTTCAAAACTTTGTTTGTACATAATATGCATGGCGATCAGTTAATCAAAGCTAATGAATTGTTGGTAGTGGCTAATTTTTTACCCACCGCTTTCACATCCACGCGCTACCGTATATGCAAATAGCCAGCATGAGTTAACCGCCAGAAATTTGTATATGGCGAAAGACATCTAACGCGGGTTTTCTCAAAATTAGGAACTTTTTTGGTACCGGGTATGAAGGATGGTGTCCGCTACTACGCCTACCAAATATTTTTTCGATTAAGGTGCTTAATTTTGAGAAATTTGAACCTTTGATGCCTTTCGCCATACTGATTTTAGAAAGTTAACTCATAGTGTGCCGCTGTAAGCACGCTCAAAGCAGGCGATTCATTGAACCCTGCTTTCTTCAACTAGAACAGCGTATGAAGGGCTGCAGAACAAAAGATCAAACGGACAAATGTCGAATGAGCGAATTTAAAAAATCTTCAATGCAATCTACCTGATCTAAACAAAATGTTGAATAATATGTTAGAAACATGCTTTTGAACTAAAATCTAGAATCTTCGTTTGAGAGGCATGTAGGTCTTTTTTTTTTTAGCAAAGCTAGCTTCTTTGCAAGAGGTTTAGAAGCATCTTTCTATGCTTCTCGGTAGCTTTCTTCAGAACAGCACGAATGCCTCCTTTCAAGATGTTCAGAAGTCTTCTTTCGAAAGGTTCGAAAGGCCTGTGTCTTCTTGCAAGAGGCCCGGATGCATTGTTTTAAGAGAGCTGGAAGCCTTTTTTTCAAAAAGCTCGGAAGTCTCCTTTAAAGAGGCTCGGAAGGTTTTTTTTTTCAAAAAAAAAAAACTCCTTTCAAGAGGCTTGAAAGCTTCATTCAAAAGGTTCGGAAGCCTCCTTTCAAGAGGCTCGGAAGCCTCCTTTCAAGAGGCTCGGAAGCCTCCTTTCAAGAGGCTCGGAAGCCTCCTTTCAAGATGCTCGGAAGCCTCCTTTCAAGAGGCTCGGAAGGTTTTTTTTTGTCAAAAAAAAAACTCCTTTCAAGAGGCTTGAAAGCTTCATTCAAAAGGTTCGGAAGCCTGCTTTCAAGAGGCTCGGAAGCCTCCTTTCAAGAGGCTCGGAAGCCTCCTTTCAAGAGGCTCGGAAGCCTCCTTTCAAGAGGCTCGGAAGCCTCCTTTCAAGAGGCTCGGAAGCCTCCTTTCAAGAGGCTCAGAAGCCTCCTTTCAAGAGGCTCGGAAGCCTCCTTTCAAGAGGCTCAGAGCCTCCTTTCAAGAGGCCTGGAAGCCTCCTTTCAAGAGGCTCGAAGCCTCCTTTCAAGAGGCCCGGAAGCCTCCTTTCAAGAGGCCTCAGAAGCCTCCTTTCAAGAGGCTCAGAAGCCTCCTTTCAAGAGGCTCAGAAGCCTCCTTTCAAGAGGCTCAAAGCCTCCTTTCAAGACGCTTAGAAGCCCCATTTCTAGAGGCTCGGAAGCATCCTTTCGAGAGGCCCGGAAGCCTGCTTTCAAGAGGCCCGGAAGCCTCCTTCTAAAAGGCTCAGAAGTTTCCATTCAAGAGGCTCAGAAGCCTCCCTTCAAGAGGCTCGGAAGCCTCCATTCAAGAGGCTCAGAAGCCTCCTTTCAAGAGGCTCGGAAGCCTCCTTTCAATAGGCCCGGAAACCTCCTTTTAAGAAGCTCGGAAGCGTCCTTTCAAGAGGCTCGGAAGCATCCTTTCAAGAGGCTCGGAAGTTTCCTTTCAAGCGGCTCGGAAACCTCCTTTCAAGAGGCTCGGAAGCGTCCTTTCAAGAGGCTCGGAAGTCTCCTTTCAAGAGGCTCAGAAGCCCCATTTCAAGAGGCCCGGAAGCTTCCTTTCAAGAGGCTCAAGCCTCCTTTCAAGAGGCCTGGAAGCCTCCTTTCAAGAGGCTCAGAGCCTCCTTTCAAGAGGCTCAGGAAGCCTCCTTTCAAGAGGCTCAGAAGCCTCCTTTCAAGAGGCCTGGAAGCCTCCTTTCAAGAGGCTCAGGAAGCCTCCTTTCAAGAGGCTCGGAAGCCTCCTTTCAAGAGGCTCGGAAGCCTCCTTTCAAGAGGCTCGGAAGCCTCCTTTCAAGAGGCTCGGAAGCCTCCTTTCAAGAGGCTCGGAAGCCTCCTTTCAAGAGGCTCGGAAGCCTCCTTTCAAGAAGCTCGGAAGCCTCCTTTCAAGAAGCTCGGAAGCCTCCTCTCAAGAGGCTCGGAAGCCTCCTTTCAAGAGGCTTGGAAGCCTCCTTTCAAGAGGCTCGGAAGCCTCCTTTCAAGAGATTCGGAAACCTCCTTTCAAGAGGCTCGGAAGCCTCCTTTTAACAGACTCGGAAGCTTCCTTTCAAGAGGCTCGGAAGCTTCCTTTCAAGAGGCTCGGAAGCTTTCTTTCAAGAGGCTCGGAAGCCTCCTTCCAAGAGGCTCGGAAGCCTCCTTCAAGAGGCTCGGAAGCCTCCTTCAAGAGGCTCGGAAGCCTCCTTTCAAGAGGCTCGGAAGCCTCCCTTCAAGAGGCTCAGAAGCCTCCCTTCAAGAGGCCCAGAAGTCTTCTTTCAAGAGACTCAAAAGTTTCCTTCCAAAAGCACAGGAAGCCTTTTTTTCAAAAAGCTAAGAAGGAAGCTCGGCTTCTTCCAAGAGATTTGACAGCATACTCTCAAGAGGTTTAGAAGCACCCTTTAAAGATGCAAAGGAAGCCTCCTTTTTATTACCTCAAAAGTCACCATTCAAGATGCTTAGAATCCTCTTATCAATAGTTGCGGAAGCATATGTTTAAGCTATTCAGAAGCTGCTTTCAATACTCTAGATTCAACTCTTGAATCAAGAGGCTCAGAAGCCTCCTTTTAAGAGGAACAGAAGCCTTCTGTCAAAAAGCACGGAAGGCTCATTTTAAGAGGCTCGAAAGCCTCCTTTCAAGAGCCTCGGAAGCTTCCCTTCAAGAAGCTCGGAATTCTTCTATTAAAAGGATCAGAAGCGTCCTTTCAAGATGCAACGGAAGCCTTCTTTTAAGTGGCTCAAAAGCTGCCATTCAAGAGACTAAGAAGCCTTTTATCAAAAGCTGCGGAAGCCTACTTTCGAGAGATTCAGAAGATTCTTTCAAGAGTCTCGGAAGCCTCACCTCCAAGGGCTCGGAATTATTTTTTCAAAAGGATTGGAAGACTACATTCAAGAGGGGGTACCTCAATTAATGCAAAAGTTTGAAGGGGTATCTTTCAAGAAAAGGTTGAGAACCGCTGATCTAGCCGAAAGGGCCATTTGGCCGAACGTATTATTTGACCGGTGCACAATACGGCCGAAAATGTCGTTTTACCGGAGAGGTTATATGGCCTAAAACGTCGTTGGAAAAAAATCGGACAAACGGCCTTTTGCTTAACAAACATTATTAATATTTGCTCAATAACCGTACCTCAAACTGTTGAAACTATCTATGAGATTGTTCGGTTTACAGTTGTCGACCTTAATAGTAAGCAGCGTAATTGTGTAGGATACTATCGTCGACCACAAGGGAAAACATCCATGTACAGTTGATTATTAATATATACGCTTGTTGAGAATCCAAGAATAATTCACGAAAAAAAAACCATCATTAGAACTTTAGCCATCAGACCGAACATGGAGTCGCACATAGTTTGACAACGCACGGTGTCATGAACATAATGGCTCTAGCCTTCTACTTTATGAGGCGATCGTTTCATGAATCCCAATTTTCTAGATTTTTATTATATTAGGAAGTCACACGCCGCTAAACGGATTTCTATGTAAGTACCTGATCCGATCTTAACTTAGGGAGATTCGATGCCCTGAGCAACTGAGTCAGTTTTTAAGAATCTGGCTAGTTTTATTCTTTTATTACCAGGAGTGTTTGAAGACCAATTGCGCCAATTATCCAGACATTATCTACATTTCAAAGAATGTTGTATTCGAGTTTCGAAATTATTGATCTTCGCAACCCCAGCAGCTTTCTCAACGATAGTTGAACCAGTCTCTAATAGAACCACCAAATTTATTTGAAGAAATTTGGTGGTTATGGTGGTGGTAATAAATACAATTTGAAGCTCTATAGCTGATAAAATCTTCCAACTTTGTAAATCAGTTGTACTTGTCTCTGAAAAACCCTTTCTTCGCTATTGTAAGAAATGGCTGATAATCATGTGCCTTTGCATTTTCTGCCGCAATTAGTTTCGTCGAAAAAACGACACGCTAACACGATGGCACCTACAGCCTTAAAAGGTTCAAGTTCAAAACCAACTCTCGGCGATTTGGTTATACAAAAAAAGTGACAGCAACGCCAAACATAAATTCGCCTGGCCATAAACTGCAACATGGTGACCAAAATCTTAAGGTAAGCAGAAGATGCAGATTAGAAAACCCGCCGCGGCTCAAGGCGCGGCGCGATAATCCCTCTAGCTTTCAACTCGAAATATGTTTCTTTTTGTATCGTCAATCGTTTGAATATTAGCAAGTCTCGATTTCATCCGACTGTCTACGTGCGCGCGCGCGCACTCTCGCGACCCAGAGACCGAAAGTGGCCGCGCACCGCACATTTGAATTTCAAATATGGAAATTCGAGTTCGGTTTTGAGTTTAGGAAGAAGCAAACGTATAGATGAGAGGAAGATCCATGCCGAACCACCACCGCCGCGCGCGGTGCGCGCCATGATTGCCATGATCGAGCGACTGCCATGGGTATGGGGGAGAAGAAGAAAGGCGCCGCCCAAGCAAGGATCATTGATTTTTGACACATCTGTGCATACGGCCGTCCGGTCCGTCCGTTCGGGGTAGGGTCGTATGCTATGGCGTTTCCTGCGTTTTCAAAGTGGCGTCAAACCGATTTTTGTGTTCAGGCGTGTTGGATTTCTGTGCATGTAAACCGGAACACATTTGGAAAACTTTTTTTGATCATTTTAAAATTAATTGATGTGTCACGTTTCTTTTTCTCCTTTATTTTGTAGCTGTTAATTAACGTTTCGTCCTTCGCACTCTTATCGTCCAGACATGTGGTCTCTTTAAAGCCGGTTATGAAGAACAAATTATTATCCACATTTCCCTAAGCTTGTCCCGGCGATACGTTTAAAGCGTAAAGGGCTGTAAAGGTTTCTCTGTAAAGGTTCGATTGTATCCATCCAAACCGACCCTTAATCCAACAGTTCGCAGCCTACTATGATCGATTGCGTTCCTATAAATTATTCCTAATTTTAATGACGCGACGCCGATTACCACACCGTCCCCCCATCGCGTATGCATCGTCTTTACCATCATTACGCGACGATCACAAAAATAATTACAGATCCGAGATGCGATGATTTTCACCGCGATCGTTCCGTTTGTTCGTCACTCGGATGATTCATCCGATTCGATCGAATGAATGAAGAAAAAAAAAACTTGATTGGCCGGTTCGTCGTCACGTTCGTCTCTTCGATAGAAGGACTGACGGAATAAAAACAGCAAACCCGTCTGCAGCCTAATAACTACGCTGAGGCTGCCACATGCTGCGATGCTGTCGCGGTTGATTTGGTCGAGTTTTGGACGCTCGCTCACTAAATCGTTGTCCCTTGTGTTGTTTTTGTTGGCGTAGCTTCTGAACTTCAAACAGGACGGCATAGCAACGTGAATCTTTATGGTCGAGAGGAATGATTGCGGCTCTTGTTTTGAAACTTGTCTAATCGAAAGGTTCTAATTTCTTCGGAAAACATATGTCGGATGAAGTACAAATTTATCGATGGTTTCGGCGAACTGAACAGAAAATATTCCTACTTTTTTTTGCAAGTCACGTAAGCGAAATGAATTCATTACCTCACTTTTAAAAACGGCTCACAGAAATGTTTGCTGTTCGTATTTAAGTGAAATTCAAGACTTTGGACAATCAAATTCTAAATGATCTACAAACTTATTTCATGTCGACCCAATGGATGTTGATGCTGAAACATTGAACGGTGACAAATAAATAACTTCCTCGATGTGAATTGATTAAGAGGATTTAGTGGGATGGATGCAACAATATGGCCTTTCTTCCACTATGTTCACACGAGACGGAATGCAACAACTTCGAACACTGCGCCAGCATCTTTAGCAGACGGGTGTTTCTGAAAACAAATGAGACTCCTTGTCTGCCTGCGTGGTTAATAATGGAGCTTAGACTGCTGCTATTAACAAATGTACTTGCAAATCCTTGTGATGAATCATCAATAGATGGTGCTGCATCTGTAATAATTTGTTTAGTTTCACTTCCATACTCCATAACAATATCGAATACAAGATAGATGGAGAGTGTGGGATGTAAAGAGCGTTGCGTGGTTCCTTCTAGTCAGCTTTGGGGAAGCTGAGTTGAACCCTCGGAAGACCCATGACGATGCCATTTTCCCGTCGATGACGAAGGGAAATTGTAGCCTCTTCAAATGACATTACCTGGAAAGGTGGGCGTGATGATTCGAAAGTTATCCGAAAGATTATTGCAACAAGTTGCAAGCTGAAAGCGGAATGCTGAGATACCGCCCGGAAGAGGTGTTTTGAATTATGTTGCTTTGTTTCCGCCTCCGGCTGTAAATAAATCTTTATTTCAACACCTAATACAAAATTCAATTTAATTTTAAAAGTACAAAATATCAAAAATATGGATTGGATAGTTATCGGCATTCAAATCAACAATGAATTATCCATCCCAATTCTGCTTCATTGAGCGCAGCAAATTGTCGATAATTAATTCCGTTACACTTGTTGAGGCTGCCCTATCGGCATCGCCTCCGCCTATTGCCTTCTACCTCTACCTCTCGCAGATCACAGAAAACAAATAAAACTAAAAGAAACAAATAAAACCAAAACCAAGCACAAAAACACGATTTGCGACAGCTCAGCAAAAACGAAAACCGGCAAAACACCGATCCGACAAATCCCAAATTCATTAAGACTGAAGACCGGCGACGTGCGACGATGGACCGGACGCTCTTGGAAGCAATCCAAAATCCAACCAAGCCGCAAGCCCCGCTGTATGATGATGGCCGAAAAGATTCAAATCTGACGACGCACGCGGCGGATACATTTTCGATCGAGATTATCGCACGCGAAATCTTTCCACACGGACCGAAGCAGCAACAAGAGCCTACTATGTGCGATCTTGTATCCCATTAGAGTGGTTGGGCGGCGGCAGGTGCCGCCGCTTGCTGCGTTGCGGAAAGTTGCAAAATTTGCAATCAAAGAAGCTTTCAGCGTCGTCGCAGCATTGACGTTGTTCGTCTTAGACATTATTCGGTGCGGTAAAACCCCCAAAATCAGCTAAAATTGAATTCGCGAGTCGCTGTATCGCTGTATCACACGCACCAGCTCTGTCTACAATGCAATGGCGACGCATCGTCGTTGTTACGAAACAGCCAAGTCAAGTGAAATAGAAGCAGGAAAATCGGCAAAATTTGGCACGAAAACGTGCCCGGCCCGGCGCGGCGTCATCATCCGCCTCATTCGAACGTCGCTTCAGGGGTGTACGGTACATGTTTTGATTGGATTTAATATTGACTAGTTTGTTGTGGAATCTGTCGATCAAACTGATTCAAAAGAATTGTCCGTGAACCGTGGAAATTCGGTGGATTCCCGATTTGAACTTATATCCGAAAACAAATCCTTCAAATTTCAAGAAATATATCTTTCAGGGCAGCAGGGACTATGTCCAAGGGCTTGACGATCCCTCCCCGTCCATCTGCGAGTTGCGGGGCTTGCCTAGGATGTGGTGGGGTTTGACAGTGGGCCCTGTTAAACCTTTATAAAAAGCTGCATGTATCCGCAAGTAGGCCCCACCAAAGCGACCGTGTGCCGCTCAAAGCGCACAAGCCCAAGTCCTGGTGTTAGGTGGGACGCTAAACAGCCCTGACACGACGGCCCTCCGACGAGACAGGAGGTTTGCGCTGGCCCAATAAGCCGCCTAGAAAACCAATCATTACGAACAATATAAGAGATTATGCGACTCGATATAATCGGCAAAGACCTAGGCGACGAATACAGGATCACGATTGGAAGCTTGGAACATGGAATTGCAAGTCGCTAGGTTTCGCAGGTTGCGACAGGATGATCTACGATGAATTACATCCCGCAACTTCGACGTCGTGGCGCTGCAGGAGATTTGCTGGACAGGACAGAAAGTGTGGAAAAGCGGGCATCGAGCGGCTACCTTCTACCAAAGCTGTGGCACCACCAACGAGCTGGGAACCGGCTTCATAGTGCTGGGTAAGATGCGCCAACGCGTGATTGGGTGGCAGCCAATCAACGCAAGGATGTGCAAGCTGAGGATTAAAGGCCGTTTCTTCAACTATAGCATCATCAACGTGCACTGCCCCACGAAGGGAGACCCGACGACGAGAAAGAAGCGTTCTACGCACAGCTGGAGCAGACATACGATGGATGCCCACTGCGGGACGTTAAAATCGTCATCGGTCTCATGAACGCACAGGTAGGAAGGGAGGAAATGTATAGACCGGTCATCGGACCGGATAGTCTGCACACCGTATCGAATGACAACGGCCAACGATGCATAAACTTCGCAGCCTCCCGCGGAATGGTAGTCCGAAGCACCTTCTTTCCCCGCAAAAATATCCACAAGGCCACATGGAGATCACCTAACCAAGAAACGGAAAACCAAATCGACCACGTTCTAATCGACGGTAAATTCTTCTCCGACATCACGAACGTCCGCACTTACCGCAGTGCGAATATTGAATCCGACCACTACCTCGTTGCAGTATGCCTGCGCTCAAAACTCTCGACGGTGTACAACACGCGTCGAAGTCGGACGCCGCGGCTTAACATTGGGCGGCTACAAGATGGTAGACTAGCCCAAGAATACGCGCAACAGCTGGAAGTGGCACTTCCAACGGAAGAGCAGCTAGGCGCAGCGTCTCTTGAAGATGGCTGGAGAGATATTCGATCCGCCATTGGTAGCACCGCAACCGCTGCACTTGGCACGGTGCCCCCGGATCAGAGAAACGACTGGTATGACGGCGAATGTGAGCAGTTAGTGGAAGAGAAGAATGCAGCATGGGCGAGATTGCTGCAACACCGCACGAGGGCGAACGAGGCACGATATAAACAGGCGCGGAACAGACAAAACTCGATTTTCCGGAGGAAAAAGCGCCAGCAGGAAGATCGAGACCGTGAAGAAACGGAGCAACTGTACCGCGCTAATAACACACGAAAGTTCTATGAGAAGTTAAACCGTTCACGTAAGGGCCACGTGCCACAGCCTGATATGTGTAAGGACATAAACGGGAAACTTCTTACGAACGAGCGTGAGGTGATCCGAAGGTGGCGGCAGCACTACGAAGAACACCTGAATGGCGATGTGGCAGACGAAGATGGCGGTATGGTGATGGACCTGGGAGAACGCGCGCAGGACATAATTCTACCGGCTCCGGATCTCCAGGAAATCCAGGAGGAGATTGGCCGGCTGAAGAACAACAAAGCCCCTGGGGTTGACCAACTACCAGGAGAGCTATTTAAACACGGTGGTGTGGCACTGGCTAGAGCGCTGCACTGGGTCATTACCAAGATTTGGGAGGAGGAAGTTTTGCCGCAGGAGTGGATGGAAGGTGTCGTGTGTCCCATCTACAAAAGGGCGATAAGCTGGATTGTAGCAACTACCGCGCAATCACATTGCTGAACGCCGCCTACAAGGTACTCTCCCAAATTTTATGCCGTCGACTAGCACCAACTGCAAGGGAGTTCGTGGGGCAGTACCAGGCGGGTTTTATGGACGAACGCTCCACCACGGACCAGGTGTTCGCCATTCGCCAAGTACTGCAGAAATGCCGCGAATACAACGTGCCCACACATCATCTATTCATCGACTTCAAAGCCGCATATGATACAATCGATCGGGACCAGCTATGGCAGCTAATGCACGAACACGGTTTTCCGGATAAACTGATACGGTTGATCAAAGCGACGATGGATCGGGTGATGTGCGTAGTTCGAGTTTCAGGGGCATTCTCGAGTCCCTTCGAAACCCGCAGAGGGTTACGGCAAGGTGATGGTCTTTCGTGTTTGCTATTCAACATCGCTTTGGAAGGGTAATACGAAGAGCAGGGATTAACACGAGTGGTACAATTTTCAATAAGTCCGTCCAGCTATTTGGTTTCGCCGACGACATAGATATTATGGCACGTAACTTTGAGAAGATGGAGGAAGCCTACATCAGACTGAAGAGGGAAGCTAAGCGGATCGGACTAGTCATCAACACGTCGAAGACGAAGTACATGATAGGAAGAGGTTCAAGAGAAGACAATGTGAGCCACCCACCGCGAGTTTGCATCGGTGGTGACGAAATCGAGGTGGTAGAAGAATTTGTGTACTTGGGCTCACTGGTGACTGCCGAAAATGACACCAGCAGAGAAATTCGGAGACGCATAGTGGCTGGAAATCGTACGTACTTTGGACTCCGCAAGACGCTCCGATCGAATAGAGTTCGCCGCCGTACCAAACTGACAATCTACAAAACGCTAATTAGACCGGTAGTCCTCTACGGACACGAGACCTGGACGATGCTCGTGGAGGACCAACGCGCACTTGGAGTTTTCGAAAGGAAAGTGCTGCGTACCATCTATGGTGGGGTGCAGATGGCGGACGGTACGTGGAGGAGGCGAATGAACCACGAATTGCATCAGCTGTTGGGAGAACCATCCATCGTTCACACCGCGAAAATCGGACGACTGCGATGGGCCGGGCACGTAGCCAGAATGTCGGACAGTAACCCGGTGAAAATGGTTCTCGACAACGATCCGACGGGCACAAGAAGGCGAGGTGCGCAGCGGGCAAGGTGGATCGATCAGGTGGAAGATGACTTGCGGACCCTCCGTAGACTGCGTGGTTGGCGACGTGTAGCCATGGACCGAGCCGAATGGAGAAGATTCTTATATACCGCACAGGCCACTTCGGCCTTAGTCTGATTAAATAAATAAATATATCTTTCGGGTTCCCACTGGATTCTTTGGTACCTAAATTCCATTTGGATTGAAGCAAGGTCCATCATTAGTACTCGTATGTGTAGTAGATAATATTGTATTTAGGAGTTCAGTTTGGTGAGGACTGTTGCGACGAACGGTCGAGCTCAGAAACCTCGTCCGGGTCACGCAGGCGGTCGAATCATACGGCTTCATCAATACATGCTGATAAGCTGCCCCAGAACTCCGATCGATGCTAAGCTTTCGGGTGCCTTATATAAATTCGCGGCATTCTACATTGCTTGTGCCTAGTTTCCACAGGACTTTGTTTGGATATAATGAACCGATTGCCGCTTGTATAAGGACGTTTACCTCAGTGGAAGACTTCGTCGAGTTCGATGAGCCATCTAGTCTTTTTCCGATAGAATAAGAAGATCGAATGTTTTTTAATGATGGATTGTCCATGTAGATATTGAAAATAAATAAATAAATAATGATATTTTGGTCCACCTGCGAAAGGCCTTGATGAGTAGAACTTTGGATACTGTTTGAAATCGTCTCCTATCGCAAGGAAAAGTTCCAGTTTTCGTAGAAAGGTGCGGAGCAGATTAAAAATCCAAAAATCCGACGAAGTTGGAAAACCGAATCCAATGGGTCTAATCTGTAGAGATTCGAATTTGCGGACCTTTGGAACAACCCGGTTTCGATGCAAATTTTAGCGCCAAAATGGTTGGTTCGTGGTCTCCATGGAAAATTTCGTTAAAAAGCCTCTGATAGCAACCATTGAGAAAGTGGAAGTAAACGAGCAGAGCAGCAAATTTAGGATCGTTAAGTTTATGTGTGCCAAAAACTGAGTTACGAAACTTCCGGAGTTTATGAGCCAAAGTTTAGAAAATAGATGGATAACGGCAGAATGGTAGTATTTGCTTCATCGCTTCCTCTGAATTTTCCAGTAACTATATTATTTGCCGTTGCGATCGTAACGCTTTCACTAGTAATCTCCGTAGAGGCGGCGGCGTACTAATTGCTGCTAAATCGGAACTTCAGTGTATTTCGGTGAACCTCGTCGATTGTGATTGCCTAGAATAAGCCACTGTTCACATCATTCTGCCTTAGTTCTCGCTTTACGTTAGCTGCATCTACATTCGCCCAAACAGCTGCCCTGATATCTACATAAAACACGCGGATTCTATTAGCCAGATACTGAATCGTGCCGATTCCTGCGACGTCATTGTTTGCCTCGGAGATTACAATCTGCCGAATCTAATCTGGCATTTCGATGATGAAATTAACTTGCCCTATCAGAGTCCTTGTTATCCTCCGGTCTGCATCAGATCAATAATCTTCTGAACGTAACGGCAAACTTCTTGACTTGGTATTCGTAAACGATCCATGCATCATAGATCTCTTCGAGTCGCCATCTACTCTTTTAAAAATTGACCCTCATCACAAGCCATTAGTTTTAACCATTGACGTCCGTTCTCGCGACGAAAGATCAGTGCCAATATCTACCGTTGACTACGACTTTAACAGGTGTGATTATCAAATCTTCAATGCACGGATTGCTGCCCTGGACCGGAATCATGTTATGAATTATGCCTCAATCGAACAGATCATCCGAGAAAACGTGCCGGTCAGATTTTCTTGACCATCTAAGAAGTAAAATCAACCCTGGTGGATGCCAAAACTCCGGAATCTTCGCAATCGTCTGCGGAAATGCAGGAAGAAGTTCTTCAGAAACAGGATTGAAGTCTGCGGTTAACTGAAGATGAATATACTCGTATGCAGCATTGTCGGTTCCGTGAGTACATGGAAAGTCTTCAAGCAAATTTGAAAAATAATCCTTCATCGTTCTGGGCCTACATTAAAAAACGGAAAGGGTCGAACAATTTATTGTACGCTTTCCGTACGTCACTTATTGTACGCTTTCCTCCCGATCACCTGTCACAACAGCAAATTTATTTGCCAGCTTCTTTCGCTCAGTATATGACGACAATCCTCCTCCATTGGAACAAAGCTACATCGTAAGTTTTCCTTCGTATTCCGTCCGGCTTCTTTAAGTCACTTTCAGCAATGCGGACATTTTTTAAGCTCTCAGCTCGCTTGAGTAACATGGGTTCGTGAAAATGCGTTCGACGACATCCAACCTAATGGCACTCACCCATACAGTGCTAGACGAATTGGAGAACCATAGCCAGGTCGACGCTATTTATTTTGACTTTTCAAAGGCCTTTGACAAGATGCCCCATGCACTAGCGATAGACAAACTTGATCGACTTGGCTTACCTACTTGGATCATTTGGTGGTTAAAATCGTACTTATCCTCTCGCAAGGCTTTCATCAGAATACATGGCGCCAAGTCTGATACCTTTGACATTTCCTTTGGAGTACCGCAGGGCAGGGCGGTCCGCTCATATTTATTCTTTCCGTTTGTCCTCATATCATTGGAAAGGGACCAGCCGAACATGATAGATAAAATGGTACTCACGTGTCGTCCGTAACTGATCGAGGGAAAAACTGATTGCTTTGTCCAGCATGTTGTAAGTCATGGCCTGCTTGTGCTTAATTCAAATTATGCCGCGTTGGCGCGGTTGCGTATGGCGTACCACGAAAGCCGTAAGGTCGATAAGGTAGATACCACCTATATATGTTATGCATACTACACACTGCCAACCAAGATTTTAAATAACTATAAGTTCATGGCACACACCGTTAATGATCTGTGTAACAATCTGAGCTTTATGCGGACGATTTAAAAATATACCGTGACATAAAATCACTCGTAGACTGTTGTGCTTTGCATACTGCTATTGTAAATGTTGCAAACTGGTGTAAAATCAATGGTATGCAGATAAACCCGAATAAATGGAAAGCCATAACATTCACTCGTTGCCGATCTTCTTCTATAACGTACGACTAATGTCTGAGACACACAGCGCTTCAGAGGGTTACATCGATCAAAGACGTTGGAATCGTTCTCGACAGTAAGCTTCGTTTTACAGAGCATTTGTCAGTTTCCATCGCTAAGGCCAATGCTATGCTCGAATTCTTGCGGCGTAATAAAGCACAGTTCGATGATGTTCATGCTCTCGAATCATTATATTGAGCATTAATTCGGAGCATGCTTGAGTATGGAGGGCAAAAACGCATCGATAGAATACAGAAACGCTTCATAAACTACGCTTGCACCGTTTACCATGGAACCTGCCTCCATTCCGAAATCGTTGTGCTTTGATTGGCTTGCAACCAGTACTGAAAAAGGTCGTAATCGTCATAAGACAGAGCGCCTTTTTCTATTTCAGGCGATCAAATGAAGGATTCGTGGGTTCTTTGATCAGTTTCGTATGAAAGGCAGTCATGAAAGGATGGTGTGCTTTATTGTAAAATAAAAATTTCTAAGTTATTTTAAGAGATAAATGCGAAGAATAGTGACTAGTCGATAAATCAACCTTTACTCCTTTAGTTCACCGAGTTGAAAGTGGTAATAAACGCAAAAGTAAAGCAGATATTGCCTACTTTCATGCCATGTCACGGAATAAATATTTTTTGAGATTTTTGTAGCATGCCATTCATCCTTCGCGTTTCTATAGATATTGAACGGGGCAAATATGTAAACATCGCGTGACATCTCTAATTCAAAATGAGAAATTACAGTATTGCTTGCAACCATTGGCAGACCGCCGAGTGTTGCTTCAGAGGATGTTAATTTCGACGTCATAACGTGCAACATCGACTGCCGTTACATCCTAGAGAATGTTCGATTTCATGCACCGTCTCGTCAACTCAGGAAGCGTCAACTGTTATGTATCCGTAGCCACCGAACACTTACGGTCAAAATAATCCATTAGACTTATGCTGCAGACTATTCAACGAAGTGCGTTGTTTTTTTGATTTTTTTGTTAGCAAATTAGTTTTTAAAAATAGGATTAAGTCAAACCATCAGTCTGTGCAATTTATAAGTTGAAGACGATGTACAATAAATAAATATTTGTGACCGTCATGAATATTTGCCTTGTCGGATAAACCATGTATGGCACATGTTGATCAATCACCATTCTGAATCAAACAGTTCAATATTATGTATGCATCGTTGGAGCCATCAATGTTTGGAAAAGCTATCGAGAGAAATTTCTGATTAAAAGTATATAATTAGCAACCACATTATTGACAAGATCACATGTGCAAGAGTATCAGGATAACATGTGCACAGATACCGGAAAACCCCAACAACTTTTGGAGTTTCAGGACAGTTTCGAGGATATCTTAAGTAATGATTAATTTAATAGGGAAGAAGAAGATCGAGCTGTCATCGAGCGAAAAAGTAGAATCATTGAAATTCCACACGGTGTGAAGTGAAGTATATTTTTGTTATAAAACAAACATAAAAAAAGGTTTTTAAAAAAAATCTTTGTTTAAAGGAATAGACATGATATCCCGATTTTTATATTTTTTCGAATAAGCTTAAGACTGTTGAATTTCTAACTCCACAAACTAAAAATTGCTTCTCTAAAAAAATTTATAACGTTCTAGAGACATTCTAATTCTCATTTTCTATATCATGTCATGCCATTTCCATGATCCTAGTTTTTCTCGAAACTTTTCCAGGTGGCAGCGCTGATAAAGGAACCGCCCCCATAAATTCGAGTCGAACCTTCCCAACAAACAATTTATGAAAAAATATTTTAAGCTCATTTTAGTGGAATGTATTCAACCGTCTAAGACGAGTTTAGTACTCTCCATTTAATTTCCACTACGTTTTGTTATCTTTGCAGATATCACTTGTCATAAGACGAGTTAGTACAATCCCATTGAATTCCACCACTTAATTGTATCTTGACAGATACGTATTTCGACCTCAAATGTAAGGCCGTCTTCAGTGTCTCGTACTTGACTCGACTTGAAAGTCGAGTCAAGTACGAGACACTGAAGACGGCCTTACATTTGAGGTCGAAATACGTATCTGTCAAGATACAATTAAGTGGTGGAATTCAATGGGATTGTACTAACTCGTCTTATGACAAGTGAAGACATTCCACTAAAAAGCTCAAAATAATTTTCTTATCAAAATTTGCAGATATGTTTTTCGACCTCGACCTCTTCAGTGTCTTGTACATACTTGACTCGACTTCAAATCGAGAGTACTAAACTCGTCTTAGACGGGTGAAACAGTTTAAGCTGAATAAGCTAGTTTTTCAGCTGAAGAAGCCAATTTTTGGCTGAACAAGCGCTTTATTCGTCTTGAATGTTTGTTGGGTAGTATCCGTGAAAAAGTTGGTGTCAATCGGAGCGACGGTTATTTTTGATATCAACGGGTGCCGCATATTGAAAGGCGGGAAGGTAATCGCGGGAGCTACAATTTCCAAGGGACAGTACAGTCTGAAAGTAGCCCAGTAGGCGCTGGCCGCGAAACATAACCCGAATTGTCATCACTTGTGGCATCGTGTGTTGGGACATCGCAACCTTGAAGCCGTTCGTGAGCTCGTACCCAAGGATATGGTAACTGGACTGGAGGTGAAAGATTGCTGCTGGCATGTGAACTGTAAGGTAAGCTGAAGTAACTGAAGATAACCTTACACGTCTTCCGTTTCCCAAAAAGTCGGAACGAAATTCCAATCAACCACCTTTGGATCTCATTTGCGAACCCTGCGAACCGTGACGCCTGATGGATTTCGTTATTTCTTTACCATGTCTGTCGATTTCTCTCGGTTCACCGTCGTATATTTTTTGAAAAAGAAATCCAAGGTCCTTCTACGTATCCCAGAGTTCGACAGGACGCCGAAGATCATACGTTCCGACCAGGGTCGTGAATATAACGTGTAGATTCCTTTTGTCGAGCGGAAGTGATTTGCCAACAGTTTACCACCGCATACGCTCCGCAGAAAAATGGAGTTACAGAGCGGAAAATCGGAGCGTTTATGGAAATGCCACGATGCATGCTCCTGGACTCTCGAATGCCGTTAAAGTACTGGGGCGAAGCGGTTTACACGGTTAACTACCTGCAAAACCGTTTGCCGACGTAGCCGTTGACGATGACCCCGTTCGTGCTATGGAATAAAACGAAGCCTGACATGAGCCATCTTAAGAAGTTTGGTTCACCGGCATATATGTGGATTCCTATAGAGAAGAGAAGCACATTAGAAGGAAAACCTCGAAGGTTGCTTTTGCTTTTTTGGTTGAGAGTTGAAGTTCCCGTTATTCCAGCAAATGAGAACGTTAGTGAAGACACGGACGTTAGCGGAGACGATTTGGATGAATCTGATCTTTTCGGACTCGACACAAGCTAGCACGATGCAAATTAAGAACATTCGTAGAAGAGTGCATGAAGAATCCAGCTCATCCGATAGTCAGGACCCAGCCAACACAAAGTCGCATATGCTAGCGAATAAGGTGATATAGACGCATGCCTCCATTTGACTGCATGCAAAATGTATCTATATGGCCTCCACTTTGTACACTTATTCGCTATGATATACGATCTTGTGTTTGCTGGGGAGAATCAGAATGCCGACAACGATGCTGATGTGTCTTTAGTTCGATGTTCAGAGTGTATCACAAAAGGAATTGTTCCAAAACGATTCCGTGATACCGTACGGATAGCAACACATCATGAAAGCAAACCACGTACATTTAATGAAGCTATATGCAGCCATAAACGAGAAAAGTGGAAGCAAGCTATGAAGGAAGAGACGCAGTCACTTCACGATAATGCCACATGGGATGTCGTCCGTTTGCCGTCAAACAAAAAGCCGATTGAATGCAAGTGGATTTTTAAGAAGAAGGTGGACCTGCGTGGAAACGTAATTCGCTATAAGGCTAGACTGGTGGCACAAGGATATAGCGAACAGTACGGTACCGACTACGACGCGGTGCTTGTGTCAGTTGCTAAGCAAACCACCTATCGTACATTACTGAATGTCGCTGCTCGACGAGGAATGCAAGTAAAGCACGTGCCGTCTGATGCAGACCCCTGGCCTGGCTTTTCGGTTAAACCTGGAAGAAAAAGAAATCGTTCATATTGCTGTATGTGGACGACATGTTGATTGCAACCAACACAGAAGCGGAGTACGAAACAGTTCGGAAAAACCTTGACCACCATCACTTCACCACTACTTGCCTTGGAAATGTGGAACACTATCTGGGAATCCAAATAACACGATCCGGTGGATTTTTTTTTCTAAATCAAGGAGCCTATATCAAGAAAGTTGCAAAACGGTTTGGGCAAACAAATTCCAAACGCTTTCTGATACCTATGGATCCAGAATATCTGCACAGCAGGAGGAGGAGGAGCCCTTGCCTAGAAACTACCAGTTCCAGAGCCTGGTGGGTGCTCTATTGTACATTGCGGTAAATACCCGACCGGACATCGCCGTTAGCAGCTAGATACTAGGTCATCAGGAAAGTTAGCCGACGGAAGCAGACTGGACAGAGGCGAAACGCACCCTACGTTACTTGCCAGCAACATCAGATTTGAGCCAGGAATTAGGTTCATCCGGACCGCTTGAAGCATATGTTGATGCAGACTGGGCTGGCGTAGCTCAAAAGCAACCATGTGTCAGCCTGTATTCTACCGAGGCAGAATACGTCGCGCTCTCCGAAGCCAGCCGTGCACTGATGTGGTTGTTGAAACTATTGGGGAATGTAGGAGAAAAAGTTCGTGATCCGGTGATAATCAACGAAATCAACGAAGATAATCAGAGCTGCATAGTGATTCTAAAATCTGCCGGAGAAAGCAAAAGGACGGAACACTCCAACTATGTGAAGGAGTTAGTAAACGACGGTGTGATGGACGTTCGCGATTGCCCCAGTGAACGAATGATAGCCGATGGTCTGACGAAACCGTTGGCATGTGTAAAGATGGAGAAGATGCGTTTAGGGGCCCGCCAAGCTTGAGGAAGAGTGATGGAGATCAAAGCAACTCGGTGAATCCAACACCAATCATAGTAGCCATCACGGTATACAAAAACAAGGCACTATCGACTCGTATGAAAACATAAATTTTCACTGTAAACAATTGACGTCACTGCTATCGCTGCTTGGGACGAAGCAAGCCAACGCTCTACGATTTAGTTTGGCCCTCTGTTGCACTTGTTCAAACTGCGATAGCAATCACGGTCATATTTTTCACGAGCCTACCTTGCTTCTGTATTCCGTGGTAGCGATTAAGTAATGATTCATTTAATAAAATCAGTTTGTCTTACGATTTCAATAAAGCTAGTTCGGTTTTCTCTCTCCCTTCTGTAGGAATTCCCTTCTGAAATTGTTTGTAATTCTATGAGAATTATCTTCGATTTTTTTTTTCGAATTACCGTTGGGAATCAGACAGAAGGAGTTCTATCTAAATAAAAATTGCCTACATATTTGAATTCTATCAGAATTCCCTTCAAATTGATGTCCCAACTACTTTTTGGAATTCTGTATGATTTTTGTTGTTGTAGTTTTTCTTAATTCCTTTCGGAAATGTAATGAATTTCGTAGTGATTTCTTTTTTTAATTATACTCACGTTTTCTTTGGAATTCTATCGAAATTCCTCACACAATTCTGTTTTAATTCTCTACGGAATTCTGTCAGTATACCTTAAACAGTATTCTGATGCAGTTTTATGCAATTAGCCATTTTGCTAAAATTCTCCCCGACAATTTTTGAAAAATTGCCAAATGTATCAATTCTGTCAGGAGTGAAATTTTCTTTTAAAATCTATCGAAATTCCCTTCGTAATTTTGTCGGAGTTCTACAATTCTTCAATTCTAACTGGATAGCAAACAGAATATTATCGTATACATAAATATAAAACAGTTTGAATAAATTTAATGAAGTCTGAATTCAAATCGAAGGTCATTCAGCATGATTTTAAAATAATAATTGACATAGTGCCGCTTTATATTACACGTGAATTAAATCTTTGTGTACAAATTATTTTGTACTTCACTGTGCGGTCGACCGGGGTATTGTTTACATTCTTAGGATGTTTTCACAATTCGAATCGAACCCGCTAGTGTATAGTCAACACGATAAATATCAATTATCACGGTAATTATTCATGTTAATCAATACTTGATATCTTAAAGATTTAATATTATTTTGATTTACGGGTTCTGAATCATGGCGGACTGGGAAGGAACACCAGGTTCTCCGGAAGTCGCTGACGAAATGGACATGGAGGAAGAGTACCTTTTCGGACCATTGTGCAGAAGACCCTTTCCAAATTCACTCCTCGGATAATGCATCCAACTATAATGATTTGATCGGAAACACGGACGTTGTGGAATTTGCCTCGGATTTTGCAGATAAAGTGACAGACGGTCCGAGAGAAGGCACATGCCAGCGGATCGGGAATAACAGCTGCTGCGGTAGCTCGGTCGATAAAGCGGACTCTTCGGAACTTGATTTGTTTGTTTGTACTCTACTAGTTTACAAGCATGAATTCAAACATCGGGAGCTTAAATTGCACGCTGGGAGTTATCTGCGAACAGTAGAGATGATTCGCTGGCCAAGATATGGAACTTGGCCAGCGAATTTTTGCACAGGGAAATAGTTTCCGAGTCGAATACAGATGGTAGTACAACTCCAAAGTGGCATTCCAAGGAGAATTCATAAATATTCATTGAGTGCTAGCAATCGTGCAATATGGAATACCGTTAACGAACAGCTCATTGAACCAAGTTACCAGGATCGTGCTGGCGATGTAGGCCGTTCTTGAATTGACAGAGGAGCTGAGAAAGCTCCACGGTGAGTATCTTGAAACGCACGGAATGGCATGGACTTTCTAGGCCAGTGCTTTTGCTTATAAAAGATCTTCTATGATGCAATATCCACCACAGACGTTGGCAGGTTTATTCGCTGCGAAAGAAGGTACACGCATAAATGCTATCAAACGCGAGTTGGAAACGGCCAATAATGTCAATGACAGTTATCACTTTATTACTGTGTCAATTCAAAGTCTAAATATCATTGGAAAGCATAATAAGCTTCACTGAAAAAGAAAGCACATAAAAAAATATTCAAGGTAGATTTTGCGCTGAATACGGCATTGATCAACGATGGAGTGCTATCAGACATCGCAATAAAAGAACAGACAAATGGACTAGTCGGGTGCATTTTGAATGTTTAGTGCAATCACAAGGGCAGAGTAAAGAGAAGATTGCAAAAAGAAATTCTTGTGTTTCATTTAAAGATATTTTAGTTACTAGATGAAGATTGTCGCTGTCGTCGCTGTCCGGAACATCTTTTGCTGGCGAGGATGGGGGAGCTAAATGTCAAAGAAGGAATATCCATACGATTTGACAGCTTGGTACCCAGCATGTTCCGGACAGCAGAACAAAGGGAACCGAAGCGACAATCTTTATCTAGTAACTAAAATATCTTTTGTTTCATTGCCTTATAAGTAGAAAAGAAGAGAATCAATTTATTGACAAAATAGAAATGGCAACACGGTGAATCGTTACCAACTTTAACATTCGTTTGTTTTGATTCGCTTTGTCATTTAGGTTGTGACGTGAGTTCTAGTTTGGATCATATTTTTAATCACCACAACTTTATCGCTAAAGGCATGTTTAAATAGCTAATATGAGCCGAGCTAGACGAAGCATATATCCTTAAGTTGCGTGGGATTTTTACATATCTCATCCGCTTGTGAGCTTCTGGAATACGAAAATGTGTTAGGAACCTCCGAGAGCTCAACCAAAAGTAACCACTGTGAGAGGCAAGATCGCATGATAACAATGATTTCGAAAGAAAATGGTAAAAAAAACTGCTACGGACATCAATAAGCAAATGGTTGTAAATATCTTTGATGCGTTAATTTCATGATTTAAGAATCCACCCATCAAACGTCAAGCTAAAGGCTAAGGCTAAAGTTGCTTTTGTTAGAACTCCGTCAACATTGAATTCCGGAAGATTGGACCAAAGTAGTGTTTTCTTCGAACGGAATGAAATACGTTCGCAGACCTATCAACCGTGGAAATGATGTTTGAAACCAAGTCCAAACTACATATAAAGCATGAGGTTATGTAAGGAGTTGTCCAGGAAATGCCGAGGAAATGGATTTTCCAACAGGATAACGACCCCAAACATTGTTCGAAGCTGCTGAAGGAGTATTTCGTGAATTAGTGATGAACTCTTCAAATGTTGAAAAATCACTTTAATAAAGATAAAAAAAGAATTTCGTGAAGGCTAAAATCAATGTTCTGGAGTAACCGCCCAAGCAACCAAATGTTCGTCATTGCATAATAAAATCCACTTTGAAGTTTCTAAGAGTTCATATAAAGTTCCGACACCACTTTCTAGCTGATTAAGAGGCTAAATAAGTCTTGAAGCTACTTCTGGATCCCAAAAGTTCCAATGTGAACTTTAAGCAACTTCAAGTTCTAAAGAAGTTCTAAAGCTGCTTTCTAGCAACTACAAAGTAGAATAAAGGCTTCCTAATAGCGTCATAAAAACTTCGAACATAAAAGTTCCAAATAAGTACAGTGGGTGGCTGGGTTCGATTCCCGGTGCCGGTCTAGGCAATTTTCGGATTGGAAATTGCGTCTTGACTTCCCTGGGCATAAAAGTATCATCGTGTTAGCCTCATGATATACGAATGCAAAAATGGTAACTTGGCTTAGAAACCTCGCAGTCAATAACTGTGGAAGTGCTCAATGAACACTAAGCTGCGAGGCGGCTCTGCCCAGTGTGGGGATGTAATGCCAATAAGAAGAAGAAGAAGAAGTAAGTGACATTACTCACTCGTTTCAAATCTGTTTGCTGGCGCATCGGATTATGCAGGGACTTGCACGCTGATACATCGAGTTCAATACCACCACCATCAGTAGGATGGGGAGCAAGAAAGAGACAAACATCTGTCTGTCAGCAACAAATAAAAAAATAAAAATTGACTTTGACAATTCCCCTTCCATCACGTAGAAAAAAATATAATTTTAACCACCCAGAAAATAATTTTTCACAAGTTCTTTTAGAAGCTGCTTAGAAGGCTCTATAACTTCGTGAAGGAACTTTCAGGTTCGTTTAACGATTTAAAACTCAGGCTGCTTAGAATGCTATATAGCCACTTCAGTCAAGCTGATTAGGCAAAAAACGTACTTTTAAAGGAACTTTTGGTTTTTGGGCGAAGTTTTGATCTAAATTCCATCTAGCACTTGGTGAAATAACTCCACAGACACACAGTTGTTCGAACTACATACTTTTCTTAGAAGCTTCTGAAGACTTCAAGGGCTTCTTCCACACATCCGGAAGTTTGTGATTACTTATGAAAGTTTTTTTCTTGGGCTCGTATGGTTCTGGATCACCCACGCAATCTTCCTATGTTTTTAATGACAAGCGTGCTTTTTTGGAAGATGCTTCATTTTATACAACGGTAAGAGCTCCAGAAGAATACGAAGTCGTTGTAAACGATCATTTCCTTCGTAAAAGATTTTTTAGCTTGCATGGATTGACAAGGACAAAGCTTTTTAAAACGGTACAGTTTGGCGATCCGAAAAAAAAAATCGTCGCACTTTAATTTCGAGAGATAAGTCAATCTACTAACATCTATATTTATATTCTGAGATCATAAAGCATCCATTATCAAAAATTTGTCACGGTCACAAATTAATTTCGTTCCAATGGCATCATACATAGTCGAAATCTCGTCTTATCTTATTTCCTCCAGCGATATTTCCCCGTCCTAGGTCCACTTGTTATGAGCATTGTTACCATTCTCGTCCCGTCTCGTCGTCATTCCGTCAAAACAGTAGAAAGTTATTGTCGGTAGTGCAGGTAGTATGTACATGCGAGTCATTTGGCCAACGCCAACAGGAAATCGTTTCCCAGATAGCGGAAAGTAGCCGCCTCGCTCCGAACGCATTCTTATCATTGTGTCATACATCCGTTACAGGTGCCTCAAGTAGCGATGGCATATCTCCTAACGCTGAAAATGTTTCATTTACTCATTTGTGCTATGACCGTTGATACTGACCTCCTAAAAATATCATTAATTTGCAGGCGGCTCAGTCGCTGGATTCGTCGCTGCGGGGCTACTCTCGGGAGTTGTCGTTCTTGCTCCGCACAACGGCCCAAGAGATAGATATTCACGAATCACTCGAAAACGTCGACGGCCAAGTCGACGATATTTTTACGATTTTCGCTAATACCACTAATACTGCGGCGCGCGACGAGATACACACAGGATCACGAGTCGCGTCTGTGCCCGTTTTGCTGTTTTTGCTCTCGTGTGTTTTTGGAGGTTTTCAGAAGACCAGATATAAATATAAAACTGCTCGTCGCTTTTCAAGATCTTTCACCTTTCTTGTTGCTCTTCTACGGCGCCTCAACCGCATCAATTTCAGAATTACTACAAAACGCTTTTCTTCTGTGCCTCAATATTCCTTCACTTCCACGAGCGATTCCTCTATTTGTTTTAGGTTAAATCTTTAAACACTTTTCCAACCCTATTATTTTTTCACATTCGATTCGATTCTGACTCGACTGGCCTTTCTCTGCGTGATTGGATCCGAGCTTGCTCGGTTTAGTCACCCCGTTCCACTCGTTTCCCTTCTCCCGCGTTAGTTTCTTCCTTTGCTTGTTCGAGCAAGTAGAAAACTTGTTTGGACTGAAATAAAAGCGCTTTTGTTGATGTTGCTTTTATTATTAGTTGTTGCGCCTTCACTCTCTTCTGATTTATCTGCTTCTGTTACTTCTTCGTGCACTTCTTCACCCGCCGCCCAACAACCAACGGGGGTTTCTCTCACTGCTGGCGGGCCTGCTACGATCGTGGTGTGCGAGTTGTTGTGGTTCTGTCCCTTCGTTTCTCCGCGTACCGCCTCGATCCGCAGCGGAGGGCTTCTTTCACTTCACCGTTCACTTCGTGTGCAGCACCTAGACGACAAACCGCGCGCGCGAGAGTTATAAAATCACGTCACCTTCACTTTGCAGGCAGCGCTACTGCCAAGCGAACAAATCGAGCGAATAAGCGCAGCGTGTGTGCAACAGCACACCATCAACGACCACTGCAACGACGGCGAAGCCCACGGACCAGCAACGGTAAGCAGCGCGCTGGTGGAGGCATATAAAAACTTGTAGAATCACTTCACTCTTCTTGTTCTTCCTGTCCGCGCGCGGCGATTCCTCGTCCTCCAAACAGACTGAGAGCTGTCGCAACACACGACCGTCGACGACGTTCACCACGATTTCGCCTCGCCTCACCTTGCCTTGCGACACGGCACGACCGACCAGAAGAAGTTCGCCTGTGTTGGTGTTATAAAATTTAAAATCGACTTGGCGCTGCTTCTGCGAAATACAGAACGAAGTAGGCCCAACCGTGTGTGACTCACACAGGTGTCATAAACACAAACATGCGACCGAAGCGATCGAAGACGGCGGCGGCGGCGACGGTGGAGACACACAATTACGATAACCCGTTCGTCCGTCTGTCTGTCTAATGGACTGTAAACAGACACAGATGCAGCTCTTGGTTGCTGCTGCGCTTTCTAGAAGAAATCGGTCACCGCTGGGTTGACAGGGCGCACTGCTGTAGCTTCCTGGGGAGCTTTCTCCTCCCGATCTGTCTCTGCGCCGAAGAAAGTGCACCTCCTTTTCTATCAATCCAACATTTAAGCACTTCTTCCCGTTCTTAATCTGCCTCTGCGCTACTGTTGCTATTATTGTTCTTACACGCGAAAGCTGCTGACTACAAGTTTTGCGTCCCGTTCCCTCGCATGCACCAGAGAGTCCTATCTCGCAAAACAAGCACTCCTTCTCACTCAATTAGACTGTGTTGTCGCGAGCTGGTCGTTGTCTTTGCCGAACGTACACTTCTTTATGGCTCCGTTTATTGCCAACTAATTTCATAATGAACGCATCTTCTCGCCGTTCTGTGTCACACTGTTTCGCGATATGGCACCACTTCTTTTATTCCCGAAAACCGTACCCCCGGAGACTGCTGTCAATTTCGCAACAATATAAACAAAGAATCACGCGAAATGACACGCCGCTGTCACGCAGCAGCTGTAACTCTAGAATTGCACCTAACGAAAATTTGCTCCAATCTCTGCCCGCTGACTGTGCGGCATAAGAAAATGAGGGGGAAAGACGCACACCGACAACGCACACGCGAAGACTACGAACACAACACGATCAATCGACACAGCGTACGAAGCGTCACTAAATTGAGCAAGTGAGGTAAACGTTGTCCGAAGCTCGAAAATGCTGTCCATTCACCAACGGCTCTCCCCGCAGCGGCTCCGCTCTCGCCAAATCGCGTTGAGACACACTCCTGTTGCGTCCGACCGACCATCGCCGTCACTCGTCAGCCGTCGTCACCGCATGTGAGCGTGTGTGTGTGTGTGCGAGTGCTTCGATGGGAGAGGCTTTCGGCACCAGTTCTCGCGCTAATGCTCACGCACACGAGCACGCGCGAACGGAGTGAACGTAAAAAGACTTCGGTTCGGTGGAGGTAAGTGGAGCAGTGTCTAGAACAGGCTCCACCGTAACGATGAAAAGCGCTGACAGGGTGGGTCGCCGGAAAAGTCGCGCGGAATTTCCTTCACTGTTGCAGGAAAATGTGCAGCCATGGATCGCGGTGCTGCTGGAACTGGCGGAACGGTGTGAGCGTTGGTTTTTCCCGATGAGTAAGAACTCGCAGTTGCGTCAGGTGTGAGAGGAGCGGCGGTACGAAAGGTGAGAGAGCAGTTGGGTGGGAAACTGGTTTGGCGAGTTGAAGCCATGAAAATGGTTGCCAGTTGTGTGGGAAAACTGTGTGATGGAATGCGTGGAATTCCAAACCTTCAAAATGGAAATAAAAAACGGTTTGCACTTCAGAATAGGAGTGAAGGAAATCAATTCAGAATTTTCGATTCCGGAAGGATTCTACACGAATCCCGGAAGGATTCTACACGAATCCCGGAAGGATTCTACACGAATCCCGGAAGGATTCTACACGAATCCCGGAAGGATTCTACACGAATCCCGGAAGGATTCTACACGAATCCCGGAAGGATTCTACACGAATCCCGGAAGGATTCTACACGAATCCCGGAAGGATTCTACACGAATCCCGGAAGGATTCTACACGAATCCCGGAAGGATTCTACACGAATCCCGGAAGGATTCTACACGAATCCCGGAAGGATTCTACACGAATCCCGGAAGGATTCTACACGAATCCCGGAAGGATTCTACACGAATCCCGGAAGGATTCTACACGAATCCCGGAAGGATTCTACACGAATCCCGGAAGGATTCTACACGAATCCCGGAAGGATTCTACACGAATCCCGGAAGGATTCTACACGAATCCCGGAAGGATTCTACACGAATCCCGGAAGGATTCTACACGAATCCCGGAAGGATTCTACACGAATCCCGGAAGGATTCTACACGAATCCCGGAAGGATTCTACACGAATCCCGGAAGGATTCTACACGAATCCCGGAAGGATTCTACACGAATCCCGGAAGGATTCTACACGAATCCCGGAAGGATTCTACACGAATCCCGGAAGGATTCTACACGAATCCCGGAAGGATTCTACACGAATCCCGGAAGGATTCTACACGAATCCCGGAAGGATTCTACACGAATCCCGGAAGGATTCTACACGAATCCCGGAAGGATTCTACACGAATCCCGGAAGGATTCTACACGAATCCCGGAAGGATTCTACACGAATCCCGGAAGGATTCTACACGAATCCCGGAAGGATTCTACACGAATCCCGGAAGGATTCTACACGAATCCCGGAAGGATTCTACACGAATCCCCGAAGAATTCTACACGAACCGGAAGGATTCTACACGAATCCCGGAAGGATTCTACACGAATCCCGGAAGGATTCTACACGAATCCCGGAAGGATTCTACACGAATCCCGGAAGGATTCTACACGAATCTCGGAAGGATTCTACACGAATCCCGGAAGGATTCTACACGAATCCCGGAAGGATTCTACACGAATCCCGGAAGGATTCTACACGAATCCCGGAAGGATTCTACACGAATCCCGGAAGGATTCTACACGAATCCCGGAAGGATTCTACACGAATCCCGGAAGGATTCTACACGAATCCCGGAAGGATTCTACACGAATCCTGGAAGGATTCTACACGAATCCTGGAAGGATTCTGCACGAATCCTGGAAGGATTCTGCACGAATCCTGGAAGGATTCTGCACGAATCCTGGAAGGATTCTGCACGAATCCTGGAAGGATTCTGCACGAATCCTGGAAGGATTCTGCACGAATCCTGGAAGGATTCTGCACGAATCCTGGAAGGATTCTACACGAATCCTGGAAGGATTCTGCACGTTTTCTTGAAGGATTCTGCACGAATCCTGGAAGGATATTCACGAATCCTGGAAGGATTCTGCACGAATCCTGGAAGGATTCTACACGAATCCTGGAAGGATTCTACACGAATCCTGGAAGGATTCTACACGAATCCTGGAAGGATTCTACACGAATCCTGGAAGGATTCTACACGAATCCTGGAAGGATTCTACACGAATCCTAGAAAGATTGTTCGTAAATCCGAGAAGGATTTTGCATTTATACTGCACAAGATTTTATTGGAACCTTGTTCATAATTCTGCTGGAATCTCAAGCGAACTATCACTCGAATCTCGATCATAATCCTTCTTTATTTCCGAATATTACTTTGCTTGTATTCTGATCAAGATTTTTGCCGGATAAGGCTCAGGATTCAGCTAAAATAGTGCTCTGGAGTCTGCTCGAATCCTCAATTCGATTCTTCTTTCTTTAGTCTACAACTTTGATGTGACACTCTAAACAGATAAAAGTGGCATCTCCAGCATAGTTAAAAAGAATATCTATGATTTATAATTCCAAAATAATTCATGACTAAGATATCAATTCTAAAAATAATTAATTTAATCTATTTGTCATGAAATTACAAACATCTTATGCATTGGAATTCCTGGAATTTCGAATGGAATGCTGCATTGTCATTCCGAAGCTCTGGCAACCCTGCCCAGTAGGCACCCCGTTTGGAAGCTTGTCATCGCCGTCGAGTTTATACTAACCCAGCACTAGGGCAAACAAAAAGAGTTGAAAGTCTGTGGTTCTCCTCTCGTTTTTGCTCACTCACTCACATCGAACGTTCGAACGATTCTCGTATTCATGATCAAGAGGTGTATGTGTGAATGTGTCAGCTCAACACAAACACTGCACTGTTTTTGTTGGTCGGGCTCTTCTAGGGTTCTGGCACCCGTGTTGTGCAAACAAAAACATAAACACACAATATTATTAATGATCATCCAGGTGGTGATTGCCGAAAGGGAGAGAGTGAGAGTGAATTGGTTCGAACAGCTCTCACTCGTTTCCTCCATTCGATAAAGTGTCGCCAGCTAAAATCAAGCACCATCAAAGTAGGCCTCTTCTCAACGCTTACGAAAACCTTTCACAGCCTATTTGAACCTTAGGCAACCATCGACGCGGAAGAGAGACGCGGGAAGGCGAGTAAATTTGCGCTTCAAAACACAAACAAGCTTTGTTCGCTCACTCTCTCTCTATCTCGTAGTAATTTTATTGTTATTGGAGGAAAGCTCTTTCCAAAACCCAAGTGTCTCTTTCTGACCAATCACCCAAGCTGATCCCGCGGGTTCGGTTTTGCTTGTTTTTGCCGGATGATGATAATGATGAGGCGATGATAGACTGTCTATTTGCGTCTTTTTATTCACAGGGAGAGCAAACGGCAGTGCGAGCGGGAGAGAGTGTGCATGAGCCGTCCCAGTGCCGACTCATACCACAATAAACATTAGGCTTTATTTGATTGTCAATGGATTGCTTTGTTAATGCTCCGCGTTCTGCTTTTGTTTAGCTTTCATAATTCATTACGCTAATTGGGTCATTTTCAAAACAAATTGAATTAATTTTAAGATTACTTTAATGAAAGCAATTGGGGCGCTTTTTCCGAAGGGGTCAATGAATTTCATTTCCGCTTCGTTCGAAAATCCTCCGAAACAAAAATTATCTTCCATAGTTGGCAGCCGAAAGTCGTAAAATAATAATTGCCAACTCGAAATTTACTGACATCCTGCTTTTGAATCGGCACTGACGCCTGCTATCGCGGTCACAAATCAGCGCAGAACCAGGAAGCGGTTTCATGCGAATGCCATTCGAAATCAGTGTGTTGTTGTCGTCTTCGAGCCCACGACGACGATAATGGATCCATTAAAAATTCAAATGAGTGTGATTCGATTTTTTTTTCGTCTCGAAAGAGGAAATAGAGTTCCAACAGAGTGAAAGAAAGTATGCAGATTGCGGCAGTGCGCCAGTCATCGAATCTCGCTATGTGTCGATAAACATTGACAAAATTTCGAGTAAGACCAGCGGCCATCAGTTGAAGAAACCTTTGCAAAAAACAAGCTCGATCTGCGTGAAACGCTCAGCATCATGGGATTAGAATCGAGGCAACGATACAGCAGTAGGCCGCGCGCGACTTGATTCAACATACGAAACGAAGAAGGAAGAGAGAATGAAAGAGAGCGAGGGCACCCTCGCACTGATCCGATGCGGGGATCGGATGCTGCGCGCTGAAGTTAGTGCTCAGTTTCGTTGTCCGCTTCGCTCTCTCGTTCGGCGGTTCGTTCGATCGTTCATTCGATCGCGTCTTTGTTTGAGTCGCGCGATCGCGCCCGCAGAGTGACGCACACAGCTATGGTGAGATTGATGTTTTTTTTTCTGTGTTTTGCCGTCTCCTATGAAAGGTGAAAAACTGGTTTTAAATATAGAAAAACACTGTGTGAGGAGCGACTTGGCTTTTTTTTGTTCCTACCTTTGCCTCAATCGACTCCCTTTTTCTTCAGTTTGTATAATTTTCAGCGTTAGTCGGGCAGGATGGTGTTACTTGTACGAAGCGTGAGACGAAGGCGATCGGGGAAGGGGATGCTGATTTGAAAAGGGAACGAGGAGTCAAGTCAAACGCAAAGGCGAAACGGAGAATGAACGGAGCAAAGTAATAAACGATTAGCGAACGAGTGGACGAGTGCGAGACTTGACAACGGGTGACGAAGGGAGCTGGGAGATAGAGCGGGCGGCTGGCGAACATGAAATAAGCGCAACTTGTGGAGATATTGATGATGATGATTAATCTTTTCGCTTTGCGATGTCTAGGTTAGGATATGTACTTTTAGGATAGACATATTATCTCGCTGGAACAGACAGATCTCTCGTTGTGAGCGCTAGAGACGCATGTAAGTTGGTAATGGGTTTGAAATAGATGAGAATAAACTGTGATTAACCCACTGAATTGTTACAGAGCGTTTCTCTACAGCAATAGAGAAATAAATTAGATAGAAGGAGGATTGCGGGAGGGGAGAAGTAGAGATACCTTACATTACCCTACAAGATATTTTTTTTTCAAATAAAGAAATTTTGCAGTCCCAGATTGATGCCTTATCCTATAAGAAACTATAAGAAATCTTCGTTTTATACATCATAATTAATTGCATGCCATGGCTTTAAGGTAATTTGTAACCGATACGAATTTTAATAATTATCCACATTTGCTAAATAGTGTAGCGCGATCATAACGATTCGATGATAAATGAAATGCTTACTAACAAAAAGCAAACCACAATAAGAGAACACAGACTCAAAAGATTTGTAGACTTCAAAAACTGTATGAAACCTACGATAATGGCGAACAATCCAGAACTTGGCCAACAAGCTTGTATAAGTTTTTTTTAATTGGGTTGTTTAGGGGTATACATGTTTTTACATATTCTGAATCTGCATAAAAAACTGAGTCTAACCCCAATTTTTCAGAATTTTTGGAGCCCCGGAACTATTTTTAATTTGCATTTTAAATTTATATGGGACTAAAAATTTGTTCTTATGCTGCATGGGCCAACTGTCATTCTATGAATGTTAGTGTCATTCTATCGATAAAAATGGCTTATTGTTTGCTATACAAAAATGAAAATAAAAGGTTTACAAACAAAATAAAAATATGTTAGAGATCAGAAATTTATGTTAAACTTTAAAAAACCTCATATTTTTCTCTGCTCAACAACCCAATTGCGAGAGTGCAGCAAAATAGTTGCTATTCCGAAATTAAACAGCAAACATTAAATCTTATTACAGTTCGGACTCGATTATCCGGAAGTTTAAACTCCAGTATTTTTTTTACCGCGATGTGTTTATTTATTTTTTTCATAATAAAGACTATGATTATTTTGAGAATATGGGACGTGGGAAATTTAACTAAGGGTTGTTTTGTGCTTTGAACTGTGTTTTCAACTTCATAAATTCAAATGAAAATAATAACGATATATTCATACGTAATTTGACTATTTGAAGAAAAATGAACGAAGCTGGAAAGGGAATGATTGGAGTAGTGGTTGTTCTATATCAGCGGTTCTCAACCTGGGGTACATGTACCCCTGGGGGTACCTTCACTGGCCCTAGGCGGTACCTCGAACAAAAATTAGTAATGTCGGACGAATTACAATTCCAATCGAAATGTATAAATAAAGTTTTGATAATTGTGTATTTTTTTATTTCAAAACTTTGTTTTGGACATAATATGTATGACGATTAATAAATCCAATAGAATTCTGCCCTCCACAACCAGCACAGCCTTTTTCCAAGCTGCTCGAAGGCCTTCTTACAAGAGTTTCGAAGGTATGATGTTCAGAAGCCTTTTTTAAAAGGTTCGTAAGCTTGAAAGCCTCCTTTCAAGAGGCCTGGAAGCCTCCTTTCAAAAGGCCTGGAAGCCCCCTGTTCGGATGAACTAAATAAGTTCCACTAACTTTTTGTAGCAGCTGATCTTTGCAGCAGCTCAAAAACTGAAATGAGTTTTTTTATTATTTCATGAGCATACATTATTTGCTATATAATCCCGACCAGTTAGTCATAACAAAATTTTATCACAATTATATCAACATGTGATACAATGTCATGCTGAAAACCGCGAAAAGACTAGTGTTTGCCCGGCGAAGTTATTGGCATTGGGGTTTGAGCAAATTTCGTTTCTTGAAAAGTAATAAATTCAGCCCTACAACACTCCAGTAAAATGCTAATATCTTTGCCTAAACAACTCTAATCTTATCGCGGTTTTCAGCATGACATTCTGTATTTAATTCTACAAGAACTGAATGAGTATCATGGTTCTTGATAGTAAATTGTGCCGTTCATTTTTCCATATAAACATTATAAACAAATACATTTTTCCATATAAACTTCCAACGAGTTTAGCACCGCCCAAAAACGTTGACCGATTTGGCTGAAATTTTGTCCAGAGCATCAGAGCAACAATTAGAATCGAATAAAAGGCCCATCAGAAAATTTGAAAAAGTGTTTTTGAGCCACCCTAACTTGCATGTCCGCATTCGTCACCGACCCACGGGAAAGTGGTTCGGTGTAATAGCTTCTTCTTCCGCTGATTCTTGAGGAACGTATGTTAACGGACGTGTGTTTACCATGCCGTCAGCTTCAGCTAGCGTTGTCGCGAGAATTTCATCCGTCAACTTCTGCCCATCGTCCAACGCACGCATTGCCTCCTTTACGGACCGGATGGTGCCGCTCCCAAACACCGCCCATGTGAAGTGTTGCGGGAGGATTGGAATGCCACGCTGTTACTGCTGTTGTAATTTTTTCAGCACACTCCTTGTTGATATTCTTGATCGTTCGCACCATCACTGCATCGGCTCCGCGGAAGCATGTCGCGTTATCCGAAAATATTTGTTCCGGAGCTCCTCGCTTGCAAGAAAGACGTCGAAGAGCCATCAAACAGGATTGTGTAGATAGACTGTGAACCACTTCCAAGTGTACCGCTCTCACCGCCTGTCGTCATCTAGTGTCGAACTGGACTCCATCGCCACCGCCGTTAGTCCGTGCCCTTTTCGTACAACTCGATCCGGTTGGTTCGAGTCAAGGCCGCTTTCTTACGTGTTGTCTGGTCTAGCTTCGTCCGGCTACCCGATTCGTTCCGGTTGGAATCGAACACTCCTAATCGCTCCGTCGACCAATTCGTTCCGGATGGAAACGAATTATCCACCGCTAAGCCCAGGTACTCCGCTGTCTTGGTGTTGGTGCGTCTCGATACTGCTGCCTCTCAGTACTGCCTCACCTCGGAGCTGCTTCGCTTCGGTGCTGCTTTGCTTCGGTGCCGCTTCGCCTCGGTGCTGCTTCGCTTCGGTGCTGGTTTGCTTCGGTGCCACTTCGCCTCGGTGCTGCTTCGCCTCGATGCTGCTTCGCTTCGGTGCCGGAATTACCGCCTTGTAAAATGCGTCACAAGAAATCGGTCCTAGTGAGGCAAACACGCCAGTTTTATATTTCTCAGACATGGATCCCTATCGATGCGTAAGCTAGAACTTCAGAAACTGAGCAGTGAGCATATCAAGAAGACGAGAGCAAGAGAGAACGGGTGGAGAAATCTATTTTGTATGCCAATTGCAAATGTAAGCTTTTTTGTTGAACAAAGCTTCGGATATTTCTTTCAATCATTCAGGGGTGTACTTAGGGGACGAATGAATGCTATTAATTTATTTTTTCTTTTTTTTTGTTCTTTTATTCAATAACATAAAATTTGTTTTGTATTTTCTTTTCATCTTTTTTATCTGCTTCTCTACACCGCCATACGCGTGAAGACTGCAATCCATCGTTTCTCCTTCCTACGACCCACTGTGACCTCCACTGGCCCCTAGTAATTGACACCCACCATGCAGAATGGACGCAAGTGAGTGGTAATTCGTTGTACCGGCAACGGCGTTATCATCGGAACCTGAGGCACGCTGCGATACACTTTACACCACACACATTCTTTAGTTGTGTTTAAGGTCGCCGCCCTAGCATTCGGTATTCGAAACTTCTGCCGCGATTCGTTGAAAACCCGTTTCTCGATTTGCATGACCGTACTTCTCATGATAGTACATGATCAGCTTCCTCGTGATTTTGTGTTTCCTGGCAAGAATAATCGGAAACCGCTCATCGAAAGGAATGCTATCATTTTTCTCAAGTATGCCACGAGCCCGTAACACACCTTCGGCATCCAGCACCGGCGATAGCTTATACAGTTGGCTGGACTTCGATATCTTCTCCATAGATTGACCAGGCTCCAGTTGAATATTTTTGGTCAACACGCTCATTTCATCTGGAAAACTGTCAAACTGTACTTGCTTCCACAAAACGATTTCTGCTTTTTGGAGCTCCTCCTTCTGGAGTATCGTCACCGTGCTCCGATATCCTACCTTGAGGAATCTCTACTGATTCTGTGTGGCTTTCAATGTTATGATTGGTAGCCCGTTCTTCTTTCGCTGACAGTTGGCAATGAAACGCTTTGCCCATCGAGGCACCGATTTGACATCCACAGCATGAAACTGCATCATTCCTCGTGCTTCTTCTCCAATTGCATCAATCGGCCCAGTAGAAGGCCAGAATTCATCCGGTTAGTAGAAAATTTGTGGCCCATTCATCCACTCCGAGTCGTTTTATAGTGGAGGACCTTGATCCCACTTGGTGAGGACATTCGCAATGTTTTGCTTCGGCGGGATCCACCGCCAGTCCATCAAACGCGTCAATTCCAAACATTTCACCCACTCTGAATGCTTCGAACTGCTTATACTTATGCGAATCAGAACGCAGCCAGGACAATACGGTTCTTGAGCTGGTCCACAGCACAGTTTTAGTGATCCGCAGAGAGTGTGAGCTTAGAATGGATTGACTCAGCCTCGCCCCAAGCACTGCGGTCATCAACTCTAGTCGGGGGATCGATTGCCGCTTGAGTGGCGCTACCTTCGCATAACATAACCAGACTGCAATGGATCTTCCCATTCACGATCGCTCTCAAATAAGCAACACATCAGTAGGCGTGCTCGCTCGCATCCGTAAAGATGTGTGATTTGAAAGATTCCACCGACGACGATATTGGGTCACCACGACACGATAGCACCGCGGTATTTGAAAGGCTTCTATATCCGGGAGGAGATCCGTCCACTGCATCCACTTGCACCACTCCTCGTCGCCAATTTGCTGATCCCATTCGCAACCACTTCGCCACAATTGCTGAATTTTTTTTCGTGAACAGTGAATGGCGATAGCAAACCAAGTGGATCAAAAAATCCCATCACACAACTCAAAACTATTTGCTTCGTTGGCCACTTACTATCGTACAAATACGCTCTGACACTCTCCCGGTGCATTATTGTGAACGCAAACACGTCCATATTCAGATCCCAGGTAATTCCAAGCACGTGATCGCTGCCCAACTGTTTATCCTGGTTAAATAGAACTGGCTTCATGGGTTTATCTTCTCCAAGGCCTGAAAGTTCTTCCACTGAGTTCGAAACCCAGTTCCGAATCTCGAAACCAGCTAGCGCTTCTTCGACCGTGTCAACGCTGTCAAAGTAATCATCGACATAATGTCGATGAATGATTGCTGCTGCCGCCTCCGGAAATTGAGTTGCGTACTCCTCCGCGTTCCGATTCTTTACGTACTGCGCTGATGCTGGAGAGCACGTAGAACCAAACGTGGCGACGTGCATCACGTAAATTTGCGCTGACTCACTGCTGATGTTTCTGAAGAGGAAACGCTGTGCTTGCTTGTCATCCGTAACTTTCTTCAACTGATGATACCGGATGTCCCCGCCGAAAGCAATCCTTCGTTCCCGGAAACCGATAATCACCGACACTAATGGCACAAGTAGATCAGGTCCCTTTAGCAACATTGAATTTAGGGATACTCCTTGAACAGTTGCTGCCGCGTCCCAGACTAGTCGCACCTTCCCGGGTTTCTTCGGGTTGAGAACGACGTTCAGAGGAAGATACCAAACCTTGTCGCTCTGTGTATTGGCTATCTCCTCCTCCGTCGCCAGATGTGCATAGCCTTTATCCAAATAGTCCTGGATCTGATTCCGAACCTTCTGGTATAATTCCGGCTTCCTTTCCAACCTTCTCTCCAAATGTGTCGCTCGCTTCAGGGCCATTGGATAACTATCCGGGAAGTGAATTTCATCCGTCTTCCAGAGAAGTCCCGTCTTAAATCGATCACTAAGTCGTCTGGTAGTCCGCTCCAGTATCGGCCGAGCCCGCTTGTTCTCAAGCGACTCCTGCTGCACACTTACTACCGATTCCTCTAATGCATGGTGGTTCTTCAGTAGCTCGTGGATTTCCTCGTTTGACACGTTCTGGTGATATCCCAATTAGCCCCTCTCAGCGCCGAGTCGGTTTGTCTTGGTTCGTACACGGTCCAACCAAGCTTGCAGCGGACAGCAATCGGCTCGATTGTCGTGCCGATTTTTGCCTCCATGGGAACAAAGGAATGGATGTTGTTTGCTCCTATTAGGATTACACGATGTGACTTCCAAGTCCCGTATGTATTCATACTCCATCGCCAGTTCTTCAGCATTCAAGGCTTGATGAGGCAACATCAGCTTCTCGACTGTGTGAACCATTTGCAGCAACATCTTCTCATTATCCGGCGGACTCACTGCCGAAATCCCAACATCCATACTACCCTTGAAACGTCAGCTGTCCACTTGATAGTGAGCTTCTCTTGTTCACCTACAAGCCCCAAACGATCAGCCAGCTTGCTGTCGATCAAGGTTACTGAAACACCTTCATCTAGGAATGCGAGGACTGTTATCATCCGGAACCATTCGGAAAATAACTGACTGACCCGATCTAATGTGCCCGCTACGCCCGCAACTGGGTGAACTAAAGGATTATAAGGTTTCCTACAGTCACCTACATTACATCGAATCTTAATGCGACACTGACCCCATGATCATTAAGACAAACCTGACATAATTTCCACCTGGCAACGACCTTCGGTAAAGGGTAAACGTTCGAAGTGTCGCTGCGTTCTTCTTCCGCTTGTAGTGGACCCATTGCCGTTTTTCTCCGTCCGGAAGTTTGTTAACTAGATCTTGGATAAGGATCGGGTTAACCAAGTGGAGAGTGAGATCTGCTGCTTCCAAGTGCTCGCACAACTGTTCCACAGCGTTTCCGAACGGTATGAAACTAGCCAGTTTGTCGGCCCTGGGTGGTTCCAGTTTGCGAACCTTTTCCAGATGGTTCTGAAGTACCTGCTCCGGACATCCGTAAAACTGACGTAGCTTTGCGATTATGCGTGGAACGGATTTTGGGAAGATAAGTTGGCCACGAACCGATTCAAGCGCCGGTCCCTTCAAGCAGTCTTGAAGTCTCACCAAGTTCTATCCGCAAGCTTCGTTAGACGCCTGATAAACTTCGAAGAAGAGCGGTCACTTTTCGGGTTTCCCGGAGAAATTTGGAAGCTTCTTGGTTAATCCGCTCCTAGCGGCCGATTGAGCCTTGCTCGGTCCTTGTCGCCACTGCCCCAGCCTGTTTGGGGTTGTCACGTTGCTTTCCCATTCATTTCCCACATCGCTTTTATTACTTCCTGAATTATTATCTTCGACGTCTTCGGTTTTCTGTGCAAACAGCTTCAGGTTTGCTTCCGTAGGCTTACCAATAGCCGGATGACGTAATGGCGTTATCTTTAGGCCGAACCTCCAGAAAAACCTTCTCGCGGATCAACTTCCGTCTTCATTCGGCCATTGTCTGTTTCTGCTTCCTTAAATTTCCGTTCCACAGAAGACATCTGTTCCTGATGGGCTTGTTCCATCCTTTGAATGCGGCTTAGATGTTCCTTCTTCTTCTGTAGCTCTCTTTGGAAGTAAAGGTTCTTCTCCTCAATCTCGTTTCCACGAAGCTCTCGATCCTGTTGTAGCTCCTTTCTCGCAGCTCGCGTTCCATGCCCATTCTCCGTTCCTTCAAAGCATTCTTGATCTCCAACTCCTTCTCGCGTATCAGACGCTCCGCGTCCATTTCCTCTTCCAGGCGCTTCTTCTGCGTATCCATGGCTCCGATCCTTTGTTCTACGGACGAAGGCAAGGCCGGTAATAAAGGCTGGTTGGATTTCACACTTGCCCGATCCGAATCTTCTGGGGCCTTTCTTGAACGGGAACTTTTCTTCTGCTTCTGGCATGCTTGGGAAACTTGGCAGACACCTTCCGGACAGAACCATTGCTTGTCTTTCTTTGCCGCCGCCGTTACTTCCACGCAGCGCGAGTGGAACCAATGCTCGCAGCTGTCACACCCGATCATCTCCTCGTCCTGCGTTGAGAGTTGAGTTTGTTCGGATGAAGTAAATAAGCATTAGCATTAGCATTAGCATTAGCATTGTTACGGTGTAATTCGTAGATTGGACACTAGTGATACTCATGTTTTACTTTTGAGATCCTTATCTAGAGTGCTATCAGAAATCAAGAAGGGGAGTGGTCCTTGATTCCAGTCTTAAACAAAAATAACAAAAGCATGAGGATTACTACTCCTGGCCACGCCCATCTTCACCGTAACTAGGGAGAGGAAGGAAGTGTTGATGTGGTACTTATTTAACGAGAGGCCACCGACTTAGCGACACCCTCATAAATACCACGGAGTTGGATAATGAGGATGGTATTCGTTGGGTCAGGATTTGCCTGCAGCTGGCAATGTAACCGTGGTAGATCTTACCCCGTAACACACCATGTAAAGGTGTCTACCCAGCGTTACGGGTTTGTTCGGATGAAGTAAATAAGTTCCACTAACTTCTTATAGGAGCTGGTCTTTGCAGCAGCTCAAAAACTGAAATGAGTATTTTTTTATTATTTCATGCGCATAAATACATTATTTGCTATATAATACCTACTCTTATAGTGCCCTTCTTCCTTACAATTGCAAATCTGTTTCGACTTCTTCCTCTTCTTCTTCTCCACTTTCCTAGAAATTCGAAACTTAAATAATCACAATTTTCTTTTCTTTTTCAGGTTTACTTACAAGCTGATCACCGTACGAACTAGCGCCAATTAACGGTTCGGGCAGTATAATGCTGCTGGGAAGTGTTCTGTAAGCTATATAATTTTGTTTGTGTTTAAGTAACTAATTATATATTTTTCTTTAATTACAGGCAAATCTTCGGAATATCTACGTTTCTCAACAATTTCTCCGGCTATCTCTCCTTAAAACACGGGTTTTAGCAAGAATTTTATAATAAACTAGGGAAAACCGCCAAATGTTGAACGGCTAAAATTCTTGCCTATTGTTGAACGCCCATAAGAAATGCACGTGCGTTCAACAATAGGCGAAGAAATTAGCCGTTCAACATTTGACGAATTACCCTATTTACACTGCATTCATTCAATTCAACTTTCTGGTTTGTTTTTGTTTGTTCCTTTCCCTTATTCGCGTATCGCGCGAAGCGCTGTTTGCGTATCGCGCAAATTATATTGGCAGAGGGTTCGGCTATTTTACCGACTGCGGACCTAGCACTGTTCAGCGGTGTGAACACCCCCTTTCAAGAGGCCTGGAAGCCTCCTCTCAAGAGGCCTGGAAGCCTCCTTTCAAGAGGCCTGGAAGCCTCCTTTCAAGAGGCCTGGAAGCCTCCTTTCAAGAGGCCTGGAAGCCTCCTTTCAAGAGGCCTGGAAGCCTCCTTTCAAGAGGCCTGGAAGCCTCCTTTCAAGAGGCCTGGAAGCCTCCTTCCAAGATGCCTGAAGCCTCCTTTCAAGAGGCCTGGAAGCCTCCTTTCAAGAGGCCTGGAAGCCTCCTTTCAAGAGGCCTGGAAGCCTCCTTTCAAGAGGCCTGGAAGCCTCCTTTCAAGAGGCCTGGAAGCCTCCTTTCAAGAGGCCTGGAAGCCTCCTTTCAAGAGGCCTGGAAGCCTCTTTTCAAGAGGCTCGGAAGCCTACTTTCAAAAGGCTAGGAAGGCTCCTTTTAAGAATGTTCGGAGACCTTCTTTCAAAAAAATGTTGAAAGGTTCCTTTCAAAAAGCTCGGAAAGCTCCTTTCAAGAGGAGCAGAAGCCTCCCTTCAAGGCTTGGAAGCGTACTTTCAATAGGCTCAGAAGCGTCCTTCCAATATGCAAAGCCTCTCTACAAGAGGCACAGAAGCCTCTTATCAAGAGGCGCGGAAGCCTACTTTCAAAAGATTCAGAATGTCCTTTCAAGAGGCGCGGAAGTCTCGGAATTATTCGTTCAAGATGCTTGGAAGCCTACTTTCAAGAGGGGGTACCTCAATTAATGCAAAAGTTCGAAGGGATACCTCTCAAGAAAAAGGTTGAGAACCGCTGCTCTAGAGAATTGTGTATGGAAATTTCGAAAAATTGTTTATGGAAATTCCCAAAAATTTCCTGACCCGGCCGTTTGACCGAAAGTAATTTGGACGAAGGCCACAAGGCCTCATGTTATAGTTTTTCGGCCGAATATGTCGTTTGGTCGAAGCCCTGATGAACAAAAGGCATTTGGCCTAAATTGACATACGGTCGAAAATGTTGTTCGGTCGAACAGGCCATTTGGCCGAAATGGTCATTTGGCCAAAAATGGCGTTTGGCAGATAATGTCATTATGTCGAAAAAGTAGATTATCCGAATAGTTCATTTGGCGAAAACTCTTTTTTGGTAATTGTAAAATGGTATATATAAATCGGAGGCAGCAGAAGCTATGTCCAATAGAGATGTCGCAAATTAATCGATTACTTCGATTAATCGATTCATCGTTGTGATAATCGATTAATTTTGAATCGATTATTACCCAACGATTAATCGATTCAATAATCGAGATGAATCGTGAGTAATCGATTAGTTACTAATCGATTAATCAGAATTTTACGACATCATAAGGATGTCGAAAATTAATTGATTATTTCGATTAATCGATTCATCGTTGTGATAATCGATTAATTTTGAATCGATTACTATACAATGATTAATCGATTCAATAATCGACAAGAATCAAGAGTAATCGATTAGTAACTAATCGATTAATCGGGATTTTACGACATCTCTATGTCCAAGGGCTTGATAACCCCTCTCCTGGCTATAAGAGTTCGTCCATTAATATTTCAAATACAGGAGTCCGAAAGAAAGGTTGAGATAGGCAAAATGTTGTTGAAATTCAAATCAGCATAACTTTGCATAAAACAATCAGAATTCGATAAAACTGGGACCATCGGACAGTGATATTATGGAAGAAAGCTGTCTGTAATAAAGTCAGCTTTAGCCCGGGAGTTAGAAGGTGTTAGCTATACTGCAGCTCCAGTGACCCATTTCAGGCTGTCTGGCAACTCACGCCCAGTACGAGGTCACTTTCACTTGCAATAAGCCCCTCCTGTTTATGCTACCATTATTAATTGGATAATGGGTCCATAAACAAACTTCCTGATTAAAAATCCAGCGCACATTTAGTTTCGGAATCATATAAAAAACATATTGAAACAATCCGACCAATTTGATCCAATTCCGGATAAATGATCTGAAAAGCGAAGATCACTTCTAGTTTCCATGAATAATTTACTTAACATCCCCGTGTATAAACTACACAAACGATTTCGCGCACCCAATTAGAAAATACACATCATTAAAGGTCACAAATTGCGTAAATTTCAAACTTCAGGTACCTTAACCTTGTTTTCTTCTCGTACATATCGTACACATCTCGTACGAATCTATTTGGGAACGAACAAAAACGTGACAGCAACCTCAAAAAAAGTAAGCATCCACTCGCATGGCTTGCTGCGATCGATCTGTTGCCGTATTATCCAGGGTATGTTAGAAATGCATTTCATCTTTTGCTTCACTTGTCATAAGACGAGTTTATACAATCCCATTGAATTCCACCACTTAATTGTATCTTGACAGATACGTATTTCGACCTCAACAGTAAGGCCGTCTTCAGTGTCTTGTACTTAACTCGACGACGAGTTAAGTCGAGTCAAGTACAAGACACTGAAGACGGCCTTACTGTTGAGGTCGAAATACGTATCTGTCAAGATACAATTAAGTGGTGGAATTCAATGGGATTGTATAAACTCGTCTTATGACAAGTGAAGACATTCCACTAAAAAGCTCAAAATAATTTTCTTATCTTTTGCTTGCCATTTTATGTGACGATTATTTTCATCCTTTTTTTTGGTTTCCCAGAAACTAGAACTGATTTGTCAAATCATGTTAGTTTTGGATCGAGAACCTATCAGAAAAACTCAAAAATATGACCATTTTTATGGAAACGGTTCCGGATTTCGAATTCTGCCTGCAGATATGATATGATAAATAATTGTGGTAAACTGATCCTGATAATGTATAGAGGAATATTAAAATTCATCAATTTCACAATCAAACCTTCATACTAAATACTGTCAAGAAAAGTAACTGCAGTCAAATGCCCTTCAGATTTGTAAAATTTTAACTATAGCATCATCAACGTGCATTGCCCACACGAAGGGAGACCCGACGACGAGAAAGAAGCGTTCTACGCACAGCTGGAGCAGACATACGATGGATGCCCACTGCGGGACGTTAAAATCGTCATCGGTGACATGAACGCACAGGTAGGAAGGGAGGAAATGTATAGACCGGTCATCGGACCGGATAGTCTGCACACCGTATCGAATGACAACGGCCAACGATGCATAAACTTCGCAGCCTCCCGCGGAATGGTAGTCCGAAGCACCTTCTTTCCCCGCAAAAATATCCACAAGGCCACATGGAGATCACCTAACCAAGAAACGGAAAACCAAATCGACCACGTTCTAATCGACGGTAAATTTTTCTCCGACATCACGAACGTCCGCACTTACCGCAGTGCGAATATTGAATCCGACCACTACCTCGTTGCAGTATGCCTGCGCTCAAAACTCTCGACGGTGTACAACACGCGTCGAAGTCGGACGCCGCGGCTTAACATTGGGCGGCTACAAGATGGTAGACTAGCCCAAGAATACGCGCAGCAGCTGGAAGTGGCACTTCCAACGGAAGAGCAGCTAGGCGCAGCGTCTCTTGAAGATGGCTGGAGAGATATTCGATCCGCCATTGGTAGCACCGCAACCGCTGCACTTGGCACGGTGCCCCGGATCAGAGAAACGACTGGTATGACGGCGAATGTGAGCAGTTAGTGGAAGAGAAGAATGCAGCATGGGCGAGATTGCTGCAACACCGCACGAGGGCGAACGAGGCACGATACAAACGGGCGCGGAACAGACAAAACTCGATTTTCCGGAGGAAAAAGCGCCAGCAGGAAGATCGAGACCGTGAAGAGACGGAGGAACTGTACCGCGCTAATAACGCACGAAAGTTCTATGAGAAGTTGAACCGTTCACGTAAGGGCCACGTGCCACAGCCTGATATGTGTAAGGACATAAACGGGAACCTTCTTACGAACGAGCGTGAGGTGATCCAAAGGTGGCGGCAGCACTACGAAGAACACCTGAATGGCGATGTGGCAGACGAAGATGGCGGTATGGTGATGGACCTGGGAGAACGCGCGCAGGACATAATTCTACCGGCTCCGGATCTCCAGGAAATCCAGGAGGAGATTGGCCGGCTGAAGAACAACAAAGCCCCTGGGGTTGACCAACTACCAGGAGAGCTATTTAAACACGGTGGTGAGGCACTGGCTAGAGCGCTGCACTGGGTCATTACCAAGATTTGGGAGGAGGAAGTTTTGCCGCAGGAGTGGATGGAAGGTGTCGTGTGTCCCATCTACAAAAAGGGCGATAAGCTGGATTGTAGCAACTACCGCGCAATCACATTGCTGAACGCCGCCTACAAGGTACTCTCCCAAATTTTATGCCGCCGACTAGCACCAACTGCAAGGGAGTTCGTGGGGGGGGGGGGGTTTATGGGCGAACGCTCCACCACGGACCAGGTGTTCGCCATTCGCCAAGTACTGCAGAAATGCCGCGAATACAACGTGCCCACATATCATCTATTCATCGACTTCAAAGCCGCATATGATACAATCGATCGGGACCAGCTATGGCAGCTAATGCACGAACACGGTTTTCCGGATAAACTGACACGGTTGATCAAAGCGACGATGGATCGGGTGATGTGCGTAGTTCGAGTTTCAGGGGCATTCTCGAGTCCCTTCGAAACCCGCAGAGGGTTACGGCAAGGTGATGGTCTTTCGTGTTTGCTATTCAAAATCGCTTTGGAAGGGGTAATACGAAGAGCAGGGATTAACACGAGTGGTACAATTTTCAATAAGTCCGTCCAGCTATTTGGTTTCGCCGACGACATAGATATTATGGCACGTAACTTTGAGAAGATGGAGGAAGCCTACATCAGACTGAAGAGGGAAGCTAAGCGGATCGGACTAGTCATCAACACGTCGAAGACGAAGTACATGATAGGAAGAGGTTCAAGAGAAGACAATGTGAGCCACCCACCGCGAGTTTGCATCGGTGCTGACGAAATCGAGGTGGTAGAAGAATTTGTGTACTTGGGCTCACTGGTGACTGCCGAAAATGACACCAGCAGAGAAATTCGGAGACGCATAGTGGCTGGAAATCGTACGTACTTTGGACTCCGCAAGACGCTCCGATCGAACAGAGTTCGCCGCCGTACCAAACTGACAATCTACAAAACGCTAATTAGACCGGTAGTCCTCTACGGACACGAGACCTGGACGATGCTCGTGGAGGACCAACGCGCACTTGGAGTTTTCGAAAGGAAAGTGCTGCGTACCATCTATGGTGGGGTGCAGATGGCGGACGGTACGTGGAGGAGGCGAATGAACCACGAATTGCATCAGCTGTTGGGAGAACCATCCATCGTTCACACCGCGAAAATCGGACGACTGCGATGGGCCGGGCACGTAGCCAGAATGTCGGACAGTAACCCGGTGAAAATGGTTCTCGACAACGATCCGACGGGCACAAGAAGGCGAGGTGCGCAGCGGGCAAGGTGGATCGATCAGGTGGAAGATGACTTGTGGACCCTCCGTAGACTGCGTGGTTGGCGACGTGTAGCCATGGACCGAGCCGAATGGAGAAGACTCTTATATACCGCACAGGCCACTTCGGCCTTAGTCTGATTAAATAAATAAATAATAGATTTGTAAAATGATATTCAATTCGTAACTCTTAACAATTGATGAGTGGTTGAATGCCCATGGCAAAAACCAAATTGCTCATCAGCAAAAATAGAATTGTCATTAATATGAACCATCATCCTATTCAAAATAATCTCTTCAAACAGTTTGCTTATTGAAGAAATCAAACTGAAATCAAACTGTCCGGCTTAATAAATGGAACAACTTTGGCGTTTTTCCATTTTTCTGGGAAGTATGCCAATTGAAAACAATTTTTAAATAAATTAACCAAAAAGGATAGAGAGCTCTCAGGAAGTTTTTTGATAAGTATGTAGAAAAAGCCATCATCACCAAATTAAATTTTCAAGTAATAGACCTTACTTCATCCAAATTAGTTTCCAACGAAGGGACAAAAACATACTTTTGATGAAATGTCTTCGAAGCTTCGCGTAACCTGATCCTGAATAGGACTTGTGAGACCAAGACTTAAATTATGAGCACACTCAAACTGCTGAGCAAGTCTTCGAGCCTTTTCGCCATTCGTTAATAGAATTGTATTTCTCTCTTTAAGCGCTGGTATTAACTATGAGGTTGGTAAGAATTATTGTAAATTTTCAAAAGAACTCCGAACAGGGATCTAACTATGATACGTTATTCTCAAAGTTGGTATTTCTCAGAATGCAAATCTCGCCAAATAACTTTCAACGCGGGATCGCGAGTTCTTTGGTATTGCCTTCGCCTCACATTTTTTAAGGCGGATCAGTAGCTGAAGATCGTTGTCAATAATGATGGAGTTGAATTTAATTTCACATTTAGGAATTATTAAATTTGTATGTATGTATGCAATATTGTCCAAGAGAAGCACCCAAAGTTTCAAAAACTTTGGTTTCAATCGAAGGAAATAATTTATATTTGGTACGTCTATTAATGACAATGGAGACCCCACCACAGGCGCCGTCAAGGTGATCATTTCTATACATAAAATCTCTATTGATGTCCAGGTTTTATATTGGTTTAGGTTATAATGGCAATATGCATATTATGAGTTGTTAGGAAGTTGAAGTTTTCATCTTCTTTGATACCCTTCCAATCAATTTTTAAAAAATACCTGTTAATACAAATTCCTGTTTTGATCAAATTTTTTGTATCAAATTTCATTGGACAAATGTTAATCGAGAAAGAAACAAAACAAGTTATCATCTCCAGACTAGCATGATGTCATGTACGGTTAAAATCGTGTATCTAAATCAACACCCGTCGAAAAAAGGTAATCAATTAGCACGGGAAGCCCATCCATCTCGTCAAGCGAGCCATCGCAACAGTCCGCATCCATACTCACGAAACACTTTCAAGTGTTTTCGAACGATCGCACAAGTAGGTAGCTACCGAACGGCCCCAGCTTATGTTTCTGAAAGATCATATCATCACGATCTTCCACGGTGAAAGACGTACCAGTTGGGACAGGAGGGCTTCAGAAGCAGTTCATTGAACTCGCTCTGCCTGTGCCAAGAAGGTGGCTGCAGTTCTAGGCACAATCCATGCTTCCAGCAGCCTAATAACAAAAACAACAAGAAAGAGGGCAACACTAACCCGCAGAATGGATTCGAACAGGATGACGAAGGAAAACAGAACCAATCGGTTGGTTGGTTGGTGGGTCGCTCTCTCGGCGGATGGTGCTTCTTCTTTGGGCCCTTGGCCGAACCACACGGCATTGTCGAAGTGTAATAGCAGCATCATCCTGCTGGCTGCCAGGCCCAGCCACCCAACAATGTATGTAATCCTTCCATTAGAGCCGCGATCGTTCGTCGTCGTCGTCTTGGCTTTGGGCTGGGCTCAGCTGCAAGAGTCGAGACCCATTATTTCCGTATACGTATATTATTACGATTTTTATGGTTTGAACCGGCTCAAAGTACGAACCGTGCATTGGGTGAGGATTCGAACACAAAAAAGCCACGCTAAAGTCGTTTGGAATCATTCATAAAAAGACTGCAAAATACACGCAACATAAACGTTATTATTGGGTAGGCATGTTTGGCCGCGATGCGATGGTGAGACTGGCTCGAAGACTGCAGCAGACACGGAATCGAAGGTGGGCGCCCACTCGTGGATGCAAACGATGACGACAACAGTCGACGGACGTGCCAAAGAAAATCGTCTCCTTTAGTTCTTGCTTTTTGGGGTGGCACTGAAGGAAAAAAAACATTTGAACGATTCACTCAGATTGGTATTTTTTTGGATCAGTTTAAAGGGTCAGTGTCAGTTTCAATTATTTAAAAAAAATCTTTATTGAATATTGCATAAACTGCTCTCATAATAAAATAAGCAGTGATTCAATTAGCAAGTCTGGTAGTGGGTCATTTTTTAGTGGTTTGGTAACTTTTTTCGGATCAATCTAACTAAAGTCACTTTGTCTTGTAAAAGTCACTATTTTCAACAATTTCGATCCAAATCGGTTGAATGTAGCAATCTAGAATGGATTTTTTAAAATTTAAAACCGTGGGGGAACTGTTCCGATCTCCATCTCACTGTACATATATCCATCTCATCGCTAAACAAAGAAATACGGCATCAAATTCGTCGCTTCTTTTTGTCAACATGCGTGCTCACTGCTGAAAAAAATCACAAAAATAATAAACAAACCAAATTCATTTCCATTGCTTTGTTTTTGATGGGATGGAAATAGGAGCTATATATATATACTTGTTGGATGATATTTTGCTCATTAGTGCAATAACGATTCTTCTTAAGAAACATATCCGCCTGCAGCTTCTTGGCGCGAGAGTTGTTCCTAACATCTTTGTCGCTTTGAATGCTCATTGAAACTTGACCAGCCTTTTAATTTGGTGATCTTTTAACCTCAAATCTCATGAATTTGTAAATTGGCCAACAAGATGATCAAAGGTAAACGAAAGTCGAAATATCTTCACATGACTGCTGATGATATAACATTTTTTGCCGTAGGACAACGTCTGTCTTTTCTGTATTGGTGTACACTTTGCGATTGCAAAAATCGAAGACCGTCACGAAAATATGATAGACTTTAAATGTTAATATCTTAGCCGTTTCGCGATGGATTCCCAATATTTTTGGACCATTCGATAGATGACCATTAATTGTAGGGGAGGAGATTCGGTTGTGAGCACCGTTCAGTTATGGGCACCCCTATTGACAGATAAGAGATGCTGTCATTCTGACAACCGTCATTTGTTTGCAATAGTAGCATGATGTTTTATGCTCAATATCGAACCGGATGGGCATCTCTACTTTGAACTAGAAACAAATCAATTTTTGTACAAGAAAAACAGCACGGAAGTTTTTCTTGGCCTTTTTCAAAGTGTCATAAATTGAAGTGATTTAATTCAAAAAGTGAGTTCTAATGCATATTTATACAGTAAATTTAATCTATTTTGAGGCTCAATGATGATTGCCATCAACATTTTAGCGCAAAATTTTTTTTCTTCACATTTCAAAAAGGCTGCGAAATTCGGTTATGGACACCCTTATTTTATTGATAAATCATTCAATATCGTTTTAGTACTCCCTTAACTTATTTTTAATAACAGTTCTTATAATTATTTAAACGTAATTGATTGAAATAATGAGTTTATTACATATTTTTGTTCTTTGGGCCTGTCTAGTTATTATACACACACCACAGAGAAACAGACGTCTCACTCAACGTATGTTCCATCGTACACCTTTTTGCCTTTCTCGTATACTAAGTATACGGTAAAGGCTATATGATCGCTCCAAAAACAAACTTTTTATAGAAGGCCCGGAGACCAATAGTGTTATATACCAATCGACTCAGTTCGACGAATTGAGGTGATGTCTGTGTGTGCGTGTGTGTGTATGTGTGTGTATGTGTGTGTGTGTGTATGTGTGTGTGTGTGTGCAAAACTACTAAAAAATGTCACTCATTTTTCGGCACTTAACCTCAACTGATTTGCTCGCAACAAGTTGCATTCGACGCAGAATCCTGTCCCATTGTTTCCTATTTGAAATTGGCCAGATCGGACTATGGGATCAGAAGTTATGGCCAAAATACAAATTCATACGAAAAAATCGCGTAAAAAATGTCACTCATTTTTCGGGCACTTACCCTCAACCGATTTGCTCGCAACAAGTTGCATTCGACGCAGAATCCTGTCTCATTGTTTCCTATTTGAAATTGGCCAGATCGGACTATGGGATCGAAAATTATGGCCAAAATACAAATTCATACGAAAAAATCGCGTAAAAAATGTCACTCATTTTTCGGGCACTTATCCTCAACCGATTTGCTCGCAACAAGTTGCATTCAACGCAGAATCCTGTCCCATTGTTTCCTATTTGAAATTGGCCAGATCGGACTATGGGATCAGAAGTTATGGCCAAAATACAAATTCATACGAAAAAATCGCGTAAAAAATGTCACTCATTTTTCGGGCACTTACCCTCAACCGATTTGCTCGCAACAAGTTGCATTCGACGCAGAATCCTGTCCCATTGTTTCCTATTTGAAATTGGCCAGATCGGACTATGGGATCGAAAATTATGGCCAAAATACAAATTCATACGAAAAAATCGCGTAAAAAATGTCACTCATTTTTCGGGCACATATCCTCAACCGATTTGCTTGCAACAAGTTGTATTCGACGCAGAATCCTGTCCCATTGTTTCCTATTTGAAATTGGCCAGATCGGACTATGGGATCAGAAGTTATGGCCAAAATACAAATTCATACGAAAAGATCGCGTAAAAAATGTCACTCATTTTTCGGGCACTTACTCTCAACCGATTTGCTCGCAACAAGTTGCATTCGACGCAGAATCCTGTCCCATTGTTTCCTATTTGTATTTGGCCAGATCGAACTATGGGATCGAAAGTTATGGCCAAAATACAAATTCATACGAAAAAATCTCGTAAAAAATTTCACTCATTTTTCGGGCACATATCCTTAACTGATTTGCTCACAACAAGTTGCATTCGACGCAGAATGTCTCATATTTTCTTATTGAAAATTGGCCAGATCGGACTATGGGCTTAGATGTTATGGTCAAATTACTATTTATTGTGAAAAGAGTTCGAAAAGTCTAGCTCACTTTTTAGCACTTATTATTATTTTTATTTATTCAGACTAAGGCCGAAGTGGCATGTGCAGTATATAAAAGTCTTCTCCATTCGGCACGGTCCATGGCTACACGTCGCCAACCACGCAGTCTACGGAGGGTCCGCAAGTCATCTGCCACCTAATCGATTCACCTTGCCCGCTACGCACCTCGCCTTCTTGTGCCCGTCGAATCGTTGTCGAGAGCCATTTTCACCGGGTTACTGTCCGACATTCTGGCTACGTGCCCGGCCCATCGCAGTCGTCCGATTTTCGCGGTGTGAACGATGGATGGTTCTCCCAACAGCTGATGCAATTCGTGGTTCATTCGCCTCCTCCACGTACCGTCCGCCATCTGTACCCCACCATAGATGGTACGCAGCACTTTCCTTTCGAAAACTCCAAGTGCGCGTTGGTCCTCCACGAGCATCGTCCAGGTCTCGTGTCCGTAGAGGACTACCGGTCTAATTAGCGTTTTTTAGCACTTAGACTTCATCTATTGACGCTCGCAACAGATTGCATTCGACGCAGAATCTTGTCCCATTGTTTTCTATTGAAAATTGGCTAGATCGGACTATGGGATCGGAAATTATGGCTGAAACACCATTTTTGCCTTTTTCTACGAAAAGGCTGTATGTTCGCTCCAAAACCAAACTTTCACAGAAGGCCTGGAGACTCTGTCTCTGTGTGTGTGTGCGCGCACCAAAAGTGCGAAAAGTTTAGCTCACTTTTTTGGAACTTATCCTCAACCGATTTAATTCCAACTATAGATAGTAGAATATATAGATGAGCGAAAGCATGGCTGAGTCGATTTTTCTGCCCGTGCACACGCACATATGACGTCACAGCCCTTAACGTTTCAATTGAAATCGTGACGTCATGCTCGTTTGGAGACACGTTTGACAGTTCGTTTGGAGACAGAGGATTTATCTTCACTCATCTATATATTCCACTATCTATAATTCCAACAAGTTTCATTCGACGCGGAATCCTGTCGTATTGTTTTCTATTGAAAATTTGGACCATGGGCACTGAAATTATGGCCAAAATATACTATGTGTTATAAAAGCGAGTAAAAAGTCTAGCTGACTTTTAATGGACTTACCCTCAACCGATTTACTCACAACAAATTGCATTAGATGCGGAATCCTGTTCTATTTAGAAAGTTGGCCAGATTGGACTATTACCTTTGAAATTATGGCCAAAATTTTTTGCCTTTCTTGTGCAACAAAGTTGTACCGAAAGGCTATAATTTCTTTCCGAAAACGAACTATCGGATGCTTCCACACTCAAACACTTCCTTCCTCTTCATACGGGAGTTTGGTAGAAAGACGGTCATGAGATTTATATCATAACAAATATTGCCCTCCGCTCGCTTGATGGGAATGACATTTTCGTTTTCTTTTGTGTAGTCGGAGCTTCAGTTCAATTTACATCCAAAAGTGATATCCTTAAAATATATGACTGGGTAAAATAAAACAGGGTATGTACGTCAAAAAGATTGAAAAAGGAAACAAAATGTCGAAATTCTTATTAGCATATTGTAGATCAAGCTGCAAACCGAACCGAGGTTTAGCGACAATCGAATTTTCCCGCATTTCCGGATGTCGCAACTGCCTCGCGAGTAGGGCGCAACCATGCCATAGTCGGGCACCACTCGCGATGCAGTCGCGACATCCGGGAATGGGACAAAATATGATTTTCGGTTTTCAACTGGATCTACAATATCTTTGCCATAAATAATCTGATTTTCATAGAACGGACAAAGAAATTTGTCTGTTTTTACTCCTAGCTACTAGCTCATCTATTTTCAAGCACACACATTTTACGAAGGTCGAGAAAGGCACCATCACCGCTAGGTGGATTAATCTGGGTTTTAACGGTTTATTTAACTTTTTGTAGGTGGTCAATCGGCCACCGATGGCGCTTTCATATATTTTGCTTGTGTTTGACGTTTGCACACTACCGCCATCTGGTTGCCGCTTGGCCACTCACTGGGATTTTAGCATTGGGGGACAATGTTTTCGTGACGATGATTTTGATTGCATTTTGTTCTAAGGAACATCCATAAATTACGTAACGCTTAGAGGGGAGGGGGTTGACCGAAGTGTGACAATCCATACAAAATTTGCAATGATTCATACAAAAAGTGTGACATAGGGGGGAGGGGGGGTTGAAAATGGCCAGTTTTTGCGTTACGTAATTAATGGATCTTCCCTAAGTGAGACGACTGTTTCTCTGTGCACACACTTTTTGGAACAAAGCGTTGACCGATTTGCTTATAATGAGTTGCATTTGACGGGGAATCCTGTCCCATTGTTTCCTATTGAAAATTGGTCAGATCGGACTTCTTCTTCTTATTCTTATTAGCATTACATCTGCCACTGGGACATTGCCGCCTCGCAGCTTTTTCATTTAGCACTTTCACAGTTATCAAGTGCGAAGTTACTAAGCCGAGTTACCAGTTTTTCATTCGTATATCATGAGGCTAACACGATGATACTTTTATGCTCAGAGAAGGCGAGAAAGTTTCCATCTCGAAAATTTTCTAGACCGGGCCAGGAATCGAACCTGGCCACCTTCAGCAGGGTCTTGCTTTGCAGCCGCCCATTTTACCGCACGGCTAAGGAGGGCCCCGGATAGATATACTAAACTAATTGTTGGTCAAAAACTTATTTTTCGCCTTACTTTCATAATACCAAATATTGAATTTGAAGATTTGAGTATTGGAAAATATAGAAAACACATAGATAATGTCAAAAATTGAGTTTGAAAATTTGATGCTCTGTTGGTCCTGTTCGAAAAATGTGACATATACTCAATCACACGTTTGAACCCTTTTCATGTTCAGTGGTTTAAATTTTTCATTTTTATTGAAGGCAAAACATCTACTGGCTTCTTTCACATGTCAACACTTTTGACGTACACAGCAAAAAAAAATGTAATGTGCATCGACGTAATCATAGCGATTTACGAAAATACCCGATGTAATCAAAAAAATAATATGCAATATAGCGTTGATTCAATGTAATATTACACCCCTCCTCAAAATACACAGAACCTTTATCATCGATCTGCATTACATATCATTTGTGCAAAATTACCTTCTAATATCAATCAAAATTACATTGAAATGAATGCAACCCATCGATTTTATATGTTTGGTGTTATATTACCCATATTTTATGTAATATCGCATACATTAAAAATGTAACTTTAAATCTCGCAACACTGTCCAAACTGACATCGATCAGCAAATTCTGGTGATGCACCAAGTTTATTTCTAGATTTCTAGCTTGTGTGAAAAAAAAACTAATTTAGGCACCTAATTGTGAATTATTTGTGAAAATATAGTGTAATTTATTTGTGCAATTTGCGATATTGGTGAAAAGTGGAACTTTTATTTGGAAAATCTATTCCCTTCGATGGCCGCGGCCACTTATTTGCCCCTCTTGATGGCCAAACAAAATTTGAGGACTGTTTTCGCTTCTATAGCAGCTACACCTGGCTGCTTCCGGAAGATTATGTTCTCGACGTTGCCATCTAATGCTAGCCCTAATGCTGCAAACCCAAGGTTCTGGGAGGCCGATTAGTTCCCCTCACGACCAGGGCTCTGAAGTATGATGTTCAAGGGAATCGCGATAAGGACGACAGGACGAGTGGGTATCATATGGAAGGAAACTTCTGTAATGTTCTTTTTTCGGTAGGTTTTTAATTAATGCTAGAGCGTTCTTTTTATTCTAAATTCCATTTTGTACTTAATGTTTGATTACAGATTCGATCAGAAGTTGTGTCTGGAACCTTCGAAACGGTCGTTACGGTGAAGCAACATACAATTTTTATAAGGGAATAGAGTTTCGTTCGGAAGGAACCATTGCGGAACCACTCCAGAAAATAATCCGGCAAATGCGAAATTGGAATTGATTGGCTTTGTAAATAACGTTCCAATTCGTGGTATTCACAATTCTCCAGATTCCACCAGTATGTGTAACGGATGTCACGTAAGTTCTATATGTTATTTTAATTGGAAATTATAGATCTATTTTCGAAAGTCGACATTTATCCCAGAAAAATAGAATCCGTTAGAAATATTCGGAAATATTTATAGAAGGAGCACGAACAAAATCCCTTCTTAGCCGTGCGGTGTGTCTGGGTTTGATTCCCGGTGCCGGTCTAGGCAATTTTCGAATTGGAAACTGACTCGACTTCCCTGGGCATAAAAGTATCATCGTGCTAGCCTCATGATATACGAATGCTAAAATGGTAATCTGGCTTAGAAACCTCGCAGTTAATAACTGTGGAAGTGCTTAATGAACACTAAGCTGCGAGGCGGCTCAGTCCCAGTGTGGGGATGTTATGCCAATAAGAAGAAGAAGAAGACGAACAAAATCCTGCGATTGCGAAAAGAGTCCTACGATTCCGAATGGAATCCTACGACATCGAATTCCTTCTGCGGTTCCAAAAGAAAACCTGCGAAACCTGCAAATACGAATCCTGTGATTCCGAAGGGAATTCTCCTGCGAGTTGAAAGGGAATATTTCTGCGATTTCAATTCGAATCTTTCTGTGATTTCGAAGGGATTCCAAAGGAAATCCTTTGTAATTCCGGATAGAATCCTTCTACCATTCCAAAAAACAAGTATTCAGAAAAAATATTTTAAGCTCTTTTTAGTGGAATGTATTCAACCATCTAAGACGAGTTTGTTATCTTTGCAGATACGTATTTCGAGTCAAGTCAAGTACAAGACACTGAAGACGACCTCACAGTTTAGGTCGAAATGCGTATCTGCAAAGATAACAAAACGTAGTGGAATTAAATGGAGAGAACTAAACTCGTCTTAGACGGTTTAAGTCTTCCGAGCTATTTATTGAAATCTCGATCGGTACACTCAGTAGATTCCGAAATCCTTCTACGATTATGAAGGGTAACCTTCTGCGTCTACGAACGAAATTATTCTGCATTTCCAAATGAGATCTTTCTGCGGTCAGGACCGAAGCGATTCTGAAATGAATTTTTCTGTGCTTCTGAAGACAATCGTACGATTCCAATGCAAAGAATTTGGTGATCCCGAAGAGAATTCTGGAAATCAAAACGGAATATTTTTGTGATTCCGAAAGGAACATTTCCGTGATTCTGAAAGAAAATATTCTACGAATCCAAAGGAAAAACTTTGATGATTCCAATTTGAGTCCTACTTCTGAAAAGAATTCTTCTGCGATTCCGAACGGAACATTTCCGTGATTCTGGAAGAAAACATTCTGCGATTCCAAAGGCAATTATGTGATTCTAATTTGAATACTACTTCGATTCCTGGGAGAATCTTTCCGAGATATTTATTTAAACGCTGTGCATATAAAAAAAAAAATCTTTGAAGATTCCTGTGAAAAACTTTCTTTAATTTCGAGAGAAGCCTTCTGTAATTCCGAAGGAAATTCTTCTGCGATTTCGGATAGAATCATTCTAAAATATTTATTCAAATGCACCATGGATTCCGAAAAGAATCTGTGCGAGATTCCGAGAGGAATCCTCCGGAGATTCCGAACGAATCCTCCGAAAATTCCGAGAGGAATTCTCCGAAGATTTCGAGCGGAATTCTTCGAGGATTTCGAGCGGAATTCTTCGAGGATTCCGAGGAGAATCCTCCTGGGGATTTTGATGGGGAATCCCCTTAGGGAATCCTTCGGAGATACCGAGGAAGTAATATTTCGAAGTCTTCGGGAATTCCTAGAAGAATCAAAACCTTCGGGGATTCCGAGGGTAATCCTTAACACTAGGATTCATTCGTACAGAAAATCGTTGTTACTTAATTTTTAAATGGCCATAATTCAGTGATTTTTAACCGATTTTCTCAGTGTTTTCACCAATCTCTTAGCTCTTCTAGTTTCTGGACATTACAAAACATTGTGTCTAGGCAAGCTTAATTTTCCGCAGAAGCTGTGGGAGTGCAACGGATTTTGAAAAATGCAATTTTTTGATATTCCCGACATATGAAATGTCGTAGGATCTCCAAATTGTCCTAGAGTTTGAATACAATTGTCTACCGCATCAACCACAGCTTCCATGACGTCCTCAGCCGCGGTATCAACCCAATTATGTCTTCCGAGTATTTGTATTTCATTTCATCGTATCTAATCCAGGCATATGAGATGTTGTAAGATCTCCAAATCATCGTGGAGTTTGAATCAAATGGTCTACCGAATCAACCACGACTTTTATGATATTCTCAGCCGCGGTACCAACTCATTTATGTCCTCCGAGTATTAGTCTTTCATTTGCGTCGCAAATTCCGGTATAGGATATGTTAGAAGTGCTGGAGTTTGAATCAAATTGTCTACCGAATTAATAACAGCTTCCATGGTGTCCTCAGCCGCGGTACCAACTCATTTATGTCCTCCAAGTATTTGTCTTTCATTTGCGTCTCAAGTTCCGGTACATGATATGTTGTAAAATCTCCAAATTGTCCTGAAGTTTGGGAAAATTGTCTACCGCATCAATGACTGCTTTCATGATGTCCTCAGCCACGGTATCAACCCAATTTACAACCGTCTAAGACGAATTAAGTACTCTCCATTTAATTCCACTAGTTAATTTTCGTTATCTTTGCAGATACGTATTTCGACCACAACTGTGTGGTCGTCTTCAGTGTCTCGTACTTGACTCGACTTACGAAATACGTATCTGCAAAGATAACGAAAATTAACTAGTGGAATTAAATGGAGAGTGCTTAATTCGTCTTAGACGGTTGAATACATTCCACTAAAAGAGCTCTATATATGTTTTGAACCCAATTTTGTCCTTCGAGTATTTGTTTGAATCAAATGATCTACCGAATCAACCACGGCTTCCATGATGTCTTCAGCCGCGGTACCAACTCAGTTTAGTCAACCGTGTACATATTTGTCTTTCATTTGCGTTTCAAATCCAGACTCATGAGACGTTGTAAGATCTCCAAGTAATCCTGAAGTTTGAATCAAACATTCTACCGAATCAACCACGACTTCCATGATGTTCCCAGCCGCGGTATCAATCCAACTATGTACTCTAAGTATTTGTCCTTCATTTGCATCTCTATAGAGGATATGAGGTGTTAAAAGATCTCCAAATTGTCCTGAAGTTTGAATCTATTGGTTTACCGAATCAACAAACGGCTACCACGATGTTCTCAGCCGCGGTACCAATTCTATTATGTCCACCGAGTATTTGTCTTTCATTTGGTCGGGGCTCGGCCAAATCGCACCAAGCAGATTTTTCACTGACTTGTGATATTTTTTTCGCCTATTGTTAGGAATTTGAGCACATCAGTACTCTGTAAACTGCGGAGGTCGACGGAGGTCTTTTGTGGGTTAGTAGGAAAAGTACTGGGCTGGCTCACTTCTTATATAGGATATTCTAAGTCTTTTAAATAATTCTAGAATTCAGATCAATTGGTCTATCCTATCAATTGTGCTTGGTACTAAAACAAATGGCAACTCATGAAGTAGATATGTTAAAATCGAATGTTCTTAATATTTCAAATCACTGAAGAGTTTGGATGAATTGGTTTACAAAGTCTACTCGGTATAAAAACGAATTGCAGTCCATTATATTTAAGCTACTATCGGCTATGCTTATGATTTACAATCTATGTTCTAAGTTTTTAGCTCTCAGATTATCGTATCTAAATTTTTGTTCGATGCTGGGTCATTAGGCCGAAGGTCATTAGGCCGAAGGCCATTAGGCCGAATGGTCATTAGGCCGAATGGCCATTAGGCCGAATGAGTACTGGGGAGTGAGAAGTGACTAGTGCGAAGTGAGGAAGAAGTAGAACGGAAGAGGAAAAAAAGAAAAAGGAGGGAGATGGAAAAAAAGAAAAGGGAGGAAGAAGTAAGAAGGAAGAAGGAATAACTAAGAAGTAAGAAGGAAGAAGGAAGAAAGAAGAAGAAAGAAGGAAGAAGGAAGAAAGAATAAGGAATAAGGAAGAAGGAAGAAGGTTGAAGGAAGAAGGAAGAAGACAGAAGAAAGAAGGAAGACGGGAGAAAGATGGAATAAAACAGAAGAAGAAAGAAGGAAGAAGGAAGAAAGAAGAAGGAAGAAGGAAAAAGGAAGAAGGAAGAACGAAGAAGGAAGAAGGAAGAAAGAAGAAAGAAGAAAGAAGAAGGAAGAAAGAAGAAAGAAGAAGGGAGAAAGACGAAGAAGAAGGAAGAAAAAAGATGGAAGAAGTAAGAAGGAAAAAGTCAGAAGGAAGAAGGATTAAGGAAAAAAGAAGAAGGAAGAAGGAAGAAAGAAAAAGGAAAATGGAAGAAAGAAGAAGAAACAAAAAGGAAGAAGGAAAAAAGAAGAAAGAAGAAATAAGAAGGAAGAAGGAAGAAGGAATAAGGAAGAAGAAAAAAGAAGAAGGAAGAAGCAAGTAGAAAGAAGAAAGAAAGAAGAAGGAATAAGGTAGATACAAAAAGGGGGAAGAAAGAAGTGAAGGTAAGGTGAAGGAAGAACTTCTCATTTTTCTCTTTTTGCTTCTTTTTGCAAATTCGGCTAGTTTTTCTGATGCAAATAGAATAAGCAAAACGGGCTTTGGTAGTCATATGGCTACTACTTCTGCCTCATACGCAGGAGGTTGTGGGTTCAATCCCAGGTCCGTTCCATTCTCCTACTTTGTATCTTTCTCTATATTTGTCATGTTCTAGTAATCGCTAGAACAGGAAATGGCCTTCCACGCCGTTTCCATTTCTATCCCTATACCTCGTTAACCAAGACGAACCTCTGCCTCTCGAACCTAACCCCAAAATTCCAATACATTCCGTATGACCCCTTGGCAAGTGCAGCGGTATATTCAGCTTGCAGTGGGCGAGTGATTACATCATCATTTTCTCCCCCTTCTCTACATTGACTTGCATTCTGACGTGGCAGGCGCCAGTATGACCGAGCAAATGAGATCACCAGTACTTGTACATTGAAGATTAGTGCTAGTCCCAAGCAAACATCAGTTGGTTCTCTGTGCAAGAACAGCTGATATGGTCATAATGGAGTAGCAATTACGAGCAGTCAATCAAGCTCAAGCTCAAGCAATAGAATAAGCAGAAGTTCAAATTAAAAATGAACCCCGTTAATTTGAATGAGGTACCGTTCAAATTATCGGGGGTCCACGGTGATAACTTGCTATCGGTTCTGTACCTAGCGTTATTGGCATGGTAGACTAATTGATCTTAACTGCAAAGATTTAGAGAACTTAGAGCATTATCATCGGTCGCGAGCATTTTAAACACCCGCGCTGCGCTTTCATTTTAGTTTCGTCACTCGTTTCCGTATCAGTCACTATTTTCGGCTCTCAATTTGGTTGCTGTATTCCTTACCGGTGGGGTTTGACAGTTGACAGTTCATCAAATAGCAGCGCTCTTATCGCGCTACCAAATTTGGTCATCTGTCAGTCGCGCTACTGTTATAGCAGCGCACTGGTAAAGTCTCATGTAATGATACTGCGCTGCCCAACGGCTTAAACTCACCACCGGTAATCTTGCTCTTATAACGTCGTATTCGATAATTTCTAAACTATAAACCATTCAGATAATAATAAGGGACCTGATTGATAAGAAGGAGTCGCTGTTGATTTTGTACCGAGCGTAGTTTACCAGCTTAATAAATTGGGCTGAACTGCGGAATGATTTCGTGAATCGTGAATATATCGTGGACATATGACATATCTAAATAGTAAATCATGGCCTGGGTGGAGAATATGGCTTGCAATTGATTTTGTATCGACCTCAGTTGACTTGGTAGATCAATTTGTCAAATCCAGAATTATTTGGAGAACTTAAGATATCTGGTTTGGATATATCTAAATCGTAAATCATGCACAAGTCCTCTAAGGGCTTGTATGGACACCATGGGTTGCTATTGACTTTGTATCGAGGCCAGTTACCTTGGCAGACCAATTTGTCTGAACTCCAGAATGGTTTAGAGAACTTAGAAATCCGATTAAGACATATCCAAATGTTAAATCATGCCCATGGCTCTAAAGGCATGTATGGACCCCATGGGTTGCAACAGACTTTGTATTGAGCGCAGTTGACTTGGTATAGCAATTGGTTTGAACTTCAGAATGATTTGGAGAACTTGGAACATATGGTTTGGACAGAGATTTATCGGACATATCTGGATTGTGAATCATGCACATGGCCTCTAAGGAGCAAGGGCATGTATAAACCATGGGTTGCTATTGGTTTTGTATCGAGCCCAGTTATTTTGGTAGACCAATTTGTCATACTCGGAATGATTTAGAGATTTTCAAACATACGATTTGATCATATCTAAATCGTAACTCATGCGAATGACCTCTAAGGGCCTGTATGGACCCCATGGGCTGCTATTGATTTTGTATTGAGCCCAGTTGACTTGGTAGACAAATTGATTCGATCTCCAGAATGATTTGGAGAACTTAGAACATCTGGTTTGGGCAAGATCGTAAAGCCTCTAAAGGCCTATATGGACACCATGGGTTGCTATTGACTTTGTATTGAACCCATTTGACTTTGTAGACCAAGGCTACGAAACCAAGAATGGTTTGGATAACCTAGAACATCTGTAGAAATATCGTCTGAATTCATGATTCGTCATCTCTGAAATAGTATTGGGTACGTTTCTGAAAAAAAAACAGCAACCAAATCGTTCAAGCGCGACATTCGTGTGCAATTTTCATGCATATGAAAGTGATCAACTGAAGATCCTTCCCCAGACGAATACAGGTTGTAGGTGTGGCCGATCAACAATCTGAAATTTTGTGAGCTGACAATTATTTTAGGTATATAAACATGTGAATTTGACTGAGACATGCCTGAGATATTAATAAGTCAAATCCTGGTCAATATTACTCGAACACCGTAAAAATAACAACTATACTCAGGCCAAGTTCCAGTTGGAATGTAGAGCCATTGAAGAAGAAGAAGAAGATTACCCGTAAGAACACCGTAAGTGTGAGTTCAGTGAGCCCTTCAGGAACGTCGTACAAAGTAGGTCTTCGTTCAGGAACATAAATAGTTTTCCACGAATTAGGAAAAGTCCAGAAGTTTCAGACCGTCACATAGTTGCGTTAAAAGTTATTACAATTCAAAAGTGCGATTCGGGCCATATTAGGAAGGTTGGAACCACAGAAGAATCCCTTTCGGAACTTTTTGAATTCCCAGAGGATTCTGAATTTTGGACGATTTCTCTCCGCAGGAGGCTTCTCTTCGGAATACACGGAGTATTCTCTCCGGGGAGGATTCTTTTCGTAATCCCTGGAAGATTCTTATAGGAATCTCTGGAGGATTCTTTTTCGAAATCAACGGAGGTCTCTCTTCGGATCCTCTTCACCATCCCTGAAGAATTATTTTCGGAATCCCCGGAAATTATTTTCGGAACCTCCGGAATATTCCCTTTGAATATCCTCATCCTCCTCTTCAGAAACCCTGGGAATTATTTGTTGTATTTTCGAAGGATTCTCATAGGAACCACCAAAAACCATTCTATCAGAAATTAGTGAAGGATTCCTTTCAGAATGCCCGAAGGTTTTCCTTCTGAATAAAAAATCCTCTAGACTCTAGATAATCCTCCGGGATTTAAAAAAATCCTTCAGGGATTTCTAGACGAATCTTTCGAGTATTCCGAAGAGAATACTTTCGGGTTTTCCTTCGGGGGAATGCTTATTCCGAAGAGATTTTTTTTATCCAGAAGAGAAATCATCGGGCATTCTGAAAGGAATCCTTCACCAATTTCTGATAGAATTCTTTTTGATTCCTAAGACAATCCACCGGGACTTTAAAGACAATTTTTCTGGGATGCTGAGGATTCTGAGGAAGATATTCCAAGGGGACTCTTTCGGGGATTCCGAAGAAAATTATCCGGGGTTTTCGAAGAGGATCCAAAGAGAGTCCTCCGTCGATTTCGAAGAGAATTGTCCCAATATTCCGAAGAGAATCTTCCGTCGATTCCAAAGAGAATCCTCCCAGTAATCCTCAGGGAATTCAGAAGACAATTTACAAAGAATTCCGAGGGGTATCGTCCTCCAGGGATAATAAGGACACTTCTCCTTAGAATACGAAGTGAATCCTCCAAGAGAATTTTCGGAGATTCCGAAGAAAATCCCCAAATGTTCAAAAGAGAATTTTCCAGATTGCGAAGAGAATCCTCTGGGGTTTCCAAGGAGAATCTTCCAAAATATAAATCGAGGTATAAATGGAATTATACGGATATGTCGAGAGGACACTTGGGGAACCGAGAGAATCATTTAAGATTCAACTGATAATATGAATCTTCTTATTGGCATTACATCCAGTGTGGAACAGAGCCACCTCGCAGCTTAGTGTTCATTAAGCACTTCCACAGTTATTAACTGTGAGGTTTCTAAGCCAGGTGACCATTTTGCATTCGTACATCATGAGGCTAACACGATGATACTTTTATGCCCAGGGAAGTCGAGACAATTTCCAATCCGAAAATTGTCTAGACCGTCACCGGGAATCGAACCCAGCCACCCTCAGCATGGTCTTGCTTTGTAGCCGCGCGTCTTACCGCACGGCTAAGGGAAGATCCATAAAGTACGTCACGCAAAAAATGGCGATTTTCAACCCCCTCCCCCCTTCGTCACACTTTTTGTATTGAATCTCTAAAATTTTTGTATGAGTCGTCACGCTGCTCGGAAAGCCCCCCCCCCTCCCCCCTAGGAGCGTGACGTACTTTGTGGACGGCCCCTAAGGAGGGCCCCGATAATATGAATACCCAAAAGAAATCATTTGAGGATTTTCACGGGATTTCGATAGAAATGCTTCTGAAATTTTAAAAAGGATCCTTCTGGCGGAAATCGCTCTGGAAATCAGATAGATTGTATTTTATTCGAAATAACAGTATTTCCATCATAACACCAAGAGATGTTTTTTCGTAATCCCAAAGCGATCTTCTCCGGGATCTATGAAGTTGTTTTAAATAAATTAGGAAGAATTGCGTTCTAAAATTAATTCTCTTCGGATTCCTTTAGCAACATATTTGAAAGATACTCTTTTCTAATAATCGCAGATGTATTTACATCGAATCCCTGAAAGATTTCCTTAGGAATTCCTGAATTATACTTTTCGGAATCCCCAAAGGATTTCCGTCGAAGTCCCAAAAGTATTCCTTTCGAATCCACAAGAGATATTCAGCGTTACTCTTTGGAATCCCGGAATAATCTCCCGAATCCCGTATAAATTCTTTCCGGAGTATCAAACCAGATTCTCTTCGGATTCGTCAACCGGACTCCCTTCTATTCGTATTTCCATCAGAATTCACGTAAGATTACCATAGTAATCATTTTGAGATTCCGATTGAAATTCTGCTGGGCAACATTCATTTTTTAATCAAATCAAACCTACTGCCGTCATACGCATATTACGGCAGTATAGCAGTCATATACTGCCGTTATACGCATAACTGCCCCATGTATATAGGGAATCCCAGCAAACATGGGACAAATATGCGTATGACGGCAGTATTATAATCGTTCTAAATTACTTCATATATAGTCCTAGAATTCACTGCGGATAATTCGAGAATCACCAGTTGGTTCAGATGATATACCACCTAAAAATTCCTTGAAGCGAATACTACAAAGAATCCTCTACTTGAATCATTTTAAATATATCATTGTTCCTCACCAGCCCTGAACTTTTTTTACCTTTTTCAGTTCTGAAGTCCTATAAGTCAACGGTGCACCATGGAAATTCGTCTAGTTCACCAGATCAGAAGTTCGTGTTTACGATTACTCGCCGCCCCTATCTGATACTGTTATTCTAATTAATAGCTGCGTATGGACATCATGAACATAATCAATAATCAAAGTCATCGACCGAACAATACCACCTGTCTGGGAACTTGCCTGAGAAGCATTAAATGTGGAACTCTGAAGTGGGACGACAGGATGTAGCTGTGCATGGTGGTCGCTAACAATAAAGTCTAAAGGGTCGAGTACAATGCTGCGTTTTCACCGACTTCAATTTCATCGCATATAAATCCAACCACGGTCCGATCATCTGCTGAAGAGTACTATGCTGTTTCAGTTTTATGAAAGTAATCAAATCTGTACGTGCCTATAGCAGGCTTTGAATCCAAATGAGAATGAGAAAATCTCTCACTTACCATGTAAGCGGCTACACTCTCGATAGGTAGCATACCGTGAGAGACGTTTATCGGTAGCTGTTACGATAATTAACTGATTCGGGGGGGGCTACAACCCATGATAAATTTCTTTTAATATTCCCCAATTGCGGGGGCACCCGTTCTGATGATGCATTTCAACTTGTTTTACACGGCTGTGCGAAAAAATATGGTCCCCAACATGAAATGAGCGAGAACAACGCGTTTCATCAAACCCCATCGGTGGGGGCCGCCGAATCAGTTTTTTTTTTCAACTTGTATAACAATTGCGATAGTTTCGTTTTCATGGTTTGTTAAGATTCGAAGAGATTTTTGCCTCTCTTTTATCGTTGTTCGTTATCTATTGAGAGCAATTTCTGCAATCCCTGGCCTATAGGCATAAACAATGTTCAAGTTCTGGTAGATTGTATGAGTAAAATTGTACTTATGAGTAAATTTAAATAATAAAATAAAAAAAACATGACTGAAAACAGAAAATAGTACATTATGAACATGACATTACCAAAATAACGATAATTCACATATTCCTACCAAGCATATCGGGGATTTACATCTCATTCCTCTACATCGCTTTGATTACGTCGTTTTATTTATTACGTCGTACGAAATTACATCGCTCCTGTTTATTACACCGCGACCTCTCGAGTACATCGCGCAGTGTAATATTAAACAACCGATGGATTCAGTTGGTTGCAGCGATTTCGATGTAATATTCAACAACTTTTTTTGCTGTGTAGGAGTACGTCTGTCTTTATTATAGTGGGGTATACTTTGCGATTGCGAAAATCGAAGACCGTCACGAAAATATGATAGACTGTGAACGTGAATTTCTCACCAATATTTTTGGACCATTCGATCGAGGATGAGTCAACGCTTCAATGTATTGTTCCAGAAATACAGATTTTCAATTATTTATCATTGATAATTGGCAAATAATATAGAAATTGTAAAACAACTAATCCCGTGCATGCATCGCAAGCACAGACATCAAAATCAAGCAACTTGTGGGTTTGGATGTGAACCTCAGTTCGAACAAGATTTCACGCATAGCGGACGCAGCGAAACGGAAACAGCAGTACGATGGCACTGGTAGCATTTTTGACGGAAAACCATCGCATTGATGATGGTCGTCGGTGTAGGTGGTCATCATTCAATCTAAATGAACCAGCATTTTATGTGAAGGTTGATTACAAAAATGTCGTCTGTTGCGATCCCGCGTGATGCAGTGGCGATGCTGAAAATTTATTCCAAATGGTGGCGTCTTACCGAAAAGTCATCGAGTTTGGTTGCAGTTAGTTATTGGAAAAGCGCATTGGGGAAAGAAAATTGGATCTTCTCAGGACCAGCATTTTCTGGACAGAAAGGGTTGATTGCAAAAATGACGAGCTCGGTGTTCTAGTGGCTACCGCTTCTGCCTTATAAGCAGGAGGTCGTGGGTTCAATTCCAGGCTCGTCCCTTTGTTAATTTGTATTTCTTGTCAATAAGTACTCACTCAGACCGACTGACGCCAAAATATTATATTTTGTACTATAAAGAAACACTCGTCTTGGGTCAAATTTATTTTATTACTCTTTTCAACAAAATGTATTTTGAACAGACCCAAATTTACCATCTTGCGAGAAAATTTAATGGGATGCTTTTAATGTCCGGTCTTAAATGGTTCGGGACCACTTTCTGTATAGTCCCGATAGCTCGTACGCGCCGGAAATGAGCTTTCATGTTTCTAATGAGTTAATTCCATTACTGTTTGCCATGGTGGTAAATGACTCATTTGTCAATAACTGGAAGGGTTTATTTTCGGCTTGCAGTCTTTTAGATGAGCTGAATGATTCTTACGTAGTCATTGCCGACGTTTCGGTGTTTGGTTCACACCTTCTTCAGAGCTCGACTAAAATGTTCGTTGTCGGCCCTTCATAGTCAAGCCCTGAAGAAGGTGTGAACCAAATACCGAAACGTCGGCCATGATTACATAAAAATCATTCAGCTTATCTTAAAGACTGCAAGCCGAAAATAAACCTTTCCAGTTAATTCCATCAGCTCCGCCCCATCGTTAATTGCTTTGAGTGCATATCATATTTACACCCATATCACATCACAAAGAGGCGGGGCTAACGGGCTTACTTCGTTAAATACAAGAAAACTGCTTTCCGATGCGCGTGAGCCTTTTCGATCGGGTTGCCGCAAAGAGTGGTCGAATAAGGTTTCACGCAGAGCGGACGCAGCGGATATTTATTTGCGTTTGGTTTCGCGCGATTTCCGATGCTGCTTATTTCTTACATTTTTAAGGATGGGAGCTGCCATTCGGCTTCTTGACTCAGTTGACCTCCGTGCAGTTTGCTCAATGTTAATAAAGAGACACAAAGTATGATGGCAAATATCATCCAGTTTGTATAGCTACGTAAGCCTACTTCACTATTGCGTACAACCCGATTGGGCTGCATCTTTGAGTTTTTATTAGTGTGTAGAATTTTGAAAATAACATTCAAACATGCATTGAAGGAAATGAAAATACTCCCAGGATAATACGAAAATGCACGATAAGCATCAAAATCGCAGAAGAGCCAAAGATTTTCCGTCGAAATTGCTGGTGAGTATTCGTGGGAATGGATGGACGACTTCCGGACGACTTCCGGAATTCCAGCAGCATTCCCGTCGGAATAACAAAACGGCTTCTGCGGAGTGTCAGAAAGGATCCTCGTCGGAAATCCAGAAAGATTTCCGTAGGAATCTCAGAAGGACTCCCGTCGGAAACATGATTTCTTTTCCCTCCGAATTACAGCATTATTTTCGTCGGAATCCTAGTAGAATCAAAAACATTTTTTTCTGAGATTTTCATTGAAATCCCTGAAGGATTACCGTCAACTGGCTAGGCGGGATTGGAAATAAAGTGGCCTTCAAATCGAGAAGGAGGTGCCATGAAGTTCCTGCTTCGAAGCGTTCGCGATTCACTTAACCGCTGCGAATTAGTAACAACGTTGGTATCTTACGGTATCTGAAGTTCTATCTGCAGTCTTTCCTCGTCGTCTGACTTAGCGAATATTCCCAAAGCATGATAGTTTTTAATTTCCCTTATATTCATCACATATTGCATTTATGTTCTAATTACCACAACCAGTTCCACACTTCCTATTACAAAAATTCTGAAGCGCTCTGACAGAAAGATTGATTTCATTTTGGGACGTTTCCACGATGCCACGAACGACCTCGTCGTCAATTTTGTAGAACTCCTTTGCATCCAGCACCTGGTCCGCAGGGATGCAGCCCACCTGAAAGGTGTTACATCATGGCGTGGATGGTGAACCAGAGTGTTGTGGCGATGTAATATTCCATTAGTGAGCATCTTTCAGTGTTTACCAAGAAAGTTTTAAGAGAGGGAGAAATTCCCCCCGAACATTTTCAAGTTTCAAGGTGTTCGGAATAATATATTGGAAGATCCATTAATTACGTAACGCAAAAATTGGCCATTTACAACCCCACTCCCCCTATGTAACACTTTTTGTATGAATTATTGAAATTTTTTGTATGCATTGTCACACTTTGGTCAACACCGCTTCCCCCTCTGAGCTTTACGTAATTACGTTATGGATGCTCCCTAGCAGCAAAGGCAATTTTCATTCAAAATAACCTGCTTTAGCATGCTGTAATTTTGTTCCCCGATGACCGATTGAGCTGAAATTTTAGAAGTGAACCACATATATTTTGAAATGGATCTGGGTCGTTTGGCATAAAGTCATTTGGCATAACGCCATTTGGCATAAGGTCATTAGGCATTGAAAGAATGAATTAAATTCACCATTGTTCCAGGAAGCCACCTACATTCGAAGGACGAAAAACATCCTTATTGCCTTATTCAGAGAAAAACTCCTAGTTTTAAAGAAGAGATCACATCCACCATTGCCTTAAACCGAACAAGCACCCACGTTTAAAGAAGGAATTACATCCACCATTGCCATAATACGGAAAAAGGCACGCCTCTTATGAAAGGATCACATACGCCATTGCTTCAATCCGGGCAAGAGCCTATTTTTAAATAGGGGATCACATTCACAATTGCCTTAGGTCCCACAAGGTATCACATTCACCATTTGCTTAACCCTGGCAAGAACCTACTTTGGAAAAAGAGATCACATCCACCTTTGTCTTAATGTGGGCAAATGCCTAGTTTCAAAGAAGGAATCACGTCGCCATTGCCTTATTCCGAACAAACGTCCAGAAGGAATCACATCCACCATTGCCATATCCCAGACGATCGCATCCAAATAGATGCGATGTTTTGGATGACGAAAACACAACAAGCATTGCCTATCACTGGGCAAACCATGAACCCAATTGAGGGATGCCAATTATCATTGATTTATACAGTCAAACCTGCACATGAGGCAATATTGAAGGGACCATCGACTCATGGAAATATCGAGATGTGGAATAAGAAATCTTTGGAAAGCTGTTTGAAGGGAGCATCACAGTAAACCAGAAAACACTTTTTTAATATGGCATAATTTGCTTCCATAAGTCGATATCGAGTCATAGAACATCGGCTCAGGAAGGTTTGACTGTACTCGGGAAATTCATGCTTTCAACGAAAATATTATATTTTTTAAATATTATTATCAACCGGTATTCACCATTCCATGCCCGCTGTGCACCTCGCCTTCTTGTTTCCGTCGGATCGTTGTCGAGAACCATTTTCACAGGATTACTGTCCGACATTCGGGCTACGTGTCCGGCCCACCGCAGTCTTCCCACTGCAGTCTCAGTCTTTCGCGGTGTGAACGATGGATGGTTCTCCCAACAGCTGATGCAACTCGTGGTTCATTCGCCTCCTCCATGTACCGTCCGCCATCTGTACCCCACCATAGATGGTACGCAAAACTTTCCTTTCGAAAACTCCCAGTGCGCGTTGATCCTCCACGAGCATCGTCCAGGTCTCGTGTCCGTAGAGAACTACCGGTCTTATAAGCGTTTTGTAGATAGTCAGTTTGGTACGGCGGCGAACTCTATTCGATCGGAGCGTCTTGCGGAGTCCAAAGTACGTACGATTTCCAGCCACTATGCGTCTCCGAATTTCTCTGCTGGTATCGTTATCGGCGGTCACCAGTGAGCCCAAGTATACGAATTCTTCAACCACCTCGATTTCGTCACCACCGATAGAAACTCGTGGTGGGTGGCTTACATTGACCTCTCTTGAGCCTCTTCCTATCATGTACTTCATCTTCGACGTGTTGATGACTAGTCCAATCCGTTTAGCTTCGCTTTTCAGTCTGATGTAGGCTTCCTCCATCCTCTCAAAGTTACGTGCCATGATATCAATGTCGTCGGCGAAACCAAATAACTGGACGGACTTCGTGAAAATCGTACCACTCGTGTCAATCCCTGCCCTTCGTATTACTCCCTTCAAAGCGAAAGACCATCACCTTGCCGTAACCCTATGCGCGTTTCGAAGGGACTCGAGAATGCCCCTGAAACTCGAACTACGCACATCACCCGATCCATCGTCGCCTTGATGAACCGTATCAGTTTATCCGGAAATCCATTTTCGTGCATTAGTGGTCTCGATCGATTGTATCATATGCGGCCTTGAAGTTGATAAATAGATGATGGGTGGGCACGTTGTATTCGCAGAATTTCTGCAATACCTGACGTATGGCGAACACCTGGTCCGTGGTGGATCGTTCGCCCATAAAACCCGCTGATACTGCCCCACGAACTCCCTAGCAATTGGTGCTAGTCGACGGCATAAAATTTGGGAGAGTACCTTGTAGGCGGCCTTCAGCAATGTGATTGCGGGGTAGTTGTTGCAATCCAGCTAATCGCCCTTTTTTAGATGGGACACACGACACCTTCCATCCACTTCTGCGGCAAAACTTCCTCCTCCCAAATCTTGGCAATGACCCAGTGCAGCGCTCTAGCCAGTGCCTCACTGCCGTGTTTTAATAGCTTGCCTGGTAGTTGGTCAACTCCAGGGGCTTTGTTGTTTTTCAGCCGGCCAATTTCCTCCGGGATTTCCTGGAGATTCGGAGCCGGAAGTCGCAAGACCTGCGCGCGTGCTCCTAGGTTCATTGCTATACCGCCACCGTTGTCTGCCATATCGCCATTCAGGTGCTCTTCGTAGTGCTGCCGCCACCTTTGGATCACCTCACGCTCGTTCGTAAGAAGGTTTCTGTTTATGTCCTTACACATATCAGGCTGTGGCACATGGCCGTTACGTGAACGGCTTAACTTTTCATAGAATTTTCGTGTGTTATTAGCGCGGTACAGTTGCTCCGTCTCTTCACGGTTTCGATCTTCCTGCTGGTGCTTTTATCCTCCGGAAAATCGAGTTTTGTCTGCGCCCGTTTATAACGTGCCTCGTTCGCCCTCGTGCGGTGTTGCAGCAATCTCGCCCATGTTGCATTCTTTTCTTCCACTAACTGCTCACATTCACCGTCATATCAGTCGTTTCTCTGATCCGGGGGCACCGTACCAACTGCAGCGGTTGCGGTGCTTCCAATGGCGGATCGAATATCTCTCCCGCCATCTTCAAGAGACGCTGCGCCTAGCTGCTCTTCCGTTGGGAGTGCCATTTCCAGCTGCTGCGCGTATCCTTGTGCTAGTCTATCGTATTGTAGGCGCCCAATGTTAAGCCGCGGCGTCCGACTTCGACGCGTGTTGTAAACCGTCAAGAGTTTTGAGCGCAGGCATACTGCAACGAGGTAGTGGTCGGATTCAATATTCGCACTGCGGTAAGTGCGGACGTTCGTGATGTCGGAGAAGAATTTACCGTCGATTAGAACGTGGTCGATTTGGTTTTCCGTTTCTTAGGTGATCTCTATGTGGCCTTGTGGATATTTTTGCGGGGAAAGAAGGTACTTCGGACTACCATTCCACGGGAGGCTGCGAAGTTTATGCATCGTTGGCCGTTTGATACGGTGTGCAGACTATCCGGTCCGATGACCGGTATATACACTTCCTCCCTTCCTACCTGTGCGTTCATGTCACCGATGACGATTTTGACGTCCCGCAGTGGGCATCCATCGTATGTCTGCTCCAGCTGTACGTAGAATGCTTCTTTCTCGTCGTCGGCTCTCCTTTCGTGTGGGCAGTGCACGTTGATGATGCTATAGTTGAAGAAACGGCCTTTAATCCTCAGCTGTCACATCCTTGCGTTGATTGGCTGCCACCCAATCACACGATTGTTCGTAATAATTAGTTTTCCAGGCGGCTCATTGGGCCTGTGCAAACCTCCTATCTCGTCGGAGGGCTGCACAGAAGTACCAATCTTCAAAAAGACGGTCAAAAACCATTTTTTCAAAATTATCCAAATTGATAACATGAGCCATGGGTTGTTAGTAGAATACTTGACGATGATGTAAACATTGTTTGAATCATTTTATTCTGATGGATCTTACCTTTACAGTCCATACAAGTTGCGCATGTTGTCGATTTTTAATTCTGTTAAATCTTGTAACATTTATCTTACTGCTTCATTATGTTGGCCACAACGTATACATCACCCAAACCTATTATATTTGGCACCATCACAAAGTGTAGTCCAAAAACGAATAAAGCCACGCATATACGTTCGTAAATAATTTTTGATCGCGCAGAAAGTACTCGGTCTTTATTATGTATAAAATTATTATTGTATTATCTTCTTGCTGTATTCATTGTGAAATTCAAAAAGGTACCCATCGGTACCCATCAATGAAATTCACACTGAACTTTCATTTTTTTGTCAGGAATCCAATCCTGCAGAAATTAGGTTCCACCTTCCGCCCGCTCAGATATTTTGGTTTTACTGACAGTGGTCGTTTCGGTCTTGCAAATCAATTTTGATAAAAAGCAACGCACAATATGTTTTCCCTTCTCCTTCTAGGGTAAAGTGCCCAATAGTGGACCCCCAACCAATAGTGGACCCTCCAGCCATGTTTGCATAATTACAGCACAATGTAAACATTTTGCTATGAAATTCCATCGGGAGAACCTACCTTACAGTCCTATGATTCGATTACATGCATTAGGAATGCTATGGAAAGTAAAATTTGATGATTTTTTTTACAATTCTATAAAAAATAAACACGATAGTGTCCATTATAGGAATATTTTGAGGGATCCATAATAGTGAAGAAGAACGTCCCGAAACGGAACATAAAAATCAAATGAAGTGTCGACTATGGGGAAGCAATTTCCTATTATGGACCCCCAGGGGGTTTACTCTAGGGCGAATTCAGTTTGACTTTAAAACTTTAATTGCAACAAATAACGTCATGTATTTGAGTGTTTTATGTATGTATCATGAAGATGAGATGCAGAACTTAGTATAAGATATCAAACAGAATTAATATGTTGAAAATTTCTCGTCCTTATGACACGAAGAGCAAAATTCCACTACTAGGGGGTCCACTATTGGGCATTTTGCCCCAATATAATGGTACGACATCAGCTGAAAATTGTCTAGGGGTCACACACTTATTACGTAAGCGTTATTTCTGGTTTTTTCAACATCCCTCCCTTCATGTAAGATTTCTTACATACAAATGATTTTTTTATTTATAGGTAAAACGACAGACCCCCTTCCCCATAAGGGCATACGTAATATGTGTACGGCCCCCTAGTACTTTTTGTTCTTGTCTTACGCATACTTTAATTAAGGATATTCCGCGTGATAATGAGTTTTTACAAGAAAATATTGTTAAAGGAAGTAGGACAAGCTATCAAGTGATGTCATGTTTATTGCAGGGAGAGTATTTTATTTGACACCTACGTCTAATTTTCCATACTTACTCTGTAAAAAGATCATGAGTTTTTCACATGAACCACTTTCACTATCAAGAAACGATTTGCGCCTCTACAGCTTTACTTTGTGTAGGGACGAAACAAAATCCATTCTATAAGTTTACAATTTCTAATAATGGAATACATTTTCCGCCAGCACTACAGTGAGGCGGCAGAAATTGGTAATTAAAGGTAGCAGTTAATACCTGTGAAAGTGCTCATAGAAATAGAACTCTACACTGGCGGCGCCAGCCATTGATATTTGATGAGGCACCACTTGGTGCAAGCACGTTGTATTTGAGAACGTTAGCGTGCTTGTGACGACTGGTGCCCCACCTCCCGTTCCGGTAGTGGATCTCTAGCTTACGGGTCGGTGATGCCGAGAAGATGAACATCCATTCAATGAAAAATCATAATATGTGGCCTGCTAGACCATTTTATTCACTTCTAACATTTTTGACCGTCTTTTTTGGAATTGGTCCCACTGTGGGCCGTCGTGTCAGGGCTGTTTAGCATCCCACCTAACACCAGGACTTGGGCTTGTGCGCTTTGAGCGGCACACGTTCGCTTTGGTGGGGCCTACTTGCGGATACATGCAGCTTTTTATAGGGATTTAACAGGGTCCACTGTCGAACCCCACCACATATTAGGCAAGCCCCACAACTCGCAGATGGCCTGGGGAGGGATCGTCAAGCCCTTGGACATAGTCTCTGCTGCCCTAAAAATTCAATCATATATCAATCATATTCAATTATTTGCGAATCTTTCATCAGGACGTTCTCTACACAATCTTGTCCCAATCAAAATTTCCAATGAATACTCGTGGAAGTGCAGAGCATTCTTATTAAAAATTGGCCAAATCGAACAATGGGATCAAAAGCTATGGCCAAAATACTATTTTTGCAATCCGTATAAGAAAAATTACCTTGTTTTGGTAACTTATGCTCATCCGATATGCTTGCAGAAAGTTGCATTTGGCAGGCAATTTTACAATTATTATAAACAAATGAGAAAAATAAGATCTTCTACCTTTTAGAGTTATTTCAGACTTTTCTTTAATGCTTCTCAAAAGTTTTGAGCAAACGAGAAAGACACCATCACCGCTAGGTGGATTAATCTGTGTTTTTAAAATTATTTTGGATTTTAGTTTTTTTTTTTCAAGTTCGTTTATTTGGTAGGCTCAGGCGTGTATAACACTTTACGGAGCCATGGTTCTTTGTGATATATACAATCAATATCATTTAATTTTTCAGTTAGTAAGAGAGGGGTAGAAGCCAGCGTACTCGTGGTGACTCGAGGTTAGTTTACAATGTTTAAGGATGGACAGGGCTAAGGATTTGGGATCAAGGAATTTCAGCTTCTCATCCGGGTATTTGGCGTCAGGGACGATGTGGCGTGTCGTCGTGCTCGAGGAATGGTTCGACTGGGAGCATCTTCCGGATGGCAGAGCTATGGTGCTCTACGGAACAGAAAGCAGAGACTAAACACAAAAAAACTTTGAAGAAAGAAAAAAACTATTAGATTTTGATATCAGAAACACAAAGAAAAATATAAATGACCTGCATATAGACCACATCACGATCTCCCAAAACACCTCGAACTTCCCTGAAGGGTTGTTTACCTCGGGCCACTAGGGTATCCAATAATTGCTCTCTGTAGGCGTCATTTTCCGAGCAGGACCAAACTACGTGATCGATGTCATCATAACCGGCTCCGCACCTACATAAGTTGCTATCGACAAGGTTTATTCTGTACAGATGTGCGTTTAGTGAATAGTGATTAGACATAAGTCTCGACATCATGCGAATGAAGCCTCGACTTAAGTCCTCACCTCTGAACCACGCTCGCCCAGAAACTTTTGGAACTATAGAAAATAGCCACCGTCCAAGTTCGTTGTGTGTCCAATTATTTTGCCAACTTTGAAGAGTACTCTGACGGACTAATGGGAAAAACTCGTTGTTCGAGAATTGTCTATCATAAACCTCACCTTCCTGTGCGCCCACCTTTGCCAGCGAGTCTGCCTTCTCATTGCCGTAGATTGAGCAGTGAGAAGGGACCCAAACAAAGGTAATCTTGAATGATCTTTCGACCAAAACACGCATCTGCTCTCTTATGTTTGTAAGAAAGTAAGATGCGTGCTTAACGGGTTTCATCGACCGGAGTGCCTCGATAGAACTAAGACTATCCGAGAAGATGAAATAATGGTCTACGGGCTGATTGGAAATTATCCCCAAAGCGAAGTTAATTGCTGCCAGCTCAGCAACATAAACCGAACATGGTTCCTGAAGTTTTTGGAAGGTGGTTGAAGTTACATTGAAAACACCGAAGCCAGTGGATCCGTTGATGCGAGAACCATCAGTGAAATATCTGTTGTTGCAATTGACATGTTCATATTTTTCAGAAAAAAAGTGAGGGAATAGATATTTGTCGAAGATGATCTGGTATTCCTTGAATAGCATGTTTCATGGACAGATCGTATACAATTGAGGAACTGTCGTTGGTGAAGTGAACTCGAGGTGGATTATAACACGGAAGACAAAGATCTGATGATATGTAGTTGAGATAAACTCTCAGGAATCTTGAACGACAAGTTAGTTCAAGCATATTATCGAAGTTATGTAAGACAAGTGTGTTACTTGTCCCACATTTGATGAGTATTCTAAGTGAGAGCTCCCAGTAACGGTGCTTTAAAGGAGTGACTCCAGCAAGCACCTCCAGGCTCATGTTATGCGTTGAATGCATGCAGCCAAGGGCAATACGCAAACAACGATACTGAATTCGTTCCAATTTGATCAGGTGGCAATCAGCTGCTGAGAGGAAGCAGAAGGAGCCATACTCTAAAACAGAGAGAATAGTCGTTCTATAGAGTTTGATGAGGTCTTCCGGTGAGCACCCCACCATGTTCCGGAGATAGAACGTAGAAAATTGATCCTTTTCCGGCATTTTGTATCAAATACTCAATGTGGAGTTTCCAGGGGGGGAAATGCTTATCTAATCTTCCGGTCAATGTCATCATATAGTGCATATACTCCTGTATATATACGATTGTGATGCATCACCAGTGCTACGATGTGCACGTATTACCTGGCAATCTAACTGCATTGATTGTCTGCCTTTTCAGAATTCCCAATAAAATTCCGTTGAAATATCACAAATGATGGTAATTGTTGGAAAGAAAAGTGCAGTGGGTACTGGCCAAGTTCCCCCTGGCGGTGCTAAAATGATAAGCGGAAACAATGCCTAATTTCATTTAAATCTTTTAGTATCATTAGTGGTTAGCACACGTTATTATTTTATGTGGGGGGCAAGCATGGAACATATTTTTCAACGCGGGTGTCAGGCGGCTGACCCATGCTCGACCAAAATAGTAAAATTTAGCTAGAATATTTTAATTTTGTTTGATTGTTTGCTATTGAATTTTATATCAGAAATCGCGAAAATACTTGAAATAAACTTTGTAAAATGTTTAGTATAATTATCTTTAAAAGGCATGGTTTGATTTTTGTATTCGATGAACCTAGAAGAATCGTTTTGCTCACTGAGCAGAAAGTACAAATTTGGTAAATTTAGATTTGTTCAACGGATATTTGTTGATAGATTGAGGTTAAGAAATCGTCTGTAAATTATTTAAAGAATAAACTGTAAATAAAATTGATGTTAGCATACTCTTTCGACAGCCGGCTGGCAAGAGTTTAAATAAAAACAGGTAAACAACATAGTCTGTGGGTCGAATTGCCAGCTTGAGGCAAACCTCCATGACCTACCTTAATCTACCAAACCACCAACTCCGTAGAACTTATGGGGGCGTCGCCAAGTCGGGGCCCTCTCGTTAAGTAAGTTCTACATCAACATTTCCTTTCCTATCCCTAGTTACGGTAAAGATGGGCGTGGCCGGGAGTAGTAATCCTCATGCTTATGCCATTTTTATCTTAGATTGGAATCAAGGGTAACTCCCCACCTTGATTTCCGATAGCAATCTGGATAAGGATTCCATAAGAAACATGAGTATCACTAGTGTCCAATCTACGAAGTATACCGTAACAACGCTAACGCTAACGCTAACGCAAATACTCAATGTGGAGTTTCCAGGTACATTTGGAATCAAACACGACCCCAAAGTATTTAGAAGATAAAGATTGGTTGATGTCATCATTCAACAGCTTGAGTTTCAGTTGAGCAGGATACCGCTTCTTAGTAAACACAACCAACTGAGTTTTTGCGGTGAAAACTCGATCCCTAGATGTCTGGCCCAAACAGTCAGATTATCCAGGGTACTTTGCAATGGTCCTTGCAAGACAGCTGCACATGGACCTCTTAGAGAGACCACGGCATCATCTGCAAGTTGTCTGAGCGTGCATTGTCCTTCCAAACAATTGTCAATATCTTTGACATAGAAATTATAAAGCAAGGGACTTAAACATGAACCTTGGGGAAGGCCCATGTAACTATTTCTGGAAGTTGTCAGAGTGCCGAGTGTGAAGTTCATTTGTTTTTCTGACAACAAATTGTACAAGAAATTATTTAAAAATACGGGTAGCCCATTACTGTGCAGATTGTCTGACAGTACTTCAATGGAAACTGAATCAAAAGCGCCCTTAATATCCAAGAATACTGAAGCCAATTGCTCCTTGTGCGCAAAAGCCAGTTGTATATCTGAAGAAAGCAACGCTAGACAATCGTTTGTTCCTTTACCTTTACGAAATCCAAACTGAGTATTTGACAGTAATGCATTTTGCTCGACCCAATGGTCGATTTTTGAAAGGATCATTTTCTCCAATAATTTTCTCATGCATGATAGCATGGCAATCGGTCGGTATGAATTGTGATTAGACGCTGGTTTCCCAGGCTTTTGAATAGCTATTACTTTGACCTGTCGCCATTCAGGTGGCACAATGTTGTACTCCATGAAACAGTTGTACAGGTCAAGTAATCGTCTTTTTGCGATATCTGGGAGATTTTTAAGAAGATTGAATTTGATGTTATCGCATCCCGGAGCAGAGTTATTCGATGAAAGAAGAGACATAGAAAGTTCCAGCATTGAGAATGGACCACCCAAAGAACCGGGATCAGTAGTTGATTCTCGAAATAGCGGTTCTACTGGTACATAATCTGGACTGCCATTTTTGATAATTTGAATATCCATCGATTGGAGTATTCTTCACTTTCGTTGGTGGGGGTGCGGTTGCGCATGTTGCGGCCCAGTTACCGAAGTGTTGTCGTTGAGGGATCTCGCGATAGTCCCTCGACCAAACGTCGCCAGTAGCGACGTGGTTGAGCCTTGAGAAGATTTTGAGCTTTCTTTCAAGCCTCAAATACTCTTCGAAAAGCTCAGACCTTCTGTATTTACGGAAAGCCTTGAAGGCATCAGATTTCTCAGAATACAACTTAGTACATTCATCATCCCAACCAGGAGTGGCTGGTCTTCTTATGACGGTTGTACTTGGAACGCGTCGTTTCTGAGCTTCTAGTGCGCTTTTTTTAATTAATTCGGTAAGGAATTGATATTCATCCAGCGGTGGAAGAACATCAGTTGATTCAATACCAATATTTACCGCCGATGCAAATTTTTGCCAGTCAATGTTCTTCGTGAGGTCGAAAGGAACATTAACTGGCTCAGATTGTTGATAGCTACTTTTAATTGTGGTAACTATCGGCATATGGTCACTACCATGGGGATCTTGAATTACCTTCCACGTGCAATCTAATGATAGTGAATTTGAACATAAAAACAGATCAATACGGCTTTGTTGACCATTTGGTCCTATTCGAGTTACTTCACCAGTGTTCAAAATATTCAAATTGAAATCGTCACACAAATCATAGAAAATAGGCGCTCTATAATCGTCATACGTTTCGCCCCATCCAATACCATGTGCGTTCATATCACCCAATATCAATACTGGAGATGATAGGAGGGAGACTGCGCTCCAAAAATGTCGACGATTAATAGAGGCATTTGGAGGAATGTACACTGAAGCTATGCAAAGGTCTTTATTCTTCACATTTACTTGGCATGCGACGATTTCTAAGCCGGGAACAGTCGGAATGGGAATTCTGTAGAAGAAGTAGCATTTTTTATCCCCAAAAGAACGCCACCATAATGATCATCCCGATCTTGGCGAGAAATGTTAAAATCGTGGAAGTTGATTTCATCTTCAGAAGAAAGCCATGTTTCACAGAGTGCGAATATGTCGCAATCGGAATTGCGAATCAAAAACTTGAACACGTCTAATTTATTTTTAAGACTATGACAGTTCCACTGCAGCACAGTGATTGTATCTTGTGTAATAGCCGTATTATCCATCGAAAGATACAGTTCCTGCAAGAAGGGGCCATGAAACAGTCAATTGCTTCAGATAACTTTCCACTGTTGGTATAAAGAGGTCAATGATTGACCTCAATGAATTCGGAATATTGAATAAATTCAAAAACGGTCCACAAGGTCCTTAAAGGAGATCAATCCTCGCTTGGACGGAGTACTTTTTGGGAAGAACGAATTGAAGTTTTTCTTTCATTGATTCTCCTAGCCGGATGTTTCTTGGAAACATCGGTTTTGGGCAATGGCGGGAATGTCTTGCTGCAAGATAGATCCAAAGGAGCAGTGAAGACAGGTTGCTTCGGGATTTTAAATAATCTTCCCATTGCCTTCAGATTTGGGCAAGCTTTTATGGATGACTTTTGATTTCTTACGGCGCGATCCTGGGGGAAGACGGTTGCTTCCTCTTTTCGGGCACGTGTACCTCCGTAGAATCATCCATATCAGCTGTGTCAGAGTCCAATTCGTCAATGCATATGGAATCATAATAATCACTTACTTGAACGGTAGCTGAAATAGCAGCCTTTGCAGTGGTATCGGCGGATGTGTCTTGCGCTTTAACCATTTCCGCATAAGTCTGCTTGGCGCGCTGTACCAACGAGCGCTTCACTTTTGGGTGCACTTTCTGTACACCGGGCAATCTTGCAAACCATGGGCAGGAGCCATACCGCAATAAGCACATTTTGTGGCTTGTTGCTGGCAGGATTCCTCCTGATGTCTTTCGAAACATTTACCACAACGTGGTTTGTTGTCACAAAACTCGGCAGTGTGACCAAGTTGTTTGCAATTGGTACAATTAAATACCCTTGGTACAAAAAGACGCACCGGAAACAACATATTCTTTAAATCGACATATTTTGGGAGAATCGAACCGGCAAACGTCACCCGAAGCGAGCCTGACTTAGAATATACCTTTTTGCCATCTACCATGGTTGCTGAGTGCAATTCCTTGCAATCCAGAATATCCACGGTAGACTCCATTGCGCTCTTTAAGCGGCCTTTTCCCGCAAGTACATCCTTGCAAGTCAGGCTCGCTGCGTTGATCACACCTTCGATTTCGACCTCCCGCGAGGGGACATAAACTAAATATTCTCCATTATACGCCTTGTCTTTAGCAATTTCGTTCGCCACCTGATATGTAGGTGCAGTGATTCGTAGCTTGTTCCTGTTGATCTGACTAAAATCAAGCTTCGTGAAACGACGCGTCAAATCTCGCTTAATGCCGAGAAAGTCTAGACTTTTCACTTTCTGCCGAAAGTAAACAACCCAAGGCCCAGGCGAAGCCGCATGGTACAATCGTGTGCGGACATCTTTCAGAGGACTACCGCCCCCCCATAGTCTCTGCCTCCATTCTCACCTCGCAAGGTGGAAGGACTATTAATTCTTATACTAACTTAGAACTAATAGCAAATTAGAAAAGAATATAAAAAAACTAATTTAATGTATTATAATTAATCCCACTCTGTATCAGAGAGATGGGAGAACAATAAAACAATGCCTTCCACTTATCTGCGCTGCTGCTGTAGGTAGCAGCAGAAACAATAGCCTGCTTCACTGGCGTCGCCAGAAGCAGCTACTTCGCTCGCCGACAGTAATCGCCTTGGATCCGTAGGTAGGCACCACACAATAGACACGCACTACCGAACAAAACCCGCGATGAGACACAGCACACACGTCTGGCTCGTTCGAACAATCGGCACGGAATGATGATTTTAGTTATTATTTTAGTAACTATCAACTCTTTAAGAATTTACGCTATTATTCGTCTACGGACTTATTGTCGAACTTCTTTAGTAGTTCCACCAGAGTCAAGTGACATTCCATGAATCAGGTTTATTTTTGCATATGATTAAATATGAAAGTTTTTCTTGTGTCCAAATCTCAGCTCCTAATTCCTTCAGTGTCGTATCACGTCGCCAAAGGATCCACCTACGCTTTCAATTCACCCCATCCATTCATATGACAGATGCTGGCAGAGCAGAGGAACCATTGCATCGTGCTAAATCGTCTTTCGACTTTTGTTGGGCAACCATTTGAAAGAGAACCCGTCCCCACCTCTGTGCCGCTCATTCATGCACCGTTCCATCACACTGAGACGGCTCTGCATCTCCTTGGGGCCAGGCCAGGTTGCATACACTCGTAGGTTCAACACGTGCAAAGAGCTCTGTTGCTTCCCAACCAACTCGACAAGAGGTGCTTCTTCAGAGCTCTTCGTGACACACTGAGGGCTTGAGAATATGGTTCGGTACGTGTGCGGGGTGCTGTGATCCGACGACGACGACGACGGGTTCAAAATAAACCACCAATCGAGTGGAAAACGAGAATCGAACACCTCTTTCAAGAGTTGGGTCTATGCTGAGCAGAAAGTGTGTTTTGATTTTTTTTAAATTATGTTGAGTTCACTGAAAAGTGGATTTTTCGATGTAAAGTCAAGGTTAGTTAAGAAGCATGATGCTCATGTTTAGGACTTTTGAAACGAAATTCGTCATAGCGATTAGGATGGCTTATATGAACAAATATACATTTAATTAAAAGGTTACAGTTAGATCGTGTTGGCATTGGTTTTGCTTAGAAGAACACCAAATTATTAATATATTAAAGTTTCTTACATTTGAAAAGCGTTTCTGATGTAAATGTTGCTTTGGATCACCATTAGGTGGATCATTCAAATGGATTTTTCGTCACTCACAACTCCTTCGGTTCCTTTCGACTTGACTTCCACATGCACCGAGTAGAGTCGTAGCCGACCTCTGGGGTGCGCCAAAGATCAAAGAACCATGTCCTACACGATGTCTTCCGTTGCGTTGGCTGGCTAGTGGCTGTCGTCGGTGGTTCGCATTCGAAGGCACAGAGTACGTACTGATCTGCATATTGATTCCAGCATCCAATGCAAAGCTGCTGGGGAGCTGCGATGACGCAACGTGAAAAGCTCCTCATCGGAGGCTCTTTCGGTCTGCGTTGGCAAGGAAACGCGGGACTTCAGTCCAGGTGGTTGCTTGGATTGCACCACGTTCGAGAGCTGGCGGAAGAAATAAATCACACCACCGACCGACTGGCTGACTGGATCTCATTACACGACCGGGGGCCCCTCGTCGCCCCGTATATTAATGAACTCTTGAACGTTTTTTTTGTCAGAGACTTACTTTCCGATCGTTCACAACACGTGCAAAATAACCAATTTAGAAATCGACCATAAAAAACATCACAAACTCTTTCTCCTCTCTTCACATCAACTCAACAGATACGGGACTTTCGGAGTTCAGAGGTAATATTCATCAGCTTCACGGCAATTTCAGAAGGAGCGTGGCTAAACGGGAATCGACCCCAACCAGCGTCCACCACCTTCGCCTTTTGGCTCTCTCCATGCGCGCTTCATCGTTCACACAGAAGTATGTTTTAAATTAAAATCCTATTAAATGGAATAGGCCATAACCCTTCGTCTGACTGCTCGAACGAACTCACCACTGACTGGAGAGCGCGACGAGGCACAAGAGTCAAGTTTAACTCCCGCTACATTTCTCCGCCCGGGTTTTTGTTTGTTGATGATGAGTTTTGCATACGGCCGCATGAGGTGACGGTCGGCGCCAGAGTAGGTATCTCCGCCACAGCAGCATCGTTCAAACTCGATGATTGTGCTCTTGATTGAAGCACGCCGCCGCCGCACCAGCAGCAGCTCGCGCTACAGAAATGAGCAACAGATGGTAAGCCAACGACAGGCGTTCGAATGGTGAAAATGAAAAGACCGAGTGAAGAAAGTTCAAGTAGTTTTTTCCTTGCTTCCGAGGGGGCGTACGGACTTAGCTTGTAAGGTGGAAAAAAAATCTCAAAGCATTAATGCATCCTGATAAAAAAATAGACCGATTTTAGTATAGGAGTTCGACTGTCCTGAAAAGTTGTTTTTTCCAGATCCTGTTAAAATTTTTGATTGAACCTTGGAATTAAAATTAACGTTTTGTAGAATCATGAAAAACTTGAGTTTAATTAGTTTTTTTGTAATTCGTCAATCTGCCAAACAGAACTTTCAAAACAAATTTTAAAGGATCATGACACAAAAATCCACTTCATAAAATATCAATTCAACTTACTGCACGCTTCATATCCATTAAACTTTGATGCGACATCAGGACCTGCACAGTCATTTTCCTCCAGTCATTGAATCCAACAATTGCCTGTCGGATTACTCGGCATTTTAGCGCCCCATTTCTCCTCTACGTACAATCCCCCAAACCATCTACGAGTTGCTGACCGACAACATTGTATAGAATCGAAGTGAGAGAAAGAACTGCGATTGTTATAAAAAGCAATCAAATTTTTACGTTTAGTAGACGCATATAATAAAATTATGCGCTGAACCTTCCTCGCTCCCTTTTTTGTCCGGTTTACGATGGCGACGACGACGACGACCAGTTTTGATCCACCCAAGAGTTTCACTTTTATATGCTCGTTTCTCGTCTTCTCCCGTGTCATCACCCGAACCACATCGAACGTCCACTTTCTGTCCCGTATTTGGATGGATGGATGGATGACTCTTCTGCCTTAGCCAGTCAGGAAATCACCGAGCAAACATCCCGAAAGGTCCATCATCCTTTCCTGGGCCCTCTTTGTCATATGACCAACACCGTTGTCATGGTCACTGACTAGCTATGTCCGGTTCTGTTTATTATATTTGCCTCGAGTGAAGCTCCCCCTGCCTTCTTCTTTTCTGGATGATAACCCCATGAAGCGTCATCATCCGAAAGATCTTTCCTTGCCCCCGCTGCTGATCCCAGTTGTAGCACAATTCATTATTTACCTATTTCATGGTTCCTTTCCGCCTCTTTTCATGCATCCATCGCGCGTTTCGGAAAGAGTGAACTCAAAGTTCTAACATTTGGCTCAGTCGAATCAGGCATCTGATGACGACACTGCCAGTAGCTGAAGTTATGAATTTTGCACTCGAATTCAGTCGGGGAAGCTGTTTCCACTCACTCAAGAGACTTATCTGATTTTTGCTATAACTTGATGTTGTAACAATTCCCCCCATGACGAAGAGGAAAAGCCACACGCTTTTCTCGTTTTATGAAACTGTGTCGTATCATCCTTTTTGTCGCCCTCGGGTGATCTCTGGAAATTTTCAATTTGATTTTGGCTTCTGTTTTATCGATAGAGTTTCTCACTGGAGAAAGTCTTAAATCTTAGTCTTAGTGCGGAGACAGAAAACAGAAGACGGCAGGCAGAAGACAGAGACGGAAAACAGAATACGCAGACGGAAGACAGAAGACTTCATACGAAAGCAGTTGACAGAAAACAAAAGGTAAAAGACAGATAAAAGAAGGCGGAAGACAGAAGACATCAGACGAAGGACAGAACACCGTAGATGGAAGATAGAACACAGATGACGGAAAACAGAAAAATAGAAGACATAAGCCAGAAGACAGAAGATAGAGGACATAAGATAGAAGACAGAACACGGAAGACAGATGGCGGAGACGGAAGACAGAAGACTGGAGACGGAAGACAGAAGACTGAAGAATGAAACCTGAAGACAAAAAACAGAGACGGAAGACAGAAGACTTAATACGGAAGAGGAAGACAGAAGACTGAAGACAGAAGACAAAAGGTAGAAACAGATAGAAGAAGGCGAAAGACAGAGGACAAAAGACGGAAGACAAAGGACGAAAGATGGAAGATGGATGGCAGAAGACGGAAGACAAAAGATGAAAAGACAGAAGACGAAAGATAGGAGAATAAATCAGATAGAAGACAGAAGACCGAAAGACAGAAGACAGAAGACCGAAAACGGAAATGGAAGACAGAAGACTCGAGTAGAAGCCGTATAATAACACATGAATAACACATCATGATGTGGACAACGGCCAACAATATCAAGATTTTTCACCGAAATAAATTTAAATATCAATATACATATGCTATGGATAAGAACGAACAAGTAATAGGATCACTTCTTACAAGTAGCATAGCCAGATATTGTCATGATATTTCGAAGCAAAGTATTGATATTGTCGTTTGATCCTTTATCTCTTATATTAATTACCTTCATAACCCTTTTTGCTATCTTATCACAATTTGTTATTATTGAGCTATTTTCGTCTGCTTGGGTGCGGATAACAGAAGAAGGAAAATGGAAACCAAAAGGTGAAAGACAGAAGACATCCCCAGTAACATTTAGGTTTTATAATGGTTTTATGGAAGTCTTGTAGAGCAAATAATGGTTTTCAAGACCGTTATAAAACTAAAAATGTTACTTGGGATGAGACGGAAAACAGAAGGCAGAAGACGGGAGATGGAAGACGGAAGACAGAAGAAAAAACAGAGGTCACTTACTTACTTACTTATGGATCCTGTACACCTCCGGTGGTGCGAAGGGCCGACTTGAAAGATCTCCATCCTGAGCGTTGCCCGGCTATCGCTTTAACCTGTTGCCAGGTTAGATTTCGGTTGACTTTCTTTATTGAGGCTGCATCGTCATGAGCCTCAGGGTCTGCCTGTGCTGCGATGTCCCGCTGGGTTCCAGTCTAATGCTTATTTACAGATTTCGTTTCCGCCCCTACGTAGAGTGTGGCCGACCCAGCCCCACTTCCGATCCTGAATTTCTGTTGCTATCGGCCTCTGGTGACAACGACGATGGAGCTCGTTGTTTGAGATCCAGTTGTGAGGCCACCAGGCCCAAATTATATACCGCAGGCATCTGTTAATGAACACCTGCAGCCGTTGAGTGTTCTCCACTGATACACACCATCCCCAACAGGAGATACGGCTTTGTAAAAAATTGTCTAAAGTTTTCGTTATTCCGTAAAACTTTTGGAGGCTTTCGAGCCTCTTGGAAGGAAGCTTCCAAGCTTCCTGAAACTAGGATTACGACTAACGAGCCTAACGCTCAGAGGGGGGAGGGAAGGTTTCCCGAGGTGTGACAATTCATACAAAAAATTTAAATGATTCATGAAAAAAAGTGTGACATATGGGGCAGCGGGGTTGAAAATCGCCTATTTTTGCGTTACGTAATTAATGGATCTTCTCTTGACAGGGAGTTTCCGAGTCTCCGATGGAAGACTTCCAAGTGTCTTGAAAGGACGCTTCTCAGCATCTTGACAGAAGCCCTCTTGTAAGAATTTCGAGCATCTTCAATGGAGACTTCCGAGCCTCTTGAAAGGAGGCTTCCGAGCCTCTTGAAAGGAGGCTTCCGAGCCTCTTGAAAGGAGGCTTCCGAGCCTCTTGAAAGGAGGTTTCTGAGCCTCTTGAAAGGAGGCTTCCGAGCCTCTTGAAAGGAGGCTTCCGAGCCTCTTGAAAGGAGGCTTCCGAGCCTCTTGAAAGGAGGCTTCCGAGCCTCTTGAAAGGAGGCTTTGAGCCTCTTGAAAGGAGGCTTCCGAGCCTCTTGAAAGGAGGCTTCTGAGCCTCTTGAAAGGAGGCTTCCGAGCCTCTTGAAAGGAGGCTTCCTGAGCCTCTTGAAAGGAGGCTTCTGAGCCTCTTGAAAGGAGGCTCTGAGGCCTCTTGAAAGGAGGCTTCTGAGGCCTCTTGAAAGGAGGCTTCCAGGCCTCTTGCAAGGAGGCTCTGAGCCTCTTGCAAGGAGGCTTCTGAGCCTCTTGCAAGGAGGCTTCCTGAGCCTCTTGCAAGGAGGCGTCTGAGCCTCTTGCAAGGAGGCTTCTGAGCCTCTTGAAAGGAGGCCTGAGCCTCTTGAAGGAGGCTTCCAGGCCTCTTGAAAGGAGGCTTGAGCCTCTTGAAAGGAGGCTTCCAGGCCTCTTGAAAGGAGGCTTCAGGCCTCTTGAAAGGAGGCTTCTGAGCCTCTTGAAAGGAGGCTTCTGAGCCTCTTGAAAGGAGGCTACTGAGCCTCTTGAAAGGAGGCTACTGAGCCTCTTGAAAGGAGGCTACTGAGCCTCTTGAAAGGAGGCTTCTGAGCCTCTTGAAAGGAGGCCTGAGCCTCTTGAAAGGAGGCCTGAGCCTCTTGAAGGAGGCCTGAGCCTCTTGAAAGGAGGCTTCCTGAGCCTCTTGAAAGGAGGCTTCTGAGCCTCTTGAAAGGAGGTTTCCAGGCCTCTTGAAAGGAGGCTTGAGGCCTCTTGAAAGGAGGCTCTGAGCCTCTTGAAAGGAGGCTTGAGGCCTCTTGAAAGGAGGCTTCCAGGCCTCTTGAAAGGAGGCTTCCAGCCTCTTGAAAGGAGGCTTCCTGAGCCTCTTGAAAGGAGGCTTCCGAGCCTCTTGAAAGGAGGCTTCCGAGCCTCTTGAAAGGAGGCTTCCAGGCCTCTTGAAAGGAGGCTTCTGAGGCCTCTTGAAAGGAGGCTTGAGCCTCTTGAAAGGAGGCTTCCAGGCCTCTTGAAAGGAGGCTCTCGAGCCTCTTGAAAGGAGGCTTCCAGGCCTCTTGAAAGGAGGCTTCTGAGCCTTTTGAAAGGAGGCTTCTGAGCCTCTTGAAAGGAGGCTTGAGCCTCTTGAAAGGAGGCTTCCGAGCCTCTTGAAAGGAGGCTTCCGAGCCTCTTGAAACGAGGCTTCCGAGCCTCTTGAAACGAGGCTTCCGAGCCTCTTGAAACGAGGCTTCCGAGCCTCTTGAAACGAGGCTTCCGAGCCTCTTGAAAGGAGGCTTCCGAGCCTCTTGAAAGAAGGCTTCCGAGCCTCTTGAATGGAAGCTTCCAACCCTCTTCAAAAATTCCGAACCTCTTGAGGCGTTTGAGCCTCTTGAAAAGGGCTTCGGAGCCTCTTGAAAGAAGGCTTCCTAGGCTTTTGAAAGGAGCCATCCGAGCATCTTAAGATGAGGCTTCTGAGCTCCTTGATGGGACGCTTCCCTGAATCTTGAAAAAAAGCTTCCGACCCTCTTGAAAGAAGGCTTTGGAACCTCTCGAAAAGAAAGGCTTCAGAGTCTCTTGAAAGGAGGTTTCCGAGCTTTCAAAAACTAGGCTTCCGAGCCTCTTAAAAAGAGATTTCCAAGCCCCTTGAAAATTGTATTCCGAAGAATTCTTGAAACGGAGATCCGAGCATTTTGATCCTTTTGAAACGAGGATTCAGAGCAGGGGTTTCTGAGCCTATTGTCAGGAGCTTTACGAGCTTCTTTTAAAGAGGCTTACGAGTTGTTTCGAAAAAAGCCTTTTGAAAGAAGGCTTCCAAGGTTCTTGCAACGAAGCTACTGAGCTTTTCGGAAAAAAGCCTTCGAACCTATAGATTCTTGATTTTAGTTCGGAAGCATGTTATTCAATATTATTATTTTTTAATTAATTTTATTTCAGTGGTTTTTTATTCTTATAGTAAGTTCATCACGTATTATTCAATATTTTGTCTCGATCAGGTAGACATTTTGTCATTATGATCTTTTGTCCCACAGCCCTCCATACACTACTCTGCTTGGGATAGACAGGAGTCTTTGATCTACTGATCGCCATGCATATTATGTATAGGGATCATATGCGAATTACGTAAGCACTTATGGGAGGATGGGGGCCCCCATCCATTTTCTTACGCTCCATATAATGGGAAAAATCTTACATGGGGAGAGAGGGGTTGAAAAACACAGAAAAAATGCTAACGTAATTAGTGTACGGCCCCACAATACAAAGTTTTGGAATAAGAGATTTTAAAATATTTTCAATAGGTTTTTATTGAAATTGTTGTACATCCGCCATTACGCATTTTTGTTCGAGGTACCTCCCGGAATCAGCGAAGGTACCCCCAGGGGTACATGTACCCCAGGTTGAGAACCGCTGTTCTAAGTCATCCAAACCATCCTTGAGGTACAGTAAACAGATGTAGCCGTGGCTTTATTTACTACTCAAGCTTATAATACGTATTCAACTACAGTCAATCCTCCATGAGTCGATATTGAAGGGACTATCAACTTACGGAAATATCGAGATGTGGAATAGAAAACCTTTTTAAAGCTGCTTACCATCTCACCATGTCTCTTGATCTTCAAGAATATGTTATGGACATGGTTGAATACATATCTAAGATTGGAGTGACGCAAAAAGCTTGTGTCGTGGCTGTAGATTGCAAGTTCTGGACTCAAGGACAGTTTGGATGACCCAGAATATCTCGAAACCATCTCACTATTTCTTGTGATCTTCAAGAAAATGTTATGAACATGATTGAATACATATCCAAGCTTGGAGTGACGCAAAAAGCTTGTGTCGTGGCTGTAGATCTCAAGTTCTGTACTTAAGAACAGTTTGGATGACCCAACAAAACCATCTCATCATGTCTCTTGGTCTTCAGTAATATGTTGTGGATATGGTTGAATGTATATCCAAGCTTGGAGTGACAAAAAATGCTTGTGTCGTGGCTGTAGATCGCAAGCTCTGAACTCAAGGACGGTTTGGATGGTCTAGCACATAAAAAAAATTCAACTTGTTTTGTCATTTCTCCATTAATAATCACGAAAATAAATGGAATATATCAAATTTACTGGGTAATACTGCTTGGAAAAATTTGGGCCTGAAAGGGTTAATGTAATAGCAACTCAATCAGATTTGCAAAGAACAAAAATGATCTGATTATCGTCACAGATATGAATTACATAGTTCTCCATTACTATATACAGCAAAAAAAATGTTAATAAATGAAAACTGTTGTTTTCATCTACAGATCATCATAAGCATCGGTAGCGATACCGCGATTATATACAAAAATGCATATGCACAGATTTTAGAAGTTCCACCAAGAATCGCGTTTCTTGTTTTCACAAGATCACGTAGATCAGACCACAAGATCACTCGTTAGCATCAATAAAATTAATAATCTAAGTCGCCAACAAAACTAAAACTTGTGTTACCGCTCCGTCGATATCAAAAGTTTCGGAATCAACCACGGGAACAAAACTCTAACAAATAACTCATTCAAACAGTTGAAAATGCGCAAGTCTAAACAAAATATCCGTAGGTCAAAATTCGACAAAATACAATAATTAATTATTTTAAAAAAGGCCACCCAGTAGCTGTATAAAAGACAGCTTTTACGTGTGTAACACAAAGTCTCTTGAACTGTGATAATGTAGTTGCACGTTTGATATGTGTAGGCATCGAATTGAAATAATTAATACCTTTAAAAAACTATAACGTTTGTGTACAAGACACGACCGCTCGATGTAAACTACGTAAAACAGAGTGATTCATTGAGGAATGTACTGCTACCATGCGTAAATATTATAAAATAACTCTATGGATTTCTTATGACATTTTTTATGACACTTCTTATGACGATCAATATTCAAAATATGAAACTTGTTAAAATTTGACAATTCAAAATTAACATTTTTTAAATTACTGATATTCATATTTAAGTAATTGAGCAAAATTTGTTTTGTATAATACGAGTAGTTCAGTCAGTTAATTAAAAACTCTAACAAAAATTTCAATTTTATTGTTGTGGTCTTGAAAAGATCCAATTTATCTTCAATAATGCGTATTTTAAACCATTAATAGCAATAAAACCAAAGTCAGCTTTGATCAAGGCAACTTTAATCAGAGATATGCTTTTTATAATGGGTTTTAATAATCCAAAATCTATTCTATACGATCAATACTAATTTTACTTGTATCGAGATCAACAATTTGTTTTTCGTTTCAACCTGGACAGCATGAAAAGAATTTTAAAGTAAATCATGTTTTTGGTTGTTGTGGATTTTTTCGATTATTAAGCTACAATCGTTAGGCTGACCATATGTACCGTATTTAACTGGACAGTCCCGTTTTTTAGACCTTATTGTGTTGTCCCTTCGTAATCCAGAAAATCCTCAATTTGTCCCGTTTTTTCACTGATTCATCCAAAGTGCTTCAAAATATTATTCAAATAAATTCAATATTTTAGACAGGAATCTAAAATCAAATACATAGAAATTAATTTTTTTATGTCTTTATTAGAGAGATTTGCAGCCCCGCCGGATCATCTCTCAACGAAGAAAGTGAACGAAATCCATCAAAAAAGTGTGAGATGTTATGTTATTAGTGTTGCTTTTAAAAGAATGCTATCTATGCTGTTTTACATTTTCCATTGATCGACTTTTTTAACAGTTTAAATAGCAGTTTTAACAGTTTTTAACAGTTAATGACAACAGGTGCATCTCTGGGATATTTTTTCATACAGTTTCATTTCAATGTTTTTTTTAAAATTAAATGAAACTGTTAAAATTTGGCCAATTTCTTTAGTGGATTGAACGAAATTAGTAACTTGGTAAGCAAGTATTTCCTGAAAATCAGGTCACGCCCCACCGTCAATAAATTGAAGCGCAGGGACAGACGATCTTATTTTCAGTTTAAGCTCATTTTCGATTATTCTTTTTGAATCTTCCGAAGTATGTGATTCAACTTTTTTTCATGCTTTACCACATTTTTTTTCGAAACATTAAAAGCCATTCAAAGTATTTTTGAATAATTCGAAATCATCCAGTGTAAAAAAAAACAACGGCATGAAAAATAATTTATAAATCAACTGAACAAAATCGAGTTTAAGGCAGTTTCACACCGAGGAAAAATTTGGTCGGATTAAAGGCTAGATTCAAGTTCCTGACGTATTTTAAGGACACTACTCACGGAATCAAATTTCAAATTACTAGCGTTCACACATCACATCATTTATTACGAAAGCAACGCACAACTGTCATTTTAATATTTCAGCTTTGCTGCGTCGCAGCATGCGTGAAATAATAGAAATGACAGTTCCGTATCGAGTATACTATAGTGTGCCTTTGAAAACGCGAGTACTTTGAATTTTTGGATTCCATGAGGAGTGTCCTTAAGGCTAGTTTACACATCAGGAGCCTGGAGCCTGTTCAAAATTAGAAATCCGGCCCAATTTAAAATACAATCCGGCGGAAATCTTCGAGAGTCCGAGATGTAAACCTGCCTATAAATTGACCAGGATTTTTTTTTTACTTTTTGCCACGAAATTGCACGAGGCCCACTTTTTTTGGGAGCACATGGGAACAAAATCAATGGACAAAATTCCTGAGTTGTGAAGCTACTTTTAACGTCATTTAAATCAATTTCGATCAAAAAAGACTGTAAATTGATTAGATTTGACATATATTCTCATGCACCAACCATATTCATGAAAATAATTAAAATTATATTTTATCAATGTTCTTTCCTTGTAGAGATTTTGTTATTCTTATATTTATGGAAAAAATATTTGGCACGGCAAATCAATAATACCACCCTATTGCGCTTTTCGCATTTGCCTTTTGACATTTTTTCTTAAAACTATTTTTTCTTAGCCTTCTAATGGCCAAAACCGGCCTTAGGCAGGGACTATTGTTTGTTTTTTTTTTCAATTGTTCAGAATTGGAAAAGTTTTCGACATTGGTCAATAATAAAATCCTCATTGCATACCTACCTAAGAATAGATCAAAATAAAATTAAAAAAATCGCCGAAAATCCACAACTAACTTAATAAAATAGAATGTTATGGTGATGAATGATTCACTCTAAAATATTTCTAGTTTCTTAATGAAACTAAAAAATGAAAATTAAGCGGAAAATGGAAATTAAGCCCATCAATTTTAAAATTTCCATAGATCTTGAATTTTATCACATGGTTTTTTGACATGTTCCGTTTTGCAAGCGCGTTTGTCCCGTTTTTTCACCGAAATGATCTGGTCAGCCTAACAATCGTATAAAACCACTGTTGTTGTGGACGATTTTTGACATCTCAAGCAACTAATAGCGATCTATCTGCACACTGAGCTCGGTGCATGGTGCCTTTTTTCTAACTACGGGAGTTAGATGGGGATGTCGATTTTCGAGATTCTGCTACCGACGACAACTTTCGTGTTGTTGTGTTTGATAATCTGATCGGATAATTCTCTTTCTGCAACAATCACCACTACTGATGTCGCTGGGGCCGATACTGACGCCCTCTTTGCGATTGAATGATCTGCAGCCTTGCGCGCACAATAACTACGGACGCTACCGTGTGCAAATAATTGAAATGAAATTTGAACAAAATTTTTGAAAAATTGAGTCTCACTTCTGTGTAAAATGGTGGTTTTGAGAAGAACCGAATTTAAAAATGATTGCACCTTTTCAACTAACAGCGACAAATTTGCTGTTTTCTGATTTCTTTTAGCCAAAACGACTGAGATGCTACAGACGCCATCTTCATGACTGAATTTTCGGTTGTGTACAAAACTTTGTACAATATTACCGGCAGAAATCATATCTCTCTAATGAATTATGTTGCTTAATACGTAAAAGAGTTTGTTTTAAATTATGCGAAGCATGCGAAGAAAAATTTACTTGTTGCTGACAATGACCACTGGATGATTTTCTATAAAAGAACAGCCGCCATCGTTGTGTCCCTCCGATGATTTTGATTTTTCAAACAAATTTACTCTCAGTCAAACCCACTTTTTCTAATATAAAATATACTCAGGGGTAGCGGGGTAAAGTGAACAGGCGGGGTAAAGTGGGTCACGGCTTGTTTATCCCCTATTTATGGATTTATCGTATAATTTTCCATGCTACACCATAAATTAAGCATTTCATGCTCTCCTATTTCAAATCATGAAATATCTATTTAACAGCTAGATTTTATCAAAATTCTGCGCGCTTTCGCAAAATGCTTGTTTGATGTAATTCGACACTGTTACATTTAAGCCATGAAAACTCGGAGTTAGTAGTTCTAAACCAAAATATCGTTCACATCGTTCATTTTGCTTGTTATGAAGCGGAACTGGTTGATGTAAGATAGTTTAGGTTCTTAGTTTAGGTGTTATTTGAAAAACATGTAGCTATGGGGGTAAATTGGTCATGTTGCCTGGGGGTAAAGTGAGCAATGTTCTGACAGAGAAATGGAGATAAACTAGCTCTAATTTTAACCTTAATCGGTTTGGTTGATAGAGGGATAATCAATCAGGGGTGAAGAAAAGGGGATCTGGTCATTTACGCTCCACGCTCCAATTTCTACATTCCAAAGCGAATATTTCCATACAACGCACTGTGATATTCATATATCAATCAACTCAGTAAAAGCTCTAGTTTCTGTAAAAGAGTATAACAAGGGCCAACATTTCATCTATTTTATTAATATAGGTGCACAAAATCTAGCATTTTTGACATACCCCCAAATAATTCGGAATTTTTCCTGCGGTCAGAACATGATTTTTAACCCGTTTTTTAAAACTAGATGAATTTCCTGCCGAACCATGCCAAAACCAAAGGAACCTGGTAATATTTCACTGAGCAATGGTCAATTGAATATTAAAAAAAATCCCGCCCTATCATTTTGACCAAGCCCGGTACGTCTGCTTGTCTGTGATAAAACGAAGGGTTTATACCTGTCAGGTAACATTTTGAATATTATTGAGAATATGTATTTCTTCTTCTTCTTCTTCTTCTTCTTGGCATTACATCCCCACACTGGGACAGAGCTGCCTCGCAGCTTAGTGTTCATCAAGCACTTAAGCACAGTTATTAACTGCGAGGTTTCTAAGCCAAGTTACCATTTTTGCATTCGAATATCATGAGGCTAACACGATTATACTTTTATGCCCAGGGAAGTCGAGACAATTTCCAATCCGAAAATTGCCTAGACTGGCACCGGGAATCGAACCCAGCCACCCTCAGCATGGTCTTGCTTTATAGCCGCGCGTCTTACCGCACGGCTAAGGAGGGCCCCTAAGAGAATATGTATTTGTTTTAAAATATTTTGATCGACTTATTAGCTTTATTTACAATATTGTTCACTTTACCCCACCGCTTGACCATTTTACCCCGCCCAAAACAAAATTGAACTATTTTGTACAATTTTTAAATAATCAAAACAACATATTTAAATATTTTTTGGAATTTTTGCATAACAGACTTTGTTAACCAATAAGATAAGCTTCGACACACCTGCATTGATCAATACAATTTCTTGATAGCCACTTGATAATCAGCAGCAGTTCTTAGGGTGTCCAATTTACCCCCACCACCCCTACTTGATACTTGATGTGCTACACTGCCGTTCTACACATAATTGTCCCATGTTATTCTTGATGAAAAAATCCAAACTCGAGTCAATTTGTGCCACTAATTTCCGAACCGATTGTATCTTGAAAATAAACAAATATTTTTGGGCTGTTATGAGCACAGACAACACTTTCCCAGGACATAAAACGAAACACTTCTTGTTTAAACGGTTTTCAGTCTCAATTACCATTAAACAACAACTTCATTTTTTCAGTGGACAAACTGACTCGAGTTTGAGATTTTTCATCAATGGTAACATGGGACAATTATGCGTAGAACGGCAGTACAGCTCTTCGATGAACCTACGCCGAATGGAGTATCCTTCTCCACTGGACTCGATCCTGGGCCAATCGCTTCCAGTCGCCCTGAACATTGAGCGCCCTCAGGTCCTCTTCAACTGCAAAAAGCCATCGTGTACGCGGCCTTCCACGAAGCCTACGGCCTCTTCCGGGTTCTCTACTAAATATTATCATCGCTTGACGTTCTTCCGGCAAACGAACAACGTGACCAGCCCACCGTAGTCTGCCGTGTGGAATAAGTTTAATAATATCCAGCCCTTTATACACCTGGTACAATTCGTGATTCATGCGGCGCCGCCGGATACCGTTCTTTTGTTTACCGCCGAGTATTGTCCGCAGCACCTTACGCTCAAACACTCCGATCAGCCTCCTTTAACGTCCATGTCTCATGGCCGTATAAAGCCACCGGAAGAATCAGAGTAGTATACAGCGCGAGTTTTATTTTCGTTTGCAGACTTCGGGACTTAAGCTGGTTACGAAGTCCGTAATAAGCCCTATTTGCAGCTGCAATACGCCTTTTCACCTCGCTGGTAACATCATTATCGCACGTCACTAATGTTCCAAGATACACAAATTCTTCTAACACTTCAAATTTTTCACCATCCAGCACCATTTCGCTACCACCACCACCACTAATGAACCCACGTTGATTGCCAGCGACCTTGAACTTCGTTTTGCTGGTATTGATCGTGAGTCCAATCCTCGATGTCTCCCTCGTAAAAGGCACAAAAGCCTCTTCCACGGTACGGCGATCAATCCCGATAATATCGATATCGTCTGCAAATCCCAGGAGCATATGCGATCTTGTGATAATGGTACCGCTTCTTTGCACACCAGCTCTCCTAATCGCTCCCTCGAGCGCTATATTGAGCAGTAGATTCGAGAGTACATCACTCTGCTTTAATCCATCTGAGGTAACAAATGACGTCGATATTTCATCCGCAACCCTTACACTTGATTTCGATCCGTCCAACGTTATACGAATCAGCCGTATCAGTTTCGCCGGAAAACCATGTTCAAGCATAATTTGCCATAATTCATTCCGTTTCACTAAATCGTACGCCGCCTTGAAATCAATAAACAGATGTTGTGCAATCTGCAAGTTGTACACCCGGAATTTATCAAGGATTTGTCTCACGGTAAACATTTGATCCGTCGTTGATCGGCCCTCACGAAAACCTGCTTGGTATTCACCGACGAAGGACTATTCAAGCGGTCTCAATCTGTTGAACATAATACGGGACATCATTTTGTACGCCGAATTAAGGAGGGTTATTCCTCGATATTTGGCGCACTCCAGTCTGTGCCCTTTCTTAAATAGAGGGCAAATGAACTGCAAAATGATGGGTTGACATCAAGGAAGGAGCGCCCAACAGAGCTCTGGTCCCCACAAGTCCCTATCTCACGCTTTCACGGGTCGTCCGATGACAAAAGAAACCGCCAGCTAAGAGTTGTGTACTTAGCTGGTAGTGCAGCCTGGGCACTGTTGTCCTTTTGACATCAGCTAGAGTGAGAAGGTACGCCTCGAGCGCCTGTTCACCAGGAGGTTCGGCTCAAACAGCGTCTGCCTGGTACCCAGCGGCTGATTAACGAAATGCTGTATCGCGTCAGCTATACCTAAGGTGGCAGCCCAATCATCGCGATGTAGGTAACGCGACCCCGTTAAGGTATGGCTTTCTGAAGCCTCTCAAATACCACGAAAAATGGCGATATATTCCACTATCTATACTTTAATTGAGGAAAAACCTTAAAATTTTCAAAAATATAATTAAGGTAAAAATACTTATATGAGCACCTTTTGAAGTTAAATAACTTTTCGCTAAATAAATATGCCAAATGTCCGTTATGCAAAATGTACCGTTTCCCCGGGAATAACCAGCGTGAGGGGAAAAAGCTCATTTTCAGAGCAAAATGTAAACCAATGATCATAAGTTCTATAAAAAAAAAACCAAGATGGCTGACTTGGGGACATTGGCAAGTCAGATCACTCTCCAATAAAGACATCCTGGTGGTGCCCTTGAAATCGCGAGGTGAAAAAGCATTGGATTCCGAAAAGTTCGTCGTTAATCTGTATCACTGTTTTTGTAGCAGTGGACGTAACACGAGAAATTATTTTTCCGCCATAGAAACTTTTCGGCCCTGTGAACAAAACCACGATGACGTCACGTGCCAATTTTCAGTAAGAAGAAAACATCCGCTGCGGGTTATGTTTACAAAAAATGAACCTGCACATGAACATGCGGTGAACTAAAAAGCTCCGAGTTCACTTGAAATATTCATCGGCCCGCAGCGGATGTCACTTTTCCGGCCGATAGGAAGAAGAATAGTGGAAAAAGAAGACGCTCGTGGCTTAGTCCGTTGGCAGAAAATATTCCAAGCTGATTTTCCCAAGGATTTTACAAATGATCATATGTCGACCGATTCTGTAATTTCGATCTCATGGTTTTTATGTTCGAGGCTTATTGTTCACAAAAGATGATACTTCTCGTAGCAAAAAACGAAGGGTTTCTGAGAAGAAAAAAAACCCTATTGAGATTTTGAGCAGCGTCCGTGATTTTACACAGAATATGTTTAGGATTCGAGACTCTGAACAGAATACGTTCGGATTTTAAATAGAATCCATTTGGAATTCTAAGGGGAAGTCGTAAGTGAAACTTAACGGAATTTCGGTCGAGTTTTGGAGCAAGATGCTTTCGGAATTCGTTTGGAATCCTGATTAGAGTCTCTTTAAAACTCTGAACAGAATCTGTTTGAGATTCTGAACAAAACCCGTTTGGGATTCTGAACCCAATCCGTTAGGGTCGGATTTTTGAGCTGACTCCGTTTGAAGGTTTGAAGCGATTTCGAACAGAACACGTTCGCGTTTCTGGACAAAAGCTGTTTGGGATTTTAAGCATGAACGAAATCTTGATTTCGTTAAATATTTTTCGTATAGCGAAGTACGTTGACATAACAATTGATAGTCAACATATTTTCTGGAGGTAGTAATCCAGCAATATTTCGCCAAAATCTAACTTATTTTGAAAAATAAAAGTATTCTTATTCAGTTGTATTTCTTTAATCATATCGATTTTTTTCTACTATTAATTTATGTGAATTTAAAATTTTAAGTTCTTCACTCCGATAACGATAAAACTATTCACGATGTACATATAAAACGTGCTTCAACATCATAATGATGTTAACTTGACATGTTCCCGAGTACAGCGAAATATTGGGAATGATAATAGTAGTTTGTGCAACTAGTTGCAAAAAGATGATTTTATCAGCACGAGTTGTACGTTTATCCAACGAGACTTGCCGAGTTGGATAAATACTACGAGTGCTGAAAAAATTCAGTTTTGCAACTAGTTGCATACGCTTTTTTTTGCAGTGACGAGAAATGGCCCTTTATATAATAAATCTGTACCAAACCGGTACAGACAGATTTACTTCACATGATTATTCGTGGTACCAATAAATTATGTTGCTGTAGAGAACAATCGTATTTCATATTATCGTGCTCATTGCATAGTTCGACAAGGTTTGAAGCGATAGTTGTACTCGCTTTTGGAAAATTATGATGTCATGCTCATCTAACTATTTCATTTATTACGAGGCGCCGAAAATACACTATTTGAGCACTTACCCAAGCTAATTCAGCAAAATGTAGTCATGTAATTGCTGTTCTGATGTGGATTTTCCATTATAGCACCCAAATGAGTGCTATAATGAACTTTATGCAACTAATTTGAGTTGCATAATGTTCATTAAAGCACCCATTGCGTTGGTATGGAAAAGTAGGCCGTTTTATCACTCAAAGAGGAACTGTAAACCAGGTATTATGATCAGTAATTGCAAACAAGACGTTTCACTTAGAACAAAATGCACACAAAATTATCGTCAAGGAAACGTCGCTAGATACAATGTGAGTGGACAATCGGCAAATGGATCGACAAAAACAAATGGCGATAGTGTGGAAACGTCAAAAACAAGCAAAATTGATTGAAGCGTCATCAGTGGACGATGGACCACCTACAAAAAAAATAATTCACCGTTGAAAAGGGCATCTCACAATAGACTACTCATATTTCATGAGTACCTTCACGTTGGCTTTCAACCATCACTCCTATACGCCATTCAATTCAACCCGGCGCTTGGGTGCATTGTCTAGGTTCGAATCCAGATAAATATTTTTTTTGTTAAATAAACGAGATCACAGTAAACTCAAATTACTAGGGTCGGTAAATTTTTACCTACTTTTCAAACAACTGAGCGTTCGGTAATGAGTCCAGTAATTTTCTGCATTACCGAACGCTCAGTAATGAAAAATTAATATGAACTGTCAAAAATTGCTGTTTCCTCGGTAACAAGTTGACGACGTGTTCAGTAATGTTATAACCGGAAATGGCAATAAAATAGCAGGGCGTCGGTAAAAATTTAACAACAGATGCGGTAAAATTTTATTTTCATACTGATCGATCGGCAAAAAGATATTTTTTTTGGATTTCGTAATTGACAATGGAAAATAAAGTTATAGAAGAGAAGAAAAAAAAACATTATGCGCAACAAAAATGCATGTCTAGCAAAAATTACGCAATTAGGATCGCAATTTCTTTTCCTCTAACTTCCACTACAATTGAAGTGAAAGTAAAAGGATGAAAGTATAGCGATCTCAGAACTCTGTACAAATTTCATGAATTTAGGGACTGATGTTTCACCCCAAACTCCAGAAAAATATTATGCATGAAGAATCTTTGTATTCTTTTTTGTTTTATCTCATGTATCTCAGTAAAATAATAATTTACTGAGCTAGAACTGCATCCTCAGCATCCTCCAAGAAGACCCATAATGAAGTTCCGCGGGGAATTGAAGGGCGCTAGGGATTGCTATCAAAGGGACCGATAAACTCTGACCATATTCAGAAACAGATGTGCTTAGTTAGACCAATGAATCAGAAGTGCAGGTATCCGTGATGGTTCAGTCGATGAACATTGTTATAAGATTTTTCTGGATCATTTTACTTAAAAATAAACGAATCCACATATTTTGGAAGACCTTATGGAATTCTCGTATAACCCAAAATGTTTCCAACTTTATCTCAATCTGTGAAGTTCTTGGTGGGAATTAAATATAAAACGCAATTTCAAAATAAAAATAATGAAATAAACTGAACTATTTTCAATCGATAATAATAAACAATGATGGCGGAATCCAATTCTAGTAGGCATGTAGAATGCCAGCATACTACGAAACAAACGAGAAAATTTTTAAATTAATTTTCAGTAGGCTTGCAAGGGATGCTAGATTTTTCAAAGCATGACGTAGAAAACAAATTTGTCCCCCCCCCCTACCTTACTAAGGACGTAATTCTAATAATCCCTGAGTTTCTGTTGCCACCTGAAAAGTAACCGAGTCGTGCATACATGCCACTTTAAACCTAAACATTAAAAATGTCATTTTGCTCCTCTGTCGCCACACAATCCTTCGTGTAAACTTCGAGGCCACATTCTGCTCAACACTCGGGTTGTCCCCGACGGATCTCCAGTTGCATTTACAGTTTCACATTTCAAAGGCCAAGAGCGCCAAGAGAGTTACACAACCAACGACGATTGAAAGCAAAATAAAAACCACCAAGGAACGAGCTGCGGAAAAAAAACTCATACCCGACTGATACTAGGGTAAAATGCACCAATGTTGGACCTACCATAAGTAATTGATTACTAATCACATACGTACTTTGCTTAACCGGATATCTTTAATCAATTGTTTTGTAAATAGATGAAAGGAAAGATAAAAAATACATTTCAGACCCAGAAGTGCGGGAATCAAAATATGTCAAAAGAACCAATGCACCTCGCCTACTACGGTGTCGTCGTCTGTGCTCGCGTTTCGCGTGAAGTCGAGTTTCGACTTCAACGTTTCTGCATACGAAACGAAACTGGGACCGCAATGGAAGAGAGACGGCGAAGGAAAAAAAATCTAAAAACCTATCCTTTCCTCTGTACGGCGGAGATAGAAGGAACAACGCTGCGAGTGTGGCGAAGACCGTCTGTCTGACGAGCTGAGTCTTCTAAAAGTGGTAACACGAGACCAAAGCTGACGACGACAACAACGACGACGACGATTCTCTCGTGTGACTTTATGGTTTATTTAAATGACTTATTGTGGTTGCCGTGGTTGCTGCCCTCTTCCCTGTTCCGGCGGTCTTGCACTCCGCGCGCGGTTCGATCCGATGATTGCTTTTGTCTTCTCTTTCTATTGTGCCACTCGATGGAAGTCCTCCTCAGCTTACTCCAATCCCTCAGAAGGGGAAGGTGTCAGATGTTGTAATACGACGGAGTTCTGTCTTCCGTCGTGCCGTGCCAACCAACAACGAGCGCGCGCGCGTTTCTTCGTGTTCGGAACCCGGGCCTCAGTTTATGAGATGTAGATCACGACAGCGACGACGGAGACGACCGCCAAGAGGACTCGCGTGTTGAAACACATCTTGACTCGAGTTGATAAATAAGATGATGATGACGCCGCGGCGCGGCGCTTCACGAGATAATCCCAGTTGGCTTATGGCGAGAAAGGTCAAACTTTCCTCGCATGCTGCGATGATAGTGGAGCATTGCCAGTGGATAATTGCGTCACTTCAACGGTGCAGAATCGAAAGTGTTGCCACTGTAAGTGCGGTAATGCAAACACGTGCCAAACAGCGCGCGAATTGTAGTCAGTCAGTCAGCCAGTCAGTTAGTGAGCCAGTAGCGAGTGACGACAACTCGCAGCGATAATGACGCCGCGTGTGTGAGTAATGGAGAAAACGCGCGGTGCTAAATATTTGCACGGCACATCTGGCGGTAACTCACGTTCGGATTTTACGAGATTTGTTGTGGCGAATCCAAGGAACGGAGGCTTTGTTATCAACCGACAACGAACGGTGCAACACAGTACAGTTCCACCGAGTGACAGAGACTACAAATCACTGGAAACTGTCACATTCCGGAGTGGAATTCTTTTAAAGCTCGGTAGGGCACATATCGTTGCACGTGTTTTTTTACAAGCCTGGCGGCGGCGCAATTTATTTAATTCAGCCTAACGTTTTGAGATGTCTTTCGGTTGAAGGTAGTATCTAAAACCAAAATTTAAAATTGACTCTGCCTGAATGGTCCAAGAATTTTAAAATCCGTCTATTTGTGACTAGAACTGTGCGCAGGTCATATCATCGGCGGCGGCGAGGCATTCACTTTTGGCCCGGCGGCAGTGGCGTAAGCCGGCGTGGATGAAAAAATCAATTTCTCTTCACACGGGTTTTGGGAATCGGGCGGTTTCTGATTTACACTGTACGAAACGCCCGTATGAAAAAGGGCATCAGTGGATTTAAATTGCAATATTCTACATTTGCCGACAATCAAACAGCACTCTGTTATGTCCTCGATGAAACCTGATGAAAGTTTTTTTCTCCGAAATATTAGGCAACGGAATTTTTTCCTATGATAATTTTAATAACTACAACTCCAAAAATTAATTCTACCCCAACAAACATTCACTAGCTTAACTAACATCAGTGTGATTATTCAATTAGGCGCTGTGTTGAATTATTTCTGGACTTCTGCTCAAGCTTTGTTCACACAGTTTTGAAAAAGTTATTCAGCAACAACATCTCATTATGAAGAACAACTTTATTATCTGTTACGTTAAAATAATTTCTTCGAAAATAATATCGCATCGAGGAACAATGCGATATTCAATCGATCAAGATCTCCGTTGAACGTATGTTGAAGCAAGTCTATTTTCATATAACCATTTTAAAATTTTCCTAATTCGGGTCTCGAACTGCTGACATTTGATCATCCGATGGCTACGATGGCCGCGCCATCCTTGATTTGTTAGTTATGGATCACTCAATACATAACATAAATAATCTTATTGCTGAATAAGAGACATAATTGGACTTTTATTCAACCACGCTTTGCGAAGGAATTCCTGAAACAACTTTGGAAAAAAACTCATGAAGGCATAAATTTTTAGAAGAATTCCTATAGGAAAATCAGAAATAATATCTTAAAGAAATTCCTTATAAAACATACCAATGAATTTTTGTAAAATATCTTGGCTGTGCATATGTACAGCACATGTTTCGAAATGTTCAAATTGATATGAAATTTGCGAAAAAGAATCCACGTGTCTTGGAGGGACACGAACCCTTTACCTCCTACTCTCTAGATAGGCGTGATAACCCCTACACAACAAGACCACTTAAAGGTCACGTTTGCGGAAAAGCCATCAGAATCCGAGTACCAACCTCCACCGCGGTTAGCTCTTTTTTGCAAATTGAATATCTTTCGGGTGCTTGATTTGTCCAATCTCACATGTGCTATTTACAAAAAAAAAGTGGTTTTCGTACGGCCGAGTTGCCGAATAATAGGGTTTCTTACCCCATTCCCGGCCTAACATGCGCACGACAGCATTATTTAATTGATATTTATGACTAGAAGCTACTTTTCCTGAATTTTGTGGGCCGTGTAAAATTGCGATGGGGTTCACCTCTGCTTAAAAAATAGTTATTCTTACTAAAAACCGCTCAAAAAAGCTTTTATTTGATTTAAATTAACATGGTGCAGCACTCATTTCAGTCATAGGCGATTGCTTATCTGGCATACCCCAAGTCTCTTCGGCATACGCAATATTTTACTCAATCTCTCAACATCTCACTCTCATTCTCTCTCTCGGGACGGTAGAAAATGCGACGTAAACAAAAATATGCACGTTCCACGATAACGTGATGCCAGATGGTATTATTCATAATAATTTTTATTTGGTTGAGAAGATATATGCACTCATCCAAATTCCTTCCAAATACTTGAAAAAATATTGTTTTTAGTCTTTGAAATTGAAATAATTATAAATAACATAAAAGCGTCAACGTTTTAGACAGTTTTCCTATTAACGATGAAGGATTATCTTCATACTAAAATAAGACTCATGGCCTTTTGGCAGCACTGTACAGCTAGAAGTTCTTGGGCCGAGGTGATTTTTTGTTCGGTTTGAGGATACATTTTTAAATGTATTCAAATATGTTTATATAAGACCTAGTGATACGAACAATTATAAAAGATTGAAGTGCGTGATTTTAGCATTATTGTGTGGTGATAAACAGCCTGATGCAATGGTTGTATCGAGCACTGTGACGTCTTTCAGGTAGGTGTTTATTTGATGATACCGTTTTGTAAAAGTGGAAATAATCACTCCGGCTCAGTGGTGTTGCAACGAAGAGCAAAAGTTTTAAATCTACATTTTTATTTTCTATAATTGGATCGATTAGGAGTGAAAGGAGTGAAAGTGGTTGAAAAATATTGAGTATTGTGCGCGGTAAATGTGAGACTTTTTTAAATTATCAATCATAAACCTACGGATACCAAACAGCATAAATCATAAGTTTTCTGTGCAGTGAGCCGGGAATGGGGTCCATTGGCCGAAGTAGTGATTTACCCTATGCAATTAATTCTTAATAAAAGTCTATTTCAAGGGAGGAGTATTCAATGGGGGTACGATGCTGGGTCATTAGAGCGAAGGCCGTCAGTCCCGAAGGTCATTTGGCCGTTAGGCCGAATGAGAAGTAAGAAGGGAGAAGTGAGAGGTGAGAAATGATAAAAACTCAGATTAATCCACCTAGCGGTGATGATGCCTTTCTCGTGCGGTAAAAAATAGTATTTTGGGCATTACTTCTGAGCCCATCGTCCGATCGGGCAAATTTTCAATAGGAAATAATGAGACAAGATTCTGCGTCGAATGCAGCCTGTTGCGAGGAAATCGGTTCAGGGTAAGTGCATTCAAAGTGAGCTAGATTTTTTTACGAGCTTTTTTCTGAGAAAAGTATTTTGGCCATAACTACCAAGCCCATTGTTCGATCCGTCCAATTTTCAATAGGAAACAGTGAAGCAGAATACTGCGTCGAATGCAACCTGTTGTGAGGGAATCCGTTTAGGGTAAGTGCATTAAAAATGAGCTAGACTTTTTTACGCGCTTTTTTATGAGAAAAAGTATTTTGGCCATAATTTCCAAGCCCATAGTCTGATCCGGCCAATTTTCAATAGGAAACAATGGGGCAGAATACTGCGTCGAATGCAACCTGTTGCGAGTAAATTGGTTGAGGGTAAGTGCAAAAAAAGTGAGCTAAACTTTTTGCTCTTTTGGTGCGCACACACACACACACACACACACACACACACACACACACACACACACGGGGGCAGCAGGGACTTTGTCCAAGGGCTTGACGACCCCTCCCCATGGCCACTGCGAGTTAGACCGGGACCATCGTCCCTAACCCCTAATCCCAAGGCGTCAAGCGACCCGTGCCGAGGGAATGCATGGCCAGGGGTGAAATAATAAGCTAGGCCTTTAACGGAGCCTGTGGGGTACCTGGGCACCCTCCACAGTAATTGTCCCTTACCGCGTTATGCTGGGCTCTGGCGTGGTGGACCTCTTTTCCCGAGCAACTCGTGGGACCAAAATGGAAAACCAAGTCAATTCTTCAATTAGTGGTAGTAGTGTAGGCGACAACCCCTTCGCAAGAGGTGGGTTGTTCAGGTCTCCGCCTAGGAGGCCAGAGGCAATAGTCGGCAGCTCAGTGCGCAGCGCCAGCGTGGGTCACTCAACCTTCCTCTCGGCTATAAAAACGCCGGTAGGGGTTATTGACGGCCCATGGCTTGTGGAGGCGATGAACCGCAAACGCGATGGGCTTTCGGCCTTCGAGGTGGCGACGGAACAGCTGGACGCCATCATCGACTTTGCGTCATCGAAGCATAATATCAGCAAGGACCTCAAGAGGAGCTTGCAGAAACTTCGAAAGTCGATGCTGGACGCCAAGCTGGAGAGGGCGGTCGGGACGGCCAAGTGTAAACCCGTGAAATCGGTGGAGTCGAGGTCTACCCAGACTGAGGCCCAAGGATTCGCGGACTTGGGCAAGGTCGAATCGACCGAAGGCGTGCCAGCTAAGACGGTGGTGCCAAAGTCTACCCAGACTGAGGCTCAAGTATTTGCGGGTACGTCGGGGGTGACTGCTCCAACGGAGCAGACACAAAAACGGGGGAGACAGTCTCCAGGGGATGAGCTCCCTGGGGCCGCTCCAAAACGCGGAGGGTTACTACCCCGAACAAGGGTAGTGGGGCTGGGAAGCTGAACCCCGGTCAGGTACCTCCAAAACCGGGGGAGGAAGGACCTGGAAAGGTCCGTCCACTCAGGCAAGACGGTGGTAAGGGGTTACGGCAGGCTGAAAGTTCTCAGCCGCACCAGACCAGGGAAATAGAGGGGAATGACGCCTCCTGGACCCTGGTCAAGAACAAGAGGAAACCGAAGACGTCAAGGGCCGAAAAGAAGGCCCAGGCGAATGAGGGTAGCAAGAAGTCTAGGGTAGGCGCCAATCGCTCCAGGGGCGATGCCCTAGTCATCACGGCGGACTCGGATGTTTTGAAGGCGATGAGGAGTGACGTCAAGCTCGGTGAACTCGGCGCCGACGTACGTCGAATAAGACGTACCCGGATGGGCGAGATGATACTCGAGCTGAAGCGGGGCGTCTCGCAAAAGGGCGCCGCCTACAAGAAGTTGGCGGAGGAGGTCCTAGGCGAGACGGTCAAGGTGAGGGCACTCACGACGGAGGTGAATCTAAGGGTTAAAGACCTGGACGAGATCACTGAAGTCGAAGAGCTCATCACGGCACTGCGGCGACAGTGTGAAGTGGAGACGCCCACCGCAGCCGTTCGGCTACGGAAAGGTCCGGCAGGGACGCAGGTAGCATTGGTTCGGCTATCTGCAGCGGACGCCTCCAAGGTAGTCAAGTTAGGGAGCGTCAAAGTGGGATGGTCGGTATGCCCTGTGCGCATATACGAGCAACCCGAAGTTTGCTTCAAGTGCCTGGAACCGGGGCACAAGCAATGGGACTGCAAAGGCCCTGACAGAAGCAATCTCTGCCGACGCTGCGGATTAGAGGGACATAAGGCACAATGCTGCACGAACCCTCCCAATTGTTTGATTTGTTCCAGCAAAGCTGTGAACAGCAAGCACCCCATGGGGGGTTCGATGTGCCCGGCGTTTAAGCGTGCTGCAAAATCAAAGTGCAGGTAACGCAGCTGGCTTGCTCGGCCTCGCCCGAGTGTTTGGTGTGCGCAGGTTTAGAGGAAACGGCGGAACACGTGTTGTTCGTGTGCTCACGTTTTCGCGCAATGCGTGACCACATGCTTGCCACATGTGGTCTGGACACTACCCCGGACAACTCAGTTCGGAGGATGTGTAAAGAAGTTGGAACGCCGTTTTATCGGCTATCGCCCAAATCGTCTCGGAGCTACACAGAAGGTGGTGCGTGGACTCAAGGATGGCTAGTTCAGGCGCAAATAAGAGGTGGTCCAAGGGATCGGAGTCGGCTTGATGGGTCATCCCGGTGGTCATGCTCTGTGGTCGAACTCGATCCTTTTATCGAACAAGTGGCCGCGCGAAGAACAACATGGTATCGTCGCTTTCGCGGCGTCGGTCAACCAGGGCGGGTTCCGAGCCCGAGGACGGAAAGGGGTCCTCGTCAAGGCTGGGGCAGGCGTAGGCCTCGCGTCGGCAAGTCCCTCTGTGTGCTGGCGAATAGGCCCTATCGCAGAAAGGTCAATTTGGGGTGCACGCGGCATCATCATTCTTGATACCAGTCGTGCAGAGGGAAGCAGGCGCGAAGTCGACCCTGCCCACCTTCCGAGGACATAGGGCGTGGTAAGGCCACCTGGAAAGCCGGCAATGCGCTGGCACGATACCATGGTGTTCTTCTAAAAAAGCGAGTCACGATGTTCGATGCTGCAAGGACACGCAGCTAACCTCGAGGGTGCGTCATGCACTGGCCCCCCTTTGAAGCATTACTTTCTGGTTGTACCGATGGGCTTGGCGGCAATGGAAACGGTTTAGCTGGTCGGGGATGCAGTCCTGCCTCCCTCATTGGAGGTGGCCCCTAACCCAGCACTTCCTGGTCAACCCAGGATGTCTGTTGAGCAGATTCCCCTCCATTGTTTAGGAAGAAAAAAACACACACACACACACACACACACACACACCTTGAGGCATCTAGGAGTGATGATCGACGACCGGTTGAATTTCAACACCCATGTAGACTATTCCTGCGAAAAGGCATCTAAAATGGTCAGTGCGTTTGCAAGGATCATGCCGAACGTGGGTGGTCCTAAAAGCAGCAGTAGACGTCTTCTGGCAGCAGTAGCATCCTCGATACTGAGGTACGGAGCTCCAGCCTGGGGAGCTGCGCTCAAGACGAAACGTAACCGCAGAAAGTTGAACAGCGTATTTCGCCTAATGGCCGTTCGAGTCGCGAGTGCGTACCGAACCATTTCCTCGGAGGCGTTAATCGTTATCGTAATCGTAATCGTTTGCATTATCGCAGGGATGATTCACCTTAGCAGAGGATATAGAGTGCTATAAACGGAGAGATATCAGAAATGTGAGGAAGACGGTGAGACTGGACTCTATGGTGAAGTGGTTGTAGGAGTGGGACAATGCGGATAATGGAAGGTGGACCCACCGGCTCATCCCCAATGTGTCGACGTGGGTGTATAGGGAGCATGGAGAGGTGAACTTTTACCTCACACAGTTCCTTTCCGGACATGGCTGTTTCCGTCACTATCTGCATCGGTGTGGCCATGCGTCATCGCCATTCTGCCCGGCGTGTATCAACATAGAGGAGACTCCAGAACACGTGGTATTCGATTGCCCAAGGTTTGCGGAAGTACGTAGAGGAATGCCTGCCCTACGGGCGGACAACATCGCAGAGCGAATGTGTCGCGATGAGAATACGTGGAATGCAGTAAGCAGAGTCGTGACGCAAATACTGTCAGAGCTGCAGCGTCGATGGAGAAGGGACCAGCAAATAAGCGTCGGTTTGGAGCGAAATCCAGCACAGTGAGCAGTGTTTGGTTTCGGGTCGTCGGGGCGCCAGCGAACCGGAAGTCTTCTGCCAACCGGAATCGTTGGACCGACCTCGGCACTTGAATTGCCAACCTGCTGAAGAAAGAAGAAAGAAGAAGGAAGTGCTTCGGGTATGTAGGGCACCGCCAGTGCGGACGTTATCCACCACCGGAACTGTCGGACCACCTCTGCAACCCGAAGACGAAGACGGCGCAATGCGCGAAAGCGTCCCCTGCGATAGCCGCCGGTAGTCGGGGCACCATCAGTGCGGAAGTTTCCTTCACCGGAACTGGTGGACCACCCTCGACGCCGGGGAAGTCAGGAGGATTCGAGTGAGGAAGTTTGCGGTACGACCGCCGAGGGATCAAGACAACGTAGCAGTGGATCTCAGCAAGCCAGTCGGCGAACTAGCCTAAGCTAGGGGCCGGAATTTTAGAAGAAGTGCATGAGCACAGTCCCCCGGAAGTAGTCGCAGCATCCAGTGGTCCCGGGGGGATCGAGGCAAGGAAGATAAGGGACCCGGTTTATCCGGGAGGCACATTTTTAGCAGGTCGGGAGGAACCCATCCCTGTTCGCCTTCGAGCATAGTGTGGATGCTCGAGGTGTCTGTCGCGCAGATTTTTGATGGCCTTTAACACTTGTAAAAAAAAACACACACACACACACACAGACATCACCTCAATTCGTCGAACTGAGTCGATTGGTATATAACACTATGGGTCTCCGGGCCTCCTATAAAAAGTTCATTTTTGGAGCGAACATATAGCCTTTACGTATAAATAGTATACGAGAAAGGCAAAAAGGTGTAATATGTGAGAACCCGACCAGTTAGTCATAACAAAATTTTATCACAATTATATCAATATGTGTTACAAATAACAAAACTTGCAATAATTTTGTTATAAATTCTCTGCCAAAGATGGAGGAAAGGAAATTTCATGATCGTTGTAACATGATTATAACAAAATGTGTTATGTTTATTTCTACCGAAAAAAAACCTACATTTTTGGTAGATAGGAATTAAAAAACGAAGGTACCACCTACAGTATAATATGAACCTACATTCAAAGTTAATTGCCTACATTATGGATAATCATAATCATTTCAAGAACATAATTTGTTATAGTATAAGCTATTTTCACCACTTTTTATGTAACACAACGAGTTATATTTTTGTTCAATAAATAACATATTTAGTAATATTTTTGTTAAAACTAGAAGAGATTTTGTTACAATTTTTGTTATTTTAACTACTAATGGTACATGTTTTAAAACAACCGCTGTTATAAAAAACTGCTGTAACAGAATAACAAGGTCTGATATAAATCTGTTACTATCTACTGGTCGGGAAGTGAGTAGCAAGAAGATAGAAGTAAGAAGCGAGAAGCGAGAAGTTTGAAGAAAGAAGCGAGAATTGAGGAAGTGAGAAGTAAGAAGTGAGAAACGAGAAGTGAGATGTGAGAAGTGACGAATGAGAAATTAGATACGATAAGTGAGATTTAAGATGGAAGAAAAGTGAAAAATGAGAAGTGTGAAGTAAGTAGTGTAAAGTGAGAAGTGAGGAGTAAAAAGTGAATAGTGAGAAGTAAGAACTGAGAAAAGCCTGAAACTGAAAGGGGCCCTCCTTAGCCGTGCGGTAAGACGCGCGGCTACAAAGCAAGACCATGCTGAGGGTGGCTGGGTTCGATTCCTAGTGCCGGTCTAGGCAATTTTCGAATTGAAAATTGTCTCGACTTCCCTGGGCATAAAAGTATCATCGTGCTAGCCTCATGATATACGAATGCAAAAATGATAACCTGGCTTAGAAACCTCGCAGTTAATAACTGTGGAAGTGCTTAATGAACACTAAGCTGCGAGGCAGCTCTGTCCCAGTGTGGGGATGTAATGCCAATAAGAAGAAGAAGAAGAACTGAGAAGAGAAAAATTAGTGGTGTGAAACGGGAAGCGAAAATGAGAAGCGAGAAGGAAGAAGTAAGAAATGGAAGAGGAGTAAGATGTGCGAAGTGAAAAGTGAAAAGTGAGAAGTGAGGAATAAGAATCGAGAAATGAGAAGAACGAAAACGGTAGCGAGAAGTTAAATGTGGGAAGTGTGAAATAAGGAATGATATAAGAGTATGAAGAAGTAAAAGGTTTGCAGTGGAAAGTGATTTTACAAAAGTGAAAGTGAGAAGTAAATAGTGAGCAGTGTGATGTGAGAAATGAGAAATGAGCAATAATATGTAAGATGTGAGATGTGAAAAATAAGAAACAAGAAGGGAGAAGTGAGAAGGTAGAAATGAGAAATTAGAAGTGAGAAGTAAGAAGCGAGAAGTGAGAAGTAAGAAGTGGGAAGTGAAAAGTGAAAAGAAGGAAACGGGTAGTCATAAGTGAGAGGCGAGAAGTGAATAGTGAGAAGTGAGAAATGAGATAAATATGTGAGATTTGAAAAATGAGAAGTGAGATTTAGAAGTGAGAAACTCGATACAAGAAGTGAGATGTAAGATGTGAGAAGCGAGAAGTGATAGGTGAGAGCCGGGAAGTGGGTTGGAAGTGACAAATGAGAAGTGAGAAATTCAATACGAAAAGTGAGATGTAAGATGCGAGAAGTGAGAAGTAAGAAGCCAGAATTGAAAAAAGCGAACTGAGTTGTGAGAAGTGAGGAGCGAGAAATGAAAAGTAGTAATATGTGAGATGTGAACGCAAGAAGGGTGAAGTTAGAAGATAGAAGTGGGGAGTGTGAAGTGAGAAGTGAGAAGTGAGAAGTGAGGAGCGAGAAGTGAGAAGTGAGAGGCGAGAAGTGAATAGTGAGAAATGAGATAAAGATGTGATATGTGAAAAGTGAGAAGTGAGAAACGAGAAGTGATAAGTGAGAGCCGAGAAATGAGAAGCTATAAGTGAGAAGTGAGAAATTTGATACGAGAAGTGAGATGTAAGATGTAAGAAGTGAGAAGTGAGAAACGAAAAGTGATAAGTGCAAGCCGAAAAGAAGTGAGTTGTCAGAAGTGAGATATGAGAAGTGAGGAGTGAGAAATAAAAAGCAATATGTGAGATGTGAGAAGTGAGAAGCAAACAGAGAGAAGTTAGAAGGGAAAAGTGATGTGAAAAGGGAGAAGCAAAAAATTGAGAAGTGAGAATCGAGAAGTGAATAGTGAGAAGTGAGATGTAAAAAGTGAAAAAATAGATAAAAATGGGAGATTTGAGAAGTGAGAAGTGTACCACGAAAGTTTGACGTCACACGTTTTATTGCTTGGATTGCAATCGTGACGTTACGCTCGTTTGACTACACTCGTCTTCGCCTCAGCTCGTCTATAGAACCAACAGTGTCTATAATCTAGACTATTTTCCGATTTGGGTACAATATTTAGACCACTACCCGGGATGCGGGTGGTCGTCGAGCAACTCGATAGCATTATCGAGTTCACAAGCAGAAGGCAGAACATCAGTAAGAAACTTAAACACAACCTGCTGGTGCACCACCGTGGTGTTCGAGTCGTAAGACAAGAACAGGACGCTTTTATCAGGTGCCACAACTGAGGTCTTCTCCTTCGTTGGAAGATCGAATATGGCCGAAGAGGCGATTGATTTCGTCCTGACGGCCAACGAGGAAAAGACTGCGCCTAACCAAAAACGGCTCAGGCAGCAAACCGGAGAAGATTCTCAGAGCAAAGCCAAACAGTAGGCAGGTCGGGTTGTAGTGGAGCCCGTAGGGCCCCAAAAAGCGAAAGTCACCAACCAGACGCAAGTCGCCGGGCCCCAAGAGGGTACCTGTCGGCCAGTGGCATCGGCACAAGCGACCGAAAATCCCTGGCAGCTGGTCAGTAGCTCAATCCGTAATGAAAGTTAAGGACAGAGTACAGGCCTTGTTGGAAAACTGATAAGCATCTTTGCAGACGACTGAAAAGCTTACGAATATAGGCTGTATGAATTGAACGAGTTCACAAAGTACATCAATCAAAATTTATTGAATTTGAACATATGCAGTTTATATTTTATTTTGCCCGTTATTTCACTTAGTAAGATAAGGGCGCCCAGAAATGTTTCGCCAAGGGTGCTAAGACTCCACGATACGGTTCTGGATGTCGAATATGTATACATGTCTACCTCTAACCCGATTGTTTTCCATGTCCAATAGACTAATTTGGAATCCAGAATTAGATATGTTTTCCCTAATTTATCTATCTATCTATCGATAACTTCTTTGGCTATCAAGATAAACAGATAAGTAAGCTCACATGTCTTACTGTGAAACCTTTCATGGCCAATATAATTTAATCGACACCGCCAGGCCAGCGTATCCATCAAGTAGCTGAGCTTCCATTTAACCTCCTGATCCCAATCCGTTGCGATGGATGAACGATGATGGTTGGAAGTGCACCGATCCGCGTGACCTGCTGCTTCTGTTTGATTAGCGCGCGCGAAAAAGGGCTTTCAACTCATTTTCAATCCCATTACTTATTGCTCTCCGGCCATTTCAGTGTTTCCCATCCCGTGCCGTGTGCGATCGTTGATGGAAGAAAGGCTCCAAGTCTGAGGAGATAAAAAAAAAACAAGAACAACCGAACGGGTCGGGTGCGGTGCTGCACCAGGTAATACCAATGATCGAGAGTATATTAAGGCCAATTTCGATCGACCCATCGGGAACGGGCGAACAACGATTGAACGTCGACGTGCGCAAACGGGGCCCTGCTCGAAAGGGGTCAATTTCGATTCCTATCCTACACAGCCTACACTGCGTCATCGCCAACCGGCCGCGTCATCGAGACTATACTTGCGAGAGCACACGAACAGTACTCTTCGGAACGAATCTCTTCTCTGAAGGAGCATGTAACGTACGGCCGACCAAAGGTACCTTCCCATACCACCTGAAGGAATACTTTTATTAATCTTTTTGCGCAGCGTCATCATCATCGCTCATCGCCCAGCAGTGCGAGTGCGAGGCGGGATGAAACGGGCTTCTGGCCATAGCCGACTCTTCTGATACTTTAGGACCACTCATTGTGTGAATGGCTTATAAGAAACTCGAAATGAATATCTAACGCTGCCAGACGCTACATAAGGGACTCTATGGAATGGGCATTGGCATTCTAAACCGTTCTTTAGGGTTCTACAGTGGCAAGTTCAAAACAAATGATTTTCTAAATCCGATCACGTTTGTACTCCGCTCTCCCCTATTCTGTGCGCAGAGACCTAAATGAAACCAGAAAAGGTCATCAAACTATTTATTATACGGCGGTTGCGGTTCGGATTGGCTATCCCACTTTGAGCAAGTCAACAGCTTCCAACTTTACTCTCCCGACGCTGCGTGTTGGCTTGTGTGGAAATGGTTCGCAACGCCCGTCCGGTCCACATACGCAAGATCTGATCCACTTCGGGATCAGATGATGGTCGAGATTATCGCTGCTGGGCCACGGGCGGGTCCTCGAGCGCGGCGATTGGCTTTTGCTTTCGTTCTTCGGCCGGCATCGGCAACTTTCTGACTCCACAGCTATGGGAAGACCCAAAATAAACTCATTTCGAGCAGACGAAAAAAAAGCGAGAAACAAAACTGGTCCCAAAAGTGGATTTCGCTCGATTTATTGTGTGTTTAAATACGGATACCAATATGGGTATTTGGGTTGCAATCCATCCATCGGTGTTTACCAGCGAATCGGCAGCCCATCAGCCAGTCAGAGCTTTGAGCTTTGTTAAGGGTACGCAAAAGGCTGGTTGAAAGGCTCAAATCTTTAGTTCACGCAGCTTTTCTGTGTTTTGATCTGCAGATGCTCAACAGCCTTCTTGTATGGTTTCCCTTTAAGGCCAATATTGCAATCCTTTGGGGCGTGCGGAGCGTTATCCAGACTTGGTTACGGACTACACACATTTTCGAACAAACCATACCAAAACGTCACTATGGACTGGGGAAAGGGTTGCAAATTGTTAATTTTATTTTTATGTTACGTAAATTGCAAGTTTATCCGCAAAAGTAAAAAAACCATTCGAACTTATAACTGTTGTGCAAGAAACGCCCTTTCACGTGTTTCCGACACTAAATTTAATTCTTCCAATTTTACTAATTGGCATTACACCACTGAGACCAGTCTGGACCCTGTTCGGGATTCGAACCGAATCCTGTTTGGGATTCGAACCGAATCCTGTTCGGAATTCGAACAGAATCCTGTTCAAGATTCGAACCCAATCACGTTCGGGATTCGAACCGAATCCTGTTCGGGATTCGTACCGAATCCTGTTCGGGATTCGAACCGAATCCTGTTCGGGATTCGAACCGAATCCTGTTCGGGATTCGTACCGAATCATGTTCAGGATTCGAACCGAATCCTGTTCGGGATACGAATCGAATCCTGTTCGAAATTCGAGCCGAATCCTGTTCGGGATTCGATCCGAATATCCTGTTCCGGATTCGAACCGAATCCTGTTCGAGATTCGAATCGAATCCAGTTTGGGATTCGAACCGAATCCTGTTCGGGATTCGAACCGAACCCTGTTCGGGATTCGAACCGAATCCTGTTCGGGATTCGAACCGAATCCTGTTCGGGATTCGTACCGAATCCTGTTCGGGATTCGAACCGAATCCTGTTCGGGATACGAATCGAATCCTGTTCGGAATTCGAACCGAATCCTGTTCGGGATTCGAACCGAATATCCTGTTCCGGATTCGAACCGAATCCTGTTCGAGATTCGAATCGAATCCAGTTCGGGATTCGAACCGAATCCTGTTCGGGATTCGAACCGAATCCTGTTCGGGATTCGAACCGAATCCTGTTCGGGATTCGAACCGAATCCTGTTCGGGATTCGAACCGAATCCTGTTCGGGATTCGAACCGAATCCTGTTCGGGATTCGAACCGAATCCTGCTGAGGATTCGAACCGAATCCTGTTCGAGATTCGAACCGAATCCTGTTCGAGATTCGAACAGAATCCTGTTCGGGATTCGAACCAAATCCTGTTCGGGATTCGAACCGAATCCTGTTTGGGATTCGAACCGAATCCTATTCGGGATTCGAACCGAATCCTGTTCGGATTCTGAACCGAATCCTGTTCGAGTTCTGAACCGAATCCTGTCGGGATTCGAACCGAATCCTGTTCCGGATCTGACCGAATCCTGTTCGGGATTCAGAACCGAATCCTGTTTGGGATTCGAACCGAATCCTGTTCGGGCTTCGAACCGAATATTTTTCGGGATTCGAACCAAATCCTGTTCGGGATTCGAACCGAATCCTGTTCCGGATTCGAACCGAATCCTGTTCCGGATTCGAACCGAATCCTGTTCCGGATTCGAACCAGATCCTGTTCGGGATTCTGAACCGAATCCTGTTCGGGATTCGAATCGAATCCTGTCGGGATTCGAATCAAATCCTGTTCGGGATTCAGAATCGAATCCTGTTCGGGATTCGAATCAGATCCTGTTCGGGATTCGAACCGAATCCTGTTCAAGATTCGACGTGAATCCTGTTCGGGATTCAACGCGTATCCTGTTCGGGATTCGAACCGAATCCTGTTCGGGATTCGAACCGAATCCTGTTCGGGATTCGAACCGAATCCTGTTCGGGATTCGAACCGAATCCTGTTCGGGATTCGAACCGAATCCTGTTCGGGATTCGAACCGAATCCTGTTCGGGATTCGAACCAAATCCTGTTCGGGATTCGAACCGAATCCTGTTCGGGATTCGAACCGAATCCTGTTCGGGATTCGAACCGAATCCTGTTCGGGATTCGAACCGAATCCTGTTCGGGATTCGAACCGAATCCTGTTCGGGATTCGAACCGAATCCTGTTCGGGATTCGAACCGAATCCTGTTCGGGATTCGAACCGAATCCTGTTCGGGATTCGAACCGAATCCTGTTCAGGATTCGGACCGAAACCTGTGCGGGATTCGAACCGAATCCTGTTCGGGATCCGAACCGAATCCTGTTCGGGATTCGAACCGAATCCTGTTCGGGATTCGAACCGAATCCTGTTCGGGATTCGAACCGAATCCTGTTCGGGATTCGAACCGAATCCTGTTCGGGATTCGAACCGAATCCTGTTCGGGATTCGAACCGAATCCTGTTCGGGATTCGAACCGAATCCTGTTCGGGATTCGAACCGAATCCTGTTCGGGATTCGAACCGAATCCTGTTCGGGATTCAAACCGAATCCTGTTCGGGTTCCGAACCGACTCCTGTTCGGGATTCGAACCGAATCCTGTTCGGGATTCGAACCGAATCCTGTTCGGGATTCGAACCGAATCCTGTTCGGGATTCGAACCGAATCCTGTTCGGGATTCGAACCGAATCCTGTTCGGGATTCGAACCGAATCCTGTTCGGGATTCGAACCGAATCCTGTTCGGGATTCGAACCGAATCCTGTTCGGGATTAGAACCAAATCCTGTTCGGGATTCAAACCGATTCCTAATCGAACCGAATCCTGTTCGGGATTCGAACCGAATCCTGTTCGGGATTCGAACCGAATCCTGTTCGGGATTCGAAGCGAATCCTGTTCGGGATTCGAACCGAATCCTGTTCGGGATTCGAACCGAATCCTGTTCGGGATTCGAACCGAATCCTGTTCGGGATTCGAACCGAATCCTGTTCGGGATTCGAACCGAATCCTGTTCGGGATTCGAACCGAATCCTGTTCGGGATTCGAACCGAATCCTGTTCGGGATTCGAACCGAATCCTGTTCGGGATTTGAACCGAATCCTGTTCGGGATTCGAACCGAATCCTGTTCGGGATTCGAACCGAATCCTGTTCCGATCTGAACCGAATCCTGTTCGGGATTCGAACCGAATCCTGTTCGGGATTCGAACCGAATCCTGTTCGGGATTCAGACCGAATCCTGTTCTGGATCTGAACCGAATCCTGTTCGGGATTCAGACCGAATCCTGTTCGGGATTCGAACCGAATCCTGTTCGGGATTCGAACCGAATCCTGTTCGGGATCTGAACCGAATCCTGTTCGGGATTCGAACCGAATCCTGTTCGGGAATCGAACCAGATCCTGTTCGGGATTCGAACCGAATCCTGTTCGGGATTCAGACCGAATCCTGTTCGGGATTCAGACCGAATCCTGTTCGGGATCTGAACCGAATCCTGTTCGGGATTCAGACCGAATCCTGTTCAGGATCTGAACCGAATCCTGTTCGGGATCTGAACCGAATCCTGTTCGGGTTCTGAACCGAATCCTGTTCGGGATTCGGGCCGAATCCTGTTCGGAATTCGAGCCGAATCCTGTTCGGGATTTGAACCGAATCCTGTTCGGGATTCAAACCGAATCCTGTTCGGGATTCGAACCGAATCCTGTTCGGGATTCGAACCGAATCCTGTTCGGGATTCGAACCGAATCCTGTTCGGGATTCGAACCGAATCCTGTTCGGGATTCGAACCGAATCCTGTTCGGGATTCGAACCGAATCCTGTTCGGGATTCGAACCGAATCCTGTTCGGGATTCGAACCGAATCCTGTTCGGGATTCGAACCGAATCCTGTTCGGGATTCGAACCGAATCCTGTTCGGGATTCGAACCGAATCCTGTTCGGGATTCGAACCGAATCCTGTTCGGGATTCGAACCGAATCCTGTTCGGGATTCGAACCGAATCCTTTTCGGGATTCAAACCGAATCCAGTTCAGGATTAGAGCCAAATCCTGTTCAGGATTTGAACCAAATCCTGCTTGGAAATAAAACCACATTTCACTTGAGATTTATACAAAAAAACTAAATCAACATTCCCTTCATCCCTAACAAAATATTGAAAGTTTCGACATGGAATTATTGGTTGGAAATTCTCAGACTCGGAGTTGAGGTTTTGGTTTCAATATATTTTTTGGAATTATTTTTGAACATAATTTCGAACTCATTTTTTGCGGAAACACACTGTTCTGTAAAGAGTTTATCTAAACTAGTTAAATGAACATAGGGCTAGGGTAAGGGAGGTATTTTGGACCACCAGATCCAGTGCTCATATTTTGGACCACTGAGTGCAAATTCCCTGTGGTGGTTCAAAATGAGAGCGCTTTTACGGGTGGTCCAAAATACATCCTTTACTCTATAAGGCCTAGCATTCAAAAAAAAATTGTAGTTTGCCAAAATTTTAAACACGGTGCTAATCGAATTTTGTTATATTCCTATATTGAAATTCATTAAATACAACGTTATTAGCAGTGACACTGATTTTGCACTCTTTTTCGTCAGAATAGTAAAAAAAAAACTGATTAAAAATTGTGCCCAATTCTTCCATTAAAGTTATGTCAGTTCACCTCAATCTCCGAAATTTAAACTCAAAAACACGATCCAAGGATGACTCATCGCATCGTGTCCTCTTTGGCGATGATCATCGATGGCGCTTATTGTGGTCATGTGCCAGACTACCAAATCCCCGAAACAAGATTGGCCCACTTTCGGCATCCGCCAAAAGTTCGATTTCGCTGCCGGCCATCAGCATATGCTCACCGATTCATCCTTTCTCTTTTCGCTGCCGTACTGCAGCAATGCCGAACAAGACGCAAGGGGGTGTGTGATCAATCGCCGCGGTGTAATCGCCACAGCACGTTTGCTTATTCGTTCTACGGACACAATCAGCGATGGCAGAAAATGTCGTCCAAGAGCAGCTCAGAGGCAGTGATTTTTAGCATGCCGGCCGCCCCGATCTGAATTGAGAAGAGAAGGGTAGGACAGGTGTCCATCCCTCTGAGAAAACGAGTTCTGTTGGGTGCTCGACGTACAACAATAATAGATAGCTGCCACACCATCGCGGCCGGACCCGCACTTGTGTCCAGAGCTGGCATCATTGGTCCAGAGTCAGTTACATTCACTATACCCACTATTAGTCCATTATTATGCACACAATTCGATTCGAGTACGGCGACGTGATTCATGGTGCTGGTCGCTCCTCCATGTTCGCTCTGATTGAGGATTGACTATGCTGTTGGATGTTGGCTAGCAGGTCCGCCGTCCAATTTAGCGCAGTAAAACCTGTTATTCAAGGGCACCCATTACAAGCGTAACAGTTAAAGCGCCACACCTTGAGTACCTCCCTCTCTCTGTCTTTCTGATGGGGTCTAGAACATGATGAGATAGGCATAGGAGCTTAATCACTGTGGGTACTGCAATCGAGTCAAGCAAGCAGGAGACAGCAGGTGGATGCCAACAGCGACGTGGTAGTCATGGCTACCAGAACACCTGCCAACCAGTCATTATTGGATGTTGAGAGGACTAATTGATTGACACTGGCCGGTCGGTCAACCGACGATGATGATGTGGTGGATCTGTCGATTGAAGAATCTGCAGAATGTTTTTTTCCGAATAATGTCCAACAAAGGGTTTTCATTAGTGTCTCGATTCTAACATGCCTAGCACTTAGTCAATGTTAAAACGAAAGTGGCCTACTTAGTTGCGATCTGAATATAAGCCGAGGAACGACACAGCCGTAGCAGGCTATCTAAAATCTACATTTCGCAACCCGTCTGCAAAAATCCCTTTGCTCCTGTCAGTATAATTATACGACTAAAAAAGCAAAACACAAAATTTATAGTCCCGTTCAGTCACATAAGAGTTGTTCCTATCACTACTGGCACAGACGACTCCCACAGGTGTGAGCGCGCGGGTTCTTGCCTGCAAGCTGATCAACCGTAACGATGTGAAACGTAAGTAACGGTAACTTCGCGTCCTCGTGTGCATGTATGGGAGACAACCGGTGCCATAATAGCGCTATCGGCGGGCAGGTTAATGCAAAACAGTGACGGACGTAGTGTTCGTCACATGATCGAATTATAATCAAGTGAACAAAATAAATAATCATGATTTGAGGGTTTAGAAAAATGATATAATTGTTAGACAAAAGATTGAGATAGGCAAAATTTAAAAAAAAAAATTGCCTTTTCATTTAACTTTGTTCAAATAATCTGATTTTGACAAAACGAGAATTATCGGACGCAGAAATCTTCCTAGTTTTCACCGAACTCAACTCCAAAAAATCTTTCAAAAGTTGAACCACCCGTGATTTGATGCAATTTTGCATTAAAAGCTAAGGCGCGATATACACAAACGAATTCACTCGTTCGTGATAGCTTGATGAATAAAAATAGTTGCACTAACACTGTATGGAATCTCCTTCAGAATTCGAGCAAAACCTTTTTCAAAATGCTAACAGCGACTTGTTCAGTGTTTGAGTAAAAATATTGTCAGCGCAGCTTATAAACAAGAAATTAAAAAAAAGCAAGCTCTAATTCCGCAACTACGATCCTTACTATCTCCTCGTCTGTTTCTATGGAAATGAAATCCGTTAAAGACGAAGTAAACCTGATCACCAATGCAATTGAAAAGTCTCAAGATTTCCTATCGCAAAAATTTGACAATATAGTTACTGATTTTGATAATTTGAATGATTTTAATAAAGAGTGTGTATTTTATGGTACTAATTGTTTGAATGTGTTACAGTGGAATGTTAGAGGAATCAATGATTTTAGTAAATTTGACGAGATTATTTATTTTGTAAATGAGTGTAAATTTAATATTGATGTTATAATAATAGGCGAAACTTGGCTAAAAAAGCAGAACTCTAGTATTTATAATATTCCAGGTTACCGTGCACATTTCTCATGTCGTGATAGTTCTTTTGGTGGTTTAGCTGTGTTTGTGCAAAAGTCCTCAGAAAGTATTTTAATTGATAGTAAAACAGTGAACGGCTTTCATTATATCCATATTGAAATAAAATGTTCGGGTCACCCGTATAACATAATTGGAGTTTACCGTCCTCCGTCTTATGACTATAATGAATTTCAAAATGTCCTAGAAGGATGGTTATCCCAAATCACCCCCTCTAAACCGTTTTTCATCGTTGGCGACATCAATGTTCCCATTAATTATCAAAATAGTAATGTAGCACATAGGTATAAAAATCTACTAGAATCGTACAACTGCATATGCACAAACACTTTTCCAACACGACCAGTAAGCAGTAATATTTTAGATCATTTCTTATGTCCTGTTGATCTTGCTAGTAGAATTAGGAACTATACTGTTTTCAGCGATGTTAGTGACCATATTCCTGTTATTTCATCCCTTCCCATGACTAGAAAAAGATGTCAGCAGAAACTGAGCATGAACATTGTAAATCACGTTCAATTACAAAATCAATTGTCTACCTTTTTGAATGACTTCCAAGTAACTGATGATGTTGACGCTAGTCTAGCTAATCTAATTGAGAAGTATAATACTTTGTTGAATGACTGTACTAGGTCTTTAACCAAGACTGTCAAAATGAAGGGTCAGCACTGCCCATGGATGTCGTACAATCTTTGGCGATTGATACAAATTAAAAATAATTACCTTGAACGAGCTAAAAGATCCCCCCATGATGTGCACATTAGAGAAATGCTAGATTATCTCTCAAAAAAGTAAAAGCAGCTAAACAGCATTCTAAGAAAGACTATTATTGTAACATTCTACAAAACTCTAGCCCCTCTAATGTGTGGAAAAAGCTTAATGATATTTTTGGTCGCTCCAAAGTTAGTGGACATATCACATTGCATAGTGAAGGACAAACTATAAGCTCCGACCAAGATGTGGCAGAGGTATTTAATACTTTCTTTTCAAGTATCGGAAACAATTTAGCCGATAAGCTTCCTAAAACCAATTATGATTGCCTGACACATGTAAAATCAGTCAATAATTCGATATTTTTGAGGCCCGCTAGTTCTGATGAAGTTAGTATTCTTATCAGCAATCTTGATGTTAGGAAAAGCAGAGGTTATGATAACATTCCAGCAAATGTCTTGAAAAGTAATGTGAATTCATTTTCTAGGATTATCGCTGAATTATTCAATAAAATAATATCCACAGGATGTTACCCTAAAACTATGAAAATTGCCAAAGTCACACCAATCTTCAAATCTGGCGATTCTTGTGACCCTTCTAATTATCGACCGATTTCAACATTGTCAACAATTAATAAAATTCTGGAAAAACTTTTAACCAACCGGCTTTTAAATTTCTTTCGCGCAAATCATGTTTTATATAAATATCAATATGGTTTTCGTGAAGGTTGTGGTACATCAACAGCTGTTACAGAACTGGTCGACGACATAATCGCTGAAATCGACCAGAAAAAAATTGTAGGGGCCTATTTATCGATTTGAAAAAAGCGTTTGACAACATAAATCATAAAATCCTTCTTAGTAAGCTTGATAGATATGGAGTAAGGGGAGTGGCTAACGATTTGATTGCGAGTTATCTTTCAGATCGGAAGCAATTTGTGTCAATCAACAAATCTAGCAGCAGTTTGCGTCCGATTGACATTGGAGTACCACAAGGGAGCAACATAGGTCCGCTATTATTTTTAATTTTTATCAATGATTTGGAAAATTTGAAGCTAAAAGGGATCCCGAGACTGTTTGCAGATGATACAGCCCTATTTTACCCTCATTCAACAGCCGATTTAATTATAAAAGATATCGAATCCGACATGAGGAGCCTAATGATGTTTTTTAGTGGAAATTACCTTACTTTAAATTTGGCAAAAACTAAATATATGCTTTTTCATTCCTCACGCAAAACAATTCCTCAGCATGCAGATCCATTTGTTGGAAATTTGTACATAGAAAAAGTTTCTACTTTCAAATACTTGGGGCTTATCTTAGACCCTCATCTCTCTTGGGGCAACCACATACAACATGTTTCCAACAAAGCTTCTTCTTTATGCGGTTTAATGAAAAGAGTGCGCTGTTTCGTACCCAATGATGCTTTACTCAAATTTTATTATGCCTGTATTCATTCCATATTTCAGTATCTTATTATAGTTTGGGGTCATGCAGCGAAATCAAAATTAAAAAAAGTTCAAATACTGCAGAACAGATGTTTAAAAATAATCTTCAAATTGCCACCTTTGTTCTCTACACTTTCGTTATACGCTGATTTGAGCCACAAAGTTTTTCCCATATTAGGTTTACGTGAATGTCAAACAATTCTATATATACATAATACTTTGCACAACCATAAATTCCACCACAACATTGTTTTTGCTACTAGGACAAACTACCCACATACTAGACGCGCAAACGAGTTACTTAGAAGCAATGCATGCACGAACATAGGATTAGTACGCATAAAAAATTATGGTCCGTCCAAATTCAATAATCTCCCAAATGACTTAAAATCAATTTCAAATAACATTATTTTCAAAAGCAAATTGAAGAAGCATTTACATAGGAATGTGAGTGAATACTTAATTTAAATGTGTCAACCATTTTATTTTATTTTATTTTATTTGCAGGTTTTTCTAACACTTGTTAGTTTTTCCCTGCTTGTTAGAAGTAATGTTAGTTTTTAGTTTGTAATTTTAGTTTATAATTGTGTTCATGTTTTCAGCCACAGACGTTATCACCATATTTTCATAATAAAATTTATTTTAGTGAGTCCCTTCAAAGAAACACAAAGTTTCACTGGGATCTCACATAGTATTTTTCTTGAATTGCTTGTTTTTTTCCCGCGATTGTTTCTTATAGTAAGTGTCCACTACCAGGGGGCTCTCATAGAGCTCTTTGGTGTGGGGGTAAGAGGTGGGACTAAAAAAAAAAGAAAAAAAAAAAGAAATCAGGTTCGAACAGAACCCTTTTCAGGATTCGAACAGAATCCTGTTCAGGATTCGGACAGAATCCTGTTCAGGATTCGGACAGAATCCTGTTCATGAATCGAACAGAATCCTGTTCAGGATTCGAACAGAATCATGTTCAGGATTTGAACAGAATCCTGTTCAGGATTCGAACAGAACCCTGCTCAAGGTTCGAACAGAGCCCTGCTCAGGATTCGAACAGAATTCAAATCAGGTTCAAACAGAATCCTGTTCAGGATTCATACAGAACCCTGTTCAGGATTCGAACAGAATCCTGTTCAGGATTCGAACAGAATCCTGTTCAGGATTCGAACAGAATCCTGTTCAGGATTCGAACAGAATCCTGTTCAGGATTCGAACAGAATCCTGTTCAGGATTCGAACAGAATCCTGTTCAGGATTCGAACAGAATCCTGTTCAGGATTCGAACAGAATCCTGTTCAGGATTCGAACAGAATCCTGTTCAGGATTCGAACAGAATCCTGTTCAGGATTCGAACAGAATCCTGTTCAGGATTCGAACAGAATCCTGTTCAGGATTCGAACAGAATCCTGTTCAGGATTCGAACAGAATCCTGTTCAGGATTCGAACAGAATCCTGTTCAGGATTCGAACAGAATCCTGTTCAGGATTCGAACAGAATCCTGTTCAGGATTCGAACAGAATCCTGTTCAGGATTCGAACAGAATCCTGTTCAGGATTCGAACAGAATCCTGTTCAGGATTCGAACAGAATCCTGTTCAGGATTCGAACAGAATCCTGTTCAGGATTCGAACAGAATCCTGTTCAGGATTCGAACAGAATCCTGTTCAGGATTCGAACAGAATCCTGTTCAGGATTCGAACAGAATCCTGTTCAGGATTCGAACAGAATCCTGTTCAGGATTCGAACAGAATCCTGTTCAGGATTCGAACAGAATCCTGTTCAGGATTCGAACAGAATCCTGTTCAGGATTCGAACAGAATCCTGCGCAGTATTTGAACAGAATCCTGTTCAGGATTCGAACAGAAACCTGTTCAGGATTCGAACAGAATCCTGTTCATGAATCGAGCAGAATCCTGTTCAGGATTCGAACAGAATCCAAATTAAGTTCGAATAGAACCCTGCTCAGGATTCGAACAGAATCCAAATCAGGTTCGAACAGAATCCAGTTCAGGATTCGAACAGAACCCTGTTCAGGATTCGGACAGAATCCAGTTCAGGAATCGAGCAGAATCCTGTTCAGGATTCGAACAGAATCCTGTTCAGGATTCGAGCAGAATCCTGTTCAGGATTCGAGCAGAATCCTGTTCAGGATTCGAGCAGAATCCTGTTCAGGATTCGAGCAGAATCCTGTTCAGGATTCGAGCAGAATCCTGTTCAGGATTCGAGCAGAATCCTGTTCAGGATTCGAACAGAATCCTGTTCAGGATTCGAACAGAATCCTGTTCAGGATTCGAACAGAATCCTGTTCAGGATTCGAACAGAATCCTGTTCAGGATTCGAACAGAATCCTGTTCAGGATTCGAACAGAATGCTGTTCAGGATTCGAACAGAATCCTGTTCAGGATTCGAACAGAATCCTGCTCAGGATTCGAACAGAATCCTATTCAGGATTCGAACAGAATTCTATTCTGGATTCTAACAGTATCCTATTCTGAATTCGACTAGAATTTTGTTCAGGATTCGAATAAAATCCTGTTCAGGATTCGACTAGAATACTGTTCAGGATCGGACTAGAATCCTGCTCAGGATTAGACCAGAATCCTGTTCAAGATTCGACCAGAATCCTGTTCAGGATTCGAACAGAATCGAATCCTGTTCAGGATTGGCACTGAATCCTGTTCAGGATTCGAACAGAATCCTATTCAGGATTCGATCAGAAAACTATTCAGGATTCGAACAGAATCCTGTTCAGGATTCGAACCAATTCCTGTTCAGAATTCGAACCGAATCCTGTTAAGGCTTTGAAACGACTCGAATAGAACTCTTTTCAGTATTCGAACAGAATCCTATTTACCATTCGAGCAGAATCCTATTGAGGATTCGAACAGAACCCTGTTGAGGATTCGAATAGAATCCTATTCAGAACTCGAACAGAATCCTATTCAGGATTCGAACAGAATCCTATTCAGGATTCGAACAGAATCCTGATCAGAATCCGAACCGAATCCTGATCAGGATTCGAACAGAATCCTGTTCATGATTCGAACAGAATCCTGTCCAGGATTCGAACTGAATCCTGTCCAGGATTCGAACTGAATCCTGTCCAGGACTCGAACTGAATCCTGTCCAGGATTCGAGCAGAATCCTGTTCAGGATTCGAACTGAATCCAATTCAGGATTGGAACTTAATCCTATCCAGGATTCGAACAGAATCTTGTCCAGGACTCGAACTGAATCCTCTTCAGGATTCGAACAGAATCCTGTTCAGGATTCGAACAGAATCCTGTTCAGGATTCGAACAGAATCCTGTTCAGGATTCGAACAGAATCCTGTTCAGGATTCGAACAGAATCCTGTTCAGGATTCGAACAGAATCCTGTTCAGGATTCGAACAGAATCCTGTTCAGGATTCGAACAGAATCCTGTTCAGGATTCGAACAGAATCCTGTTCAGGATTCGAACAGAATCCTGTTCAGGATTCGAACAGAATCCTGCTCAGGATTCGAACAGAATCCTGTTCAGGATTCGAACAGAATCCTATTCAGGATTCGGGCAGAATCCTGTTCATGAATCGAGTAGAATCCTGTTCAGGATTCGAACAGAATCCTGTTCAGGATTCGAACAGAATCCTGTTCAGGATTCGAACCGAACTCAAATCAGGTTCGAACAGAATCCTGTTCAGGATTCGAACAGAATCCTGTTCAGGATTCGAACAGAATCCTGTTCCGGATTCGAACAGAATCCTGTTCAGGATTCGAACAGAATCCTGTTCAGGATTCGAGCAGAATCCTGTTCAGGATTCGAACAGAATCCTGTTCAGGATTCGAACAGAATCCTGTTCAGGATTCGAACAGAATCCTGTTCAGGATTCGAACAGAATCCTGTTCAGGATTCGAACAGAATCCTGTTCAGGATTCGAACAGAATCCTGTTCAGGATTCGAACAGAATCCTGTTCAGGATTCGAACAGAATCCTGTTCAGAATTCGAACAGAATCCTGTTCAGGATTCGAACAGAATCCTGTTCAGGATTCGAACAGAATCCTGTTCAGGATTCGAACAGAATCCTGTTCAGGATTCGAACAGAATCCTGTTCAGGATTCGAACAGAATCCTGTTCAGGACTCGAACAGAATCCTGTTCAGGATTCGAACAGAATCCTGTTCAGGATTCGAACAGAATCCTGTTCAGGATTCGAACAGAATCCTGTTCAGGATTCGAACAGAATCCTGTTCAGGATTCGAACAGAATCCTGTTCAGGATTCGAACAGAATCCTGTTCAGGATTCGAACAGAATCCTGTTCAGGATTCGAACAGAATCCTGCTCAGGATTCGAACAGAATCCTGTTCAGGATTCGAACAGAATCCTGTTCAGGATTCGGACAGAATCCAGTTCAGGAATCGAGCAGAATCCTGTTCAGGATTCTAACAGAGTCCTGTTCAGGATTCAAACAGATTCCTGTTCAGGATTCGAACAGATTCCTGTTCAGGATTCGAACCGAACTCAAACCAGGTTCGAAAAGAATCCTGTTCAGGATTCGAACAGAATCCTGTTCCGGATTCGAACAGAATCCTGTTCCGGATTCGAACAGAATCCTGTTCAGGATTCGAACAGAATCCTGTTCAGGATTCGAACAGAATCCTGTTCAGGATTCGAACAGAATCCTGTTCAGGATTCGAGCAGAATCCTGTTCAGGATTCGAGCAGAATCCTGTTCAGGATTCGAGCAGAATCCTGTTCAGGATTCGAGCAGAATCCTGTTCAGGATTCGAGCAGAATCCTGTTCAGGATTCGAGCAGAATCCTGTTCAGGATTCGAGCAGAATCCTGTTCAGGATTCGAACAGAATCCTGTTCAGGATTCGAACAGAATCCTGTTCAGGATTCGAACAGAATCCTGTTCAGGATTCGAACAGAATCCTGTTCAGGATTCGAACAGAATGCTGTTCAGGATTCGAACAGAATCCTGTTCAGGATTCGAACAGAATCCTGTTCAGGATTCGAACAGAATCCTGTTCAGGATTCGAACAGAATCCTATTCAGGATTCGAACAGAATCCTCTTCAGGATTCGAACAGAATCCTGTTCAGGATTCGAACAGAATCCTGTTCAGGATTCGAAAAGAATCCTGTTCAGGATTCGAACAGAATCTTGTTCAGGATTCGAACAGAATCCTGTTCAGGATTCGAACAGAATCCTGTTCCGGATTCGAACAGAATCCTGTTCAGGATTCGAACAGAATCCTGTTCAGGATTCGAATAGAATCCTGTTCAGGATTGGCACTGAATCCTGTTAAGGATTGGCACTGAGTCCTGTTCAGGATTCGAACAATCCTTTTCAGAATTCGAACAGAATCCTGTTCAGGATTCGAACAGAATCCTGTTCAGGATTCGAACAGAATCCTGTTCAGGATTCGAGCAGAATCCTATTGAGGATTCGAACAGAACCCTGTTGAGGATTCGAATAGAATCCTATTCAGAACTCGAACAGAATCCTATTCAGGATTCGAACAGAATCCTATTCAGGGTTCGAACAGAATCTTTTTCAGGATTCGAACAGAATCCGATTCAGGATTCGAACAGAATTCTATTCAGGATTCAAACAGAACCCTATTCATGATTCAAACAGAATCCTATTCAAGATTCGAACACAATCTTTTTCAGGATTCGAACAGAATTCTGTTCAGAATTCGAACAGAATCCTGTTCAGGATTCGAACAGAATCCTGTCCAAAATTCGAACAGAATCCTGTCCAGGATTCGAACAGAATCCTGTTCAGGATTCGAACAGAATCCTGTCCAGGATTCGAACTGAATCCTGTCCAGGACTCGAACTGAATCCTCTTCAGGATTCGAACAGATTCCTGTCCAGGATTCGAACAGAATCCTGTTCAGGATTCGAACAGAATCCTGTTCAGGATTCGAACAGAATCCTGTTCAGGATTCGAACAGAATCCTGTTCAGGATTCGAACAGAATCCTGTTCAGGATTCGAACAGAATCCTGTTCAGGATTCGAACAGAATCCTGTTCAGGATTCGAACAGAATCCTGTTCAGGATTCGAACAGAATCCTGTTCAGGATTCGAACAGAATCCTGTTCAGGATTCGGACAGAATCCTGTTCAGGATTCGGACAGAATCCTGTTCAGGAATCGAGTAGAATCCTGTTCAGGATTCGAACAGAATCCTGTTCAGGATTCGAACCGAACTAAAATCAGGTTCGAACAGAATCCTGTTCAGGATTCGAACAGAATCCTGTTCAGGATTCGAACAGAATCCTGTTCCGGATTCGAACAGAATCCTGTTCAGGATTCGAACAGAATCCTGTTCAGGATTCGAGCAGAATCCTGTTCAGGATTCGAGCAGAATCCTGTTCAGGATTCGAGCAGAATCCTGTTCAGGATTCGAGCAGAATCCTGTTCAGGATTCGAGCAGAATCCTGTTCAGGATTCGAACAGAATCCTGTTCAGGATTCGAACAGAATCCTGTTCAGGATTCGAACAGAATCCTGTTCAGGACTCGAACAGAATCCTGTTCAGGATTCGAACAGAATCCTGTTCAGGATTCGAACAGAATCCTGTTCAGGATTCGAACAGAATCCTGTTCAGGATTCGAACAGAATCCTGTTCAGGATTCGAACAGAATCCTGTTCAGGATTCGAACAGAATCCTGTTCAGGATTCGAACAGAATCCTGTTCAGGATTCGAACAGAATCCTGCTCAGGATTCGAACAGAATCCTGTTCAGGATTCGAACAGAATCCTGTTCAGGATTCGAACAGAATCCTGTTCAGGATTCGAGTAGAATCCTGTTCAGGATTCGAACAGAATCCTGTTCAGGATTCGAACAGAATCCTGTTCAGGATTCGAACAGAATCCTGTTCCGGATTCGAACCGAACTCAAATCAGGTTCGAAAAGAATCCTGTTCAGGATTCGAACAGAATCCTGTTCCGGATTCGAACAGAATCCTGTTCCGGATTCGAACAGAATCCTGTTCAGGATTCGAACAGAATCCTGTTCAGGATTCGAACAGAATCCTGTTCAGGATTCGAACAGAATCCTGTTCAGGATTCGAGCAGAATCCTGTTCAGGATTCGAGCAGAATCCTGTTCAGGATTCGAGCAGAATCCTGTTCAGGATTCGAGCAGAATCCTGTTCAGGATTCGAGCAGAATCCTGTTCAGGATTCGAGCAGAATCCTGTTCAGGATTCGAGCAGAATCCTGTTCAGGATTCGAGCAGAATCCTGTTCAGGATTCGAACAGAATCCTGTTCAGGATTCGAACAGAATCCTGTTCAGGATTCGAACAGAATCCTGTTCAGGATTCGAACAGAATCCTGTTCAGGATTCGAACAGAATCCTGTTCAGGATTCGAACAGAATCCTGTTCAGGATTCGAACAGAATCCTGTTCAGGATTCGAACAGAATCCTGTTCAGGATTCGAACAGAATCCTATTCAGGATTCGAACAGAATCCTATTCAGGATTCGAACAGAATCCTGTTCAGGATTCGAACAGAATCCTGTTCAGGATTCGAACAGAATCCTGTTCAGGATTCGAACAGAATCCTGTTCAGGATTCGAACAGAATCCTGTTCAGGATTCGAGCAGAATCCTGTTCAGGATTCGAACAAAATCCTGTTCAGGATTCGAACAGAATCCTGTTCAGGATTCGAACAGAATCCTGAGAGAATCCTGTTCAGGATTGGCACTGAATCCTGTTAAGGATTGGCACTGAGTCCTGTTCAGGATTCGAACAAAATCCTTTTCAGGATTCGAACAGAATCCTGTTCAGGATTCGAACAGAATCTTGTTCAGGAATCGAACAGAATCCTGTTCAGGGTTCGAACAGAATCCTGTTCAGGAATCGAACAGAATCCTGTTTAGGATTCGAACAGAATCCTGTTTAGGATTCGAACAGAATCCTGTTCAGAAATCGAACAGAATCCTATTCAGGATTCGAACAGAATCGTGTTCAGGATTGGAACAGAATCCTATTCAGGATTCGAACAGAATCCTGTTCAGGATTGGAACAGAATCCTATTCAGGATTCGAACAGAATCCTGTTCAGGATACGAACAGAATCCTGTCCAGGATTCGAACTGAATCCTGTCCAGGATTCGAACTGAATCCTGTCCAGGACTCGAACTGAATCCTGTCCAGGATTCGAACTGAATCCTGTTCAGGATTCGAACTGAATCCTGTTCAGGATTCGAACTGAATCCTGTCCAGGATTCGAACTGAATCCTGTCCAGGACTCGAACTGAATCCTCTTCAGGATTCGAACAGAATCCTGTTCAGGATTCGAACAGAATCCTGTTCAGGATTCGAACAGAATCCTGTTCAGGATTCGAACAGAATCCTGTTCAGGATTCGAACAGAATCCTGTTCAGGATTCGAACAGAATCCTGTTCAGGATTCGAACAGAATCCTGTTCAGGATTCGAACAGAATCCTGTTCAGGATTCGAACAGAATCTTGAGAGAACCATGTTCAGGATTCGAACAGAATCCTGTTCAGGATTCGAAGAGAATCCTGTTCAGGATTCGGACAGAATCTTGTTCAGGATTAGGACAGAATCCTGTTCAGGACTCGAGCAGAATCCTGTTCAGGATTCGAGCAGAATCCTGTTCAGGATCTCGAACCGAACTAAAATCAGGTTCGAACAGAACCCTGTTCAAGATTCAAACAGAATCCTGTTCAGGATTCGAACAGAATCCTGTTCCGGATTCGAACCGAATCCTGTTCTAGATTCGAGCAGAATCCTGTTCAAGATTCGAGCAGAATCCTGTTCAGTATTCGAGCAGACTGCTGTTCAGGATTCGAGTAGATTCCTATTCAGGATTCGAGCAGAATTCTGTTAAGTATTCGAACAGAAACCTGTTAAGGATTCGAACAGATCCTGAGAACATAATCCTGTTCAGGATTTGAACAGAATTCTGTTAAGGATTCGAACAGAATTCTGTTCAGGATTCGAACAGAATTCTGTTCAGGATTCGAACAGAATTCTATTCAGGATTCGAACAGAATCCTGTTCAGGATTCGAACAGAATCTCAAGATTCGAACATAATCCTGTTCGGGATTCGAACAGAATCCTGTTCAGGAGTCGAACAGAATCATGTACAGGATTCGAACAGAGTCCTGTTCAGGATTCGAACAGAATCCTGTTCAGGATTCGAACAGAATCTCAAGATTCGAACATAATCCTGTTCGGGATTCGAACAGAATCCTGTTCAGGAGTCGAACAGAATCCTGTACAGGATTCGAACAGAATCCTGTTCAGGATTCGAACAGAATCCTGTTTAGGAGTCGAACAGAATTCTGTTCAGGATTCGAACAGAATCCCTGTTCAGGATTCAGACTGAATCCGGTTCAGTATTCGGACAGAATCCGGTTCAGCATTCGGACTGAATCCTTTTCAGGATGCTAACTGAATCCTGTTCAGGATTCGAACTAAATCCTGTCCAGGACTCGAACTGAATCCTGTCCAGGATTCGAACTGAATCCTGTTCAGGATTCGAACTGAATCCTGTTCAGGATTCGAACTGAATCCTGTCCAGGATTCGAACTGAATCCTGTCCAGGACTCGAACTGAATCCTCTTCAGGATTCGAACAGAATCCTGTTCAGGATTCGAACAGAATGCTGTTCAGGATTCGAACACAATCCTGTTCGGGATTCGAACAGAATCCTGTTCAGGATTCGAACAGAATCCTGTTTAGAAATTGAACAGAATCCTGTTCAGGATTCGAACAGAATCCTATTCAGGATTCGAACAGAATCCTATTCAGGATTCGAACAGAATCCTATTCAGGATTCGACTAGAATCCTGTTCAGAATTCGACAAAAATCCTGTTCAGAATTCGACCAAAATCCTGTTCAGGATTCGACCAAAATCCTGTTCTGGATTCGACCAGAATACTGTTCAGGATTCGAACAGAATCCTATTCAGGATTCGAACAGAATCCTGCTCAGGATTGGCACTGAATCCTGTTAAGGATTGGCACTGAGTCCTGTTCAGGATTCGAACAATCCTTTTCAGAATTCGAACAGAATCCTGTTCAGGATTCGAACAGAATTCTATTCAGGATTCAAACAGAACCCTATTCAAGATTCGAACATAATCTTTTTCAGGATTCGAACAGAATCCTGTTCAGAATTCGAACAGAATCATGTTTTGGATTCGAAACGAATCCTGTTTAGGATTCGAACAGAATCCTGTTTGGGATTCGAACAGAATCACAGGATTCGAAAAGAATACTGTTCAGGATTCGAACAGAATCCTATTCAGGATTCGAACAGAATCCTGTTCAGGATTCGAACAGAATCCTGATCAGGATTCGAACAGAATCCTGTTCAGGATTCGAACTGAATCCTGTCCAGGATTCGAACTGAATCCTGTCCAGGACTCGAACTGAATCCTGTCCAGGATTCGAACTGAATCCTGTTCAGGATTCGAACAGAATCCTGTTCAGGATTCGAACAGAATCCTGTTCAGGATTCGAACAGAATCCTGTTCAGGATTCGAAAAGAATCGTGTTCGGGATTCAAGCACAATCCTGTTCGGGATTCAGACAGAATCCTGTTCAGGATTCGGACAGAATTCTGTTCAAGATTCGAACAGATTTCTGTTCAGAATTCGAACAGAATTCTGTTCAGAATTCGAACAGAATCCTGTTCAGGATTCACGCAGAATCTTGTTCAGGATTCGAACCGAATCCTGTTCAGGATTCGACCAGAATCCAAATCAGGTTCGAACAGAATCCTATTAAAGTTTCTAACAAAATCCTGTTCAGGGATTCAAACAGAATCCTGTTCAGGATTCGAACAGAATTCCTGTTCCTGTTGTTCCTGTTCAGGATTTGAATAGAACTTTTTCAGGATTCGATTCAAGATTCAAGATTTTAACAGAATCCTGTTCAGGATTTGGAATTCGAGCAGAATCCTGTTCGGGATTCGTGCAAAATCCTGGACAGGATTCGTGGACAATCCTGTTCAGGATTCGAACAGCATCCTGTTTGAGATTCGAGCAGAATCTTGTTCTGGATTCGGACAGATTCCTGTTCAGGATTCGGGCAGAATCCTGTTCAGGATTCGGGCAGAATACTGTTCAGAATCCTATTCAGGATTCGAGCAGAATCCTGTCCAGGATTCGAGCAGAGTCCTGTCCAGGATTCGAGCAGAGTCCTATTCAATATCCGACCAGAATGCTGTTTAGTATTCAATCAGAATCCTGCAAATGATTGGAACAGAGTCCTGTTCTGGATTTGAGCAGAATCCCATTCAAGGTTCGAGCAGAATTCTGCTCAGGATTCATGCAGCATCCTGTTCAGGATGCGAGCAGAATCCTGTTCAGGATTCAAGTAGAATCCTGTTCAGGATTCGAGCAGAATCCTGTTCAGGATTCAAGCAGAATCCTTTTAAGGATGCCAGCAGAATTATATTCAGGGTTCGAGCAGAATCCTGTTAAGAATTTGAGCAGAATCCTGCTCCGGATTCGAGCAAAATACTGTTGAGGATGCAAGCAGAATGCTGATCAAGATTCGAGCAAAATACTGTGCAGGATTCGAGCAAAATACTTTTCAGAATTCGTTCAGAATACTGTTAAACATTCGAGCAAAATCCTGTTTAGGATTCGAGCAGAATTTTGAACAGAAGATTCGTGAAGAATCCCGGTCAGGATACGAAAAGAAACCTACTTTTATGTATCTTTATTATAGAGATTTGCAGCCCCAGATTAAAAAAAAAAATCCTTAACAGAATCATGTTTAGATTTTTTGCAGAATTTTTTCAGTTTTCGCACAAAATCTTGTCCGTTATTTGAACATGAGTACTTCTTAGTATTCGAGAAGGATCCTGTTCAGAATAGAATCGTGTTAAAAATTGGAGTCCAGGATTCAAGCAGAATCCATTCCATAATTCGAACAGAAACCTGTCCAAAATTCGAGTTCTTTTCAGGTTTCAGATAGAATCCAAATCTGGATTCAAACAGAATCCTTGTCAGGGTTTCTGGAATTCTGGCAGAATTTTGTCAAAATTCCAGTAGAATCCGTTTCACGGTTAGAGCAGGATCTTGTTTAGGACTCGAGCAGAAGCTTTTTAAAGCTTTGAGCAGAATCCAGTACGGGATTTGTGCGGAATTCTTATCGGACAAGTTCCATTCAGAACTTATGACAATTCTGTTCTGATTCGAGCCGAATTCTGTTTTGTCGAAATAATATTCGAGCTGAATTATAATCGGGATACAGCCTGAATTTTTATTGAAAGTTTAAGTTTAAGTCCTGATTAGAATCAGGGATGATTTTTTTGTTAAATATCTTGGCTGTACATATGCACAGCACATGTTTCGAAAATGGACAAATTGATATGAAATTTGCGAAAAAGAATCCACGTGTCTTGGAGAGACTTGAACCCTCAACCTCCTACTCTCTAGGCGTGATAACCTCTACACAACAAGACCACTTAAAGGTCACGTTTGCGGAAGAGTCATCAGAATCCGAGTACCAACCTCCACCGAGGTTAGCTCTTTTTTGCAAATTGAATATCTGTCGGATGCTTGATTTGTCCAATCTTGGTACTCGGATTTGGATGGCTTGTATTATATTTAAAGTTAAATAGGGTTTAGCTTTTAAAATCAAAGATTTCATTCGATATTCAGCAATAAAAAAAAGCTGAAATAATGGAACATATTTAGGTACCTCAGCTCAGAATTAAAAAAAAACCTACTTACAATACAGTAATTATTAGCATGATATTCAGAATTCTAACTAAATCATTCAATAATTGTTCACATAATTTAGACGTGAATCTTAAGATAGATGATGATGATAGAAGATAGATAGACGTGAATTGTAGATTCCTAAAGAATATTTTGCATGATCAAAACACAATCTGGTTTTTACTTCGACTTGAATATTTCTCATAAATACGAGCGAAATGCAAAACATGCAAAACCTTTACAGAGTCCTACTGAAGGTTTGAATCGAATCATTTAAAAGAGTTGAATAAATTTAAATTTTCACAAACAAGGATTGTGTTTGAGATGAAAATCAAATATTGAAAATACTCAAAGAGTCCGTTAAAAAATTCTGGCAGAATTTTGTTAAGGACTCCAAAAAATGTCAAATTTATGCCAGAATCCAGTACAGAATGTTGAATTTAAATTATGTTATGGAATACTAATAGAAAGCCATTCTAGATCTTAGTATTGTTGCGGGCTTCTGACGACGTTTAGGAGTTTCTTCAAAATAATAATGCAAAAATCATCTTTTACAAAACCTAAACCTTAGTTATTTATTTCAACCATATTTATGACCGCAACTGTGAACTTCACACCAGCGCTGGCCAGCATGAAAAGAAGCCCAGTCTCCGCATCGAGTAACAGTACGTCATTAAAATAAAATATAAAATCGCTCCGGTGACCGATTACGGCACCAAGATACAGCTGCAGTGGCTTTTTTTTATCCCCGACCACGACTCATTCAACGACGTTGAACATAAATCGGTTCAACTCGAACCGTATCCCGGGAGGTGTTTTCCAAAACCCTTAAGCCTAATGAGGACCCAGAGCTAGGTTTTCGTCAAACAGGTCCGCTGCCACCTTCCTCGAGTCGAGCCTTCTGGATTCTGCGGTTGACGACGAACAGTAAGTAAGTCAACAAGTGGCAGAGCGGGTCTCCAGGGGTGGACTAGTTCTGGAGGCGCACGCGCGCGCTCAAGACCTCCTCCGGTAGCGTAGCTTGATTTATGATAGGGGATCAACACATTGCGACTGCTGGGCGCCTCCGGTCGACGATCGTTGGGTGATTATAATCACTGATCGTAATTAGTTGAACGGTTACTGGTGTTCGGTTCATGTTTATTCGAAGCTGCGCAGCGCAGCGAGAGCTGCTCTATTTTGGAAACTGGAACGGTTTCTTCCAACATGAGTTTACTTACTCAAATTTGTTGTGAAAAGATGAGATGACTTACCTGAAAGGAAGAAAAATACAATCACATTAGAATAGTTTGCGTTAGAAAGTTAACGGAACAACATCGTTAGAAATATGTTTCAATTTCATTCAAGCAGAGGCAGAGAAGAATTATTCCAAGAGAAATTTGAGCAATTTTCTGATAGAATTATAAGCAGGATTTTGTGAGATTACTGAGCAAGATTCTTAAAGAATTGACGAAAAAACCGAAATAGGATTCTGGAACTCAGAGGTGCAGCCCAATCGGGTTGTACACAGAGGTGACGTAGGACTACCTAGGTATACGAAATGGATGGAATTTGCCGTTATGATTTGTGTCTCTTTATTAAGGTGATTATACAATCAAGCCCTGTGGTGAATTTCAAATTCACCACACGGTTTTCTACTCCTATTATCAAAAGTTCAAAACCAGCGTAATATTTTTTGTACAATGCTGAAATTAAAGTCGATTGCTTAGCATGAGTAATTAAACGATCTACAGATGTTGTGATCCCCATGGGCGTTGTTGTTCTCTCAATTCGTGCTCTTGAAAAATCACTAGAAAAAGCACGTGGTTTCCAAGATGGCCGATTTCTGGCTTTGTTGTATAACCAGTAACCACCTTGACATTGAGCAAACTGCTCGATTCCAGAAAACAGCCACGAATCTAATCAATCAAATAAACTGCTCGGAGGTCAACAGTATCAAGAATCCGAATAGTGACTCCCAGTTGGATGGACTTTGAGTCTCCAACCGTGGAAAAGGGATTAATCCGACTCATTGGCCGCATCGCCGCTGAAGCCACTCGACTGCCTTTTAGTGGAGGACATCACAATCCTAGAAGAGACCATTCTCAAAAATGTTCGAAATAAAGGAGAAATAAAAAGAATCGGAAGTGGTGCGGAAAACCAAACGCAAATACCGTGCTGTGCCCTTATTCCGTTCACCTAAGACAATGCGCTATGTCTAAAAGCTCTAAAAAATAGCCGTTTAGTATTTTGAAGCTGCGATTTCGCTACATAGTGTCATTTGCTATATACAATCGAAAATAAAATATGTTTTGATGCATTCATAGACTTAGTCTCGACCAGTGAAAAAAAAAATTGACCAATTATGTGGTCCTAATTCCAATCATCTGAAATGGCATTGTTCCTAATTCCGTTCATTCGTGTTCCTAATTCCAATCACCCGAAAAACATTCGATTTCTTGGAGATGCTAATACCAGGCTTAATTTTTCTCACAAATCCATCTTTTCATTTATTATAATATTGCAAATAAAAAGCTTAAAATGTAATTTCCTTCCAATTTTAAAATACAATGAATGATATTTCCTTAGTATACCGTGGGGCATCGAAATCCGTACACTTAAGCACCTTAGTATATGAAAAAGTCATTAGAAGATAGGAATCGAATGTAAATAAAACGTTTTTCATTGACATATGAGCATGAAGGCTTCAACTTTTGAAGTGTTTCACATTTACTCATTAAAAACTACGAAAAACATAATAAAATAATGAATAAAATCAACTACTCCTGACTCGAAATCCGTCCACCGTGGACGGATTTCGAATCAAAGGATCAAAATCCGTACAGCTATTTTTTAACTAAATATTTAAATTGAAACAGTCTGATTGACTAAACTACCACTGTAAATAGTTCGATACGCACCTTGAGAAGCGATCCCTTTGATTTGTATTCCGCTTATCTTATGTAATGATTCGCAATTAGCAAAGAAACACAGTTACTTTTGGTGCAATAATGCTCTACCCGAAAACAAAATGGCGGCAAAAACTCCGCGTTTGGTGGGTGGCGATTTGTTTTTGATTTTTGTTGTTTTAATTTCAAAGCCTTCTTTCCATTTCTATGCCCTAAAAGCTTACTGCCAAGTATCTGAACAGGACAAGATAAATTATTTCTACATTAATTACCTTTAACCCCCTTTAATTTATTGATATCTCATGAGGTGGACGGATTTCGGTGCTGTACGGATTTAGGTCCCGCACGGTAGCCAAGTTGACTGTTTTTTCGTTTGTTTCACTCATCATTCGAGATATATTCAACATGCACATTGATGCTAGCTGCCCAGTTGCATTAGGTACCACAGAAAAGGACCGATACGATTCCTTATCGGAGTTTTACACCTTATCCTCAATGTAATTTTGACTAGAGCCTGGATACTAGGCCTTTAATTATGACCTGAACCTTCAAAAACAATGTCTCTGTTTGTTTGGAATTGTTCGTACCACTGTTTCGTTCAAATTGAATATTCTTTAAAGTTCCGGTTCTTTAAAGTACCGGATAACCCTACTTCTACGAAGTATTCACGAATTTCGGTAAAACATAACCTTATTTGCGGTGCGGTAAGACGCGCGGCTACAAAGCAAGACCATGCTGAGGGTGGCTGGGTTCGATTCCCGGTGTCGGTCTAGGCAATTTTCGGATTGGAAATTGTCTCGACTTCCCTGGGCATAAAAGTATCATCGTGTTAGCCTCATGATATACGAATGCAAAAATGGTAACCTGGCTTAGAAACCTCGCAGTTAATAACTGTGGAAGTGCTTATAGAACACTAAGCTGCGAGGCGGCTCTGTCCCAGTGTGGGGATGATATGCCAATAAGAAGAAGAAGAAGAACCTTATTTGCAGCTCAGAGAGGGCAGTGTTTTTTTATAGAAATACGCCAAGAAATTTTCGGAAAAAGCTTTTAAACCAGAACGCCACAATTATGGATTGTGCTGTTTAAAACTGTCCGTATTCTACGGAAAACCTTTCTTAACATTGTCCAGCATTCACTTTATAAATCATCATTAAATCATTAACTGAAAAAACGTAATTTTCCCGGCACGAGTTGAAAAAGGTCCCATAACCTGTCGTTAACAGTATTCCTTTCGGTCTGCCTGCATGCGGGATAGAATTTCAAATGTTCACCATTCATATGGCTTCATGTACGATGTACCTTTTCTTGCTCATAGGTTATGTTCTCAAATACAGAACTTTCGGAATCCATCCTCCAAACCCAATGAACGGAATAAGGAACGAGTAGATTTAGATGTACCCTTATTGCAAGTGCACAGCACGGGATATTTTTGTTTGCAAGTTCGCCCAACAAACAATTTAGTTGAATAAGCTAGTTTCCTAGCTAAAGAAAACTATTTTTGGTTGAATAAGTGCTTAATTAGCTTTCAATGTTTGTTGACCGGTTTAAGCATGCGGTACGTGTTCGTTTTCTATGGCGCCGGTGGCAAAATAAGAGGAACTTCAAGAATTAATTACAAACAGTCCTTTTCAGGACTATTTACCTTTATCCCAGAAAAGGTATTGACCGTCAGGAAAAATCTTCATCCAGACAAACAGACTTAAGTTTTCGAATTTATCCGTTTAAACGACAATGACGATTCTGTAGAGATCCTTAATTTTTAATAATGCGCCATTTCAAACACTAAAGCAGCTAAACGATTTTTTTTTTACTAAGATGGCGTCTTCATCGATTTGGCTGTCGTCGCGACGACGACGCGTCGGCGGAAAGTGCAATTTTTTGGCAATATCATTTGTTTTTGTTTCTGTTAGACGATCCCCACCAGTGCGTAAATAAAGCCAAAATAGCAACCTCTATCATGACGCGAACTCGCACCGGTCGTTGGGAAATGTAAACGCAACCTTCGGTGAATAGCGAGTTGGCAAATTTGGCGACCCGCTCCAACCGTTGCCAAACCATCACACGGAAATATAAAGTAACCCATAAATAAAAAATATGCCGTCTGCTGAAAATTCTCGCTTAACTTTTCAAAAGGACCTAAGTAACATTTTTTTCATGAGTTAATTTGAATAGCGCAATCAACAGAACAACATGAAAGCTTTTGATTGCAGCACTCAAATTAATTCATGAAAAAAATGTTACTTTGGTCCTTTTGAAAAGTTAAGCGAGAATTGTTCGGGTACTCATCATCAAAACTATTGTGATGGAGGTTGGTTTAGTTTGGATTTCAACTGGTTGGCGGCGCTAGTGCATATGAAATAACCTTGTAGGTTAGATATCTCGAAATCTGGAATTTTTAGAATATTGGCTTCTACAAAGTTGATCGGGTGGTCAAAACCATCATGACGAAAACAAGTTTAATTTGAAATTCAACCGCTTGGCTGCGCTAGTGAATTGGAAATAACCTGAAATGTCAGGTATCTCAAAATATATATATTTTAGAATATTGCCGCCTTCTACAAAGTTGTTCGAGTGGTCAAAACCATTATGATCAACGCAGGTTTAGATTAAGATATAACCGCTTGGTGGCGCTAGTGTATAAGAAATAGCTTGCTAGGTTAGATATTTCGAAAACTGAAATTTTTAGAATATTGCCGTATTCCACAAAGTTGTTCGGGTGGTGAAAACCGTCATGATGCAAGCAAGTTTAGTTTTAAACACAATCGCTTAGCGGCGCTAGTCTATAATAAATAAACTGATAGGTTAGATATTTCAAAAACTGAAATTTTTAGAATATTGACGTATTCTACAAAGTAACTTGCCATAAGACGAGTTCGTACAATTCCATTTAATTCCACCACTTGGTTGTACCTTTGACAGATACTACAGTAAGACCATCTTCAGTGTCTCGTATTTGTGTTTGTGTTTCGATTCGACTCAACTCGAGCGCCAATTAGTATTGCGGTTTCAAACTAAACTTCTGGTTTTGATTACCCTGTTAAATCTTACATAATAACCAACCTAACAGATAATTCGGATAACTTTGTAGAAGATGGCCACTACGGATTTAGAAATATTTAACCTAACAGGTTATTTCTCATACACTAGCGCCGCTATGCGTATGAATTCCAAACTAAACTAGTCTCCATCATAAATGTTATGGCTACCCGAACAACTTTGTAGAAGACAAAATCTTTCTAAGTCTTATAGATCTCGAGATATCCACCTCACTAAATTATTGCATATAAGCTAGCGCCACCTAGCAGATGTGTGTCTAGCTAATCGGATAATCACAAAATGCATTACGCACATATTTATATTACAAAAGTTGGAGCGCGTTCTGAAAGATTTGAAAATAAATAATATTTGTTTCCTGATTTTATTTATTTCCGTGTTTGCCTCAATAGCAACCGGATATTCACCACCGGTGCGAAGCATGATTGCACTTCAACAACCTTGATAGAAACAACCGGTGCGAGAACAAGTGCATAAATAAAATATGAACGCATTTCGTTCCTATACTAGACACTCATTTGGATACGCATCGGTGGGGATCGTCTGAGTCATTGGAAATGAAATCGATTTTTTCCGGGCTACCATTTTACACATAGTAGATTATACAATCCGAAATAAATTTTCTTGAAAGCGCAAAACTTAATCGAATAGCGATGACAGAAAGTTACCCTTCGGTGGCAGAATCACACCGCTTATGCTCTAAATTTGTTAGAATGGATGGAATCACTAAGATCAACCAAGAAACTACGCCAATCGCCGCACCGAAACAGTCCATTTTTACAATCAACCCAGACTGGACACTAGAGTGATTCAAACTTTGACTTTTCTGCCTCCCGATGCTTAAACGATTGCATTTGCCATTTTAATAATCCTCCTAAATTTTTAGCAATTTTGGATGTAATTTGACTGTGCACACGTCATTTGAAGTTTGCATGGAAATTACTGTAAAAACTGACCCTTATGTGGAAGACCGTTCTGTGAGGTGGCCCATTTACTATTTAAATATAGTCAACACATTACATACACAGAATACTTCTCAAGCTGAAAGGCAGTTGTTGTTGCGAAGCGATTTTTCGTTTGGAAGCAAAGTTATGAAGAAAACAAAAATGCTCATTATTGATATTGATGTTATTCTTTTACGCGTTAAATTGAATTTCCCACGATTCAGTATTTCCTTAACAACTTTTCTTGCGAGCATCAATTCATTTCGCAAGAAAGACGACCGGTTGCCTTGAAAAATTTCTTAAGTTGTCGATGTACTCATACGTTGTTATAGCTTGAAAGGAAGCTGAGCGATTCCAAGCAACAGCATCAAAATTTAAGAAAATTTTTAATTCATGATTTTCTATTGAGTTGAAACTTTGCACAGTTTTTCAATTTCATCTAAATCGTCATTTTTCGATATCAAATCTTCATATTGAGTCACGACTAACTTTTCAAAAGGGTGTATGTGAAAATGGTTCAAAAATATTTAAAAAGCTGCACAGCAAAAACGGAATGTTCGATTGTTATGATTTTTTCAGCAAAGTTAGACAACTAAATGGTGATTCTTAAGAAAATGTGCACAGTAAAAATTTTTTGCCTTTAAAAATATCATTTTTGTCACAAAAACTCAAATATCTCAAAACCCTATCTTTTTCGAACGTATTTTTTAGGGAAAACGGTCCATTATATTAGCTATCTACCATAAAAATTTGGTGATGGTAAACTAATAAACAAAAAGTTATGACATTTCAAACATTTCACAATTTTCACATATAGTAAACAAAAAAAAATCCCGTGTATTTTTTTTCAAGAATCGCAGTTTGATGCTGATTTTTATTGTTAAGGGCCTTGCGTGAGTTAAACAAGTTGTTTGTATGATATTCCATATTTATGTATTCATCGATATTATGTATATTATATGTATAAATATTATATGTATAAGTAAATAAAGATGAATTTATAGTATCATTAGTAGGAAAATTAAAGTGGCAGTTACACAATGTTGTTATAGAGACTCTAAGAGTTTTGGGTTTGAATTTTGGTATGGGTTATGATATCATGAAAACAGTTTATTAATACTTATTTTTTATTTATTTTTATTCAAATTTTTTAAAATATCGAACACTTTTGAATTATTATCAGCACAGTTTGAGTATAGTTTTGCTTTAATTTTATTTTCCGACAATGGAATGAAACAGTGAAATTTTTGGGTTCCTTGGATCGTTTTCGCGTTATTAAATTGCTCGCTGAGCTCTGAAGCCTTTATTTCGTACTCTTCAGTATTTACTACTACTAAAATGATAATTTGGTTAAATCTTTTTCTTTTCTACGATTTGCCCAATCAAAAAGTTCTTTCGCAGTTTTAATTGGATGCTCACGTTCTTTGGCTAAATTTGCTCTTGTGGCCATGCGCTTTATTGTTCCTCCAATAGCATCACAAGGACCTTTGCCATGTGATGTAGCAAAAAAATGCCATTCTGCATCAATTCCGTACATTGATTTAAATTGACATAGGCTCGAAAAATTCTTACGATTTTTGTACTGCGACGCTGCTCCATCAGACATGAAATATATCTTTTTGACTTCTTTATGCTTATCAACGCGTAAAAAGTTAATCATTTTTTCAATGAACAAGTTTACGGATACTGAATCGTGTCTTAAATCTTCGGAAATTATAATAAAACTTAAGTGTTCAATTTGCGTACTTCCATTAAAATAAATAACGAATGGATGAATTGTAGCTTGTTGTACGTTCCAGTGATGGGACTGCACTTCATCTTGCAATACAAAGCTGTAATTTTCAGAAAAATCACAAATGACTAAAAATTCACCATTTTGTAATGTATTTTTCGTATTTTTAAAAAGCTGGATTGTTCTGTTTTAATGAAATCGTGAGGGATTAAACTTTCTAATTTCAAGCAAAATATGACACAAACTCATCTACAGGTTTTACAATAGTTTCTATGTCACACCTATCCGTGGTCACCCATTGCTCAAATGATAACTGATCAATATATTTTCTTCAAACTCAGCGAATAAAGTATTTTCCAATGATGAAGAATCTGGACAATCCGAACAAGATCGTAGATAGCAATTTGATGTTGTATTTTCACAAAAGACTACCAGTTAACATTTTAATATCCTTTGTTAAATTGATTCTTTTCAAACTATGTAAAATAAGATTAATATTCTCATGGGTTGTGCACACACACACATTATGTGTTCCTGAATTGGAAAGAAGCTTACATTGCCTTGGCCGAAGGCTTGCAAATGAGGAAAAACCTATTTTATTATTATCGTGAATTTCCTTGAAGCGTGTGTACGCTTCTTTCAAAGTCGTCATCATTAATCGTTTTTGGATTGCTTGACGCTTTCCATCTTTTTTTACTGATACATAATCTTTTTGACCAGGCATAGCTCGACTTACTTCATCATCTTCAAAATATTGAACTACTATTTCTTTTGTCTCATCTGTTAATGCAGTACTAGACCTAGTATTTTTGGTTGAAAGACAGTTATTCTTCAATTGTTTTGCCTCTTTTACTGTATTTCTATTGGTTTTGAACTCATCAATGGCATCCTGAATAGACCACGAACTTGGCAGCATCGACAAAATCAATAATTTTTCTTTCCTTGTCGTGGCTGCATTCGAGAACCTTTCCTTCATATTTATAATTACCTCATCGTAGTCTGTATTTTCCACATCATCAGGTCCCTAATTTGAAGAGGTTTCTTCGTACAGCTTCGTTTATTTCACGGTATTTTTGTCCGGGTAATAAACGTAGTCCATCTTACTCCATTTAATCAGGTCACTTTTATCCCAGCTATGCCCTCGTTAAAGCATTCGATGTTGACCTTTTGGATACACTCATCTTCCGATTGATTTGTTGAAACAGATTTCGCTGATGGTACGGTGGCAAGGCTCTCAGCACTTAATACTTCTGGTAATTCCTCAGTTGTTGTCGATACATCTGGCAATTCCTCAGTTGCTGTCGTTTTCGAACTTCCTGCGCTCTGCTCAACCGATGATATACAGATTGCTCTTTTGTCAACGTTTAGACGGCAGGACGTGCAAATGCGTAAATTTGTATTCAATGTGGACATTGGAGCATAACCAGTCGCTTTCAGTTTATCTATGGTGCTTTCGGTGAGATTTCGTAACTCTTTTGAACACTTTTTCCATCAAACGGCCTACAACAGTTGAGAAAGCGGCTACTCATGTTGTTCGTAATATTTCAATAAACAAAATCACTTTTAAGTTTTTACTGACTAGTTTGGTGTCATTTGCTTGACTGAAGAAAAAATTACTATAAGATCTTTAACAACCTTAGTAGTAGTAATTTTTTTGCTTTTTCGTGAGCATTGTCATGGTATGTACCTATCATGCATTTGTTGTTGTTGAAGATACCCGTTTCCTCCCGATCATAAAGTCTATTCTCTAAGAGGTATATTTTTTGCAGGTAAACTATAGACGTACACGTGTATATAAATCTTTGATTTTGCAGCTTTTGTCTTAAAAATAACATTTCTGATATGTTTCTATCAACGTTATTATCAACAGGTTTCAACACTATTAAAAGAATGAAATGAAATGAATGAAAATTATGACACTATCAATACTTTTGATCACAACACTGGATCGTGCCTAAGTTTCTTATAGATACTATAAATAATCAAATCAAAATATCATGAAAACAACTTGTTAAAATCACGTCCCTTAACAATAAAATCTGCATCAAACTGCAATTCTCGAAATAACTTACACAGAAAAATTTTTTTTTACTAAATGTGAAAATTGTGAAATGTTTGAAATGTCATAACTTTTTGTTTATTAGTTTACCATCACCAAATGTTTATGGTAGATAGCTAATATAATGGACCGTTTTCCTAAAAAATTACGTTCGAAAAAGATAGGGTTTTGAGATATTTGAGTTTTGTGACAAAATGATATTTTTAAAGGCAAAAAATTTTTTTACTGTGCACATTTTCTTAAGAATCACCATTTAGTTGTCTAACTTTGCTGAAAAAATCATAACAATCGAACATTCCGTTTTTGCTGTGCAGCTTTTTAAATATTTTGAACCATTTTCACATACACCCTTTTGAAAAGTTAGTCGTGACTCAATATGAAGATTTGATATCGAAAATGACGATTTAGATGAAATTGAAAAACTGTGCAGAGTTTCAAATATTTTCGAAATGGTCGCTCAGGATCGACTGACATGCCCCCGTGGAATGCCTCAGCTTTGGGGAACGGTTTTCCATGAAAGATACTGTTTTCATAGCAATTTTCATACAAACTTCAAACCGCACGTGCACACTCAATTTACATTCAAATTAGCTAAAAATTTAAGTGGATCAATAAAAAGGTGCAATCGTTCAAGCATCGGGGAGCAAAAAAGTCAAAATTTGAATCACTCTACTGGACACCCATATTCCAGCATCATGGCAACAATCTTCTTGACAACCGCCAGTTTGTTGCTGATGGTCATTTTCAGAAAATCAATCTTCGAGATACGCCTAACAATATAGGGGAGATCCCCAGTGCCGGACTCATAAGCTATTTAACGAAAAATCTCTCATTATTCAGATTATGTTCACTTGTATACCATATACACAAAATATGATCATTGATGATTGATACGCGCTAGTTGCAGTAACTTATACTAAATGATTGGAATTTTGTTATCATTTAGTCTAAGTTACTGAAACTATAGCTATAACTCCGTTACTAGTGAAATTCAAACAACGAACCATTAGACAGAGTTGTAGAAAAACCTTCGCACTAGAAGTCCGCCATACAACATATTTTGAAATTCAGCTTCTGGAATGTGTTATTGACAAAATACTAAATGATCGAACGCAAATTACTGAATGATCGTTAACATCCTTGAAACTATATTTGATCATTTGAACACGTTTTTGGACGATGTATTTTGATGTTCGAGGGCCCTCCTTAGCCGTGCGGTAAGACGCGCGGCTACAAAGCAAGACCATGCTGAGGGTGGCTGGGTTTGATTCCCGGTGCCGGTCTAGACCATTTTCGGATTGGAAATTTTCTCGACTTCCTTGGGCATAAAAGTTTCATCGTGTTTAGCCTCATGATATACGAATGCAAAAACGGTCACTTGGCTTAGAAACCTCGCAGTTAATAACTGTGGAAGTGCTTAATGAACACTAAGCTGTGAGGCGGCTCTGTCCCCAGTGTGGGGATGTAATGCCAATAAGAAGAAGAAGATTTGGATGTTGAATTTTGATGCAAATTTTCACGGTTCAGAAAAGTATCTCCTAGTACCGGACACCATTGCATCATGTTCAAATATGACCAAGACCTTTTTACCTGAGTAAAGACATCATTAAGAATAGTAATATTTCTCACTTGTTATCGCTATTTAAAATATGATTAATATTGACCATCTCCACATAATCAGAATGCATTCGATTGATTTTAATATTGTTGATTCAAACCTTCTAAAGTAAGGCGAAACATGAAATTTTATGACATTTTTGTTCATTTTCATATTTTGTAAAAAAATTACAATTTGAGGATCTGATATACCTTGCAGGTAAAGGGCTTTTTAATACCTTTCTTTTGTACCACATAAAATGACGGAGGGATCTCTGCAAGTGCCGTTTTTAGAAGTGTCCGGTATTGGGACGTGTCCGTCGCTGGGTGATCTCCCCCTACCCTTTGTCGTCAACAGAGTTTGTTACTGACAAACGCACCTCGCAACAAGCCTATATCAGAACCCAAACATAATACAATAAGAATCATTTGCCTTGCATGCTCTGATATTTCCGAGAATACGATGATAATTCTGTAGTCGTAGTTAGATTCTCGAATATTTCCATATTCGAGATTTGCTGTAGATATAAGAGTTCAGTGTGTGATTTCTCTTGTTTCGGACAGTAGAACGATCGCTTGATCCGCCGAAATATTGTGTTCTACTTTGCGCGGCCGGTAATAAGAGTAGCCATCGACCAAAACCCGAATCTCCTCAGTTTTCATATGCCACCGGGCGTGCATGTTTTAACTTTAAACTCGTATTAATGTTATTTCCCATCCCATAGATCGCATCGCTTACCAAAGTGAATCCAGATAAATTATCCTTTGTAACTAAAACGATATCCTATCCCAAGACAATCGTGGAGATGCAGAGGTATACTCGGTCTCTAGTAGCAGCGAGAGCCGGACTAACAATCCTTCCATTCCTGCATGACCGTAAGGACGTGGCCGACGCCGTTATTGACTTTAAATATGTGAGCTCCTGAAACGTGTACGTTGAGAATGGGTAGCTAATCCCAAGCCCCATTCATTGTGTTCTCTGTACAATTTCGCAAGTTCAGTCAATCACGGAGTAGCAACTACGAATTGTGCGGTCATAATGCTTATGCTCGATATAATCGGCAAAGACCTAGGCGCCGAATACAGGATCACGATTGGAAGCTTGGAACATGGAATTGCAAGTCGCTAGGTTTCGCAGGTTGCTACAGGATGATCTACGATGAATTACACCCCGCAACTTCGACGTCGTGGCGCTGCAGGAGATTTGCTGGACAGGACAGAAAGTGTGGAAAAGCGGGCATCGAGCGGCTACCTTCTACCAAAGCTGTGGCACCACCAACGAGCTGGGAACCGGCTTCATAGTGCTGGGTAAGATGCGCCAAAGCGTGATTGGGTGGCAGCCAATCAACGCAAGGATGTGCAAGCTGAGGATTAAAGGCCGTTTCTTCAACTATAGCATCATCAACGTGCACTGCCCACACGAAGGGAGACCCGACGACGAGAAAGAAGCGTTCTACGCACAGCTGGAGCAAACATACGATGGATGCCCACTGCGGGACGTCAAAATCGTCATCGGTGACATAAACGCACAGGTAGGAAGGGAGGAAATGTATAGACCGGTCATCGGACCGGATAGTCTGCACACCGTATCGAATGACAACGGCCAACGATGCATAAACTTCGCAGCCTCCCGCGGAATGGTAGTCCGAAGCACCTTCTTTCCCCGCAAAAATATCCACATCCAAATATCCGTTCTAATCGACGGTAAATTCTTCTCCGACATCACGAACGTCCGCACCTACCGCAGTGCGAATATTGAATCCGACCACTACCTCGTTGCAGTATGCCTGCGCTCAAAACTCTCGACGGTGTACAACACGCGTCGAAGTCGGACGCCGCGGCTTAACATTGGGCGGCTACAAGACGGTAGACTAGCCCAAGAATACGCGCAGCAGCTGGAAGTGGCACTTCCAACGGAAGAGCAGCTAGGCGCAGCGTCTCTTGAAGATGGCTGGAGAGATATTCGATCCGCCATTGGTAGCACCGCAACCGCTGCACTTGGCACGGTGCCCTCGGATCAGAGAAACGACTGGTATGACGGCGAATGTGAGCAGTTAGTTGAGGAGAAGAATGCAGCATGGCACAATGGTCGGATTCGTCAAATTTCACGACATAAATCAATAACTCGAAAACCATCAGTGTTAGAGTTTTGACGTCTTCAGAAGAAATAATCTACAAGAAGAGATCTATTTTTGGTGTAAGTTGTCATTAGGGTGGCCCTTCGGTAAATTTTTTTTGGAAATGTATTTTTTTACCCTTTTGAGTTAGGAGTTCATATAGTTCTACAAAGTTGTAGATAATTTAATTCTAAGCATTTTTGCTTAATAAACATTTATTTTACCTCATATAGGTGATAATTTAGGACAAAATTGCTAAATTTAGATAGGGTGGTCCCGAAAAAATAGTTTTTAGCTTCCACTTCCATTAATACAGAATATTTTCAAAAACTGTCTTGGCAACGCTTCACGGTCTTTGGATGGCGCATCTTTTGGTTACATAAGATGGTTGATAGACTCATCTTCAAGCATATTATAAGCGTTTTTTCATGAAAAAGTAATATTTTTCTGAGCATTCTACTGCAGCTAGTAGCAAATATTAGCAAAAATTTCAATCGTAATCTGAAAGTATACATGCAGGCTCATCAAATCCATGGTATTTCATTTGTCCATCTTTGTCCACTTTTGTTTGACGATAGTATTATTTTTGTACGAAAAATTAGGGTGCAACACATATATCATCTTTTGGATTTTCACAATATTTGGTAGAATAAAAGACAAGAACACCGTCTTCGACCAGAGGTCGTACAGACTGAACACTTAACACCTAGTCAACTGACAGGACACATAATACCCAGTGGACCGGTGGAGAATTTTTCGATCACGAAAAGTTTACTTCTTAACGAGGCGGGAATCGAGCCCACGCTCCATAGTCCATGCCTCTAGACGATTGACGGCGCTAACCGCACGGCCACAAAGCCCACAAAGAATCGTTCTTTATCTAAAATATTTAAATCATTTTGACATTTTAACTACTGGAACGATTTTCAAGGTGTTCTCATGAAATAAATGCTTAAGAGCGCTACTTTTGTGGCGAAATACAAAATCATAAAATTCATGTTGGTTTTTCATGGCTAATTCGCAGAATAATTTCATTTTCACAGTTTCTAAGTGAGGGTCGCCAATGACTACATGTGATTCCATGAACATTGATAATTGGTCCAGTAGTTCAAAAATTATGTTTCAAAAAAATATTTTTTCAAAAATGTTGATTTTTTCGACCACCCTGGATCGAAATCGGACAAAATTAAAAAGTAAGTTTATCTATTTTCGAAAAAGAATGATTCTACCAAATATTGCGAAAATCAGAGATATGGTATATGTGTTTCCCATGGAATAGCTGATTTTTCATACAAAAACTAATATGATTATCAAATGAAAGTGGACAAACATGGACAAATGAAATACCATGGATTTGATGGACTTGCATGTATACTTTCAGATTACGATTGAAATTTTTGCTAATATTTGCTACTAGCTACAGTAGAATGCTCAGAAAAATATCACTTTTTTACGTAAAAACGCTTATAATATGCTTGAAAATGAAGCTATCAATCATCTTATGTAACCAAAAGATGCGCCATCCAAAGACCGTGAAGCGATGCGAAGACAGTTTTTGAAAATATTCTGTATTAATGAAAGTGGAAGCTAAAAACTATTTTTTTCGGGACCACCCTATCTAAATTTAGCAATTTTGTCATAAATTATCACCTATATGAGGTAAAATAAATGTTTATTAAGCAAAAATGCTTAGAATTAAATTCTCTACAACTTTGTAGAATTATATGAAATCTTAACTTAGAAGGGTACAAACATACATTTCCAAAAAAAATTCACTGACGGGCCACCCTAATGACAACTTACACCAAAAATAGATCTCTTCTTGTAGATCATTTCTTCTGAAGTCGTCAAAACTCTAGCACTGATGGTTTTCGAGTTATCGATTTATGTCGTGAAATTTGACGAATCCGACCATTGTGCATGGGCGAGATTGCTGCAACACCGCACGAGGGCGAACGAAGCACGATATAAACAGGCGCGGAACAGACAAAACTCGATTTTCCGGAGGAAAAAGCGCCAGCAGGAAGATCGAGACCGTGAAGAAACGGAGCAACTGTACCGCGCTAATAACACACGAAAGTTCTATGAGAAGTTAAACCGTTCACGTAAGGGCCACGTGCCACAGCCTGATATGTGTAAGGACATAAACGGGAACCTTCTTACGAACGAGCGTGAGGTGATCCAAAGGTGGCGGCAGCACTACGAAGAACACCTGAATGGCGATGTGGCAGACGAAGATGGCGGTATGGTGATGGACCTGGGAGAACGCGCGCAGGACATAATTCTACCGGCTCCGGATCTCCAGGAAATCCAGGAGGAGATTGGCCGGCTGAAGAACAACAAAGCCCCTGGGGTTGACCAACTACCAGGAGAGCTATTTAAACACGGTGGTGAGACTATTGGAAAGTTCAGCGCTCACCGGCTGACGAACGAAAACGGCCTACGACTAATTGATTTCGCCGCCTCCAAGAATATGGCCATTCGTAGCACCTACTTCCAACACAGCCTCCCGTATCGGTACACCTGTAGATCACCACTGCAGACAGAATCACAAATCGACCACGTTCTGATTGATGGACGGCACTTCTCCGACATTATCGACGTCAGGACATATCGTGGCGCTAACATCGACTCGGACCACTATCTGGTGATGGTTAAACTGCGCCCACAGCTATCCGGCAGCAACAAGGTTCGGGACCGACGACCGCCGCGGTGCGACGTAGAGCGACTGAAGCAATATGTTGTCGCCATTGCATACGCATAGCATCTCGAAGCAGCGTTGCCGGAAGAGGGTGAGCTCGATGGGGCTCCCTTGAGGACTACTAGAGTACAGTTAGAACAGCCATTATTGACGCAGTGGAGAGCAACGTCGGGTATATGGGTCGAAGTCGACGGAACGATTGGTTCGACGAAGAGTGCAGACAGATTCTGGAGGAGAAGGACGCAGCGCGGGCGGTCGCGCTGCAGCAAGGTACCCGGCAGAACGTGGAACGTTATAGACGGAAGCGGAGACAGCAGACCCGCCTTTTTCAGGAGAAGAAACGCCGCCTGGAAGAAGCGGAGTGCGAGGAGATGGAACAGCTGTGCCGTTCTCAAGATACACGCAAGTTCTATCAGAAGCTCAACGCATCCCGCAAAGGCTTCGTGCCGCGAGCCGAAATGTGCCGGGATAAGGATGGGAGCATCTTGACGGACGAACGTGTGGTGATCGAAAGGTGGAAGCAGCACTACGAGGAACATCTGAATGGCGCTGAGAGCACAGGCAGTGAAAGTCAAGGCAGCGGAGGAGATGACTACGTCAGTTCAGCGGACGATGGAAGCCAACCATCCCCACCTTGAGGGAAGTTAAGGATGCCATTCAACAGCTAAAGACCAATAAAGCAGCTGGTAAGGATGGTATCGGAGCTGAGCTCATCAAGATGGGCCCGGAAAAGCTGGCCACTTGCCTGCACAAACTGATAGTCAGAATCTGGGAAACCGAACAGCTACCGGAGGAGTGGAAGGAAAGGATTATATGCCCTATCTACAAGAAAGGCGACAAACTGGAGTGTGAGAACTTTCGAGCGATCACCATCCTTAATGCCGCCTACAAAGTGATATCCCAGATCATCTTCCGTCGTCTGTCACCATTAGTGAACGAGTTCGTGGGAAGTTATCAAGCCGGCTTCGTTGACGGCCGCTCGACAACGGACCAGATCTTTACTGTACGGCAAATCCTTCAAAAATGCCGTGAATACCAGGTCCCAACGCACCATCTGTTCGTTGATTTCAAGGCGGCATACGACAGTATAGACCACGTAGAGCTATGGAAAATTATGGACGAGAAAGCTTACCACTGACTGATCAAAGCAACGGTGGATGGTGTGCAAAACTGTGTGAAGATTTCGGGCGAACACTCCAGTTCGTTCGAATCGCGCCGGGGCTAAGACAAGGTGATGGACTTTCGTGCCTGTTGTTCAACATTGCGCTAGAAGGTGTCATGCGGAGAGCCGGGTGTAACAGCCGGGGTACGATTTTCAACAGATCCAGTCAATTTATTTGCTTCGCGGATGACATGGACATTGTCGGCCGAACATTTGCAAAGGTGGCAGAACTGTACACCCGCCTGAAACGTGAAGCAACAAAAGTTGGACTGGTGGTGAATGCGTCAAAGACAAAGTACATGCTTGTGGGCGGAACCGAGCGCGACAGGGCCCGCCTGGGAAGCAGTGTTACGATAGACGGGGATACCTTCGAGGTGGTCGAGGAATTCGTCTACCTCGGATCCTTGCTAACGGCTGACAACAACGTTAGTCGTGAAATACGAAGGCGCATCATCTGTGGAAGTCGGGCCTACTACGGGCTCCAGAAGAAACTGCGGTCGAAAAAGATTCGCCACCGCACCAAATGTGTCATGTACAAGACGTTAATAAGACCGGTAGTCCTCTACGGACATGAAACATGGACAATGCTCGAGGAGGACTTGCAAGCACTCGGAGTATTCGAGAGACGGGTGCTTAGGACCATCTTTGGCGGTGTGCAAGAAGACGGTGTGTGGCGGCGAAGAATGAACCATGAGCTCGCCCAACTCTACGGCGAATCCAGTATCCAGAAGGTAGCTAAAGCCGGAAGGGTACGATGGGCAGGACATGTTGCAAGAATGCCGGACAGCAACCCTGCAAAGATGGTGTTCGCTTCCGATCCGGCAGGTACGAGACGGCGTGGAGCGCAGCGAGCGAGATGGGCAGACCAGGTGCAGAACGACTTGGCGAGCGTGGGGCGTATCCGAGGATGGAGAGATGCGGCCTCGAACCGTGCATTGTGGCGTCAAATTGTTGATTCAGTGTTATCTGTTTAGATGTAACTAAATAAATGAATGGTGAGGCACTGGCTAGAGCGCTGCACTGGGTCATTACCAAGATTTGGGAGGAGGAAGTTTTGCTGCAGAAGTGGATGGAAGGTGTCGTGTGTCCCATCTACAAAAAGGGCGATAAGCTGGATTGTAGCAACTACCGCGCAATCACATTGCTGAACGCCGCCTACAAGGTACTCTCCCAAATTTTATGCCGTCGGCTATCACCATTTGCAAGGGAGTTCGTGGGGCAGTACCAGGCGGGATTTATGGGCGAACGCTCCACCACGGACCAGGTGTTCGCCATTCGCCAAGTACTGCAGAAATGCCGCGAATACAACGTGCCCACACATCATCTATTCATCGACTTCAAAGCCGCATATGATACAATCGATCGGGACCAGCTATGGCAGCTAATGCACGAACACGGTTTTCCGGATAAACTGACACGGTTGATCAAAGCGACGATGGATCGGGTGATGTGCGTAGTTCGAGTCTCAGGGGCATTCTCGAGTCCCTTCGAAACCCGCAGAGGGTTACGGCAAGGTGATGGTCTTTCGTGTTTGCTATTCAACATCGCTTTGGAAGGGGTAATACGAAGAGCAGGGATTAACACGAGTGGTACAATTTTCAATAAGTCCGTCCAGCTATTTGGTTTCGCCGACGACATAGATATTATGGCACGTAACTTTGAGAAGATGGAGGAAGCCTACATCAGACTGAAGAGGGAAGCTAAGCGGATCGGACTAGTCATCAACACGTCGAAGACAAAGTACATGATAGGAAGAGGTTCAAGAGAAGACAATGTGAGCCACCCACCGCGAGTTTGCATCGGTGGTGACGAAATCGAGGTGGTAGAAGAATTTGTGTACTTGGGCTCACTGGTGACTGCCGAAAATGACACCAGCAGAGAAATTCGGAGACGCATAGTGGCTGGAAATCGTACGTACTTTGGACTCCGCAAGACGCTCCGATCGAATAGAGTTCGCCGCCGTACCAAACTGACAATCTACAAAACGCTAATTACACCGGTAGTCCTCTACGGACACGAGACCTGGACGATGCTCGTGGAGGACCAACGCGCACTTGGAGTTTTCGAAAGGAAAGTGCTGCGTACCATCTATGGTGGGGTGCAGATGGCGGACGGTACGTGGAGGAGGCGAATGAACCACGAATTGCATCAGCTGTTGGGAGAACCATCCATCGTTCACACCGCGAAAATCGGACGACTGCGATGGGCCGGGCACGTAGCCAGAATGTCGGCCAGTAACCCGGTGAAAATGGTTCTCGACAACGATCCGACGGGCACAAGAAGGCGAGGTGCGCAGCGGGCAAGGTGGATCGATCAGGTGGAGATGACCCTCCGTAGACTGCGTGGTTGGCGACGTGTAGCCATGGACCGAGCCGAATGGAGAAGACTTTTATATACCGCACAGGCCACTTCGGCCTTAGTCTGAATAAATGAAAATGAATCAATTACGCCAATTTGAAAACAGTTCTTAGAGCTCCCCAAAGAAATTATGACGTTTAAGCGGGTCGTAAATTTATGCAAAATGAACTTTTGATCGAGTAAATCCCGGCTCAAGTGTCAAAATGCTACACAGTAGGCCTGGCCGCTGTAAGGCTTGAACTACATGTATGATATGCTTTAAACATAAATAATGACAAGAAAAGTGTCGAATCTCTTACGTACTTTCCAAGATTCTGACTGCGGCCATTTTTTTAGTACAAAGCTTTTGATTTTTAGCTCTCAAAGTTTGAGTCTTGCTTCATATGGTCTTTCTCGTCGTTAAGAAAACGCGCGATTATGTTAAAAGCAGAAGAAAATCGCAACGCAGATAAAAATCATTCCAATTGGGTCCTTCCAGTGCACCATCACATTTCCCATCGTTCCTTCAGTAGCCCAAATTGCACCGCAGAGCTGAGCACCCCGGCAGTTTTAATTGAGCCTGGTATGCGTTTTACATGTTGCATAAAATATTGCCGGCCGGGTTGGTCCAGCAGCTGCAACAGCAGCCCAACTCCAGCGAGTAGCGAAATAAACCGACCGAAAAACCCCCAAAATGCATACCGGCGACTGAACTCGGCAACTGGACTGCGACCGGGCCGAGCAGCATCCATATATCACGCTCGGAATGAATGTAATATATTACTGCGGGAGCTCGCTCGATTCGGACCTCCAAACAACATGTTAATTAACAATTTTGTTTAAATTCCATTGTTTTATGTGCACCGCGCGCGCTGCACTCTGCACTGCAACCCTCGATCTGATATGGTTCGGACTGTGATGCAGCTTTGCGTATGTGAATATCCATATCTGCGATGAAGGTATCGGATGACTCATGTCCTTAACCCCATTTGCGAACGGATTTTTCAACGTGGATTTTGATTCGTAGCTGTGTCAAAGATTGTAACGTCAATCAAATCTTTGACATGATGATTCAAAATTTGCAATCTCCAAAGGAATATCTCCTTATCGAAGTGCGAATAGGTCCTTTGAATCAATGTCAATAACGCTTACCCTTAATACGGTAACATTTCCACGGGATTTCAACATGGAAACTGTGTGCGTACGCGAGAGCAATCAAATGGAGCATCATTGCTGCGATTTTGCTTCAATTCAAATACCTGCAATTGACTCGTTTCCAAATTCCGCCCTCCTGTGCCCGCCTCATTGTCATACACAGACGGATCGTTTTGTTTGTTAATTTTTGATGAAAATATTATTCCAAAATCCAACTGCGCGCAAAAGAATTGTTGTTTTCGGCGAAATTCTGTTCCGCCGAAAGCAAGCGTCCCCCTCGGAAGCAACGTCGAGCAACGTTGGAAGGGTTGGGAGTGCAAATATTTTAAAATGAAAACTCAACCGAAATTCCAACGACTCTCATATTTTCGCGCCAATTTCCCGGCGGTGATTGCATTACCTACCGACTGCGGATGGATCAACGCGTATCAGTCGCCGAGTGAGGATGCGATCGGTGGTGGTGGTGGTGGTGCGTGTGTTTTCCACGGAATCCACCGAAAAAAAAATCGAAAACACAACGAATCATGACAATGCGACTCCGGCCGGGATGGAAAAAAAAGCGAAAGAGGCCTCCACTGGGGCACTGGCTGGGAAGATGGTTTGGAATGTTGAACGAATCATACGGCGGAGCTTCCCGACAGATAACTGCTTCCAGCCAGCTAGCGTGCGCTCGTATGGATGCCTTGCCGCTGCGTAATGCACGTCTAGATCATGATGGGCATGGGGTCGCATAGTTGTGATATTTTCGGAATTCATTTATTATTTTCTATATTTAAAATGGAAAGAATGCATTCCACGGGCGGAAAAATGGGAACGGGAAGGTTGAAGGCAAATTAGGTACTGGATGGTTTTGTTTTGTTCATCGAGATCATTCCATCAAGCAACGAACCGTGGTTGAAGAAGCCATAAAAAATAAAATAGGCTTGATGGAAGTTCTCAATATTGACCAAAATAGTCAAGAAACATATTAAAGAAAATTCCCAAAAAAATCTTGAACAAAATAAAAGAACAATCCTGAACAAGAAAATACAGAAAAAAGCAAATCTACATCCAACCGGCGATTGTTAGATTGTCTACCAATTCTGTATAAGAACTTTCCAAAACCTGTATAAGAACCAGGCATATGCGAAAATGCTAGATTATTATACAAACATTGTTTTTCAATTGTGATATTTTAATTTCAGAGTATATTTTCCAATTCAACGGCCAGAAAGCTTACTGTTAAGTACATGATCAGGATAAGATAAATGATTTATAAATGTATTCCCTTAAATGCCCCTTAATTTAGTGATATCTCACAAAGTGGTGTTGTACGGTCTTCGGTCCCCCATGGTATACAGATTTCGGCAGGTTCTTATGCAGAATCGTCTAGTCTAGTCTAGTATAGTCTACACATACACAGCCAGTTCATGAAAGAATCCTGGAAAGCGATAGATTCGACTACATCTATCGTTTTTCTTGTCAATATTTATGTTTGAAGTACATCACAAATGTAGTTCAAACGTAAAAGCGGACAGACCTACTGTGCAGCGTTGTAAAAATACCTGTGAGAATCAATTTTTAACTTGATTTCACAATAAGGCCATAGAACGGGGACATCTCGTACCGCTCGGTTTACATTATTAGGTGATGGTTGTAAAATCGTTGGGAGTGACTTAGCTAAGATGATTAATGTTCACTCCTTGGGTCCTCAACATCTTGGGATGGGACACAGTTTTTAGTCTAGTGCCCTGGCTTATACACAGATGAATAAAAGTATTCGCATGATTTCATATGTATTACTATGAAAACATGACGAATACTCAAGTCCATCAGTGTACATGTAAGCCTAGGTTCAAGCGCCATTACTCGCCCTCTGTAACGAGAAACAAAAAGAGAAACAAAAGCGATTAAAAACTTGCGAAAACTCAACCATAAGCTCCGTTTTTTCTTCCTGGAAGTATTTTCTCGATCATCTTCGTCAAAACACTTATCAAAAACATTTTATCACTTACTTAAAACATTTTGAAACTTTTTGCTATGAAATAGTATCACGTGCCTTAACTACATCTAATCGAAATTATATATTTTAAACACAGATATATTTTTTTTAATTAATCATTTTTTTTACGTTTCACCTCAAAACACTTTATTCTACGCGACATAGTTAATAATGTATTCGGAAAAAAGGGTAGAACGCCTTCCAAATCGAAATACAAACAAACCACACTCAGCTGTAAAAGCCTGTATATTGTAATATAGCAAAATGTAATCCTATTCACTTTATTTGGAAAAGCAATATACCAATTACATTAGAAACAAATGTAAAAATGGAGCATATTTTGAGGTATGTTCTTATGAATTATTTGAGACTCTACATTTAACATCACGATTATATAGAATGTAATATCCTAGATTTTTTTTATATATTTTTTGGTCACCTACTTCAAAAAGCATGGAGATCGGATCGAAACAATTCTCAGGTAATCAGGCTGCAAAGAATTTATGCTTTTATATGAATTGCGATGTAGATATATGTTAATCGACAGCCAGAAATTTTAAATTATATTATTGCACGCATTGTTTCAGCTATACTTCGGACAAAATTGAAGTTGTAAAAAACACTAGACAACTACGTAAATAATTGCAATCGTAAATACTACAGGTTTGAGGTCGCAACCATACCAATTGTACGAAATAATTGAATCAAACATGTGTAAAACTTTGTGTATTTGCAAAATTAGAAATATGTTAATCTTAATAGGCAATTCGTGAATATAAGTGACAAATTCGCAAAAATAGAGCTGGACCAAAAATTAACAAATCCCTATCAACTCTTTAACTGCAAAGGCATACCACCAAACAAGCTCCAATGAATCATTTGTTAATATATGCAAAAATCGAAATACTCGAAAAACCGACTATGACTACGAAAGGACGCTTACAGAAGTGAACGTTGCACAATAAAAAGACTACTTCTTAGTGTTATAGCCTATTCAGACTACGAACTATTCACACAATCCCATGACTTATCATTAATACATTATTTGAAAAGAAGTCTTCAAAACGACTCAACTAACTCGAGGATAACGATAACATATCAAATTTGGCAATGATCTAACTTGGAACGAATCGGAATTAAAAAGCTTTGTTCGTCCATAATTTGGAATTGAAATATAACTCAACACTGCAAAAGGAACATCCTCACCAAATATCCTCCAAAGTCATGTATCATCCGGTATATACAACTGTGTCCTGCTTCATTTGGCTGCGCCAGTTGATCATGATTCTAACTGCTGAAAACTGGTCCGGTTTTATTTGAAACACATCAAACTTGCACCATAGATATAATAATCAAGATGTTGCGGTCTGAACAAATTAGTACTTATTTTATGGTTCCAGTGTACTACAAATCTGGGTACCCAGCGGTACCCAGTGAAACTCAGCAATCCTCAATTTATCAATTTAAACTGTTCTAATTTTTCACCGTTGTCAAGGGTATCAATGTTTTTGTTTTTTAATACGCAATGGAAAAATGCAAACTCTCCGTATCACCATCGTATCAAATTGCAATTAAAATTTATTTTAAATACATTTTAACACATATTTTTTATTTTAGGTGAATTACGTTGCAGATATAAAAGGACACAATTTTAAATATTCTAACCAAAAAAAATAATGAGTAGGTCATTCCAATTTGTCTTACGGCCGGCGTTGATCCAATAATGTTATTTTTTCCATCGATAAATTCTGGAAGAAAAGTTTATGTTTCAGATAACTCATAACCAATCCAATATATGTAGGTATAATGTGGTTTGATGGCAGTGAGCTGATGCTCTATTCGCCAGCTATTCGACAGCATGACAATGCTTTGGTAAATCCTCATGTACATCTTACCACACGCCGCTCGGTTTATCAATCAGCGGGGCAAGAATCTAACTAATTCATATAAGCATTTTTGCCACAAAGCGGTTCAAGAAATGGGTATCTGTTAAATATAATTGGTATTAAGATTTATTAAGAGATTCCAAAAGCTTCATATTCTAATAAGTGAATTCTGGAAAATCTCCGGGTATATTGCCGATTTTTTTTAGTAACCAGCCTTAATTAGGTGATGAGCGGATTGCTACCCGCTTTTTGTTAAAAATCATCTTATTTATAGGGATTGCAAAGCTTCTCGAATCGGAGCGTGACTTTATACTTGAACTGTGTTTTAATTTAGATAGATTTGCTACGAGAAAAGAGTAAAAAGTAACGACAACGTATGCGCATGGCTCGTTAGTCTGCCGGATTTGTGAAATTGATTATAATCATTCGTTGGAAGATGATGTCGAAAAATCATAAAGGGTTTTTCGAATACAATTGATATTGTTATATGAAATCAAATTAAATGCATTAAATCATTTCCATGTTCCTATTACCATTCCCATGACCCTAAAAAATCGAAGAGGCCTTACGTAGCTCAGCGTTGATACGCACGATGACGAAGTAGACCCTACATACGGTAGAAACCCAAGCAACCGGAAGTACGGATAAGATGGGATGTTTTGGCTTAATCGGCTTGCATTTTAAGTAATTTTTTGTATGGTGGGAGCGTAAAAGTGAACTTTGAAGTTCCATTAAGGTGATTGGAACTCAATGTGAACCAAGAGGGAACCAATTGGTTCGGTTAGAAACAAATTTAAGTAAAATCTGAACCTTTGATTGCTTGGGAATTTACTAGACATACAGTACGCAAGTCAAGGGGAACGATACAAGTATTTTCAAGCCTAAAAATCCCAAAAAAGACTGCATATCCGGCTAAAATAACGAAAACTCGTGAGCGGGTCTTTTCCGGATTTTTCGGCTTGGAAACACGAAATCCTGCTAGAAAGTCTTTAAATCTAATCTTACACCAAAACTTTCTAGAAAATCTAATTTACCGTCTGGCCGCCATAAGGCCGACGCCAACCTATTCGCTCCATAGTTTACTTGCCGATTTATCGTTATACCACACATCGGCTGCTAACCGTGTCCTTACTTATCAGCAGATCTCAGATCAGCAGCGACATTGCATGACCACCCATCGGCAGAACCTAAGACACCCGTAAATGCTTCTCAATAAATGCACCGTAGATTTCCACAATTAGATCGTCCACGCTTCCGAGAACCTCCTCAAACCTAACATCCTGAGACCCGGAACAAGAGAAACCTTTAGCCCCCACTCCAGATGGCCACCGTGTCTAAACCAGCAGCTAGGGGCTTAGGCCAGCTAGTTCCCATTCTGAAGCCACCACAAGAGTCTTATTCCAAGTTGAGCTGAAAGAAATTATTGTTTAAATAAAGTTATATAAATTATATCAAGAACGTCGACGGTTTTGGATACTCAATAACTTCTAATAGTATACGGTTTGCATTTTCGAATATTGTTTTTGTTTGGTGAAAAGTTCGTTGCTATGACAGTAGTTTGTAACTAATGGGGCAGCCCTCACTTCGGCACACATGAGACTCCCTCCTCAAAACCTCAGGGTCGGCATACGCGCTTGATTCTCTCGCGACCAAGAAAACACCTGAATACCGTTAGCAAATACACCCACTTTATTCAGCACACAGGTACCTTAACTCCCACTTTCTTAATGGCTATCTCCTACCTTCTCACTATCCTTTCTTGCTACGCTTCTTCTGTTGAAGGGGCCCCTTCACCGTTTCACCACCTTCACACGCCTTTCCTCCGTTTCTCCTCCAAGCAGGCGATGATCGCTTGTCTCTTCGCAGCGGAGCTGCTCCTTGACCGAGTCGCTCGCAAATGGGTTCGACGGCGTCACGGCCCTTCAAGCAAAATGGCGGCTCCCACGGACAAGGCTGCTTCGGACCTTCTCGAGCAGGAATAGCGGCTCGGAACTTACTACCGCACTTGTGGCCGGTACTCTAACGCGTCACTGGACGTTCTTCGAGTCCACACGGTCCGGAGACACAGGTAACAAGTAAGGAAAATCCAACCGAAGAACAAAAAGGGGTCCTGCGAGCACATTAGGGAAAGTGGTACCGTTTTTAGTTTTGGGAGGGGTTTGAGTTCTGGTCGAGGGTTTTTACCTGGATGGCTTCTTCAACTTCACAGCTTTCACTGTCTCACAAGGCTTTCCTTCCACTTGCTTCTAATTGATGCTTTCTATAAGTGTTTAGACGTCTGTCGTGTTTGGATATCGCTTTCAAAATGATTCCAAGCAATGGCGCATATCCTTCCAGAACCCTCGACCAAGTTAATTTCCCCTCCGAGCTTTTCGCTTATCATGGCGCCTTCTACGCCACCCCCCAATGGCCGCCCATTTTTCCGTGATGCTGCGACTGGTGGTGAATAGCGGAACTGGTTTGTGGTGTGGCTGCATCCTTTCCGGTGGGTGATGGGTGGTTGTGATGCTTCACGCATATTCAAATGTGTTTTTGGTGTCTTACTACATTTATAATACGGAACAAAAACGCGAAAATCTCACACATCTCGAAATGACAGACACACCACATGTTACAAGTTCTAAATCGTGTACTAAGGGGTTATCAATAAATTACGTATTGGGTACCGAGGATTGCCCATAGTCTATGAAACTGGAATTATAAAATATTCGCCAGTTTCATATTGATTGTTGCTTGCACTGCGTGGGCCTGCATCACTCATCCGCAATTTGAGTTTTAGTATCCAGAACACTCTTCACTCAGTACCGCGCACTCCTAACTTTGTAAATTTTACACAAAAATAACGAATAAACATCGATTTAACCGTTTTTCGTATTAATTCTATATATATAACTATATATAACGTAAAACTTCGAATGACAATAAAATCAACTAATCAAACTGACGCGGATTCGAACTACCAATTAGTACAAATTAATGTCACATTTACTATATTGCATATTCATTCATTAAAAAAATATGAAATTTCCGAATTTGGCTGATGGAATCCAGTTTTGGTTGATGGTTAACAGCGATATGAAAGTGACAGGAGAAAAAAAGCACTTCCTCACTGTAGCATGGCACACTACAATCCACCGCTGGTTCTTATGCAGAATTGTTAGAAAATCTAACTTTCGCTTGTTGGGTGTATGTGCCATTTCTCACGGAATCATGACATTCTTCTATTAAGTCATCCAAGCAATAGGCTATCAAGTACTGCAAAGTTCGTTCTTTAGCAACCAACCTAGTAACGTGTTTGTCGCTCGTATCAGATATTTAAAAAATAGCATTCAGTCCAAGCATGTAGGTACGGTAGACATGTTTGAAAAAACGTGGGAATTGATCTTCAAGAATTCAAGTTATTGTCAGGCATTGCAATTTATCCCATTATTCGATCTTCTGAGCAAAGATGGTCGGGGTTCAGCCAGAACGCACCAAGCGGCTTTTCGACTGACTTGTGCTATTTTGTTCGTACAAGGACAACGGAAATCGTTTCATATCAATTCTAGCGTACATTTGCAATAGAATATCCTCATTTATTGGATTGAGGGATATCCGATACGATTTGCGATCAACTAAATCTGCTAAACGAAAGTTTGGGCAGAAAAATGGGTAATTTTTCGTTGGCGCTTGGTGCGTTTTGGCTGAACCCCGACCAGATACTGATGATATGCTGGGATATCGATCTTAGTTATCTATCTGATCAGTCAACAAAATGCAATGTTCGCCATGAAGAAAAGTTTTTCCACTGCTGTTTTGTAGCAACGCCCTCGCAACGCAACGCAAACCCCGAACCGGCTATCAGGATCCAATATGGTGTAAAGAAGGTGAGGTGATCATTTTGTGTATTACACAGCCATTTACTTGTATTAGTGCGTGGTTTTAGTCGCGTTTTAGAAACCTTTTCACTACCTGACGACGGCTGACGTCACAGAGGATGTTTTAACATTTTCTTTAACTTCCCCTCCAAGCGTTATGCACTGCACCATCGTATCAAGGGGCAACAAGCATTTTTATGCAAGCAATATCATGAGAAAGCCTTATTATATATTTATCAAATAACTTCTGATTTTTTTACAGACTATAACGAGTATTTTTTAGAGATGGGCGCTCCGCTCAGGAGCTGTTCCAAAGATTCGCTTCCTTACATTGAGCTGATGAGCCATGGATCTTTTTTAAAGAAGCCCAGCTCAGGAGCTCACTTTAAATTGAAGAAATCATTGTCAATCACGCGCCTAGAGAAACTCCCTCGAGCGTACGCACTCGAGTACGCGCGCTGTTGTATTTTGTACATCACAAACGAAAATACCACGCTCGCGGTACACAACACAAGCGAGCTTGTATGAGCATTCCAGTCCAGTACCGCGCACGTGCTGATCGTTTATTATTTGCACCTCAAGCACCATCAAGCCAAGCGACAGAACCATCTAGCCAAGCAACAGAAAGCATTTCTGCTGCAGAGAGGAATAAGAAACACACAAGCAAAAATAATCTAGCTTGCCACCTATTTCTTAACCCATACCCACATACTCGGCGCTACGAACGGACACACAAAAGATACCTAGTAGTGCGGTAGCGAACGAACCGTACTAAGCAAAAGATCCGAAGATCCGAACAACTCTCAGTTCCGCTCATGTCGTCGTCCAGCTCGAAATTGCTGTGACATGGAAGCGGGAGCTGCGCCACTAGCTCAGATCCGTGCGACACGGATCTCGATCCGGATCAGTCGCGACCGATTCTAGCGAGCGAACCGTGTGGTTCAAACGAACCGAACTGGGAGCTGTGTCTTGCACGGAGCGGATCTTTTACTTGCGACGGGTTTTCCCGCCAGCATACTGCTACATGTGCACTCGGTTTGTTTGTAGCACCGTGCTCTGTATTTTTTTACTCTCTTGTTTTTATTTCTCTCGCATTTCGGGAACCAATATAGATTAATGGGCTCGCTTGTATGAAAATGTCAACTACGCATGGTTAGAAGGGTTAGAAGCGCGCGCAAACAAGGCATTGATTTACTGCACCCAGTATGAAGAGAAAACTTATGACACGTGATATGGTTCATATAAATATCAGAGACTAGGGATTGAATTATTCAAATTAACGATTTGAGAAACGTTATCAACAAAATGTAACTTAGAATTATGAATAGAAAATAATGTTGAGTTAGTTTTTGTATAGAAATAAATGTGATGGTTCTAAATGAACTCCTAGACTTCTAAACTAGACGGTCAAAAAAGCGTAATAAATGTTATTAGTTTAAAATTGTCGGTTTTTCAATAGAAATTATTACCTCACTGTAGCTAAACATTTTAAAAATTTCAAAGAAAGGTCAATAGATGAATGATGAATGAATGAATAAATTAATGAATGACATAAATTTTTCAAATTTTTGAACAATAATTAAAATAACAATATTACCAATTATATTTTATTATATGTAGCATTAAAGAACTGAAGAGCTGATCCAAGGAGCTGACTCTTTTCAATGAGCTGAACGGATCAGATCCGCTCACTGCAATGAGCTGTTTTGCCCATCTCTAGTATTTTTGGATATCGAGAATATTAAGCATCTTCTGATTTACTCTATAGTTCAGATGCAGAATGTGTATGACCATTTCCCAATAATAATATGGAGTTATTACAGCAAAGTGGATAAACTGTGATGGAAAATGTATGCCTCGCAGAAAATAGCAGAAGTACATAATTAGGAAGCCTTATAAATTAAACTGCGAATTAGTTATAGCTTGTGAATATAATTATTAATTGTCCGATGCTGCTTTCATTTTGCTCCCAAAAATATTCACTTCGTGGGTCGCAAATAATCTATCAAAATAGGTTATCTCTAAAATGGTTCATAAAGGTTCATGAGCGAATGGAATGATGGAACGGTGTGACGTCAATGCTCTCCCCTCGAACTTTGTTTATTTTTTTAGCTTTTTATTTATTTATTATCAGACTAAGGCCGGAGGGGCCTGTACTGCACATAAAAGTCTTCTCCATTCATCTCGGTCCATGGCTGCACTTCGCCAACCACGCAGTCTGCGGATGGTCCGCAAATCGTCCTCCACCTGATTGATCTACCATGCCCGATGTGCACCTCGCCTTCTTGTTCCCGTCGGATCGTTGTCGAGAACCATTTTCACCGGATTACTGTCCGACATTTTGGCTACGTGCCCGGCCCACCGCAGTCGTCCGATTTTCGCGGTGTGAACGATGGATGGTTCTCCCAACAGCTGATGCAACTCGTGGTTCATTCGCCTCCACCACGTACCGTCCGCCATCTGCACCCCACCATAGATGGTACGCAACACTTTCCTTTCGAAAACTCCCAGTGCGCGTTGGTCCTCCACGAGCATCGTCCAGGTCTCGTGTCCGTAGAGAACTACCGGTCTTATAAGCGTTTTGTAGATAGTCAGTTTGGTACGGCGGCGAACTCTATTCGATCGGAGCGTCTTGCGGAGTCCAAAGTATGTACGATTTCCAGCCACTATGCGTCTCCGAATTTCTCTGCTGGTATCGTTATCGGCGGTCACCAGTGAGCCCAAGTACACGAATTCTTCAACCACCTCGATTTCGTCACCACCGATAGAAACTCGTGGTGGGTGGCTCACATTGACCTCTCTTGAGCCTCTTCCTATCATGTACTTCGTCTTCAACGTGTTGATGACTAGTCCAACCCGTTTAGCTTCGCTTTTCAGTCTGATGTAGGCCGCCTCCATCCTCTCAAAGTTACGTGCCAGGATATCAAGGGCTTCGGCGAAACCAAATAACTGGACGAACTTCGTGAAAATCGTACCACTCGTGTCAATCCCTGCCCTTCATATTACTCCCTCCAAAGCGATGTTGAATAGCAGACACGAAAGTCCATCACCTTGCTGTAACCCTCTGCGCGTTTCGAAGGGACTCGAAAATGCCGCTGAAACTCGAACTACGCACATCAACCGATCCATCGTCGCCTTGATCAACCGTATCGGTTTATCCGGAAATCCGTTCTCGTGCATTAGCAGCCATAGCTGGTCCCGATCGATTGTATCATATGCGGCTTTGAAGTCGATGAATAGATGATATGTGGACACGTTGTATAAGCACATCTGGAGATTGGGCAAATCAAGCATCCGAAAGATATTCAATTTGCAAAAAGAGAGCTAACCGCGGTGGAGGTTGGTACTCGGATTCTGATGGCTTTTCCGCAAACGTGACCTTTAAGTGGTCTTGTTGTGTAGGGGTTATCACGCCTATCTAGAGAGTAGGAGGTTGAGGGTTCGAGTCCCTCCAAGACACGTGGATTCTTTTTCTTAAATTTCATATCAATTTTTCCATTTCGAAACATGTGCTGTGCATATGCACAGCCAAGATATTTAACAAAAAATAATTTTCGTACGTCCGAGTTGCCGAATAATATGCAATTATTTGTCCGTGGATTTGTTTTTGCTATAATTTAATTACTTATTTTCTAGAAATGAAGCCACAAGAAATCAACAAATCAATGCTGATTTCAATTAGACAATTTCAACCGGACACCCGGGTGAGGTGATAGCCAGGTAGTGTCAGGCTGGGTTCACTACGCTGCACACTGTTTCCTTTCAAGAAAAACCCAGATTAATCCACCTAGCGTTGGTGGTGCCTTTCTCGCATTTAGTTAAGACACCAACCTTATATGGGGTTTATATGGTCCGATGTACCATTTTCTTCATAACTTTGAAACGCAATGACCGATCGTTATGAGATTCAATAATGATCAACAAGGCTTTGTCCCCTGTCGAATGAAACTTCGGTTAAGGATTACTATATGAAAAGTTGTCTAATGTTTTCCCTAACTTTTGTGTACACATATACACACACATATGCACACACTTACATACGGATAGACAGACATTTGCTCAGCTCGTTGAGCTGAGTCAATTGGTGTATAATAGTATGAGTCTCCGGAGCTTCTATAAAAAGTTCGTTTTCAGAGTGAAATTATAGCCTTCTGGTACAACTTTGTTGTACGAGAAAGGCAAAAACGTGATCGAAATTATTTTGGCGTATAAAGAAGCATTTTAGACTCATAGGTTGTTCAGCAAAGTGATTCCATTCAATTTTCTTGATTTTTTGGATGTTTCTGTTTTGTGATTAATCCACCTAGAAGTGAGAAACAAAACTTTTTTTTTTATTGCATGTTTTAAAAATTTACTTTGTTAGGCAAAGTTGTAGAGAAAGTCGTAAGATTTTTTTTGCTGAAGACACTATAGGCCTATCTCTAAATTTCAATGGTCAAAATTGATTTTTCAATAAAAATACACTAAAAATCATCATTAAATAACTTTTTCTGTAAAATTTCTACAATTTTCAAATGTTCTACGATTTGAAGCGCTATAAAAAAATACACGATTTGCAAAAGAAAAACTTTATTTTTATCTATTATATATAAAAAGATACTTGAGATTTTCTAGTATTAAATGTCATTTTAAACAAAAAGAATCTACTAAACATGCATATTACTGCAAATAAAATTGCCGCCGTTTAAAACTTTGAAGTTAACGCTAATAAATCATGGGAAAACCATTTGTCGCTCGTTGTTCCTTCCATGGTACAGCCGTGAACGTAATGGATGCCAATTTAATTTTTAACCAGTTCTGTAAAGCTGTGTCGGTGTCGTTTAAAACATAAAGAAACTGTTTCCAATTTCATGAAATAGATACATATATTACATTGTTTATTTTTTATGATTTAATTATTTTATTTTATATTTCATTTATATTTTATCACAAAAGAGATAATCGCCGCTACGATTGCTGCTGCTATATTCTCTTTTACTAGCATCGCACAGTGTTTTCTAACCCAGGAATTCGTGATCGAAAATGTTTTGGCCATGAAAAGTTGATTTTAGAGGCTCAGTGACTTCGGAGCAAAGTTTCAGTATGTTAAGCTCCATATTTTGGAAAAAAAAATTTTTTGACTAATCCCCCTAAAAGTGAGATGGAAATTCTCTTTCCTCCAATTATGAAGATACAACATTGGTGTCTTCGAGAAAGTTGTAGAAAAAGTTTCTAGGAAAAATTTTGCTATATAAACTTTATTTCTATCTGCTATAGAAGTCGAGATATGGGTCGTTATTTATGAACGACCACCAAAAAACAGGTTTTTCACGTCAACATATTTTTTAGATTTTTCAAATGTTCTACAAAGATCTCCGTCGCGATAAAAAACATGAACCTTTCGAAGACAGTTTCTTCTTATTTTCAATATTGACGAAGTTATTGACGATTTTTTGTTTAAAAATGAGCATTTTGACATTAATTGCATACATGTAGGGTAAAATGGGGCAGAATTTTAATTAGGAGATTGAACGTATAACTCATGCACTAACGGTTGCATTGCAACATATATGTGACTTAGCTTTCCGTAAGTACCGTATGGATATGTTTTCTTCTTCTTCTTGTTATATATAAAAAATGAATTGGTCTGTATTCCGCATAACTAAGAAACGGCTGGGTTCAAATTTCTTCATCACAATTTCCGATGGGCTTACATAATATTTTCTTATGTAAAAGTCACGACTTAAACTGAAAAAATATGAAAAATTCAAATTAGAATTTGTATGGGTATTTTGTATCACACTTCGAAAAAGCCATGTAACTTTAGATGCTTTGAGACCGACACCCACGAGCATCATTATTGATGCGAAATTGTGTTATGATAAATGTGAAACTAAGTTCACTTTTAAATTTACTTGGCTGTATCATTTTAACAAAAATGATAAAGTATCAGACAGGAATCGAACATTGGTTCACTGCGTGAGCGCCACTCACGCTACCACACAGCCAGCACCGCTTCATGAGGAAACAGAGTAAAAAGTGAAACAAGTTCTACATTCTTCTGCGCATGCTCTGTTCATTGCATCAACCTGTCGGCTGCTTGGCTGTTGGGTGCGTATGTTGTCGTTTCATACGTTCATCGCACAGGTTGCTGTGCTTTGGGTTCGATGGATGTAAATTTCAGTTTGTTTTTGATTAAAACTGTGGCGATTGTACTGAAACTTTTGTGTGCATCCAAAATGACTGAAAAATACATCTCAATTCATATTACATCTTGTGGTATTGTGTCAGTTTTTTCCATTACGTCACCTGTAACATTAATAATTTTTTGGTGTGTAGGCATAAAACAACACGCATTCTCACCTACTGTGCAAGACAACGTCTGCCAGGTCATCTAGTTCATGATAATAACACTTACGCCAGACCTATGTCTTGTTTTAATGTCCAAATTTTGAAAATGATTATCGAATCGACGGATATTTTACAGAGAAATACCAATATTTCGGGATATTGGTATTTCCAGGAAATTCTAAATGAAAAGAAATAAACTAAAATTTTTGGAACACTTTTCTGTTAACCTGTTTTGCAATATTGTGATGTTTCAGACGTAGCAAACCGGCTTTTTATTATGCCGGGATATTTCGAAAAGTAAATAGGAAAAACAAGTACCTTCGAATTGCTTTCATAAAATTATATTTAAACTTATGATGTTTGAGGCGTCGCTAAACATCGTCGTTTCCATTCAATAAAGATTACTGATTTACCCGATACTGAATTTCCTCTCATCAGCATTCCTGGCTGTATGGTGATTTCTAAAATAATACAATTTGCCCAAATACACTGGGGTCGCTTTTTACGTGACTTTTTGATGATTTTTTTTAATTACGCTTTGTTTCTTCCCGCGGAATTTGAAATTCATGTCAGTTCTGTAAAACATCCATCTATAATCATTTAGAAAATTTTGTATTTGGCTAAATCATAGGTCTGGCGTAAGTGTAAAGACTAAAGATGACCCTGCAGACGTTGTCCTGCACAGTAGGCGAGAATGCGATCTATAGAGGTATACCTTTTTTAAATTTCCATACAAATTTTATTTTCAATTTTTCATATTTTTTTCCAATTTTGCTCGAGATTCTTACATGAGAAAATATTCTGTAAATCCGTCGGACATGTTGATAAACAAATTTGCTGAAGAAATGAAGAAAATCTATCCAGCCGTTTCTTAGTTATGCCCAATACAGACCAATTCATTTTTTATATATAACAAGAAGAAGAAGAAAAAGATGTTCATACGGCACTTATGTCAAGCTATGTCACATATATGTTGCAATGCAACCATTAGTGCATGAGTTATATTTTCAATCAGTGTTGGGAAATGAGTGAGCATGGTTCGTTCCATCCTCACTCACTCAATCATATGAGTTGAACCAGTTCTACTCACGCGTGAGTACTCACAGGAATGGTGAGCACTCACGCGTGAGTAAACTCACGCCTGAGTGAGTAAAACTACTCATTCGATTTTTTTGGTGAGTAAGTGAGAAAATAGGTGTACACAGGATTTTGTTTTTACGCAATTTTTTTTTCGCTAATATTTTTGATCGTGTGACTTCAATTTGCCACCAAACTCTTCGCAACATGTTTAAAAAAATCCAGAATAAATCAAAGAAAAATCACATGATAATTAATATACGTTAAACATTTAGGATGAGTGGAAAATTGAGAAAATGTAAATCGTGTAAAAACAAAATCCAGTGTATTTAAAAATATACTGTAAGGTTAGCAATAATAGAAAATGCGAATTTCCTAAGTCAATTGAAGATCATGAAATATACGTGTACAGGTTTGTGTTGTGGTGCGTGTTTGTGTTTAGATGCGTGCTTGAGTTTAGTTGCGTGTTTATGCTGTGCTATGCATCTTCTCACGCGAATATAGAAGCATGCGAGGATCAATGTTTCAAGTATGATTCAAGCATGTTTCAATGTTTTGGGTGCGTGTTTGCGTTTTGAGTGCGTGTTTCTATTTAGGCGCGTGTTTGTATTTACATGCGTGTTTGTGTTTATAAGCGTGTTCATGTTTTGGGTGCGTGTTTGTGTTTAGGTGCGTATTTGTGTTTAGGTGCGTGTTTGTATTTTGGTGCGTGTTTGTATTTAGGTGCGTGCTTGTCTTTAGTTGCGTGTTTGTATTCAGGTGCGTGTTTGTGTTTAGTTGTGTGTTTATGTTTTGGGTGCGTGTTTGTGTTTAGGTGCGTGCTTGTGTTTAGTTGCATGTTTATGTTTTGGGTGCGTGTTTATGTTTAGTTGCGTGTTTGTATTTTGGTGCGTGTTTGTGTTTAGGTGCGTGCTTGTGTTTAGTTGCGTGTTCATGTTTTGGATGCGTGTTTGTGTTCAGTTGCGTGTTTATGTTTAGTTGCGTGTTTATATTTTGGTGCGTGTTTTTGTTTAGGTGCGTGTTTGTGTTTAGTTGCGTGTTTGTATTTTGGTGTGTGTTTGTGTTTAGTTGCGTGTTCATGTTTTGATTGCGTGTTTGTGTTCAGTTGCGTGTTTATGTTTAGTTTATTTATTTAATCAGACTAAGGCCGGAGTGGCCTGTGCGGTATATAAGAGTCTTCTCCATTCGGCTCGGTCCATGGCTACACGTCGCCAACCACGCAGTCTACGGAGGGTCCGCAAGTCATCTTCCACCTGATCGATCCACCTTGCCCGCTGCGCACCTCGCCTTATTGTGCCCGTCGGATCGTTGTCGAGAACCATTTTCACCGGGTTACTGTCCGACATTCTGGCTACGTGCCCGGCTATCGCAGTCGTCCGATTTTCGCGGTGTGAACGATGGATGGTTCTCCCAACAGCTGATGCAATTCGTGGTTCATTCGCCTCCTCCACGTACCGTCCGCCATCTGCACCCCACCATAGATGGTACGCAGCACTTTCCTTTCGAAAACTCCAAGTGCGCGTTGGTCCTCTACGAGCATCGTCCAGGTCTCGTGTCCGTAGAGGACTACCGGTCTAATTAGCGTTTTGTAGATTGTCAGTTTGGTACGGCGGCGAACTCTATTCGATCGGAGCGTCTTGCGGAGTCCAAAGTACGTACGATTTCCAGCCACTATGCGTCTCCGAATTTCTCTGCTGGTGTCATTTTCTGCAGTCACTAGTGAGCCCAAGTACACAAATTTTTCTACCACCTCGATGCCAACTCGCGGTGGGTGGCTCACATTGTCTTCTCTTGAACCTCTTCCTATCGTGTACTTCGTCTTCGACGTGTTGATGACTAGTCCGATCCGCTTAGCTTCCCTCTTCAGTCTGATGTAGGCTTCCTCCATCTTCTCAAAGTTACGTGCCATAATATCTATGTCGTCGGCGAAACCAAATAGCTGGACGGACTTATTGAAAATTGTACCACTCGTGTTAATCCCTGCTCTTCGTATTACCTCTTCCAAAGCGATGTTGAATAGCAAACACGAAAGACCATCACCTTGCCGTAACCCTCTGCGGGTTTCGAAGGGACTCGAGAATGCCCCTGAAACTCGAACTACGCACATCACCCGATCCATCGTCGCTTTGATCAACCGTGTCAGTTTATCCGGAAAACCGTGTTCGTGCATTAGCTGCCATAGCTGGTCCCGATCGATTGTATCATATGCCTATCATTTGAAGTCGATGAATAGATGGTGTGTGGGCACGTTGTATTCGCGGCATTTCTGCAGTACTTGGCGAATGGCGAACACCTGGTCCGTGGTGGAGCGTTCGCCCATAAAACCCGCCTGGTACTGCCCCACGAACTCCCTTGCAGTTGGTGCTAGTCGACGGCATAAAATTTGGGTGAGTACCTTGTAGGCGGCGTTCAGCAATGTAATTGCGCGGTAGTTGCTACAACCCAGCTTAACGACCTCTTTCGAAGACCGGACACACGACCCCATACATCCACTCCTGCGGCAAAACTTCCTCCTCCCAAATCCTGGTAATGACCCAGTGCAGCGGTTCAGCCAGTGCCTCACCACCGTGTTTAAATAGCTCTCCTGGTAGTTGGTCAACCCCAGGGGCTTTGTTGTTCTTCAGCCGGCCAATCTCCTCCTGGATTTCCTGGAGATCCGGAGCCGGTAGAATTATGTCCTGCGCGCGTTCTCCCAGGTCCATCACCATACCGCCATCTTCGTCTGCCACATCGCCATTCAGGTTTTATGTTTTATGTTTATGTATATTTTTATGTTTAGTTGCGTGTTTGTATTTTGGAGTGTGTGTGTGTTTGTGTTTGGGGTGCGTAGACTACGAATATAAAAATAGCTAGAAGGGACATGCGTTATAGTCTCAGCTTTCAATATTATTCAAATTTTTCAATAAATTTCACTGATTTACTGGTCAATTCAAATAATCATTAGTTGGCCAATCGATCACTCGTGGCGTGTGCATCGAATTTACTCTATTTTGACGTTTGCTCACTACCGCCACCTAGTTCGTGATTAGCCCAGCTAGCTGAAGTCAACAGATGTCGTTAGTGTTTGAACGACGATGGATTTGATGAATGAATGTTCAATGTATTATGTCTGTTTGTCTGTGGTTCAAGTTTTACTCATTTTTTCAGAAGCCGAGTTTTTAAATGTGATTGTATAGCCAATTGTTTTTACTCAAAAATTTTGTATATCAAGTATTTTATTGAATAAATATTCATTATAAATGAGTCAAATTCGAACTAAATGATCGTATCATGCCGCAAGCGTATTATTATTTTATACCTGTTCGTGCAGTGCTGCATGAGAACTAAAGATGCCGGCTTTTACTGTTTAGCACTTTTGCAAACAAAACCAAAATCATTTTCTAAATTTAACAGTGTGGAGCGTCCACAAATTACGTAACGCTTAAGGGGGAGAGGGAGGTTTGTCGAAGTGTGACGATCCATACAAAATTTCCAGATGTTTCATAAAAAAAGTATGACATAGGGGGGAGGGGGATTGAAAATGCCCAATTTTTGGGTTACGTAATTAATGGATCTTCCCTTTATTGTGTTAATTTTAAAAATATGAGATCTGTATATTTTAGTTTTGTCAATGTATTTTCGATAAAGATATGTATATGTATTTCGACTCTTAATTGATCATTTCTACAGTATTTTTCGAATAGTAGAAAATCGTTAATTTATTATTTTTACGGTATAGGGGTTTAAAAATATGACTAAAAGAAAGTATAATAAATAAAGATAATACTTCAAACCACATTATTTAATGAATAAAATTGTTGTAAACAACAAATAAATGCCTTTATTTAGTCATCGTTTCATTCTTAATACCATGCTCCTATATCAATAACATTCGCATCAATTTATGAATTCATGGAGCGGTAACCCTGTATAATATTTTTTATGTATTCATTCAGGATTGTTACGGGGACCTTGAAATATTTTCCACGCCGGCCAAAACCAGATCCGCGTCATTTACGCGGCCTGAACTTAAATCCGCACGACCCAGAACTGAATTAGTGTCAAATACACGTGAGATGTCATTTTTTATCACTAAAATTGTGACTATTTTCACTTGAAGTGCGTTATATAAAAAACGATTTTTAATACCATCAGATATGTATAGTAGATTAACAATATAGTTCACTTCGTGAATCTCTCCACATTACGCAACGGACAGCATCTTGCGTCTCAAAAGGCCCAAAAGCGATAGTCAAGGGGTGCATTAATTGAAAAATTACACAAATTTAACAGTTGTCAACTATTTGAATTACATTTTTCAAAACTTTATTTCCAAACTCAGAAATCAAAACACGATTTCTAGCATATTAGGATTACCACTCCTTGAATTCGTTCCTTGTACCCAAATTAGAATTTTTGAGATTTTTTCAGCAGTGCTTAAATCGACACAAATTAACCCAAAATTGTTCGATTTGCAAATGTTATTGATATAAGAGCATGTTATTAATAACGGAACAACTACCTTATTTCGACATGGTCTATTGCATATTACGTCATACGGGTGTCACAACGTATGTCAACGGAATGTCTTTTTACTACGTTGCTTACCTTTTGTGACACCGTAGCGCCATAATGGACTATATTGGTAATTTAGTATTCTTGATATCATTCTAATTTGCCGCACTATGCACACTTGTACCAAAATGAAGTGAAATGAATCTGAACAAATCACCATTAGTATGACAACCCTTCGCTTTGAAGATATGGTGACTGTTTTGCATGTTCTTTATATTATTGTTAAGCTTAGTTAAAATTTAATGCCTAATAGCCTATTCAGATTGGGCTATTTATGACTTTGTTAAGTGAGAGGGTATCCAATTATTACGAGGTGTTCAGACTGCAGCAAGATAATATATCTTGACGTTTCCATGTTTCCTCATTTGCACGCTAATACAGGGTTGAATTCAAGGAGAGTTTTAAAATTTAATTTGCGAAATCAAGCATTTGTATGGCGACAATCGAACATTTTTTCTGAAAAAAGTTTCTACGGAAAAAAAATATGAAAAGGGATTTTCGAAGAATATTTGAAGCTCTCATTAAGGATAATGAGCGAAGCTACATTCATTAGTTGGGTGCGCCGTTCTTCGGGGAATCAGACTTTTCCTCAATTTATTTTTAAGTTTAAAAAGTATTTTGATTCTGTACTATGATCGAAAGGAGATTTGATAGAAAAATTTAGATACTTTTGGGAATTCTCACAAATAAATAAAAAAAGGACGATTGGAACAATTTTTAAGAAATATTATCGAACTAAAATGTATTTCCACCAGTATCTCCATGTATGAAGGGCAACTCAGCAATTTAATTTTTTTCAAAAATGGAAACTGAACCATTGCGTTCTACTCGACAATCAATGATACAGCTTCTAACAAAATCGAATCGTGTGAATGTGATATAATTTAAACTGTATTTTGGATGAATTAATGCATTACCAATCCATGTTTTATTTAAGGTTATTCTACTTTATATATATACATCCCATTCAAATCGTACAGTTGTCCCACGTGATAAATGTTGAAATCCAAAGTATATTAAGCCATTCAAGGAGCAGAATTGAAACAATTTATGAAATCATGTTTATTCATCAAATATATTCGTTTTACAACCATTCCGACGTTTTAAATTGTCTTCCGCATTGGCCCTTGAACTTTGAAAATTTATTCGATTTGTTCTATTAAATCTAGGTTTAAGTTGAATACATCATGTTAATTCTAGAGAGCATCTGTTTTTTTTTAACAATTCATGTTGAATAAGTGGAGAATAAATAATTATCATCATTATTTTTCATCATATAAAATGCTTTCCACAAAACCATCACAATCCGAGTTATTCTTCAGCGCTCAGAAGATTTCCATCTAACATGCATTCGACCCTGCTGCGACAGAAAGAGCATGACTGTCAACTACGAAACGAAATGAAAACAGAGAGAATTTTCTCTCTGGCAAAGAGAGCGTGACGCTTGTCAGTTTTGTTTTGTTGAATTTCTCCCTGCATCCCAGTTAGAACGAAAGCTCTCTCGTAATAATTGTTCGTAATAAATTTTTTATGACTCTTTTTAGCGGGTATCTTTTGACAGCGCAAAATGTATGGAATATTACGTAAATAACGACATCATAAAGCGTATTTACCCTGAAACGCCAATTATTATATCATTAATGGTGTAATCTGAATAGGCTATAAGCCATCTTTTCCGCTACAACAATAAATTATGTAATTTGTCTAGATTATGAATTGATAGACAAACTTGCATAGAGTTTAAGCAATATAATAAACATTCAAGCGCACTTACATAAACACATACGCGCACAAACAAACACACACGTGGCACACACAAATACACACGCGCGTAAACACAAACATACACAAACACGCGCACACATAAACACACACACGCACACGCAAACTCAAACCTACGCACACACGTACACACACACACAAACAAGCACGCCATATGCGCAAAATCCACGCAGTCATATAATCCTGCACTACATACTTTCGAAATTTATTATTATGCAATTAATTAACATGTTGATAATAATTCCCAATATATTAGCAAATTTGTTATTCGTATAATTTGACAAATTCTTTAGTTTTTTTTTTTTTCATTAATTCATGCCACAAATTTCTACGTACTTCTTGACAACTACCAGAATTAACCAACATCTACATTGTGAAAGAGACAAAAACTAATCGTATTTGATTACTCATATGAGCAAAAATTCCTCACTCGTGAGTGAGCAAAACCACGTTTGCTCACTGGTGAGTACTCACAGGTCGTGAGTACTCACGGAAAAAATGAGCAATGAGTGAGGAATTTTTACTCATATGAGTGAGTTTCTCAACACTGCTTTCAATTACCTAAATAAAATTCTGCCCCATTTTGCCCCTACATGTATGCAGTTAATGTCAAAATGCTCATTTTTGAACCGAAAATCGTCAATAACTTCGTCAATATTGAAAATAAGAAGAAACTGTCTTCAAAAGGTTCATGTTTTTTTATCGCGACGGACATCTTTGTAGAACATTTGAAAAATCTAAAAAATATATTGACGAAAGCATCGTGAAAAACCTGTTTTTTGGTGGTCGTTCATAAATAACGACCCATATCTCGACTTCTATAGCAGATAGAAATAAAGTTTATATAGCAAAATTTTTCCTAGAAACTTTTTCTACAACTGTCTCGAAGACACCAATGTTGTATCTTCATAATTGGAGGAAAGAGAATTTCCATCTCACTTTTAGGGGGATTAGTCAAAAAAAATTTGATTCCCAAAATATGGGGCTTATCATACTGAAACTTTTCTCCGAAGTCACTGAGCCTCTAAAATCAATTTTTCATGGCCAAAACATTTTCGATCACGAATTCCTGGGTTAGAAAACACTGTGCATCGGATAGATTTTTTTTTTTTTTTGCGTATTCCGAAGAAACAGACTTGCTTTTACTATCAAAAGGCTTGCTTATTTATATCAGTAAATTTGTTTTAGAATCGTTTTAATTGTGTTTTTTGTACTCTGAACACTAAGTTGAAACCAAAAACAACTTTTTCTATAAAAAGACTTGAGATCCATAATGTTATGTACCAAACGACTCAACTTGACAAGCTGTGTGTGTGTTTATATGTGCATGTGTGTATGTATGTTTGTATGTATGTCTGTGCATAAAAAACTTACACATGTTTCTTGCGCGTATCATAAACAGATTTGCTCGCAAAAATTGCACGAGAAAAACACTATTACCGCTAGGTGGATCAATTAGGATTTTTTTTTAATTGTAGCTTCTTCGTACCAATCATGATTTTATATTAACCGATTTAATATAAACACCGGAATATTATACACCGTTGAAGCATTTTTCATAGTACATTAGTTTTATTACTCATTTTTTTCTCATAGCTTTTAGCATGGAAGGGACAACAAGCGACAAATGGTTTTTCCATGATTCAATAGTGTTAACTTTATAGTTTTGAATAGGGGTAATTTGATATGCACGATGTTGCTCGATTTTCAGATTTTTTATACTGAAAAATTTCATTTTTTGCTAAGAAATCTCAAATATCTCTTTATATATAAGAGATAAAAATTAAGTTTTTTAGCAAAACATGTATTTTTTTATAGCGCTTCAAATTGTAGAACATTTGAAAATTGTAGAAAATCTATACAAAAAGTTATTCAAAGATTTTCAGTGTATTTTTATTGAAAAATCAATTTTGACCATTAAAATTTAGAGATAGACCTATAGCGTCTTCAGCAAAAAAAAATTCATGACTTTCTCTACAACTTTGCCTAACAAACTAAATTTTTAAAATCTATGGTGAAAAAAATAAATTTTGTTTCGCACTAATAAAAAATAAAAACAGAAAAAAATCAAGAATCACTTTGCTGAAGAACGTATAGGTCTAAAATGCTTTTTAACGCGCCAAAATAATTTCGATTACGTTTTCCCTTGAAGGAAACAGTGTGCGCTGGACGCATTGAAATGAACTTCATTTGCCCTATCCAGTTGCCGCCGGCCCCGGCGGTGGCAGCCAATCAACGCAAGGATGTGGAAGCTGAGGATTAAAGGCCGTTTCTTCAACTATAGCATCATCAACCTGCACTGCCCACACGAAGGGAGACCCGACGACGAGAAAGAAGCGTTCTACGCACAGCTGGAGCAGCCATACGATGGATGCCCACTGCGGGACGTCAAAATCGTCATCGGCGACATGAACACACAGGTAGGAAGGGAGGAAATGTATAGATGTATAGATGTATCGGACCGGATAGTCTGCACACCGTATCGGCCAACGATGCATAAACTTTGCAGCCTCCCGCGGAATGGTAGTCCGAAGCACCTTCTTTCCCCGCAAAAATATTCACAAGGCCACATGGAGATCACCTAACCAAGAAACGGAAAACCAAATCGACCACGTTCTAATCGACGGTAAATTCTTCTCCGACATCACGAACGTCCGCACTTACCGCAGTGCGAATATTGAATCCGACCACTACCTCGTTGCAGTATACCTGCGCTCAAAACTCTCGATGGTGTACAACACGCGTCGAAGGCGGACGCCGCGGCTTAACATTGGGCGGCTACAAGACGGTAGACTAGCCCAAGAATACGCGCAGCAGCTGGAAGTGGCACTCCAAACGGAAGAGCAGTTAGGCGCAGCGTCTCTTGAAGATGGCTGGAGAGATAGTCGATCCGCCATTGGTAGCATCGCAACCACTGCACTTGGCACGGTGCCCCCGGATCAGAGAAACGACTGGTATGACGGCGAATGTGAGCAGTTAGTAGAAGATAAAAATGCAGCATGGGCGAGATTGCTGCAACACCGCACGAGGGCGAACGAGGCACGATATAAACAGGCGCGGAACAGACAAAACTTGATTTTCCGGAGGAAAAAGCGTCAGCAGGAAGACCGAGACCGTGAAGAGACGGAGCAACTGTATCACGCTAATAACGCACGAAAATTCTATGAGAAGTTGAACCGTTCACGTAAGGGCCACGTGCCACAGCCCGATATATGTAAGGACATAAAAGGGAACCTTCTTACGAATGAGCGTGAGGTGATCCAAAGGTGGCGGCAGCACTACGAAGAGCACCTGAATGACAATATGGCAGACAACGGTAGTGGTATGGTAATGAACCTAGGAGCACGCGCGCAGGACATGCGACTTCCGCCTCCGAATCTCCAGAAAATCCAGGAGGAGATCGGCCGGCTGAAAAACAACAAGTTGACCGAGTTGACCGACTACCAGGAAAGCTGTTTAAACACGACGGTGGTGAGGCACTGGCTAGAGCGCTGCACTGGGTGATTACCAAGGTTTGGGAGGATGAGGCTCGGCCGCAGGAGTGGATGGAAGGTGTCGTGTAGATGGGACACAAAAAGGGCGATAAGCTGGATTGTAGCAACTACCGCGCAATCAATTGCAAGAGAGTTCGTGGGGCAGTACCAGGCTCTACCACAGACCAGGTGTTCGTCATACGTCAGTTATTGCAGAAATGCCGCGAATACAACGTGCCCACACATCATCTATTTATCGACTTCAAAGCCGCAAGTGATAAAATCGATCGGGACCAGCTATGGCAGCTAATGTACGGAAACGGATTTCCAGATAAGGGGCCATCCGCAAAGTACGTCACGCTCCTAGGGGGGAGGGGGGTTACGAGCAGCGTGACGACTCATACAAAAATTTTAGAGGTTTAATACAAAAAGTGTGACGAAGGGGGGAGGGGGGTCGAAAATCGCCAATTTTTGCGTGGCGTACTTTATGGATCTTCCCTAAACTGATACGGTTGATCAAGGCGACGATGAATCGGGTGATGTGCGTAGTTCGAGTTTCAGGGGCATTCTCGAGTCCCTTCGAAACGCGTAGAGGGTTACGGCAAGGTGATGGTCTTTCGTGTCTGCTATTCAACATCCCTTTGAAAGGGGTAATACGAAGAGCAGGGATTGACACGAGTGGTACGCTGACGACATTGATATCATGGCACCGAACTTTGAGAGGATGGAGGAAGCCTACATCAGACTGAAAAGCGAAGCTAAACAGATTGGACCAGTCATCAACACGTCGAAGACGAAGTACATGATAGGAAGAGGCTCAAGAGAGGTCAATGTCAGCCACCCACCACGAGTTTCTATCGGTGGTGACGAAATCGAGGTGGTTGAAGAATTCGTGTACTTGGGCTCACTGGTGACCGCCGATAACGATACCAGCAGAGAAATTTGGAGACGCATAGTGACTGGAAATCGTACGTACTTTGGACTCCGCAAGACGCTCCGATCGAATAGAGTTCGCCGCTGTACCAAACTGACTATATACAAAACGCTTATAAGACCGGTAGTTCTCTACGGACATGGGACCTGGATGATGCTCGTGGAGGACCAACGAGCACTGGGAAATTTCGAAAGGAAAGTGTTGCGTGCCATCTATGGTGGGGGCAGATGGCGGACGGTACGTGGAGGAGGCGAATGAACCACGAGTTGCATCAGCTGTTGGGAGAACCATCCATCGTTCACGCCGCGAAAATCGGAAGACTGCGGTGGGCCGGGCACGTAGCCAGAATGTCGGACAGTAATCCGGTGAAAATGGTTCTCGACAACGATCCGACGGGAACAAGAAGGCGAGGTGCACAGCGGGCAAGGTGGATCGGTCAGGTGGAGGACGACTTGCGGACCCTCCGCAGACTGCGTGGTTGGCGAAGTGCAGCCATGGACCGAGCTGAATGGAGAAGACTTTTATGTGCAGTACAGGTTACTCCGGCCTTAGTCTGGTAATAGGCCGTAATATATTATATAAAATACCTAAATAAAAAGTAAAAAACGTGAATTGAAGTGGGTTAGCTAAATATTGGTACATTACTATGCATAGGTTAGTCCATGCAATAGTTAATCATGCAATGTTGAATCATGCAATTGTTAATTCATGCACCTATCCTAATTATATCTTAATCCTAAACTAAAATTATACAGCTGTTATCGGGAATCAAAAAAAGGGCATGCAAAACAGTTAAACATAAAACAAACACGTTAAAAACAGGTAAAAATAATATGCATCTGCATTATTGTGAATGGCAACATAACCAATAATTAAACTTTCTAGCATATCCACCGCCACCGATTAATGAGATTAAACGAAGAACACACTGAAACGAGACACTAAACGTAAGTCGACCCAAATTTGCTACAAATGTTACTAGTGCTGTCCAATGAGCAGCTCGAAGTAGCTCGAAGTTGTTGAAGTTGGGCATGAGCAGGACAGGAAGAAACTTCGAACTACTTCAAGCTCTCATTGGACAGCACTACTGTTTATGAGACAATTCTTTACTTCACATGCTAAAATGATACCGGAAAACAGATACGAAAAATGAATTAGTATGCTAAACATAATTCCATAAATCTTCCTATGCCCTTTTACTTCATAGGGATTTTTGGCGTTCGTCACAATAAACGTCGTTCAAGAAACCGGAAAACAGTCTCTGTTTTCGTTGCAGTTGCAACAACAACAATTGGATTCTGGATTCTGTACAGCAGAAATACCACAGTAGATCTCGGCACAGTAGGGGTTAAGAGTGCCTACCAAATAAAAGAAAGGAACAACCGACAATTTTTTCTATTATTTATTATATTCTATAGTTGGGATAGAGTCATTTGTGGTTCTTGAACATTTTCAGTCATTTCTTTCGAATACAAAACCGTCATTTTTTAGCAGCACTTGCGGCAGTGAAAACGATTTTCCAAAATGCCCCGAAAAACGAGGAAGGCGTCAAAGAAAACTTATGAAAACGGTGAGTTTATTTAGAATTTGACAAAGGAACCCACTACAAAGCGTCGTCACTGTCACAAATTTGGAACAAGATTCATTTGTCATTAATGTTGTTACTTTTACGTACAGGACTCTGCTGGAAATGACTGCATATCTACAAGAGCAAATAAATGGGCAGTATGCAATGGAAATGTCACCGAAACCAGGCAAAAATATGATTCAACGTTATTTGATGGAAGCATTAGGTTTGTCATTGAATATTTAGAAATTCATTTATTATCAAGTTTCTTATAATACTTACTGCTCGAAACCTATACCTCTGGAGGCCCAACATTTGTAGCTGTGAACACCGTAAACACTTCGACGGAGAAGGATCCGAAAAGTTCTTCTGATCCGCTTAATTTGATCATTAAGAGGAATAATGTTAACACTAGGATTCATTCGTTCAGAAAATCGTTGTAACTAAATTTTCAAATGGCTATATCTCAGTGGTTTTTCAACCGATTTTCCCAGTTTTTCACCAATCAGTTTTTTCGCCAACTCTTCTAGTTTCTGGACATTGCAAAATATTGTACCTAGGGGTGTTCAATTTTTCACTAGAGCTGTGGGAGTAAAGCAACGGATTTAGAAAAATGCGATTTTGGAGATATACTTATATTTCATTACCAAAAATGATATCTATTCATATAGTGATGATGGAAATGATAAAATAACAAACAAAAGACATCACCTGGAACATAAGAACACATTTTGAGCATCCCTACTATGCATACGATGATAATTCGGTACCTTTTGAAACCACTTTATTCTACAGAATGTATGAAGCTGCAGAAAATGTTTTCAAGAATGTTGTCTACTGTGAACTTGTTAAAATAAATGTAAACTATATACGAAACATGTGTGATAATAAATTGTTCTAGGATCTACGAACTGTACTGGAATTTGAATCAAATGGTCTACCGAATCAACCAAGGCTTCCATAATACCCCCAGCCGCAGCATCAACCCAATTACGTCCTCCGAGTATTTTCTATCACTTGCGTCTCAAATCCAGGCATATGAGATGTTTCTAGATCTCCAAATTGTCCTAGAGTTTGAATCAAAGGGTCTACTGAATCAATCAAGGCTTCCATGATATCCCAAGCCGTGGTATCAACCCAATTATGTCCTCCGAGTATTTATCTTTCACTTGCGTCTCAAATCCAGGCATTTGAGATGTTGTAAGATCTCCAAATTGTCCTGAAGTTTGAGTAAAATGGTCTATCGAAACAACCATGGCATCCATGATGTCCTCAGTCGCGGTGTCAACCCAATTATGCCCTCCGAGTATTTGTCTTTCATTTGCGTCTCAAATCCAGGCATTTGAGATGTTGTAAGATCTCCAAATTGTCCTGGAGTTTGAGTAAAATGGTCTATCGAATCAACCAAGGCTTCTATGATGTCCTCTGCCGTAGTATGAACCATATTATGTCCTCCGAGTATTTGTCTTTCACATGCATCTCAAGTCCAGGCATTTGAGATGTTGTAAGATCTCGAATCAACGAAGGCATCCATGATGTCTTCAGCCGCGGTATCAACCCAATCATGTCCTCCGAGTATTTATCTTTCACTTGCGTCTCAAATCTAGGCATTTGAGTTGTTGTAAGATCTTCAAATTGTCCTGGAGTTTGAGTAAAATGGTCTATCGAATCAACGAAGGCCTCCATGATGTCTTCTGCCTCAGTATAAACCCTACTATTTCCTCAGAGTATTTATCTTTCACTTGCGTCTCAAAGCCAGGCATTTGAGTTGTTGTAAGATCTCCAAATTGCCCTGGAGTTTGAGCAAAATGGTCTATCGAATCAACCAAGGCTTCCATGATGTCCTCTGCCGCGGTATCACCCCAATTATGTACTCCGGGTATTTGTCTTTTACTTGCGTCTCAAATCCAGGCATATGAGATGTTGTAAAATCTCCAAATTGTCTTGAAGTTTGAATCAAATGGTCTAACGAATCAACCAAGGCTTCCATGAAGTCCCCAGCCGCGACATCAACCCAATTATGTCCTCTGAATATTTGTCTTTCACTTGCGTCGCAGTTTTAGGTAATTGAGATGTTGTAAGATCTCCAAATTGTCCTTGAGTTCTAATCAAATGGTCTATCGAATCGACCAAAGCTTGCATGATGTCCCCAGCCGTCAACCCAATTATGACCTCCGAGTATTTGTCTTTTACTTGCATTACAAATCCAGGCATATGAGATGTTGTACTTTACTTATGATGTTTATTGTTTATTATTATTATTATAATAATCATCCGACAGTGTATGTTTGTCTTAATGAATCTTTACTCTAAAAACCTCAATTTTAAGAACATCACTTTGTCAGCCGAAGTCTAATTTCGGGCACGTCTCGTTAAATCCGATCATCATTGATCAAATTGGTACAATCAGGCCCTAGTAATGGTGTCCTCAAGGTAAACGTAAAATGACACTAGAATGGAACGTATAGGCAAGCATATTGATGTCCATTATCGCCAAAAAATAGGGGGAGGGGGTGGTTACCCGATACATCAACAAGAACTTTGGTAAGTCTGCAAGTTTTACTCCCGGAATTCATCAATGATCATCCGCAGGCTGAACATCTGATCCGTCGTTAATCGACCCTCACGAAAACCTGCCTGGTATTCGCTGACGAAGGACTCTTCTAGCGGTGTCAGTCTGTTAAACAGAATACGCGAAAGAATTGTGTACGTCGAGTTCAGAAGGGTGATCCCTCTGTAATTGGCACACTCTAGTCGACGGTCATTGCTTTCAAAAGTTATGAAGAGAATGGTGAAACAATCCAAAAAGGTTGGTGTCTTGGTTAAACGAAAGAAAGGAGAGATCACCTACTACCGGTTTTTTCGGTTTTTTCTCTTTAAATCGAGAAAATGAGGGAATCGAGAACATTTTAGAGAGGCATCGCAAAGCGTGTTGTTTTGGAAGGAGTACGTTAAGTACTACGTAGGACCAGTCACGGCAGCAGAAATCTCACACTCCGGTACACTGTCATCCCTAGCTGCATGATTTGGGTAATCACTTGTCATAAGACAATTTGTAATTGTAACTTATCAGATACGTGAGGCCTTCTTTAGTGTCTCGTACTTGACTCGACTAAATGTGTGCATGAGCTCGGAAGACATGATTAGATACATACCTTCGCTGGAGACATAGTTCCAGGCGAGGTTGATTTGGTTGACAGACTACTTGATCTACATCCAGGGCGATTTGGGGGACTAAAAACGTCGCATTTTATATACCAAACATGTGCATGGACTCGGAAGATTGGATAAAACATTGGATTGGATAAAGGCATATTTCAAGGTAGGGTTGGTTTGTAAGTCGTGGTTCATTAGGAAAGTAATTTTAAAACAATTATGTCCACTAAGTTGCGTTGATATCGTGGCTGAAGACATTACGGCAGCCTTGGTTGATTCGGTAGGCCATTTGATTCAAACTCCAGGACAATTTGGAGATTTTTCAACATCTCATATGCCTGGACTTGTGACCCACGAGAAAGTCAAATACTCAGGGGACGTAATTGAGTTGACACCGTGGCTAGGGACTTCATGGAAGCCTTGGTTGATTCGGTAGACCATTTGATTTAAACTCCAGAATAATTTGGAGATCTTCCAACATATGATATGTCTGGATTTGAGACGCAAGTGAAAGACAAATACTCGGAGGAAATATATGTGTTGAAACTGCGGCTGGGGATATTATGGAAGCATTCGTTGATTCGGTAGGCCATTTGTTTCAAACTCCAGGATATATCTTTCAACATCTCATATGCCTGGATTTGTGACGTAAATGGAACTTGAAGACTCGGAGAACATTATTGCGCTGATACCGCTGCTGGAAACATCATGAAAGCCTTGGTTGATTTGATAGACTATTTGATACAAACTCCAGGACATTTAGGAGATATTACAACATCTCATTTGCCTGGATTTGAGACGCAAGTTGAAGACAAGCTAGAGACTTTATGGAAGCCTTGGTTGAATCGATAGACCATTTTACTCAAAATCCAGGACAATTTGGAGATCTTACAACTACTCATATGCCTTGAAATGCAAATACTCGAAGGGCATAAAAGAGTTGATATCGCGGCTGGGGACATCATGGCATGGGAACATGCCTTGGTTGATTCGTTAGACCATTTGATTCAAACTGCAAGATATTTTACATCTCAATTTTTTTTACATCTCCTGGATTTGAGACAAGTGAAAGACAAATACTCGGAGTATATAATTGGGGTGATCCCGCGGCAGAGGACATCATGGAAGCCTTGGTTGATTCGATAGACCATTTTACTCAAACTCCAGGACAATTTGGAGATCTTACAACAACTCAAATGGCTAGATTTGAGACGCAAGTGAAAGACAAATACTCGGAGGACATAGTAGGTTTTATACTACGGCAGAGGACATCATGGAAGCCTTAGTTGATTCGATAGACCATTTTACTCAAACTTCAGGACAATTTGGAGATCTTACAACATCTCAAATGCCTGGATTTGAGACGCAAGTGAAAGATAAATACTCGGAGGACATGATTGGGTTGACACCGCGGCTGAGGACATCATGGATGCCTTGGTTGATTCGATAGACCAATTTACTCAAACTCCAGGACAATTTGGAGATCTTACAACAACTCAAATGCCTGGATTTGAGACGCAAGTGAAAGATCAATACTCGGAGGACATAATTGGGTTGATACCGCGGCTAGGGACATCATGGATGCCTTCGTTGATTCGATAGACCATTTAACTCAAACTACAGGGCAATTTGGAGATCTTACAACATCTCAAATGCCTGGATTTGAGATGCAAGTGAAAGAAAAATGCTCGGATGACATAATAGGGTTGATACTGCGGCTGGGGGCATTATGAAAGCCTTGGTTGATTCGGTAGACCATTTGATTCAAATTCCAGTACAGTTCGTAGATCCTAGAACATCATAATTTATTATCACACATGTTTCGTATATAGTTTACATTTATTTTAACAAGTTCACAGTAGACAACATGCTTGAAAACATTTTCTGAAGCTTCATACATTCTGTAGTATAAAGTGGTTCCTAAAGGTACCGAATTATCATCGTATGCATAGTAGGGATGCTCAAAATGTGTTCTTATGTTCCAGGTGATGTCTTTTATTTGTTATTTTATCATTTCCATCATCACTATATGAATAGATATCATTTTTGGTAATGAAATATAAATATATCTCCAAAATCGCATTTTTCTAAATCCGTTGCTTTACTCCCACAGCTCTAGTGAAAAATTGAACACCCCTAGATACAATATTTTGCAATGTCCAGAAACTAGAAGAGATGGCTAAGAGGTTGGTGAAAAAACTGGGAAAATCGGTTGAAAACTCACTGAGATATAGTCATTTGGAAATTTAGTTACAACGATTTTCTGCACGAATGTATCCGCGTAAGTTTTTTTAGCGAATCAATCCTAGTGTTAACCACCGTTCAAATGACGAATCAAGGTCGAGTACATCTCGTGTGTCTTTTTTATTTTTTTTATAGAGGGATGAAGGCAAATCTGCAAACAGACACCTGAAATTATCACTCAGGGAGTGGGGTTGACAGATGGCCGACCCACTAAATCAACCCAAGTAGCGGAAGGTTACTTGAGTTACTCTCTCTGCTAATACCCTGGTTCCCCCAGGAACTGCCTCCCAGCATTACTTCGGGGGGATCTCGTATGTCTGCGAATTTAGAAGATGACACCTACAACAATCATGCCGTCAAGTTCAAATCCGTGTCTACTACATCTCCAGGGCCGCCTCAAAAATCCGTATTGTCAACTTCGACAATGAATATTCAATGAGAACAGTCAGCCTACTTCGTCCAGAACATCAATCGCGAAAAATGTGCAAAATGTCAAAATGTCAGTGGCCAATGCTCTGGATCTAAATCTGATAACAAACTTCCGTCATTGGATGCTTTCGAGGAACAAACGTCCCACCGCAGGTGGTGCAACTGCAGAAGACGCTAGTTTGCAAACCCTCAACATTGAGAGCACTGAGATTAATGTTACTGAATCATCTATACATGCCAGAAAAGATAGACATGTTGTGTTTACTGATGGGGCTTCCAACCAAGGTGATAAATCTGACTTGGAAACTCCTGACGATGACAGTTCATACCGATATATGTACTTGAAATTGTTGGAGAAGTACAACCAGAAGTCTGGGGCACATGCCTCGTTGAAAAGAAAACATGAAAGGCAAAAGCTAATCCTTTCAGAATTGAAAGATCTACTGGTCTTTACTAATGCGGAAGCTGAAAAAGCAAAATTGGTAAGTATTTGCTATTAACGATATCATTATATTTTCTCTTGATTTCCTATTGTTTATAAAACAGACCTTCACAACTGATCCTCATATTGAAATGACTGTCCAGCAAATTGATGCATTCGACGCTGCATCCATGAATGATGTTGCGTTTGGACAATCTGGCAAAAATTGTAAAAATTGTAATTTTCATAGAAGCCGCTGGTGCATAAGGTGGTCTTACAGGAGTGGCCCCGGCAGCAAGAGCTGATCGAGCGAGGTTTTTGGAAATGGATCGGAAGGCAGGATAACTGCTGGTGAGTTTTACAGTTGAAAATCTTCATTTGTTGAAACTCTAACCAAAATTATACCCCCAGACGGCTTGCTTATTTTTAGTTATTACGCCAAGTTGCCAAAAACAACAATAATTGTGCACAATCTTTTATTTAAGATATCGAAAGTTTCGAGCGAAAAGAATTTTAGATGCTTTTTCATACCACGAAAGGTTGGGAAATTATTCACTATAAATCGTTTTTAAAATCCGTAAGGTAGGCAATTATAATGTGCTGCTTCAAATGAAAATCGTAAGCTGTAGTTTGGCAACGAGTGCTCCTAATATTGTCCCAATTTTTTTCTGGATATTCATGTCTTGTCGCTATACGCCTGATTCTTTTTTACACGGGGATAGTCTTCTGTGAAAAAAGGTTTTATTTCAAAATTCAAAAAATCGTTTCACGATTTCTCGCAAAGTCATAAAAAATGGAGCAACTTTGCGGAAAATGTGTATGGCATTTGTTTACACGTACACGGCCGTAAAATCCGTATAAAAACAAAATCGGGTGTACTAATGCAAATTGTGCATTTAATATGAATGCTAAAATAGAGCACGCAAAAAAATGTTGCGTTCGAAACTACCATTCCGAGGGTTAATTTAAGAATACGCACCGACGATTTTCAGCAGACAACAAACCCGTTTGATTTTACCATGCGCGCAGTAAAAATCAACTGTGGTCCTGGTGGAATGTTATTGCATGAACTGAATCAGTGGTGAATTTGTCCGAATACGTGGTTAATTTAACTGAAAATTTGTGGTTGTTTTAAAAACATGGCGTAGTCTACAAAATAGTAACCGTTACCATGGAATTTTTCTCAGTGAGTGATTGTTATCTGTTCATTATTGTGCAAAAATAGGAAAGTCCATTTAGCAAACTACTTTATTTATTAAACAAAAGAAGAAAAAAAAACTCTTGCACAGCCTACCTGCTTAAGGACAATCCTCCCAGAATCCGAAACTTAATTCACTCGCGTTTTCAAGCACACCCCATTCAAAACGGAAGCCACACACAACTGGGGCCTCATTGCGCATCTAATTTGGAAAGCTCTTTCTAAATGGCAGTTTGCATGGTTTGCTAGTTTCGAGTCGAGGTGCGCAATGCCACCCCTGTTTTTATTATTCCACGCATGCTGCGATTATTATATCTATGGTATTATAATGGTTGAGAAATTCCAACTTCGAAATTATTCTTCGACCATTATTTGTCCTAAAATTTGAACACCAATGAACAATAAATTGTATGCGATGTGTGTGATGTCGTTTCCTAGAAATGTTATTCCGATGCTTCGATCGGCTCCAAATTTAAACATTCACATCACCATCATAATTTCAAGACGCACCCCAAAACTAAAATATTCGCTGGCTTCCCAAATTTCCAGGAAGGACGTCTCATTTCATTAGGTGCGTCAATTTTGTGCCTTCTCTTGAGTAATTTTAAATATTTTGTCCATCCAGCGAAGAAAGATCTTTGCCCTGAAACGTGCACGCAACTTCGCTTTCCATCACCATTATTATGAAAGGGTTGGCTTCAAACTATTCCGCAGTGAATTCGAAAAAAAAACCTCATAAATTATTGTTGTGGAGAATAAGACAAAAGCGAAGTTAGCGAAATATAAATTGCCTAAACCTAAACTATAAAGAAGCACGATCATGTTACCAACTGGTAGAACTCGAGTAGCAAAGAGCAATCTAAAAATGCAAATTTAGCAAAACCGACTCGCCGGACCTGATCATCCTCAATTTTTATTTAGCAAATATAAAAAAAGCTGCGAAGACAAAATGTGAGGCTACAGGATGAGCAAACTACAAAACAAGCAAAAGCGAACCATCATCTGGTTCTTTGAAATTTCAAGAATGAAGATGCTGCGCGATCTTCCGACCGCTGCTCGAAAACTCGATCCCCAAAAGCAGCAGTGGATCGATGAAACGAATAAAAAAAAACAACACCGAAACCGGCAAATATTTTCTGCCGTTTCAGCTGGTTCTGCTCTGCTACGGACATTCCGTTCCCAGCGGATGTTTTGAATTTTTCGAACTGGCAAGATTAATTCGATCGATTTGGCGCGACTACGACGACGACGACGACGACGGACGCGACCGAGCGGCGTCGCGGTTTCTCACGGCATCAAAGAAGGCCTTGTTTCCTCTCCAGTCAAAAATAACAATTCAAAATGGATTCCAGAAGCAGTTTTTGTTTCTTCTCGCTAGAGTTTCGATCGATTCGGATCTACGAATATGCAAAAGCGAAGGTTCTGCTCATTTCCGGGGATGCAGGAATATTCGCTGAGATCGGTGACGCCTTCCGCCCGCAGCAAATCCTCATCGATGAAGAAGTTTCCGGTACAGGTGCGCGGGTCCTTGCAGAGAATGGCATAGGCGGCGTCGGCCATGATTTCCGCGGTGCGGGAAAACGTTTCGGCTCCATCGCCGTGGATCATGTCCACTGCGGCCGTGTGGATCAATTTGGCCGGCCATAGAGCGTTCGCAGCAATGCCATCCTTTCGGAACTCTTCGGCCATTCCGAGAACGCACATGGACATGCCGTACTTGGACATGGTGTAGGCTACGTTGCGGGCGAACCACTCCGGATTCAGGGTCAAAGGTGGCGACAAGTTCAGGATGTGACCATGGTTGCTCTTTTTCAGATATGGTAGGCATTCCTTGGAGCTGTTGGTAAAGAAGATTCTTTCGTAATATTCGTTATGGATTTATGAAATGATAAAACCTACACAAGGAACGTTCCCCGAGAATTAATGTTATGCATCAAATCATAACGCTTCATCTCGGTCTGCTCCGTTGGCGTCATAGAGATGGCGCTGGCGTTATTGATCAGAATATCAATTCCGCCAAACTTATCCACGGCGCTTTTGATTGCGCTACGAACGGCGGCTTCATCGCGGACATCCACAACGCAAGGCAAAGCTTTACCGCCAGCGGCTTCAACTGCAAAAGGAGAAGCGATCGTAATCGGTTTTCATTCACAAACAGGGAGGCCAGATGGAAAATTAATATGATAAGAAACTTATCTGAATTTGATTTGAATTGGATCTGAATCAGATCTAAATCTGATCTGAATCTGATCCGAATCTGATCTGAATCTGATCTGAATCTGATCTGAATCTGATCTGAATCTGATCTGAATCTGATCTGAATCTGATCTGAATCTGATCTGAATCTGATCTGAATCTGATCTGAATCTGATCTGAATCTGATCTGAATCTGATCTGAATCTGATCTGAATCTGATCTGAATCTGATCTGAATCTGATCTGAATCTGATCTGAATCTGATCTGAATCTGATCTGAATCTGATCTGAATCTGATCTGAATCTGATCTGTATCTTGTCTGAATTCGATTCGAATCTGATTTGAATTTGAATCTGAATCTGAATCTGATCTGAATCTGACCTGAATCTGATCTGAATATAATTTGAATCTGATTTGAATCTAATCTGAATCTGATCTGAATCTGATCCGAATCTGATCTGAATCTGATTTGAATCTGATCTGAATTTGATCTGAATTTGATCTGAATCTGATCTGAATCTGACCTGAATCTGATCTGAATCTGATCTGAATCTGGTCTGAATCTGATCTGAATCTGATCTGAATTCGATCTGAATCTGAACTGAATCTGATCTGAATCTGATCTAAATCTGATCTGAATCTGATCTGAATCTGGTCTGAATCTGATCTGAATCTGATTTGAATCTGATCTGAATCTGATCTGAAATCGATCTGAATCTGATCTGAATCTGATCTGAATCTGATCTGAATCTGATCTGAATCTGATCTGAATCTGATCTGAATCTGATCTGAATCTGATCTAAATTTGATCTAAATTTGATCTGAATCTGATCGGAATCTGATCTGAATCTGATCTGAATCTGATCTGAATCTGATCTGAATCTGATCTGAATCTGATCTGAATCTGATCCGAATCTGATCTGAATCTGATCTGAATCTGATCTGAATCTGATCTGAATCTGATCTGAATCTGATCTGAATCTGATCTGAATCTGATCTGAATCTGATCTGAATCTGATCTGAATCTGATCTGAATCTGATCTGAATCTGATCTGAATCTGATCTGAATCTGATCTGAATCTGATCTGAATCTGATCTGAATCTGATCTGAATCTGATCTGAATCTGATCTGAATCTGATCTGAATCTGATCTGAATCTGATCTGAATCTGATCTGAATCTGATCTGAATCTGATCTGAATCTGATCTGAATCTGATCTAAATCTGATCTGATCTGTTTTGAATCTGAATCTGATCTGAATCTGGTCTGAATCTGATCTGAATCTGATCTAAACCTGATCTGAATCTGATCTGAATCTGATCTGAATCTGATCTGAATCTGATTTGAATCTGATCTGAATCTGATCTGAATCTGATCTGAATTTGATCTGAATCTGATCTGAATCTGATCTGAATCTGATCTGAATCTGATCTGAATCGGATCTGAATCTGATCTTGATCTGATCAGAATCTGATCTGAATCTGATCTGAATCTAATCTGATTCCAACCTCAATCTGATCTGAATCTAATCTGAATCTGATCTGCATCTGATCTGAATCTGTGATTTTATTTATTTGTGATGTTTATCGTCATCATCAAACGTGATCTCGATGTCCGATTTGAATTTTCACATCTGGCAACCCTGCTCTTGTTTCATGAAAAAAAACTGTTTACCTTCGGCTGCCGCCGTGTAGATCGTTCCCGGCAGCTTCGGGTGTGGTTCGGCGGTTTTCGCTGCTATCACCACATTGGCACCGTCGCGGGCCGCCTTCAGTGCGATCGCCTTACCGATTCCTCGCGAGGCTCCCGTGATGAATAACGTTTTTCCAGCAAGTTTACTGCCACAATGAGATACATTTGAGGTTTCGTTGATTGAGCTCTAATTCGTGAATGACTCACCCCGTGTTTTTGATACCCATTGTCCAGAACTTCAATGGAACCAAAATGGAAATCGATCGCGCACGCACTCGAATGAACCTTTGCACAGTTCGGGTCGCTCTCGCAAACTGGCTCAATCGAGATTCTCTCTTCGACCAATCGTGATTCGGAACAAAACTGCGTACAATCAGTTATTGCCTTTAGTGGCGCTTATCTCCGCTTGACTGGAGGACTGATTTACAATTATGCTCGGTCATTGCTTCGGTAGGCGATATCGTGGACAGTGACGCCAGATAACGAACTTCAACAAAAGGCAAAGCAAACCAGATTCCAGTTCTGAATTAGTGTTGCTGATTGTTGATCAGCGATTTCCAGTGTGTGGTCGCAGTAGGCTCCGACTTCTAAGAAGCACAAGCCTTCTACACCTACGTATGAATGTCTATTTTTGGTTTCGATTCTCCCATTTCCAAGAACGTGACGTGAACTCGTGTGTTCTTTCCGTTTTGGTCGCCTAGAGCCAAACGATTCCAAACAGGAAACGGGTCCAGCAGCTGTTTGTTCAAGTTGCACAGCCTTCGTTGTTCTGTGTCAGTTTGACTCTCATCCACACGTAGTACTGCTGCTGCTGCTGCAAGGCGCAATTATTATCTCTGCGGACCTTCATCATCTTCACTCGTCATACGTTCCGCTTTCGGCCCCATCGGGAGACGGAGAACAATTACCTACTTGCATTAAATTCACTTCTTCATCTGGAGCTGGATCTGCCGCGCACTCTCGTTTATCGTTCGTCTTTTTGTCACCCCCTCAAGCGACCCAGTGCAGCGCGGCCATCATCGACCACCTGTGGCCCCCTTCCAACCGGTCGCAAAACGGCGATGGACTACGGCAGTGTGCACAGTTGCGAGCATTCATGGTGAAAGAGGACATATTCGCCTATGAATAGTGTCATCAGAGATTTATCCAAACTCCGACCACTGTGCCACGGCATGATACACATCTTCTGTCCACAGTGCGATAGCAGCACTGCCCAGCCAGCCCGCGTCTACCTGCATGAATGTCCCTTTTTCTTATCCGCTTCGCGTTTCGCTTTCTACGCCTCGTCTCCTCACTTTCGGTTCCTAATTTGCATAATTACGTGGGAACTGTTTTTTTTTTCTTGCTTTCCTCCGCCCGATCGACCGACCAATCGTCTACGACACGGTGAACCGAGCCGTGGCAGCAGGCTGTGAAAATCAATTACACGCAGCCTACTATGCCTATACGTACGGCGCGATCGATATCTTCGTCGAAGCAGAAGATGTTCCCCGCTGCTGCCATGATATGGTGGCGCATTAATTAAATCCGGATCGATAATTAATTTGATTGGAGGGCAGGAGGGATCAGCAGTGCAATTGATCTGCTTTCCCCGCCGGGGCCATGGGTGAGTAATGGAGTCTGTCAGACGTTGTTGACATTGTTATTCTAGTTTGAGTTGTATCTACGCGCTCGCCCGATGATCTGAGTTGGAAGATAAGCCTAGTTTTAAGCAGCCGTTTTCGTGCTCCAATTATTAAATGATTCGGTTGTCGAGCACCACGTTGATTGATGATTCTCGTTGACTCTATCATGACATCGAAACAAAATTCGATAATTTTTGTGAGCTGGTGAACGCAACATGTTGGGAACCGCAACCGAATTGTATTTGAAGATGGCAGATAAACACAGAACAAAAGGGAAATTCGATTTACAAAATGCTTTTGTCACGTTTCTTAATCTGATCACTCCATAATTTAGAGACGTGGTGGATCTATTTCGTTAAATTACGACAGTTACGCGTTTAATTATAAGTTTTTAATAAATTTAATAAATAATAAATTTAATGAATAATAAATTTAATAAATAATAAATTAATAAATAATAAATTTAATAAATAACAAATTCATAAATAATAAATTAATATTTTTTTTATTATTTAGCCCGCGTTCGGTTTGTTAGTTTCTGTTAAGAACCGCGCTATCTCCAATTCAGTTATGATTTTTGAATGCGGTACGCTATTTTTAATCGGCATTTTGTTAAACCATTAAACTGCCGGGACAAATCTTAACAACTTAACATGGCATGTTCTGGGTCAGTTTTCAACTAGAATGCAAGCGACTTCAACTGTGACTAAGGGAAATAATAATTTCAGAAGTTTGAGGTGTCGGAAGACTGATTTATTTTATAGTTCTATGTTGGCCTTTCGTACCGGATATTCCAGCCTGTTCGGTGGTCAGGCCAACTTTTATCTATCTGACTATTGTTGTCATTCATTCACATTTACCATTGAAACGAGCCTCAGCCATCTCCAGCTCTTGGGGATGTGATATGTGGCGGAGAGTAAACGAATCCAATGCGCTCTACCTCAGCTCTAAGCCTTAAGCCTTAACACTCGACAGGCATTGTTGATAAATTGCACCACTGGTTGTGAGAGAGAGAGAGAGACGGTGAGACGCCTGTAATCATTTTTTCCTCTACGTTGGTGGGACGCATATAAGATGAATGGTTTAGTGGAAGAACAGATTGATCACGATTCTGCGCAGTGGGACGCTTGCATTCAAAGATTTTGTGTTGGTGGGACGCTCGCAAGAACCATGGTGTTATTGTGCATCGGATTGATCACAATTCAGCGTGTTGATATGCTCGCATTCCACAGCTTTTTTCCTTTTACATAGGAGGGACACCCGTAAGAAGAATGGTGTTATTGTAGATCGGATTGATCACAACTCTAAGTGGTAGGACGTTCGCATTCAAGAGTTTTGTGTTGGTGGGACGCCAGTAAAAATAATGGTGTTGTGTGAATCGGATGAAATATGATTCTGCAAGGAGTGTGAGAACTTTCGAGCGATCACCATCCTTAACCCAGTATCCAGAAGGTAGCTAAAGCCAGAAGGGTACGATGGGCAGGACATGTTGCAAGAATGCCGGACAGCAACCCTGCAAAGATGGTGTTCGCTTCCGATCCGGCAGGTACGAGACGGCGTGGAGCGCAGCGAGCGAGATGGGCAGACCAGGTGCAAAACGACTTGGCGAGCGTGGGGCGTATCCGAGGATGGAGAGATGCCGCCTCGAACCGTGCATTGTGGCGTCAAATTGTTGATTCAGTGTTATCTGTTTAGATGTTAACTAAATAAATGAATGCAAAGTGAGACGCCCGTAATAAAGTTTTTTTTCCGCTACGTCGTTGGGACGCACTTAAGAAGAATGGTTCTATTATAGATCGGATTCCAACAATATTGAAAGCTGATTAAGAGTTTGTTTCACCAATACTGAACTTCTTCGCCTACAAAACTAACTTATTCAGCTGAAATTGTTGCTGGTATAGATCACAGTTCTACGTTCTGGGACCCCCCGCAATCAAGAGTTCCCTCTTTTGCGCTGCTGGGGTGACCGAAAGAAAAATCGATTTATTGTGGATAAGATGGATCTCATTACGGCGTGTTGGACGGCAAAATTCAAATGTTTCTTCTTCTGCGTACGAAAAATAGTGTTATTGTGCTTTGGATTGATCATATTTCTGGCAGAGTCTCTTAATTCTCGTGTATACATGGATGAGACAGTGTGCCATGAGCTACAAAAGCTCACGTAGCACCGATTCTGTGCGAAGAGAGAAGCTAGCGCGCATAAAATAACTGAGTGAGGGTGTCTCAATGTACGTCTCATGAGACTCTCCTCATGCTTTAGGAATGCATAGCTGGCGTTTCTTACGCAACGATATTATGCAACTTACGCAACGATTATTAATGAAAATTTCCCGTTCAAGCTGTTTTACACACCTCCGCTATTCTTTGCGAAGATTTGCCATGGCAAACAGCGCATGAACTGATCGCATTGAAATGTCTCAATGCGACTCACCAATGTTAATGTGAGGTTATGTAATTTCGTTAGACACGCGTGCGCTAAATTTTATGTACGCGTAGCAGTCGTTACTCAATCTCATCCTTCTTTGTACGCGTGCATGATGTCTGATTTCTGGACAATATGACGCTTGCATTCAAGGATTATGATTTAATGAGACGCTCCCAAGACGAATGGTGTTATTAATGATCGGACAATTCTGCGTGGTGAGATGCCCGCATTTCAGAGTTTATTCTATTTAAGTAGGTGGAGGAATGGCCGAATGCCATTTGGCCGAATGCCACTAGGCCGAAAGTTGTTTGGCCGAATATACCATTTGACCGAACAGACCATTAGGCTAAAAGGGTCATTTGGTTGAAAGGGTCATTTGGGGCCGAAAGGGCCATTTGGCCGAAAGGGTCGTTTGGGACCGAAATTGGCCGAAAGGGTCGTATGGCCGAAATGATCATATGGCCTAAAGGACCATTAGGCCGAAAGGGTCATTTGGCCGAAAGGCTAAATTGGCCAAAAGTGTCATTTGGCCGAAAGGGTCGTTTGGCCGAAATGGTCGTTTGGCCGAATAAGACATTTGGCCGAATAGGTCATTTAAAAAGTGAGAAATTAAGAGTAAGAAGTGAAACTTCTCAATTCTCATTCCACATTTCTCACTTCTCACTTTTTACAGCGAGAAGTGGGAAATTAGGAATGAGAAGAGAGACGTCTCCCTTCTCTCTCTCTTCATTTTTCTCTTCCCACTTTAAAAAGTAAGAAGCTCGAAATGAGTAGTGAGACGTCTCACTTCTCACTATAAAAAGTGATAAGCGCGAAGTGAGTAGTGAGACGTCTTACTACTTACTTCACGCTCTTAATTTTTTACAGTGAGAATTGAGAAATGAGGAATGAGCATTGAGAAGTCTCCCTTCTTACTCCTAACTTCTCACTTATCTAATGACCTATTCGACCAAATGTCTTATTCGGCCAAATGTCTTATTCGGCCAAATGTCTTATTCTGCCAAATGTCTTATTCGGAAAAATGTTTTATTCGGCCAAATGTCTTATTCGGCCAAATGACTTATTCGGCCAAATGTCTTATTCGGCCAAATGTCTTATTCGGCCAAATGTCTTATTCGGCCAAATGTCCTATTCGGCCAAATGACCCTTTCGGCCAAACGACTCTTTCGGCCAAATGACCCTTTCGGCCAAATGGGTTTCGGCCTAATGGTTTGTTCGGCCTAGTGGCATTCGGCCAAATGGCTTTCGGCCCAATGGGTTTCGGCCAAATGACCCTTCCCAAAGTAGGTGGGACGTATGTAAGAGGAACAGCGTTATTGTAGATCAAATGGATCACAATTTTGCATGGTTTGACCTTCACATTCAACAGTATCTTCTGCTACGTTGTTGGCACGCCCCAAGCAGAATTGTGTTACTGTGGATCAGTTGGATCACAATTCTGCGAGGTGAATGCTAAGAAAAATGATGTTATTGTGCATCGGATTAATCACAATTCTGTCTAAAGAAATGCCCACATTTCAAAATTTCTTCCTTTTGCGTAAGTGGAACTACCGCAAAAAGAATAGTGTTATTGTAGATAAAATGGGTAACAATTTTGCATGGTGGGACGCCTACATTCAAAATCATCTTCTTCTACGTTGGTAGCAGGCCTGCAAGAAGAAAGGTGTTATTGTGTTTCGGATTTATCACAATTCAGCGTGGTTGGATGCTCACAATCAATCAGATTGATCATAGTTATGCTTGGTGGGATTGCCGCAATCAGGAGTTTCTTATTTTGCGTTGGTAAAACGCCAAAAGCAAAAATCGTCGTATTGTAGATCGGGTAGATCTCATTTCGGCATGTTGGAAGGCCCTCATTCAAGGGTTTCTCCCTCTGAGTTGGTGGGGCACCTGCACGAAGAATAGTTTTATTGTGAATCAGATTGATTCCCTTTCTGCGCTATAGGATGCTCGCATTCAAGAGCTTAGCGTTGGTGGAACGCCCGCAAGAAGAATGGTATCATTGTGTATTTGATTGACCACAATTCTGCGTGGTGAGATGCCCAAATTCTAGAGTTTCTTTCTATTACGTAGGTGGGACGCTCGCAAGAAGAATGGTGTTACTGAAGATCGGATTGAACTCAATTCTGCGTGGTGGGTTTTGCGTCGATGGCACGCCCGCAAAAAGAATGGTGTTATTGTGGATCTGTTGAAACACAATTCTGCAAGGTGAGACGCCCGCATTCAAGAATTTCTTCCTCTACGTTGGTGAGACGCACTTAAGAAGAATGGTTCTATTGTGGATCGGATTGATCACAATTCTGATTAGTGGGACGCCCGCAATCAACAGTTTCTTCTTTTGCGTTGGTGGGACGACTACTAGAAAAAAAATGTTCCATTGTGGATCAGATGAATCTCAATTCGGCATGTTAGAAGGCCCACATTCAAGAATTTCTGCTTCTGCGGTGGTGAATTGCCCGTAAAAAGAACGCCCAACCATGTTTCTCATTGTGTTACAACAACTGTGAGGTGGCTTAAAGAAGGTCTGAATTATTCAAAGTGCGTCGTATGTGGAATCCAATTGTTAGCCAAAAAGCGCAATAGGTGGAGTCTGTTTACAATATCTAGTGGCTGCATTACAGATAAAAATATAGAAAAACAACTGGCAATCCAATCAGTGAACCTTGAGATTTATTTTTTAATTATCACACCATGCATTTTATTTGAAGACTATGCCTACAAGGATAACATATAAATTATTTGTATCTTCATTGTACCTTCTAGAAAACATTTATTTATTTATCATCAGACTAAGGCCGGAGTGGCCTGTGCTGCACATAAAAGACTTCTCCATTCAGCTCGGTTCATGGCTGCACTTCGCCAACCACGCAGTCTGCGGAGGGTCCGCAAGTCGTCCTCCACCTGATCGATCCACCTTGCCCGCTGAGCACCTCGCCTTCTTGTTCCCGTCGGATCGTTGTCGAGAACCATTTTCACCGGATTACTGTCCGACATTCTGGCTACGTGCCCGGCCCACCGCAGTCTTCCGATTTTCGCGGTGTGAACGATGGATGGTTCTCCCAACAGCTGATGCAACTCGTGGTTCATTCGCCTCCTCCACGTACCGTCCGCCATCTGCAACCCACCATAGATGGTACGCAACACTTTCCTTTCGAAAACTCCCAGTGCGCGTTGGTCCTCCACGAGCATCGTCCAGGTCTCGTGTCCGTAGAGGACTACCGGTCTTATAAGCGTTTTGTAGATAGTCAGTTTGGTACGGCGGCGAACTCTATTCGATCGAAGCGTCTTGCGGAGTCCAAAGTACGTACGATTTCCAGCCACTATGCGTCTCCGAATTTCTCTGCTGGTATCGTTATCGGCGGTCACCAGTGAGCCCAAGTACACGAATTCTTCAACAACCTCGATTTCGTCACCACCGATAGAAACTCGTGGTGGGTGGCTCACATTGACCTCTCTTGAGCCTCTTCCTATCATGTACTTCGTCTTCGACGTGTTGATGACTAGTCCAATCCGTTTAGCTTCGATTTTCAGTCCGATGTAGGCTTCCTCCATCCTCTCAAAGTTACGTGCCATGATATCAATGTCGTCGGCGAAACCAAATAACTGGACGGACTTCGTGAAAATCGTACCACTCGTGTCAATCCCTGCCCTTCGTATTACTCCTTCCAAAGCGATGTTGAATAGCAGACACGAAAGACCATCACCTTGCCGTAACCCTCTACGGGTTTCGAAGGGACTCGAGAATGCCCCTGAAACTCGAACTACGCACATCACCCGATCCATCGTCGCCTTGATCAACCGTATCAGTTTATCCGGAAATCCGTTTTCGTGCATTAGCTGCCATAGCTGGTCCCGATCGATTGTATCATATGCGGCTTTGAAGTCGATAAATAGATGATGTGTGGGCACGTTGTATTCGCGGCATTTCTGCAATACCTGACGTATGGCGAACACCTGGTCTGTGGTAGAGCGTTCACCCATAAATCCCGCCTGGTACTGCCCCACGAACTCTCTTGCAATTGGTGTTAGTCGACGGCATAAAATTTGGGAGAGTACCTTGTAGGCGGCGTTCAGCAATGTGATTGCGCGGTAGTTGCTACAATCCAGCTTATCGCCCTTTTTGTAGATGGGACACACGACACCTTCCATCCACTCCTGCGGCAGAACCTCCTCCTCCCAAACCTTGGTAATCACCCAATGCAGCGCTCTAGCCAGTGCTTCACCACCGTGTTTGAACAGCTCTCCTGGTAGTTGGTCAACTCCAGGGGCTTTGTTGTTTTTCAGCCAGCCGATCTCCTCCTGGATTTCCTGGAGATTCGGAGCCGGAAGTCGCATGTCCTGCGCGCGTGCTCCTAGGTTCATTACCATACCGCCACCGTTGTCTGCCATATCGCCATTCAGGTGCTCTTCGTAGTGCTGCCGCCACCTTTGGATCACCTCACGCTCGTTCGTAAGAAGGTTCCCGTTTATGTCCTTCCACATATCGGGCTGTGGCACGTGGCCCTTACGTGAACGGTTCTACTTCTCATAGAACTTTCGTGTGTTTTTAGCGCGGTACAGTTGCTTCGTCTCTTCACGGTCTCGATCTTCCTGCTGGCGCTTTTTCCTCCGGAAAATCGAGTTTTGTCTTTTGATAAGAAAATTATTTTGAGCTTTTTAGTGGAATGTGTTCACTTGTCATAAAACGAGTTAATACAATCCCATTGAATTCCACCATTTAATTGTATCTTGACAGATACGTATTTCGACCTCAAATGTAAGGCCGTCTTCAGTGTCTCGTACTTGACTCGACTTAGTCGAGTCGAGTCAAGTACGAGACACTGAAGACGGCCTTACATTTGAGGTCGAAATACGTATCTGTCAAGATACAATTAAGTGGTGGAATTCAATGGGATTGTACTAACTCGTCTTATGACAAGGGAGTTTTGTCTGTTCCGCGCCCGTTTGTATAGTGCCTCGTTCGCCCTCGTGCGGTGTTGCAGCATTCTCGCCCATGCTGCATTCTTCTCCTCAACTAACTGCTCACATTCGCCGTCATACCAGTCGTTTCTCTGATCCGGAGCCACCGTGCCTAGTGCAGCGGTTGCGGTGCTTCCAATGGCGGATCGAATATCTCTCCAGCCATCTTCAAGAGATGCTGCGCCTAGCTGCTCTTCCGTTGGGAGTGCCACTTCCAGCTGCTGCGCGTAGTCTTGGGCTAGTCTACCGTCTTGTAGCCGCCCAATGTTAAGCCGCGGCGGACGACTCCGACGCGTGTTGTACACCGTCGAGAGTTTTGAGCGCAGACATACTGCGACGAGGTAGTGGTCGGATTCAATATTCGCACTGCGGTAAGTGCGTACGTTCGTGATGTCGGAGAAGAATTTACCGTCGATTAGAACGTGGTCGATTTGGTTTTCCGTTACTTGATTAGGTGATTTCCATGTGGCCTTGTGGATATTCTTACGGGGGAAGAAAGTGCTTCGGACTACCATTCCGCGGGAGGCTGCGAAGTTTATGCATCGTTGGCCGTTGTCGTTCGATACGGTATGCAGACTATCCGGTCCGATGATCGGTCTATACATTCCGTCCCTTCCTACCTGAGCGTTCATGTCACCGATGACGATTTTGACGTCCCGCAGTGGGCATCCATCGTATGTCTGCTCCAGCTGCGCATAGAACGCTTCTTTCTCGTCGTCGGATCTCCCTTCGTGTGGGCAGTGCACGTTGACGATGCTATAGTTGAAGAAACGGCCTTTTATCCTCAGCTTGCACATCCTTGCGTTGATTGGCTGCCACCCAATCACGCGTTGGCGCATCTTTCCCAGAACTATGAAGCCGGTTCCCAGCTCGTTGGTGGTGCCACAGCTTTGGTAGAAGGTAGCCGCTCGATGCCCGCTTTTCCACACTTTCTGTCCTGTCCAGTTTGCAATTTTTCGCGGTGATACAGATCCAAGAGTTTTACTTTTAAGCCAGCATGAAAAATAGTATTATTTGGATCGGATGGATGACAACACTGCGTGGTAAGATGCGTGTATTCCATAAAGTTTTCCTTAGCATTGCAGAATTGTGATCAATCCTGTCATTAATAATCAACGCATTGGTGGGACACTTGCGAAAAGAATTAAGTTATTTAAGATCGGAGTTATCACAATTCTGCATGGTGGGGCAAAACCAAGAGTTTCTACCTCTAACCTGAGCAACACAAGTTAAACAAAAATGGTTTCAGCAACTTGATTGTGACTGAATCTGGTCACATATCAGTTGCAGAAACCAATGAGTGCTGCTGGGGAAGTTGGTGAGACATCTACACAAAGAACGATACTATTATGGATTGGATGGATCACAATAATGTGTGGTGGGACGCCTGCATTCAAAATTATCTTCCTACACGTTGATGGGCAGCTCGGAAGAAAAACGGTGTTATTGTTTGTCGGATGGATCGTAATTCTGCATGGTGGGTCGATCACATTCAAGAGTTTTGCGTTGGTGGGACGCCCCCAAAAAAAAAGTGTTATTTTAAATGAGATTGGTTGCAATACTGCATGTTGGGACACCCGCATTCCAGAATTTCTCTTCTGCGCTGGTGGGAAGCCCGCAAATAAAATGAAGCTATTGTGGATCGGTTTAATCACATTTCTGCGTGGTGGGACGCCCACAATCAAGAGTTTTTTCCTCTTCGTTAGTGGGGCACCCACACGAAAAATTATGTTATTGTGAATCGGATGGATCGCAATCCTGCTTAGTGGACGCCCGCATTAAAAAGTATCTTCCTCTGTAACGAGCATGTCCGTTCGTTAAATGTATTCGTATTATTATCTTCAGTATAAATTATCCGTATTATTAGATTAGTTTGAACCAGTCTAGTACTGGAAAGTTCACCCACTGCATGAATCTTGTTCATATTCACGAGTAGCGTCCCACAGACAGTCATTTAAATGAGTTCCTACCCTAGCCAACTCGCACATGCTTTAACCGCCCAAAAGGGAAAAGCGATAACAGCAAATATGAAATTTGCACGCTCGTCGCTGTCCAATGACCCCCGGAGGAATGCATTCAGGGGATATTGAACTTGGATCCACTCTCTCAGATTTAGCGAGCCGTTTGATGTAAGCCTTTCGGCGAAGACTAATCCCCCTCCCTTTAACCTTGGTCGTTTCGCGAGCGTGGGAATTATTCAACCTTCGGATTTCCGCCCGGATTTCCCGAAGGTTATGATTGCGAAACTAATTAATAATGCGCACCTTGATCTGAGGAAAAATTGACCTCGATCGATCACTTCGTTCTGGCTAGTGGGGGCGGTCGGAGTGTTCGACTTTTAAGTGTCGCGCCGTGATGTGTTGTTAAAGGTTTATATTAGCATGCTTGTCCTTGATTAATTTTAATTAAGTCTTTCCCGTTTAGATTTGTTGAGTGTAACTTGTTGAGTGCAACGTTATATTGCGTAAAGTTATTAGCAGCTTCGTGCGTGTGGTTAAAATTGTGCAGGTTGGTCAAATTTATGTGCAATTTGTGTGTGTGTTAATCGTGTCGTCGTACGACAACACGTGATTTGAACCAGGTTTGTGGCATTCTGCGGAGCCGTACACATCACACCAAAAGTCAACGATCGCTTCTGACCCCACCGTCAGCTACGAGGGTTTTCCCGGAAGTTCGTCAACCGGAAGAGGGTATGCGAACATTCATCGCGCCCTAGGCAAGGCTAGCAGATACCCGGATTCATCGCGAAATTGCGCCAATCGTCTACAATTCATCGCCGCGACGACCGTACCCGTTCATCGCCGCCGCGTGAAGCCCACAGACCGGAGGGAATCATCTGCGTCAACGTCATCGACGCGAACATCAATCAACGCGTCCGTTCGAATGAACGACCGTTTGATGCCCGTAAAATCCCCTTCAAGCGTACGCAAACCGTGAGTAAATCATGCATGATTATTAAGTAAGTCCATGCGCATGGCTCAGTTCCCGCCGTTACCGAAGCAATCAAAGTAAGTAGCGTGCCAAGCAATATTTCACGTGGCTGTCCTTAGCCCAAGCGCTTGCGCTGGCAGTCACTCTGAGCACACACACCAACCGACCCGGAATGATCACACTGCACGCATAGCACTCAACACACGCCCCGAATAAAGACAGAGATAGATAGAGAAAGAGAATAGCAAGGGAAAGCACACAGTAGGCCTAGGCAGAAGTAGTATGTAGAAGCATAAATACGAAATACATGTATGAATTGGATGAACATTTGTAGTGGGATGTTATTATTGTAATGCTGGTAGAGTAAATGCAGGCGAACCGCCGTTTAAGGAAAACCTATCCCGAATAGCCTGTGACAATAAAGTTGATTAAAGTTTAGCATGTTAATCGGTCGTTAATTTATTTTATTATTTATTATATTTTGCTGGGGCGGTTCCCCGAAACAACCACGATTTCTCCCTATTTTTTCCTAGCAGGATTCGCAGGATTAGTCAGGTCATCCAGTGAGCATGAGCATGAGCATGAGCATGATTGACCGCCCACGGTTGCTACTCCGTTATTGCCAGGTCAGCTGTAATTACACAGAGAACCAACAGATGAAGTTTGGGACTAACATCATCTTCAATGTGTAAGAACTGATGACCCAAAATTTAAGCCTTTCCAGCGCCGGCCGTGTCCGAATGCAGGTCAATTGAGGAATAGGTAGGATAATGTTGACATGATTCTCGCTTTGATAGAAGCCGACGAGTCATCTGCACTTCCACGAGAAATCATTAGGATGTTGGATATATGGGGTAGGAAGTGTGGCAGGGTTCGTTTTGGTAAACGGTATGCCGTGTATAGCGTGTAGTTTGATCGATAAAAACAAAACTAATAATTTTAATTTAAGGCCGCACAAAGCAGAACAAAATTTCGGTGACCGGCTGATCGTTCTGCTTACCGCACAAAGCAAAACAAAGTTTCGATGACCGGCTGATCGTTCTGCTTCCCGAAGAAAACATGTCTGGACGCGATCTAAACTTTAACTTTCTAATTAATTTACTCACCCGCACTACGCAGAACAAAATTTCGGTGACCAGCCGATCGTTCTGCTTACCGCACAAAGCAGAACACAATTTGCATGACCGGCTGATCGTTCTGCTTAATGAAGAAAACATGGACGCGATCTACGATCGTTCTACGTCCTACAAAACACGAACAAACCTGCACTGTTTATTTCACTTTCTTATTCATTTACCCACCCGCACAACAGAACCGGACATTTAGATAATCGCGGGATCATTTTATGTCCAATACAAAGCACATAAAAACGGATTGTGTCATTTTCTTGTATTTTTTTTCTAACCAGCACTCAGAATCTGACATTTCGATAACTGCGCGGTTGTTCTGCGTCCAACACGAAAAAGCTTGCACTCACATGTTACATCAAGAAAATTGAAAAAAATAATAATAAAAGAGTGGAGATCAAGTGTGTCCAGTTTTTCCAATTATATGATGAGAATTATAAAAATATAACAGAAATGCACACGCAACAAGTACAAATTTTGAATAAAATTTAATATTGAACTTGAGAGCCATTTTATTTTATATAAAAACATTTTAATTTAAGCAAGAAGTAGTGATTAATTTCAAATAACTATGCTTCTGAACTGGTGACAGAAATATTAAGTTTAGCTTTTCATCAGAGGTTGCAGAAAGATTAATAAGCCAAATGAACAAGACAGTTGATACAGAATCCAATTTAGGTGAAAATTCCTGGGGGGTTCCGGGTCTACTATTAATTTATATTTCATTGACAATCTGATAGATGAAATTTAAATTAAAAGGTGTTGCCTTTCTTTCACGTTGACCATAAAATTGCATTAGTTTGCAGATATCTGACTAATTTTACAGATTGTATAACATCATATTATTATTATCGTCTTTATTTAAGAGGTTTTCAGCCCTTGGCTGGCTCACCTCTGGAGCTATAACATCATAACTATTTGTACAATATTTAACTGATCTTCTGTTAATTCAAATTATATTCACTGTTTTATCTATAGATATTATGTCTTGAATGTTTCCACCATTACCGATTTTTCATTCATTGTAAAAATACTAAACTACACACATTAAACAAATATATTTCAAAAATAAAACGAGCAAATCGCAGAACAACTATATATTGCTCACTAATATCAAAAACAAATTTAAATTGCGAAATTATTTTAAAATTTATTATTAAAAAATTATAGACAGTAAGAAACGAGCCAGCCGAGGGCTACACTGCCGCGATCTGAAAAAGCGACGCCAAATTACAACATACATGTTTTACATTTTTCTGTTAAATAACTCGATGAGTACAACTTGATAACACCATTTTTTGCAATATGGCACACACGTCACTTCTTCAGTCTACGGCAGTCTCTATAATAAAGACAATAATAATAATGATCATCGAAAGTACTCGGTCTGAAGGAGGCTTGGGCCTTCTAGAGAACTTGCAAAATTCATTAAAAACAACTTTTTCAAAGTATTTAAATTTAAAACTTGTATAGAATAAAAAGAAAAGCACGATGTCCTCATTCATTGGACAATTATGCGGTTACAGTCAGTATAGCTTTCTTGAAGAAGGTTAGTTGAGGAAAATAGATAATAAATTACAAATATTGAACTCTTCAAAAGTATACTAGTGAATACACGGAGGATCAAAAAAATACCCAAATACTACATTTAAACATGAATTGCAGTTTATATTATTGGTCGATATCACAGGTTCTCATTATGGAGAAATCTGGACAATTGAAAATTGCCAAAAATTATCATAGTACCCCATCTAAAAGCGATCTTGGCTCAAAAAATAGTACCATGGAAGCATTGTCGCGCTACATAAATGTGCATTTTAATCAATCACCTTGATTATAGCCCTAATATTCAGTAACTTGAGATTGATATAAAATTAAATGCCATATATACATTATTCTAAGTGACAATTAGATGATGGATCTTTGACATCAAGACAGTATCTATCACGTGATAAAGCTTGTAGTCTGAATAAGCAGTTTTCGTACACATAGATCTAATCAATAACAAATAAAACAATACACATTATTCAAAGTAAAACTGTAAAAAAAACTGAAAAAAATACAACCACGACGAATATGGGAAACCTGGTTTGGCAGCTTTTGAAGCCTAAACTTTCCTTGTGAATTGAAAAACGATACAGGCGAATTTCAGAAAGGTTGTGCTTGGACATAATGCTAGTAATTAAACAACGTCTCCCAAAGCTGTCATTTCTCTACAAAAGATGGACGATTTTTTACCAAGCCCTTAAAAACTCAATTTTAGATAATAAAACATGTAACTGGAAACGGCTCACCGCATATAATCTTGAAATAGTAATCTCCAACCTTCCGGGAGTAATTTTCTCTAGTGCAGCAGCTTTTACTTCTCCATTTGGTATCGGAAGACGTGCCGTGTGCTCAGCTGCTCTCCGCACTTTTCATCTGCTTCCACAAATTTCACGTTAACATTTTTGAAAATGTAAAAAAAAATCGGAAGAAAAATCAGGATTTGAGAAAATTGACGTCTACATCTTGCCATGGCTTACTACTCTCTCCCCGTAACAAGAGCCAACACGCACTGAACTAATTAACTTTATTACCGGCCGCGCAATGCAAAACACAAAATTTCGGCAAATCGCGCGATCGTTCTACCGTCCGAAACAAGAGCCAACACGCACTGAACTCCAAATTTTAAAATAAGCATAACAATGCATTAACTATGGATGAGTCTTACTGATACTGTGCTTAACAATCAAAATGTCAAAAGTGAAGTATTTTGAGTTGTGCCAGTATTGCCCGAAAAGCTGGGCAGATATGTACGCCAAAATTATTGGTCCGGAGGGGGCTGAGATGGACCCCACTAATGGATATTTGGTAATCGGATTAGTCAGGTCATCCAGTGATGATAAAAAGGGCGTAAGTATTGTTTCGTAATCGCCTAATTCCTACGCTTGTAAAATCGATTTCCCCTCCCCTTTCCCCTACATTGTCTTCACCCCCAGTCTTACGTCACCCGATTCGTTCCCCCTCTGAAAACGGGAGTAATTAGACCCATTCCCTGGGGGTCTCAGCGGCCGGGCAGCCCTATATCTGGGAGGTGGTCTCCGAAAGGAGTGGCGCTTAAACCACCTACCTCATTTCCCCGGGAAACGTGCGGGTTGGCGGGTTATACCTCTGCACCCGACACCCGCAAGAAAACTGGAACTGACAAGAAGTCAAATTTTATCAGAAAGAAGCAACAAAGGGACAAATTTCGTGAGAGTCAGTAGTCATCTGGCGAAACAAATTTGAGGAGATCTATAAAGGCATAGCGGTGACTTCCACCAACTATGCAGCCCATCAGGAACTCGATCCATCTTGAATGTCCGACATGGGTGGATCATGAGAGAGCAGGCTGCGATGACCAAAGACGTTGTTCAACTCACAACTCTAATGGAAACAATTATCAACAGATTAAAGGAAAGTTGGCGCCTTTTTCAGTTCCCGGTGAAACAGCTCTGCAGGCGATGAGTACGAGAGCAACATGGTTGGAAGCAGTCACACTGTTAAAAGCAAAAGACCTTATGTTGATCGTCAGTGATTAAAATGTTATAGTTTTGATGATATGGAAATGCTAATATCATCTTCCAAACTTAGACGTACATGTTCATGATAGAATTAGAGGCGAAAGTATAGAATTGATAGCTCCGTTAGGATACGGCAGGCATGAAGAATGTTTTGCATGGTCAACGGAAGAATCTTTTGGCTACACAGAAAATGCAAACTCATTCTTATGTATATCGAAAATAGAAGATAAGTCCAAAATTCCTGAACCTAATTCAACTAGCAATATTGTAAACTAAAAATCTATTGTCATATATCTTGATACGGAGTACGGAGATTGTAAATTTGTCTGAGTTCTCTTCACTTGTCGAAAGACAAGTTAGTACTATCCCATTTAATTCCACCACTTGATTGTAACTTTACAGAAGGCATGTTTTGTCAATATCCGCAGGAAATTCTTTCAGTTTTCTGCTAGAAATTCGTTACAATGCATAGAGTCAACAACACTATGTATCAATTAAGACCAAATTTGATTTATGACAAACATCAGTTCCCACGATTCCCGACATTCAAGTGCACTCAAATAGAACTGTTGCTTTCTTGCATCAGTTCGATTCCTATGGCTGTGCTATCAAAGTCGAAAGCGCTGATTCTGAGAGCCCTTCGGGAGGCATTGTTCCCTGATGGCTTCATTGTTCCACGGGCAGGGATTGTCCACCAACCGACTGTCCTTCCCATCGCACCAAACATCAAGGTGTGGCCCGTGCGTTCCGGCTCATTGAACGAATCAGTCAGTCAGCCAAAAAACATGAATAACAATGGTCTCGATTGATCTCCCACCGCCCTCGACCCCGTTTTCCCCCCACGATGTTCTATACCCACAATCTTTTGTTGCCTATGGCTTTATCATCGATATTATTGCGTTGGTTCGTTCTGTCGTGGTTTTGGTTGGCACCTTCTCGTCACCTCTTTGCCGGGAACGCCACGGTTGCCTGATTGGCATGGTTAATTGGCCGGAACTTACCTGAAACGAGATAAGAGAGAGAGAGGAAAAATTGCAAACATTAGACCGATGGTAAATTAATTCCGCCAAACGAATAGACAAAAAAAGTGTTGCAAAATATGTGCGCGAAATATGAAGGCGCACTCGATTGAACGTGTTTCGGGTGAAGTGAACTGTTTAAATGTCTCATAAAATTATCCGACTCAATCATCATTCCGCAAATGGTTCCGCATGGCTCAAGGCCTCCACTTTTATTACTGCATCGTAAGTTACGGAATAATGAATATTAAAATGCACCGTTCACGACCGTCGTTGGTTGGTGACGACGAAAGGCGAACAAGTTCAGAGAAGGGACCCGGGAAGCATATGTAAGCGTGTGCGACCAACCTTACCGATTCTACGGAGCTTAGAACTCAGCTGGTCAGAGCAAACCCTAACGAAGGGACACCGACGACGAGTGTCATCCGGAGGAGAAATATCAAAAATTTGCATAAATTTTTATGTTAATTCATGTGTGTGTGTCGTTGAGGTGGGGGAGGGTCGAGTAGTGTGTCTACGTCTAATGCCCAACGTTACTTTGACCACGCTTGTATCGTAGTAGGAGAGCAAAATTGGACAAAACGGCATAGGAACGGTACCGCACGGAACGGAACACTCCGGTCGGAGTTATGAATTCTGTGGAATTCACGGCAATATTGTGCGGACGGACCGGACGGTCTGCGAGGGGGCAGAGATGCACAATGCATGGGAAGATGGGGGCAAGGTATGACGGCGACAGCCGGTGGTAGAAAGAAATGCAATAATCCCAACCTACTTTGACCGAGCTGGCTGGTGGCGAGCAGCACCAGGCGGCAGCAACAGTTGAGAGAGCAAATGTGAATTTATGTGTGTGAAAACTGACAATTTCATTCTGCCTTCCGTAACCGGAGAACATGGATCGCTATGACCTCGAACATGAGTTTGAAATGGGTCGTTGGCAGAGCAGGATGGCATAAGTGCATTGAATGCTAGAGGCTTCAACTATTACAAGTTAGTGTTTTCGGAGATGAGCCTGTCTCGGGCTGAAAGTCTCCCTAATAAAGACACACAAAAAAGTTAGTGTTTTGCATTCGATTCTCGGTTCGGTCCAGGATGTTTTAGGGTTGGAAACTTTCTCGACACCCTGGGGATAGTATATCCATTTTACTGTATATCATGCAATGGCGGGCATAGAAAAGCTTTCAATTAATAACTGAGGAAATGCTAATAGAATACTAATTTGAAAAGCAGGCCAAGTTCCAATTGGAATGTAGAGCCATTAAAGAAGAAGAAGAAGAAGTTATGCATTAAATTGCAGGCACATGGAAGCTATGAATTTTGACATTTTCCGTCAAAAATGTATCTCGCTTTATTGACTATTGACTGATGTCTTTACATTTAAATGTCAACTTTAAGGCTGAAAAATTGTGGGTTGACAAAAAGGAAGACTTCCACGGTTCGTCCGATGACAAAAGACTGCCAGCTAAGGGTTGTGTACTTAGCTAGTAGTGCAGCCTGGGCGCTGTTGTCCTTCTGACATCAGCTACAGTGAGAAGGTACGCCTCGAGCCTCTGTTCACCAGGAGGTGCGGCTCAAACAGCGCCTGCCTGGTACCCAGCGGCTGATCAACGAAATGCTGTATCGCGTCAGCTATACCTAAGGTGGCAGCCCCATCATTGCGATGTAGGTAACGCGACCCCGGTAAGGTAGTTTACTGAAGCCTCTCAAATACCACGGAAAATTGAGATAGAAGAAAAAGAGAACGTTATTTTTGGCAACCGACCCGGCAACCAAAAAAGGACTATGATTGGAAACTCGGTACCTGGAATGTCAGGACCCTAAATGAACCTGGACGAATGAGCCTTCTGGCTCGCGAACTGCAGAAGGTTGGAGTGAACGTGGCCGCTATTCAAGAAGTCCGATGGCCTAGATCCGGAGAACGTGAATTCCGAGCCGTGGACCCCACGACCAATACTGCATTCAAGTATAACATCTATCACAGCGGCGGTGAAAAAGCAGAGCATGGAGTTGGTTTCGTAGTGAAGGGCAAGCAGATGAAGCGAGTGATGCGGTGGAAACCCATTAGCGAACGAATCTGTGTGTTGAGGATACGGGGCAAATTCTTCAATTACAGCCTAATCAACGTGTACGCACCGACAATCGATAAATCCGACGACGTGAAGGACACGTTTTATGAATGTCTTGATAAAGCCTATGGAGAGTGCCCAAAGCATGACGTGAAAATTGTTATCGGAGACGCCAACGCTCAGGTCGGTAGAGAGGACTTTTTCCATCCCATAATCGGTAGGGAGAGCCTTCACTCCGCTACCAATGACAACGGCCTACGGCTAGTAAATTTTGCTGCTGCCAGAGGGATGGCCATCAGTAGCACCTACTTTGCACGAAAGAACATCCGAAAGCACACCTGGAGGCACCCAAATGGTGAAACTTGCAACCAGATGTTGTTCTGGTGGATGGGCGCCATTTCTCGGATGTTATCGATGTGCGGACATTCAGAGGTCCAAACATTGACTCTGATCACTACCTCGTTGTCAGTAAAATTCGATCACGGTTGTCAACTGTATCGAACGAAAGATCACAGCGAACGATGCGTTACAATATCCAGCGATTGTCGGCGGAAGGAGTATCGGCTGAGTACCGCCAGAAGCTCGACGAACGGATAAGTGCAATCAACGTTAGCGACAACATCAACGATCTATGGTCGATCCATGGAGCGGTGAGCACAACAGCACGAGAAGTGGTAGGCACTGCACAGAGGCGACCCAGGACGGGTTGGTTCGATGTGGAGTGCCAGAGAGTGACAGACGAGAAGAACGTTGCCAGAAGCCGGATGTTGGTGTCAGGTACCCGATCGAATAGAGATCGGTACAAGGAAGCAAGAGCAGCCGAAAAACGAACCCACCGCAGGAAGAAAAAAGAGTACGAAGAACAAGGGATTAGTGAGGCGCAGGAAAAAAAAATCTGAAGGGTTATGTACAAGACACGGCCGCCCAACGTAAACTACGTAGAACAGTTTGGTGCATTGAGGAATGTAGTCATATTTTAAGCTAATTCATTCGATTACTTATGTCACTGGTTTAGAACAAAATTACCATAACTTAAAATATAAAAAAATTGTTGGATACCGTAATCAGGGGTGACGTCCGAGCCCTCACCGACAGTCTGGAGGTCGGATAACAAAATCGTTCAAAAAGGTCACTTATAATTCAGTTTAATTGTTCTCAGATACATTAAATCTATTCCACAAGCATTCTATGTAGTTGAAACAATGACCCATTCTCACCCCAATTCGACCCGTTGTCTCACCGACGACGGTACGATAACATAAAATTTTAACTTTAAAACCCCAAGTGGTAATAATGCTTTTCGCAATTCCAACTGTTGCATTCGACTTAGAGTAAAATTAGTAGGGATTCAGTTTCATTCCAAATTTTCGACCACTATTCTAGTTTATTTGTAGTAATATATAGGTGGAAATAGTGGAGTATGATTATTAAATAATACTATTCTGAAATAAAAATAACTCACTAGCGTTACATGGTTATGATATTACAAGCAGCACACGTTGAACCAATCTTGTTGCAGTAACCATATTGTGAGAGAATTCGGGCATATATAAGTTACTGTGATCGATGTGCAATATATTTGTTGCTGGGGGTGTATACTGGTGAGTGCGTGTACCACGATTTAGCGATTTTACGACAGATGCGAGACGATACGCATCGGCCCTGGACCTTGCAAAGAATCTCTGCTCTGGCTACGGACAAACAGGTGCCTCTGTCCAATGGTAGTTAGAGCATCGAGTCATCACTGGTGGAAGAATACGAGCCTTGGACCTTGGCAGAATTTCCGCCTTCTGTTATTTGGAGTGACGAGGAATAGTTGGCAGAGAAGGGATAAGTAGTCGTATTGTTGAGTCCGACAAAGAAGCGCGAGTCGATAAAACCCGGTTGCACCAACTAGAAATCAACAAATACTAGTCATGTACCGTTTTGACTCAAATTCCGAACATGACTCATATTCCGAACTTTAGCTTTTAAATGCCCACTTTAACTTTATTCGTGTAATTTTCTCCACAGGAGTTTGAATTCGTTTGTTATCTTGATCCTCAGTGCGGAAAACCAATGACAGTTTTAGTTTTAGGGCGCTAAAACGCCAGTGTTCGGAATATGAGTCAGATTCGGGATTTGAGTCAGAACGGTACCAAAAACCAAGCCATTCTGTTGAGATGTGCCAGAGTAGTAAACGCTGCGGACGGGAATAGGGGTTTTGTGCTATTTTATTACAATCTAACTTCCACTATCTGGCAGTGGCATTATGGATAACATATTCGTGCAACCATATTATTAATATGATTGCAAGAATCTTAGATCCGGGAGCTAGAAAGTAATAGTTCTATTGTAACCTATAGCCCGTTTCAATAAAGTATGCGTTCCGAAGCTTTAGCCGTATACAATAAGCCCCGCATGATTGTACCCACAGAGTATCTGAAGTGCATTCAAACTTCCAGAATTAACATTGAATTCTTTTGATTTTGGCGCATATTTGATAATAAAAATATAATTAACAATTTGCAGTTTATCATAAAATGGCTTACCATTTTCTTAAGTTATCTTTGAATCGAACATGTTTGTTCATCTGCATTGCGATTATCGCATTATGACATTGCGTTGCCGTTGCTAACAATCGATCATCCTATCCATGCACAAACATGCGCTTGTATGTATATCGCCGACTGCGGTCACTGCTCTGGCCCTACTTTTTGTGGCAAACTGGTGCGAAGCACCGCACATAAAGAAGAGCCCAAAAACCAACTACACTGATCGACGGCCGAATGAGACTCACGTTGCGAACGGGAAAAAAAGGTGCTGCCAAAATGGTCCAATACCCTACTTTAGCGTTGATAATCAAATGTTTCAATATAACTGGAAAATTGGTGGAGAGTTTCCGAGTCGATTGATAAATAAATCTCAAAAATCCATCGAAAGATGAATGCGCTATTAACGTTCAAAATCTTACATGATTTTGTGACGGTCTCGGATTTGGAAATTTTCATTTGTCACCCTGTATCCGAGTCTTCCCCTTAGACGTAGTTTACGTCAAAATGATCAGTTTTTTAAGGAGCATTTTTCAATTGTTTAAGGATAATCATGATTGTTTCATAATGCGTTTACCATTTTCCCTATGTTCAGTTACTGACGGCAAAATCAAAGGTCGCGCCATTATCTATAGTCGACATTCCTGGAACGCTGTGCTGTACGGCTGTCAACGCAGCTGTTCGAGAAGGTTTTATTTTTATTATTATTATTTTTATTACTGAGGTTTTCGGTCCTGGGCCGGTTCACCTCGTTGTTCGAGAAAGTATTTTTCGCCTTGAAGATTTCACCACGTGTTTATTTTTGGACGGACGCCACTAACGTTCTTCATTGGCTACGATCTCCTCCAAACCGTTGGAAAGCTTTCGTAGCGAACCGAGTGTCACAAATCCGGCACTCGACCGATGTCAGTACTGGAAGATATTTCACGTGGACTCAGCCCTCAATCCTTGCAAGCACGCATAGTAGAGTAGAGTGGGGCAAGAGTGTGCGTGGGGTAAGAGTACGTTTTCGATTTTTTGAAGTAATAAAAAAAGATAAACTAGCAGGACTGCATCAGTTTGACAGGTATTCTGGCCAACTATTATCATGTGTAATTGTAAACGATTTGAATTATCAACAAGGGAGATATGGAGTTAGATAACTTTTGGTCATTTTGCTAAAATAATTGGATTTCCGCAACTAGTATTTCATTACCATATATACGTTCAATCAGGTGAACATTATACCATTTCGATAACCTATTGTATAGAGTACTTTATGGTACAGAACACCAATCCGGTTGGTTTTCCAAGAAGTCAAAACCATTACTTGAATAATTTTTGGGACTGTGGGGTAAAAGTACGCAGGAACCGGTGGGGCAAGAGTACGCATATGAATTTTTAAATTATGAGGTCAAACCCGTATCTCCGGTCGAAATAAGACTTCTTCCAAAGCGTAAAGATCCACAACTAAGAAAAAAGGGACAGAATTCGAAATTATCACAAGTTTTTACGATAAGTTGAAGTAATTCGGCGTTAGAAAGGACTTAGCGAACAAAGCACTGAAGTGAAATAATGAAATTGTATTAGGAATTGTTGTACACCTAAACATAGTACGAAAACACAATTTCATCTAAATGATAATTTCACTTAATCAAAAGAAACATTCATAAGTTATGCAACGTTTAGCTGGGAGGGGTTGCAAGATGTGTGACGATCCATATAATTTTTAGAGGATTCATACAAATAGTGTAAGATAGGGGGGAGGGGTGATGAAATAGCTAAATTTTACGTTACGTGATTGATAGACTTTCTTTAAGGAAAATGCCTTTGTATACGCCACGCGAATCCTGATATATATTTTTACCTCTGTAGTTTTTTGTATATATAAAAAACAATGGTTTTTCGTATGAAAGTGCACATTTCTAGGACCCCCTCCCCCTTTAAGAGTTACGTAATCTTTAAACATTCCCTAATATATGCTCATTAAACATCAATTAAATATTATTAACTCTTATTTGTGTCAATATATACTTAAAGCACATGATTGGATAAATGCGTACTCTTACCCCACCCGATGCGCACTTTTACCCCACCGGTGGGGTAAGAGTGCGTTTTCACTTGTCTTGCAATAAGGGTTCTATTAAAACGAATCTCAACAATTTCAATATTTTTTCCACTGGGTAACATAAAGGAAGAGTATATGAATCATCGACACAGATTTGATATGCAGAAGCTTGCTTCATAAGGGCCACATGATCGATTGAAAACTAAGTGCGTACTCTTGCCCCACTCTACTCTACTGCGCGGAACCGACGCAGACAGCTACCACCAACTCAGTATTCGCAATGATACCGTTGTTGTGAAACGACCTCTGCGGGGATCAAAAACATTGGTCGGCTCGGCCTACTAACATCGAACGCCACAAAATAAGCTCAACAACGAAACATACACACTTAAATCGAGAACTTCAGCTCGGTAATATTTTTTACCGAGTTTTCCCGGTAAACATGAATTTGAACCGAGAGGTCAGCAAAATTTGAAAAATATACTGAGTTTTGTAATAAATTATACCGACCTCTCAGCAATGGTACAAAATTTACCGGGCATTGGTAAAAAAGATAACCGAACTATTCTGTTAAGCAAATGGGATTGAAGTTGTCTGAAAAAAATACCGGGAACTCAGCGAAAAAAATACGTTTTGCTGAGCCAACGGTAATACTTTTACCGAGTTCAGTTCAGACTAATTTCTCATGACGCTAGATGTGCCGCCATATTGCGTATACATTTTTCTTTGGTAGTTCTAAACTAGGGTAGCTCGTGTTTCAATTAATGTTTGAAATTGATATTCTGGTAAGTAGAAGCGGTTCACTTAAGTTAGCAGCCATGGCCTGCAGGAAGAATAAAAAAATCTAATTGAATTTCAGAAATTTGGCTGTATCCGTCAGGTTTTGCCCGGGGAAACCAATATTCTACTCGGTTCAAAGCTGCACCTCACCGACCACGCAGTCTACGGATGGTCCGAAAATCATCTTCCGAAGTATGGATCCACCTCTATCCTTGTGCACCCCAGTACTCGTCGGATTTTTTATTACGGTAGCCTCACTCCTGGGGATTCAAAAATGCTGCCCTATGAAATATATACGGGGATAAAAAACTACGGAAAATTTTCGCAGGGTGTGAGACTGCCTTCAAGAACAATCTCCAATTTCGTTCGAAAACGCTGTAGAAAATACTGTTTTGTTTTTGAATTAATAAACTTAATATCAACGAAAATTTGTTTCTCTTATTTTCCTTATCAATAAAGAAAACGAATACCAAATTACATTTTGCTCAGCAATATTCATTACCGAGGTCCGTATTTTTTTTTCAAATTCAGCAGCAATTTTTTACCGAGTGCTCAGTAGCTGTTACAGATCAGCTCAGTATTTTTTGACATTTCATCATTGAGGCTGTGAACCGAGAAATCGGTTAATCGTTGAACTTTTACTGAGCAGACTGGCGAGAGCTCAGCTGTTGAGAAATCGGTAATTCGTTTACCGAGCCCGTTAAATTAAATTAAGTGTGTATACATGATACAGATATTTATTGAGCCAGCATGCCCTTTCTTAGGAATAAATCATTGCCATAACTCCTATTTTCAGTCCTAGCTAAACAATGGTTTTTACTCACGCTACAGAGGCACACGTCCGCGCCACCGTCCTAATGCCACAACTCCTGATGCTCGGCTTCGGATTCATTCTGGATTGAGCCTCTCGCCACACGCAATCCGGCTCCGCGACTCGGCTGTCGATGTATGACATGCTCATACAAGCCGCCCTCGTCTCTGCCCCCTATCTGAGGCCTCCGTGGCTCACGTGCGACCATCAGCAATCGTCTTATCGCTTGTCTCGCCGCCCTTGCAGCACCTCTGCACTCTGCTGGATTGCTCGCCCGAAAGTCGTGTTCGCATCCAGAGAGTATCCGCTGACTTGGCAATCGGCCTAAACACCGAACTGAATTGATTCCGAGGTCAGAACTCCAACATCCAAATGAACTTACAGTAACACCGTTTCTCCAGTCTCCACCGAAGCAACGTGCTGAACTTCATCTGTGTCGGCTAGCTCAACAACAGTCGTTTCCTGCAGAGATCTCTCACCTATCAAGCGGTGAACCAGTCATCAAATCATCCGCAATGAAGTGGCTGAAGCCATACATCGACAAACATCGCATTATTCGCGTCGGTGGCCGGCTGCAGAACACCACACTCTCCGATTACGTCAAGCATCCTATCGTACTCGCTGCCAAACACTCGCTGCCGACTCTGCTGGCTAGTTTCTTTCACTTGAAGCTACTGCACGCAGGGCTGCAACTCTTGTTAGCCACACTGCACCAGAAGTTTTTGATTTTCGGTGACAGAAATTTATCCAAATCCGTTTTGCACCATTGCCACACTTGCTTCCGAAGCAAGCCCACACTAGTCAAGCAGAGCACAGCAGATCTTCCGGTATCGCGAGTCTCACCAACTCGTCCATTCTCCCTCTGTGGAGTCGACTACTGTGGACCGTTCCTGCTGAAGGCAACCGTCCGCAATCGTGCTCCAACCAAGGCTTACGTGGCAATTTTCGTTTGCTTCGCCACGAGAGCCGTCTACATTGAGCTTGTTAGCGACCTCACTACAGCTGCTTTCCTGGCAGCCCTCCGTCGTGTGGTTGCTCGAAGAGGAAAAAATCGCCGAGCTGCATTCGGACATTGGGACAACTTGCAAGGGTGCGTCACACGCACTCAACCGTATTTACCAGAGGCTGAAGGTACAACGATCGGGATCGGATCTTCAATTGGTGTGCGGAGAGCGAGATTCGGTGGAAGTTTATTCCGCCACGTGCATCGCACTTTGGTGGGCTTTGGGAAGCTGAAAATAGTAGGCAACACAAACATTGCCCTCGAACAGATGTTGAATCTACTGACACAGGCCGAAATTCCCGTCCGCTGACTCCAATGCCGAGTGAACCGTCCGATTTGGAGGTCCTAACTCCAGGGCATTTTCTCGTCGGGGCCAACCTTCAAGCGGTACCTGATGCTGATTTTCATGGGATTCCTGACAACCGTCTGGAAGCTTACGATGTGGTCCAAAACCATCTCCAAAACATCTGGGCCCGCTGGTACCCGGAATACCTTCAACAGCTGCAGTCACGGGCAAAGAAAGGCTGCAATCCCCCGGTCACCTTTGAGGTGGGCCGCATCGTGAAGGAAGACAACATTCCTCCTGCTAGCTGGCCACTCGGGCGTATTATGAAGCTGCACCCGGGAAAGGCGCACCTGCGCTTAGCACAGGTAATTGCAGTTCCATTCTTTTCAAGCCAAGTCGTTCGATCTACCTGGTCTTCTTATTTGTTCCCGGCAACTAACTACGAGGATCTATGGCAGAGTGATCACCGAACCGATGTCTACCACAACCACAACTATCTAAGATCTACATCTGAATTCGTCCAACGCTGAATTGTTGGAACTCCTACGTGTTCCAAGGTGGCCGAAATGTTGGAGCCGGACCCAAGTATCATCATTTAAAATATAATACATTATATAAGTTGATCCCGGTGGCATTTACCCTTTCGCGGTGGGAATTTTGTTGGCGTTTTAAGTCAAGTGCTTCAGTCGGAAAGGTGGGCGAGCTTCTTGGGGCCTACTTTTGAAGAACAAACTATTCAGTTTTCCGCGAGCGGTAATGGCCGCCAGCTTGCCTGCGGGTTAGTCTCTAATTTGACGTTTGTGGAGGTCAACTGCACCCACCGTCCCGAGCATTCTGACCAATGTGGCATATAAGAAGGTGCTGATGAAGTAAATTCAAGCCTTCTTATATACCACATTGATCAAAATGCTCGGAACGGTGGGTGCAGTTGACCTCCACAAACGTCAAATCAGGAGACTAACCCGCAGGCAAGCTGGCGGCCATTACCGCTCGCGGAAAACTGGATAGAGATAATTTAGTCTGAGTCACAGGAGCACATTTTATTCTTGATTTCTATGATCCATATGATTGCTTTACAACACGTTTGTCTTGGTCAAAAGTATAAATTTAAAAAATCTAATAATTTCTTTTAAAATACTGAGTAATAGCTAATAATGTATTCTATTTTATTGTGTTTCGCGGGACATTATCTAGAAATAAGTTGAATGCGGGACGTTTCGCGGGACGCTTTTCAGCGCGGGACAAATAGTGAAATTATGGGACTGTCCCGCGAAACACGGGACGTCTGGTCACATTATATTACGCTTACTCGTCTGTGACAAATCCAAAAAATGTATTCGAATACCATTCTGTTTCCCAACAACCCAGACGGGTAACAAGCACCCCGCTCGTATGAAACATGAGAACATGATGTAAATGGCAACGATTTACCTTGTTGATCCGATTGCGTTACTGCAACAGGTAAAATGGCATATTTTGCCTGACCGGCAGTTACTTGTTCTACAGTGAGCGGTGCACCACGATGATGGGTGAGAAAATTTTCCACCACAGCATAGATGCATAAGCCAGCACCGTGCGATACTGCACCCGGGAGGGGGTTATGGGAAAGGACCCAGTTTGTCTGAACAGATTTGACACTTGATATTGCATGGCCAACTTCGCCGTTGGTCGCATAACTAACCAAACAGTGACAGTTGTTTTCCACAACATCTAAATAATCCCCGCAATCGTTCGACCGAACATCAACAATAACAGCCAACGAGCGACCATGGAAGAAAATCCGCCGTCGCAGTGCGGATTTAATTTGCGCCCAACGAGAAAACTTTCACTCCATTGCAGATGGGAAAGACAGCACCCCGAAAGAGCGGGATTTGGATTCATTTAGCGAGCAAAAATGCAGAATGTAATTCCGATCCCGGTGCCGAAATGAATACAACAAAATTGCGCCATTGCCAGTGCTGCTGCTGCAGTTTGGTACCACAATTGCAAAATAGCGTGCACTGCTCTATTGCCATTGAGGTTCCAGTTCCAGCCTCATCCTGCTGCCTTCCCCGAACCCGATGCACTGAACATTTGTATTCCTTTTTTTATTTTCAACAGACAAGCAAGACATTCATAATCCACCAACAATGACCCCCTTCACTGCCCCTCCTCCAAAAATGGCACGCACACGCCAGTGCAAAATTTTAATTTCTCCTATTTTAATATACCTACATTTTCAACATTTTACATTTTGTTCGAATCCCCCTGGGACGGTCCCCGAGAAAGGGTACCACCCGAAACCAAACCAAAACCACAACTATTTCGCAATGAAAATATAATTTTCGGCATGGTTTATTGCCCTTGCCACCACCCGGACCCGTGCCCCACGCTGTCATCATTGCTGTCACCACCGCACCAAAAAGCACAAGTCGAGCAAGTGTGCAAAGTGCAGTGCAGCAGCAGTAGCAGCCCTCACTGCAATGCACTGCCGGATGGAATTACGCCTGCAAGTGCTGCAACTGGAAATCGTCGGCGTCCGTGCTGTGAGCTCTGCTGCAATTTTTCCGCGGTGGCAACCCATCATCGTAGCAGGCGGCATTGCAACCATCGCTCAGATTAATCCCATTCGTTGACGTTTTGTTTTCGATTGCAGCGCACAATGCCGCTCGCCTACTAAGATGATAATGAAAATATCATCCCGCGGGCTGCAACCAAACTGAGTTAGCGCGAGTGGGTTGGAATTTTTGACCAAACGAGCGAGAGTTGTCAGTTGCGTGACAGTTGGCAGTCCGGTTGGGACATGTGTGGGTGTGACATTTGTTTGGACGTTTGGAGGTGGAGTAATTTTGATGAATTAATTTGTAATGAATTGTCCAAATATTTTGTTGCGTTTCGATTCGCGAGAATTCCACATTGTATCAATTTGTTCGGGATTTTGTGAATGCTTACCGAGATCATCGGTGTATTTATTTAATCAATTATGTGAAGGTTAATTCTAGCAACAAATATCATAAAAATTCAATTTCATAACAGGAGTATTTAAAGCTTCTCGAGCATCTAATCCAAGAAAACTTGCTAATCTTCTGAACGAATCCTTCCAATCATTTGAGAAAAGCTTTCCAAGCATATAAAGAAAGTTTTGCAAGCTTCACAAAGTAGATTCCCAAGTTTCTTGAAAAAGCTTCAAAAATCGAAAGCGAAAGAGAAAGCTTTCCATGATAAACCTCTTGTTGAAGTCATCAAGGCTTCTGGAGAAGCTTTCCAAGCTTCTGGATGAAGCTTTTCCAGCTTCTAGAGGAAGATTTCCAAGCTTCAAGTGAAAGCTTTCCAAGCTTTAAAGGAAGAAGCTTTCCAAGATTTAAAGGAAGAAGCTTTCCAAGCTTTAAGAGAAGAAGCTTTCCAAGCTTCTAAGAGAAGATTTTCAAGCGTCTGAAGAAAGCTTTCCAAGCTTCTGGAGAAAGCTTCAGGAACCTCTCGTTGAAACCACCCAATTCAAAAAAGAAGCTTTCCATGGTAAACCTCTTGTTGCAGCCATCCGTTCTTCTGGGAGTTGCTTTCCAAGCTTCTGGAGGAAGCTTCCCTAGCTCCTAGGGGAAGCTTTCCTTGGTTATGAAGAAAACTTTCCTATCTTCTGGAGAAAGTTTTCCTAGCTTCTGGAGAAAGCTTTTAAAGGTTATGCAGGAAGTTTTACTAACTTCTGCAGGAAACTTTTCAAACTTTTGAAATAAGTTTCCAAGTTTCTGGAGGAAGCTTTCCGAGCTTCTGGAGGAAGCTTTCCAAGCTTCTGGAAAACACTTTCCTATCTTCTGGAGGAAACTTTCCTAGCTTCTGGAGGAAGCTTCCCAAGCTTCTGGAGGAAGCTTTCCGAACTTCTGGAGGAAACTTTCCAAGCTTCTGGAGGAAGCTTTCCGAGCTTCTGAAGGAAGCTTTTCAAACGTCTGGAGGAAGCTTTCCGAGCTTCTGGAGAAAGCTTTCCGAACTTCTGGAGGAAGCTTTCCGAACTTCTGGAGGAAACTTTCCGAGCTTCTGGAGGAAACTTTCCGAGCTTCTGGAGGAAACTTTCCGAGCTTCTGGAGGAAACTTTCCGAGCTTCTGGAGGAAGCTTTCCGAGCTTCTGGAAAAAGCTTTCCGAGCTTCAGAAGAAAGCTTTCCGAGCTTCTGGGGGAAGCTTTCCGAGCTTCTGGAGGAAGCTTTCCGAGCTTCTGGGGGAAGCTTTCCGAGCTTCTGGAGGAAGCTTTCCGAGCTTCTGGAGGAAGCTTTCCAAGCTTCTGGAGTAAGCTTTCCAAGCTTCTGAAGAAGGCTTTCCAAGCTTCTGGGGCAGGCTTTCCAAGCTTTTGAAGGAAGCTTTCCAAGATTTTGGAGTAAGCTTTCCAAGCTTTTGGAGGAAGCTTTCCAAGCTTTTGGAGGAAGCTTTCCAAATTTTAGGAGAAAGTTTTCCAAACCTCTGGAGAAAGCTTTTAAAGGTTCTTCAGGAAGTTTTACTAACTTCTGCAGGAAACTTTTCAAACTTTTGAAATAAGTTTCCAAGTTTCTGGAGGAAGCCTGAGCTTCTGGAGGAAGCTTAAAGCTTCTGGAGGAAGCTTCAAGCTTCTGGAGGAAGCCTAAGCTTCTGGAGGAAGCTCTAAGTTTCTGGAGGAAGCCTGCTTCTGGAGAAAGCTTTCGAAGCTTCTGGAGAAAGCTTTTGAAGCTTCTGGAGGAAGCTTTCCAAGCTTCTGGAGGAAGCTTTCCAAGATTCTGGAGGAAGCTTTCCAAGCTTCTGGAGGAAACTTTCCTATCTTTAGGAGAAAGTTTTCCTAACTTCTGGAGAAAGCTTTTCAAGCTTCTGCAGGAAGTTTTACTAACTTCTGCAGGAAACTTTTCAAACTTTTGAAATAAGTTTCCAAGTTTCTGGAGGAAGCTTTCCGAGCTTCTGGAGGAAGCTTTCCAAGCTTCTGGAAAACACTTTCCTATCTTCTGAAGGAAACTTTCCTAGCTCCTGGAGGAAGCTTTCCAAGCTTCTGGAGGAAGCTTTCCGAGCTTCTGAAGGAAGCTTTTCAAACGTCTGGAGGAAGCTTTCCGAGCTTCTGGAGAAAGCTTTCCGAACTTCTGGAGGAAACTTTCCGAGCTTCTGGAGGAAACTTTCCGAGCTTCTGGAGGAAACTTTCCGAGCTTCTGGAGGAAACTTTCCGAGCTTCTGGAAAAAGCTTTCCGAGCTTCTGAAGGAAGCTTTCCGAGCTTCTGAAGGAAGCTTTCCGAGCATCTGGAGAAAGCTTTCCGAGCTGCTGAAGGAAGCTTTCCGAGCTTCTGGAAAAAGCTTTCCGAGCTTCTGAAGGAAGCTTTCCGAGGTTCTGGAGAAAGCTTTCCGAGCTTCTGGAGGAAGCCCAAGCTTTGGAGGAAGCTCCAAGCTTTTGAAGGAAGCTTTCCAAGATTTTGGAGTAAGCTTTCCAAGCTTTTGGAGGAAGTTTGCTACTGGAGGAAGCCAAAGTTCTGGAGGAAGCTAAAGCTTCTGGAGGAAGTTCTGCTTGGAGGAAGTTTCAAGCTTCTGGAGGAAGTTTGCTTCTGGAGGAAGCTTTTTTAAGCTTCTGGAGGAGGCTTTTTTAAGCTTCTGGAGGAAGCTTAAAGTTTGGAGGAAGTTTCAAAGCTTCTGGAGGAAGTTTCAAAGCTTCTGGAGGAAGTTTCAAAGCTTCTGGAGGAAGTATTAAAGCTTCTGGAGGAAGTTTCAAAGCTTCTGGAGGAAGCTTCTGGAGGAAGCTTCTGGAGGAAACTTTCCTATCTTTAGGAGAAAGTTTTCCTAACTTCTGGAGAAAGCTTTTCAAGCTTCTGCAGGAAGTTTTACTAACTTCTGCAGGAAACTTTTCAAACTTTTGGAATAAGTTTCCAAGCTTCTGGAGGAAGCTTTCCGAGCTTCTGGAGGAAGCTTTCCAAGCTTCTGGAACACATTCCTATCTTCTGAAGGAAACTTTCCTAGCTTCTGGAGGAAGCTTTCCAATCTTCTGGAGGAAGCTTTCCAAGCTTCTGGAGGAAGCTTTCCGAGCTTCTGGAGGAAGCTTTTCAAACTTCTGGAGGAAGCTTTCCGAGCTTCTGGAGGAAGCTTTCCGAGCTTCTGGAGGAAGCTTTCCGAGCTTCTGGAGGAAGCTTTCCGAGCTTCTGGAGGAAGCTTTACGAGCTTCAGAAGGAAGCTTTCCGAGCTTCTGGAAAAAGCTTTACGAGCTTCAGAAGGAAGCTTTCCGAGCTTCTGAAGGAAGCTTTCCGAGCATCTGGAGAAAGCTTTCCAAGCTGCTGGAGGAAGCTTTCCGAGCTTCTGGAGGAAGCTTTCCGAGCTTCTGGATGAAGCTTGAGTTTCTAGAGGAAGCTCTGAGTTTGGAGGAAGCTTCAAGCTTTTGGAGGAAGCTCAAGCTTTTGAAGGAAGCTTTGCTTTTGGAGGAAGCTTCCAAGCTTTTGGAGGAAGTTTGTTACTGAGGAAGCTTAAAGTTCTGGAGGAAGCTTTCAAAGCTTCTGGAGGAAGCTTAAAGCTGGAGGAAGTTTGCTTCTGGAGGAAGCCAAAGCTTCTGGAGGAAGCTCCAAGCTTCTGGAGGAAGCTAGCTTCTGGAGGAAGCTTGCTTCTGAGGAAGCCAAGCTTCTGGAGGAAGCTTTCAAAGCTTCTGGAGGAAGCCTAAGCTTCTGGAGGAAGCTTCAAGCTTCTGGAGGAAGCCAAGCTTCTGGAGGAAGCTTCCAAGCTTCTGGAGGAAACTTTCCTATCTTTAGGAGAAAGTTTTCCTAACTCTGGAGAAAGCTTTAAAGGTTCTTCAGGAAGTTTTACTAACTTCTGCAGGAAACTTTCAAACTTTTGAAATAAGTTTCCAAGTTTCTGGAGGAAGCTCTGAGCTTCTGGAGGAAGCTTTCCAAGCTTCTGGAAAACACTTTCCTATCTTCTGAAGGAAACTTTCCTAGCTTCTGGAGGAAGATTTTTTAAGCTTCTGGAGGAAGCTTTTTTAAGCTTCTGGAGGAAGCTTTTTTAAGCTTCTGGAGGAAGCTTTTTCAAGCTTCTGGAGGAAGCCTGAGCTTCTGGAGAAAGTTTGAACTTCTGGAGGAAACTTTCTGAGCTTGGAGGAATCTTTCCGAGCTTCTGGAGGAAACTTTCCGAGCTTCTGGAGGAAACTTTCCGAGCTTCTGGAAAAAGCTGTCCGAGCTTCAGAAGAAAGCTTTCCGAGCTTCTGAAGGAAGCTTGAGCATTTGGAGAAAGTTTGAGCTGCTGGGGAAGCTTGAGCTTCTGGAGGAAGTTTGAGCTTCTGGAGGAAGTTTGAGTTTAGAGGAAGCTTTGAGCTTCTGGAGGAAGTTCCAAGCTTTTGGAGGAAGCCAAGCTTTTGAAGGAAGCTTCTAAGCTTTTGGAGGAAGCTTCAAGCTTTTGAGGAAGTTCTGTTACTGAGGAAGCTCAAAGCTTCTGGAGGAAGCTAAAGTTTGGAGGAAGCTTAAGCTTCTGGAGGAAGTTTGCTTCTGGAGGAAGCTTCTGGAGGAAGCTTTCTAAGCTTCTGGAGGAAGCTTTTTTAAGCTTCTGGAGGAAGCTTTTTTAAGCTTCTGGAGGAAGCTTTTTTAAGCTTCTGGAGGAAGCTTTTTTAAGCTTCTGGAGGAAGCTTTTTTAAGCTTCTGGAGGAAGCTTTTTTAAGCTTCTGGAGGAAGCTTTTTTAAGCTTCTGGAGGAAGCTTTCCTATCTTTAGGAGAAAGTTTTCCTAACTTCTGGAGAAAGCTTTTAAAGGTTCTTCAGGAAGTTTTACTAACTTCTGCAGGAAACTTTTCAAACTTTTGAAATAAGTTTCCAAGTTTCTGGAGGAAGCTTCTGAGCTTCTGGAGGAAGCTTTCCAAGCTTCTGGAACACATTCCTATCTTCTGAAGGAAACTTTCCTAGCTTCTGGAGGAAGCTTTCCAATCTTCTGGAGGAAGCTTTCTGCTTCTGGAGGAAGCTTCTGAGCTTCTGGAGGAAGCTTTTCAAACTTCTGGAGGAAGCTTGAGCTTCTGGAGAAAGCTTTCCGAACTTCTGGAGGAAGCTTTCCGAGCTTCTGGAGGAAACTTTCCGAGCTTCTGGAGGAAACTTTCTGAGCTTCTGGAGGAAACTTTCTGAGCTTCTGGAAAAGCTTGAGCTTCAGAAGAAAGTTTGAGCTTCTGAAGGAAGTTTGAGCATCTGGAGAAAGTTTGAGCTGCTGGAGGAAGCTCTGAGCTTCTGGAGGAAGCTTGAGCTTCTGGAGGAAGTTTGAGCTTCTGGAGGAAGCTCTGAGCTTCTGGAGGAAGCCTGAAGCTTTTGAGAGGAAGCTTGAAGGAAGCTTTCATAGCTTTTGGAGGAAGTTTCTTGAAGCTTGAGAAGCTTTCTGGAGGAAGTTTAAGCTTCTGAGGAAGTTTGCTTCTGGAGGAAGCTTAAGCTTCTGGAGGAAGCTTGCTCTGGAGGAAGCTCTGGAGGAAGCTGAAGCTTCTGAGGAAGCTTGCTGAGGAAGCTTAAGCTTCTGGAGGAAGCTTGTTTGAGGAAGCTTGCTTCTGAGGAAGCTTAAGCTTTGGATAAGCTCTGCTCCTGATGAAGCTCTAAGTTCCGATGGAAGTTGCTCTGATTTCTGATAAGCTCTGCTTCCGATGTAGCCTGTCTGATGAGCTCCTGCTCCGATGAGCTTCTGCTTCCTGGATGGCCTCCAGCTCTGATTTTCCTCTCTGACAGTTCTGCTCCTGGATGAGCTCCAGTTCCGAGCTCCATTCCTGACAGCCTGTTCCTGATAGCCTCCGTTCCTGATGGTGCTCTGTCTGAGCTCCTGAGAGCTCCTGATGAGCTCTGGCTCCGGATAGCTCTGCTCCTGATGGAGCCTGCTTCCTGATGAGCTCTGGCTCCTGATGAGCTTCCAGCTCCGATGGTGCTCTGCTTCCTGATAGCTCTGCTCCGATGAGCTTCCAAGCTCTGACAGCCTCTGACAGCTCTGCTCCTGATGAGCTCTGCCTGATAGCTCTGCTCCTGATGAGCTCTGCTCCGACAGCCTCTGCTCCTGATAGCTCTGCTCCTGATGGTGCTCTGCTCTGATGCAGCTTCCAGCTCCTGATGAGCTCTGCTTCCTGATGAGCCTCTGCTTCCTGACAGCTCTGCTCCGATGAGCTCTCCAGCTCCTGATGATAGCTCTGCTCCTGATAGCTCTGTTCTGATGAGCTCTGCTCCTGATGAGCTTTCCAGCTCCTGATAGCTCCAGTTCCTGATGAGCTCTGCTCCGGAGCTCTAAGCTTCCTGATGGTGCCTCCAGCTCCTGATGGTGCTTCCCTGATGAAGCCTCTGCTTCCTGATGGAAGCCTCTGCTCCTGATAGCTCTGCTCCTGATAGCTCTGCTTCCTGATGAGCTCTGCTCCTGATAGCCTGCTCCTGGATAGCCTGCTTCCTGATGGAAGTTTCCTGATAGCTCTGTCTGATAGCCTCTGCTCCTGATGAGCCTCCAGCTCTGATAAGCTCTGCTCCTGATGGAGCTCTAAGCCTGATGGTGCCTTCTGACAGCTTCCTGATGAGCTTTGCTCTGATGGTGCTCTGCTTCCTGATGCAGTTTGCTCCTGATGGTGCTCTGCTCCTGATAGCTCTTCCTGATGAGCTCTGCTTCCTGATGAGCCTAGCTCCTGATGGAAGCTCTGCTCCTGATGCAGTTCCTGATGGTGCTTCCAGCTCCGATAGTTTCCTGCTCCTGAGGAAGCTCTGCTCCTGATGAGCTCTGCTCCTGAGGAAGCTCTGCTTCTGATAGCTGCTCCTGATGAGTTTTCTGCTCCGATAGTTTCTGCCTGATGAGCTCTGCTCTGAGGAAGCTCATGCTCCTGATGAGCTCTGCTCTGATAAGCTTCTGCCTGAAGTTTCCAGAAGCTTGCTCCAGCTTCTGGAAAGCTTCCTCCAGAACTTGAATGCTCCTCCAGAAGTTTAGAAAGCTCCTCCAGAGCTGGAAGCTTCTAAGCTTCTGGTTTTAAGCTCTGGAGGAAGCCTCCAAGCTTGGAGGAAGCCTTTGCTTCTGAGGAAGTTTAAGCCTGGAGGAAGCCTAAGCTTCTGAGGAAGTTTGCTTCTGGAGGAAGCCTGCTTCTGGATAGCTTCCAAGCTTCTGGAGGAAGCCTAAGTTTGGAGGAAGCCTGCTTCTGGAGAAAGCCTAAGTTTGGAGGAAGCCTAAGCTTCCTGAGAAAGCTCTGAGCTTCTGAGGAAGCCTGCTTCTGGAGAGCCTGCTCTGGAGGAAGCCTAAGCTTTGAGGAAGCCTGCTTCTGGAGGAAGCCTAAGCTTCTGGAGGAAGCTTTCCAAGTTCTGGAGGAAGCCTAAGCTTCTGGAGGAAGCCTTGCTTCTGGAGGAAGCCTAAGCTTCTGGAGGAAGCTTCCAAGCTTCTGGAGGAAGCCTGCTTCCAAGCTTGCTTCTGGAGGAAGCTTCTGCTTTCCAATGAAGCCTAAGTTTGAAGGAAGCCTGCCAAGCTGAAGCCTAAGTTTGGAGGAAGCCTGCTTCCTGAGGAAGCCTAAGCTCTGGAAGCCTCAAGCTGGAAGCCTGAGCTCTGGTGGAAGTATTTGCTTCTCTGGAAGCTTCCAAGTTTCCTGAGGAAGCCTAAGCCTGGAGGAAGCCTAAGCTTCCTGGAGGAAGCTCTGTTTGAGGAAGCCTAAGCTTCTGGAGGAAGCTTCTGCTTGGAGGAAGCTTGCTTCTGAGGAAGCTTCTGCTTTGGAGGAAGCTCTGAGTTTTGGAGGAAGCCTAAGCTTCTGGAGGAAGCCTAAGCTTCTGAGGAAGCTCTAAGCTTCTGGAGGAAGCCTGCTTCCTGGAGGAAGCCTGCTTCTGAGGAAGCCTGCTTCTGGAGGAAGCCTGCTTCTGGAGGAAGCTTCCAACTTCTGAGGAAGCTCCAAGCTTCTGGAGGAAGCCTGCTTTCTGGAGGAAGCCTAAGCTTCTGGAGGAAGCTCTGCTTCTGGAGGAAGCCCAAGCTTCTGGAGTAAGCTTCCAAGCTTCTGGAGGAAGCTCTCAAAGCTTCTGGAGGAAGCTCTCAAAGCTTCTGGAGGAAGCTCTCAAAGCTTCTGGAGGAAGCTCTCCAAGCTTCTGGACTAAGCTTTCCAAGCTTTTAAGCTTTTCCAAGCTTTCCAAGTTCCTGCAGGGAGCTTTCCAAGTTTCTGGAGGAAGATTTCCAAGATTCTGAAAAAAAAACTTTCACAGCATCCAAAAGATTCTTTCAATATTCTAGATAAAGCCTTCCAAGTTTCTGTAAAAAGTCTTCTTAGCTTTCAAAGAAAATAATCTCATCGTTTGGAGAAGCTTTTTGCATGAAAAATTACGATTAGTAGCTCAAAGGAAACAAAACAACTATTCCATAGCTTTGCATAATTTTCTGAATTGAATATGTTATTGTCTCGCATACAATTGGAATGAAAACGAACTTGTCTTCCAAAGATCTAAACGAAAGGATTAAAAAGTATCAACACACAGTCCTTAAAGTCTTTAAAAATCAATTTTCCTCACTAACTGAATTGCCACCACCGCTTCCAAGGAAAGCAATGACAAAAACTCCCATCCTCTCAGCAAGAACGAACAAGCGCAACCAGAAGGAAAAGCTAACCTTCTTACTGCGCTCGATGATGACACCGGAAAATCTGAGTTGAACCCCAGCCCCATCCCAGCCGGATCCTTGTTCGTCTCCATTGCGATAACTCACCCACATCCATCATCGCTTCACCTCCCTCGAGCGTAGGAGCCACATCGAACATGTAGGCAAGAACAGGTCCGGAGCGAATGAGAGCAAGAGCGAAGCTAAAGTCAAACCGTATTGTCATTGTCTGTTTGTTAAACGTTTACCGCCTCCTGCTCATCCTTTCCTTGAACGTTTTCGCCATCACCGCCACCGATGCTTACTTTTCCTTTTGTGTTTGCCGCCGGGAGGAGAAAATTCAATTAGGATTCACGCCACGCTGCTCTCACTTGAGCGTCTCTCACTTCCGCCGGTACTCGCGGAGCAATAGGGGGTGGGAAGAGAAAATTGGGAAAGCCAATAAACATCCTCACCCACTGCTCCCCGCGGCGGACATGCAATCGGTTCCATAAGGAGAGCGCCAAAGTGATGACAGATTCTCTCTGCACTTCCGCTCTCATCGCTGAGAATTGGAAAATCTCATACCATCTCGAAGCAGATTACGATGTGTTGGTGAAATGGGAACGCTCTTCTGCAAAAAGCAGCTCCTAAACAGCAACAAGTTGGCAATTTGTAGTACTTGGCCGGTCTCTTACTCCATCTGTCTTTTCTAATCCAGTTCTTTCTATCAGAGTCTGTTGAATGAGAATGACATTGCCTATCTTCACGGCAATTTGTCCCCGCAAATATGCAACCACGTCTGACGGTAGGCTTTCCGTCGCAATCGATTTATTATAAGCTTGAGTGGTTGTAATTGTGTCAAAAAGTTATTCCGAATGGCTGGCACTCAATTGACCGTGAATCATTATCAGTAAATTGTAAAATGAACCAAGCAGTGGAGCTTTGACCACTCGAAACAAGTCAGTGCCAGGTTCGACAACAAATTGACTTCCGTTCGTCATTCTACCCGGAAGCGGTTCTTACTGGTTCTCACTCCAGCTGTGGGTGACGCTGCTTGTGCTACAGCCGGGCTAAAGAGGGAGATGTCCTTCATCGATGGATATGGATGAACGTACAGATGGATGAAGAACGGACACAGGTCCGAAACTCCTTGCGGCAATGTACATAACAAACGAATCAATCAATTTTATTGATTTTTCCTGCAACCCTTGTTACTGGTATGCTGTAGTAGTTGTTATTTTCATCAATTCGCTGGTTCTTGGAAGTTTGTTTTTGGCGCATTGTTGGTTTCTTCATCTTATAGAAACATGTTACACACTGAAGAATGCAAAATATTAAGAAATCATGCCTTTACCTTCAATTACTGTTTCTTTTTCTATTCCTATGTCTATTCTTCAAATATTCTATCTTTACTTTTTTTATCCTTTTATTCCTTTTCATCTATTCTTTTTGTTTTTCCTAGTATTTGGCACCCTTTTCTTCTATCGTTGCATCCTTCCAAAGTTTAATTTTTATATTCCTGTTTCCCTCCGTTCGCCTATTCCATTCCTAAATCTACATGAGAACGTGAAAGTAAGACACATTTAACTAAATCAACAATATTCAATAGACATAGATACTACAAGCAAGCTGTTTCTTGCAATAATGTAGACAACTGCTCTCCCACGTCCCAAATCACCCCAACCCGGGTCCAAACCCGTATCCTGATCGCCTGGGGGACAGTTTAATCTTCGACTACTTGTCAATAATCGCACACACACACAGAAACTTGTCGCAGTAACAGCGCCAGCAAGGCAACTGGCAAACACTGGAAAGGGATCGACCTTTTCGCTACCAACGACGACGACGACGACTACAACAATCGAGAAATCGTTCTTTCGTCCTCCTCTTTGTGTCCGGTGAGTAAACGGCTCCGGACCATCATCGTTGCTTATTTGTTCCGATAAATCTATTTTTGATTGTGACATTAATTGAATGATACGCTTGTCAGGGGGAAAACGCCCAGCGGTGGAGGGTTCGGTTAGTCTCGGAGACGGAAGGAATGGATTCGGATCATTGGTAGCGCTCCTTGCGAGTCAAATACAAGGCTGTCTTTAATGTTACAATGTTGGAAGTTCGTTACATTGTCATTGGCATTGGGAAATACAAGTCTGCGTTTACTTCTGTCAGCCAACCAAATGAAGTTTTATAATCACGTTTCAATAGAACATATTACTATAACAACGACAGTATGCTTCACTCAAAAAAGATAGCTTTTTCCCATAACTCAGTAAGGTTTCTTACCAAACGTATGTTAAGGAGTCACATGGAAGCAAAAAACTTTCCACGAATCTTTTTCAGCAAGTTTTGAAAGCCAACCCTGGAAAATGGAGAAGCTTCTCACATAATATTGGGTAGCTACTCCCGTAAGCTTGAGAAGCTTCTCCCAGAGGCTTGGAAAGCTTTTTCCAGAAACTAGGGAAACATCACCCAGAAGCTTTTTTTTTCTACTGTTGGGTGATTATCACTGCGACCATTCTTTCCCAGCAGCTTGAAAAGCTTTCAAGAAAATTGGAATCTTGAAAAGCTTCTCCCGGAAGCTTAGAAATCTTTTTTGAAAGCTTTTCCTGGAAGCTTGGAAAGCTTCTCCTTGAAGCTTGGAAAGCTTCACCTGGAAGTTTGGAAAGCTTCTCGTAGAAGCTTGTAAAGCTTCTCCTGGAAGATTTGAAAGATTCTACTGAAAGATTGGAAAGCTTCTCCTGGAAGCTCGGAAAGCTTCTCCTGGAAGCTTGGAAAGCTTCTCCTGGAAGCTTGGAAAGCTTCTCCTGGAAGCTTGGAAAGCTTCTACTGGAAACTTGGAAAGCTTCTCCTGGAAGCTTGGAAAGCTTCTCCTGGAAGCTTGGAAAGCTTCTCCTGGAAGCTTGAAGCTTCTCCTGGAAGCAGAGCTTCTCCTGGAGCTGGAGCTTCTCCTGGAAGCTTCTCCTGGAAGCAGGCTTCTCCTGGAAGCTTGGAAGGCTTCTCCTGGAAGCTTGGAAAGCTTCTCCTGGAAGCAGGAAGCTTCTCCTGGAAGCAGAGCTTCTTCTGTAAGCTTGTAAAGCTTCTCCTGGAAGCAGGCTTCTCCTGGAAGCTTGAAGCTTCTCCTGAAGCTTGAGGCTCCTGGAAGCTTGGAAAGCTTCTCCTGGAAGCAGGCTTCTCCTGGAAGCTTGGAAGCTTCTCCTGGAAGCTTGGAAGCTTCTCCTGGAAGCTTGGAAGCTTCTCCTGGAAGCAGGCTTCTCCTGGAAGCTTGGAAGCTTCTCCTGGAAGCTTGGCTTCTCCTGGAAGCTTAGGCTTCTCCTGGAAGCTTGGAAGCTTCTCCTGGAAGCAGGCTTCTCCTGGAGCTTGAAGCTTCTCCTGGAGCTTGGAGGCTTCTCCTGGAAGCTTGAGCTTCTCCTGGAAGCTTGGAAGCTTCTCCTGGGCTTGGAAGCTTCTCCTGGGCTTGGAAAGCTTCTCCTGGAAGCTTGGCTTCTCCTGGAAGCTTGAAGCTTCTCCTGGAAGCAGGCTTCTCCTGGAAGCTTGGAAGCTTCTCCTGGAGCAGGCTTCTCCTGGAAGCTTGGAAGCTTCTCCTGGAAGCTTGGAAGCTTCTCCTGGAAGCTTGGAAGCTTCTCCTGGAAGCTTGGTGCTTCTCCTGAGCTTGAGCTTCTCCTGGAAGCTTCTCCTGGAAGCTTGAGCTTCTCCTGGAAGCTTAGGCTTCTCCTGGAGCTTAGGCTTCTCCTGGAAGCTTGGAAGCTTCTCCTGGAAGAAAGCTTCTCCTGGAAGCTTGAAAGCTTCTGAAGCTTGAAAGCCTGAAAGCTTCTCCTGGAAAGCTGCTTCTCCCAGCTTGGAAGCTTCTTCTGGAAGCTTGGAAGCTTCTTCTGGAAGCTTGGAAGCTTCTTCTGGAAGCTTGGAAGCTTCTTCTGGAAGCTTCTCCTGGAAGCTTAGGCTTCTCCTGGAAGCTTCTCCTGGAGCTTGGAAGCTTCTCCTGGAAGCTTGGGCTTCTCCTGGAAGCTTGAGCTTCTCCTGGAAGCTTGAAAGCTTCTCCTGGAAGCTGGGCTTCTCCTGGAAGCAGAAGCTTCTCCTGGAAAGCTTCTCCTGGAAGCAGGCTTCTCCTGGAAGCAGGCTTCTCCTGGAAGCTTGGAGCCTTCTCCTGGAAGCTTAGGCTTCTCCTGGAGCTTGGAAGCTTCTCCTGGAAGCTTGAGCCTCCTGGAGCTGGAGGCTTCTCCTGGAGCTTGGAAGCTTCTCCTGGAGCTTGGAAGCTTCTCCTGGAAGCTGGAAGCTTCTCCTGGAAGCTTAGAGCTTCTCCTGGAAGCTTGGAAGCTTCTCCTGGAAGCTTGGAAGCTTCTCCTGGAAGCAGGCTTCTCCTGGAAGCTTGGAAGCTTCTCCTGGAAGCTTGGAGCTTCTCCTGGAAGCTTAGGCTTCTCCTGGAAAGCTTGGAAGCTTCTCTGGAAGCTGGAAGCTTCTCCTGGAAGCTTGGAAGCTTCTCCTGGAAGCTTGGAAGCTTGTCCTGGAGCTTGGAAGCTTCTCCTGGAAGCAGGCTTCTCCTGGAAGCCTGGAGCCTGGAAGCTTCCTCCTGAAGCAGGCTTCTCCTGGAAGCTTGGCTTCTCCTGGAAGCTTGGGCTTCTCCTGGAAGCAGGCTTCTCCTGGAAGCTTGGAAGCTTCTCCTGGAAGCTTGGAGCTTCTCCTGGAAGCTTGGAAGCTTCTCCTGGAAGCAGGCTTCTCCTGGAAGCTTGGAAGCTTCTCCTGGAAGCTTGGGCTTCTCCTGGAAGCTTGGGAAGCTTCTCCTGGAAGCTTGGGAAGCTTCTCCTGGAAGCTTGGAAGCTTCTCCTGGAGCTTGGAAGCTTCTCCTGGAAGCAGGCTTCTCCTGGAGCTTGGAAGCTTCTCCTGGAAGCTTGGAAAGCTTCTCCTGGAGCTTGGAAGCTTCTCCTGGAAGCTTGGAGGCTTCTCCTGGGCTTGGAAGCTTCTGCTGGAAAGCTTCTACTGGGAGCTGAAGTTTCTGCTGGGCTTCTCCTGAAGCTTGGCTTCTACTGGAAGCTTAGAAGGCTTCTACTGGAAGCTTGGAAGGCTTCTACTGGAAGCTTGGAAAGCTTCTACTGGAAGCTTGGAAAGCTTCTACTGGAAGCTTGGAAAGCTTCTACTGGAAGCTTGGAAAGCTTCTACTGGAAGCTTGGAAAGCTTCTACTGGAAGCTTGGAAAGCTTCTACTGGAAGCTTGGAAAGCTTCTACTGGAAGCTTGGAAAGCTTCTACTGGAAGCTTGGAAAGCTTCTACTGGAAGCTTCTCTGGTAACTTGAAAAGCTTCTTCTGGAAGCTTAAAAAGCTCTTCTTGGAGGCTTGAAAAGCTTTTCCTGGGAGCTTGAAAAGCTTCTCCCGGAAGCTTGAAAAGCTTCACGTGGAAGCTTGGAAAGCTTTTTCTGGTAGCTTGGAAAGCTTCTCGTGGATTCTTGAAAAGCTTTTTCTGGAAGCTTGAAAAGTTTCTCCTGGAAGCTGGAAAAGCTTGAAAAGCTTTTCCTAGAAGCTTGATAAGCTTCTCCCGAAAGCTTGGGGAAGATCCACAAAATACGTCACGCAATTGGCGATTTTCAATCCCCCTCCCCCTTCGTCACGCTTTTTGTTATAAACTTCCTAAATTTTTGTTTGGATCTCAGAACCCACCTCATCCTACAGATGAACTTTGTGGACAGCTCCTTGGATAGTGGAAGCTTGGAAAGCTTCGGCAAGAAGCTTTTAAAAGCTTCTCTAAGTAGCACGGAAATCTTCTCCCAGTTGCTTGGAAATCTTTGCTCAAAAGTTTAGAAAACTAGGAAAACTTTGAAAGCTTGCCAAGTTTTCCGAAAGTAGGAGAGCTTAAGATGCTTCTTTGGTATACTTCCGAAATTTCTCCAAGGCGGAAAGCTTATCCTTAGAAGCTTGGAAAGCTTTCTCCTATTTATAGGAGCTCAAACTACTTTAATCTACAAAAAAAATTTGATTGTTCTCTTCATTTCTGTTAAGCCTAATCAACCAATTTTTGCCTATAAAGTTTTTATTTCATTGCTCCTGAACTCATTCTTTGAAAAAATAAATGAAATACATTTAAACTAGTTTCTTTTTTCTGTTCGGAACCTGCCTTCAAAACTTTATTCATTCATATTAATTCATAAGGCTTAAAAAGGCAGTTCGTTTACCACAACTTCCCTGGTACCAAGCCTCTTAAAAAAATCCTTGAAAATCTTCTCACTGTCTTTCTCTGAATTAAAAACAGTAACACAACTAAGCGGATCTTGTTTCATATTACCTCCTTTCTTCATCTTACTATTCTTCAGGCGATTTGCTGATCTAATTCTGCAACGGATCGGAGCCTATTTTGACGCTAAATAATTGAGGCACAAGCTCCGAAGAGCTAAATAGATCCAATGAAGCCTTTGCCAGCAGCGGTGTGTTGGCCTGCACGAACAAAGTGCGGTAAACTTGGTAGCACGACGTCGTTTAATTTATGGATACGATTACCTATTATTTTATGATTATTTAATATTATTACCCACCCACCCCTTTCCCTCCACGTTGCCGCGCGCTGTTTGGCTTTCAACAACCAGACGCTCCCTTTCAGCATATTCATGAATAGCATTCTTCGCCTTTATCCAGCTCCATGAATGTCGTCGTCGTCGTCGTGGCCGTCGTCTTTGCCAGCGAAAGACTCAAAGTCGTGTATAATCGTCATCATCGCCCTCGTCTTCGTCTTCGTCACACAATGAGGCATTATTTAATTAATTTCCTTGTCTCATTTTTCTCTCTTCCCCCTTTTTTCCACCGTCATGTGTCTCCTTTTTTGCTGGAGCAATTTTTTCTTCCTCCGAACGAGGGAATATGAAAACCTGGTGGAAGACGTCACGAATTTTTGGGCAAGCCTACCTCGTTCAACGCAAGCTTGGGTCGGATCGGACGAACGGACATTCCTTTGTGTGTGCCGAGAGAACTATAAACTGTCAAGAAGGGGTCGGTCGAGGGCCAGCGGCCAGGGTTTTAGGAGAGGTGGGGGTGGTCTGGATGGTGTGCGCCATTATGGAAAATATGACAGCTCAGTGAATGGTGAAGGGTGTGGAGGGGACGACGCGTAGGCGAGAGAAATTTATTGGCCAGTAAATTCGAAGTATTTGCGCTAATAAATCATCCCAGAGAGGCGGCATAGAAACCACAAACCACCACCGTCGCCGCATTTAGGAAAGACCATTCAACCGAGCTACCTCGAAGATTATGCCTAATGCTTGTCGAGCGAGCAGTCGGGGGTGAGAACGTATTATTGGAATTAGTTACAACAGTGAGCTTTACCCGTCGGTTGACCATATCTTTCCAGACAACTTGTGATACAATGAATAGGCGTCATGTCTATCCCTTCACGGTCACAATCCGGATCGTTTAGCGTACGTAAAGTTCGAGTTACTGTGAAGCATCCATTCGTGAAAGAATGCCGATGTCAAATAAAGTAGGCCTTTTGCATCGCGACACGGTGACATTTTTTCGAATGAGATACATGGACTGTTAACAATCGCCGTCTTCCATCCAACATGGCGTCGGACCACACTGCCTCGAAAAGGTGCAAACAGACTCCTCCCCTTATTTCGCGATTTTTTGTGGTCCCGCTCCATGTTACTTCCAATTACAACGACGCCCATTACCGCCGTCGCCGCAATTGCAGCGACAAACGAAAAATTGCGTGGAATTTATGAAAGGACAGTAACACAAACGCGGACGCAAAAATTTAAACCATACAAGTGGAGCGGATATTGTAAACAGAGAAAAACACACCCTTCACGACTGATGAACTTCAGTAACCATCAGCATAAGCATTCTCTTCTGTGGGACAGAAACGTGACTGTATTCAAAAAATGCAGGAGCCTCTTCCAACAGATTCGAAACAAAAGAACCTGTTTTCATTCACTTATAATCAAATTTAACATTTCTTTCGTCCTTTATCGGATGCACACAAAAAAGACTGTGCCTAATTCCATAAAAAATAAAAGCATCTTACAAGTAAACTGTTTTTGAAAGGAATGTCACCAACTGGAACTCTGAACGCGATGAGACGGAATCCCGCCACATGAAGCCCAGTAGGCCATGATAGACTATACACGGACTGTGTAGGATCCAAGAAGCAAACAATGCCAATGCAGCATTACTAGTTAGTTAATTCTGGACCTGGACCTACTCATCAGTCGGATATATCGGCTCTGTACTCGCAATAGTAAATAAATTATTTATCTCCACCTTCAAGTTTTAGCTTAATCGAAATATTACAGTTGATTACAGTTGACAAATATATTTTTGGAAGATTTTGATTCAACCGTTGTATTGAAATCTTACAGTTTTGTGTTTTTTTAATACAGTATCTGTATGAACAGCTTACGTTTGTTGTTATAATTCCTTGCATACTTCTATATGTCAAGATTTTATACAATAATTGTATTTCAGGGGTAAAGATCCATCGCTTACAACTTGGAAGGCAAAATTGATGCTGCACAGTGTTTTATTTCGTCGTTTTCACGATCGAAATACAAAAACTCGAAAAGTGTTGATTTTTGATATAGGGTTTGTTCACAGAAGTGAATCTTTCGATAAAAACAGTTTGATGATTAATCCCCCTAAAAGTGAGTTGAAAAAATTATGTTTCCACCAGAATGAGTTAGACATATAGTGTCTTCCGCAAAGTTGTAGCAAATTGTAATACGAGCAACTTGGCTGAACATGCCGAGTCTCTATCTCTTAAATATAACAAACTTAAGACGTTTTATGTAAAAACCCCTTTAAAATCATATTTTTCATTCTAACTCTTTCCAATGATTTTTCCCATTTTCCGTCTCTTCTAGGAAGTTGTTAAGCAAGCAAAATAACATGTTTTTGCTGAACATTGTAACATTCCATCTCATATACAACAAAAGTTATCTTTAAATTATACATATTTTTAGAGGTATTTTCACTTATAATTACTCCCTTAATTGCAAAAAGTCGCAAATTTCTCCACGATATGCTGAAAGTCGCCCATTTAATCTTTCTATTGACATTGAAAACTTTCGTCGACAATAGTCTTCTCGATTGCTGTGTTAAAAACTTTTTTTAGTGTCTTTATTAATGAGGTTTTCGGCCCTTGACCGGTTCACCTCATTGTTAAAACTTGAAAACCCACGAAAATCATAATATTTGAATAATTTTATCTTCATAAGAGATAGGAAGTTGCAATGTTCAGCAAAACATGTATTTTTGCTGGTTTGACAACTTTGTAGAAGAGACGGAAAATGTGAAAAATCATTGGAATTAGTTAAAGTTAGGATAATGATTTTAAAAGGATTTCCACATAAAACATGCCTGTGTTGAACTTAGTTTACAATTAAAAACACACTAATAAAGATTGAAAAAAAAAACATAAAACATGTTAAGTTTATTATACCAAAAATATGGAAACTCGGCTTCATAGCCGCATTTGTTTTTAATAGCATTTGTTATAACATTTATTTGCCAGTTGTTTCCAAATTTAACTGGATTTGTATTCATTTTTCTCTTTGTCATCGCTTTCACACTTTCACTAAAATTGTTTTAAGGAACTTCCTTCGACTTCTCGGCCAACCTCTGGCTTTTAATACAACGGGATCCAACGAACTCAATGATCAATGCCTCAGTTCCTCAATGCGTCCTAAAATTTACCTAGATAAGCAGATGTTTCAGCTGTTTTAATCAAATCGAAACGCTTCGACATGTGTGCTGTGTATGTTAATTGTATTTTCGACATCACACGAATACTTTTAGAAATTTGAATTCTTTTTTATGAATTCTCAAATAAATATAAATTATATATTTTTTGTGATTTTTTTCTGAATTTGTAGAACAAAAAAACTATAAAACTTATATAAATTATATATGACAAACAAACGTTTTATGTGTGTTATGAAACCTAAAAACATTCTTTTAGCTAGAACTAATTCTGATGATTTTTCACATTTTCCGTCTCTTCTACAAAGTTGTCAAACCAGCAAAAATACATGTTTTGCTGAACATTGCAACTTCCTATCTCTTATAAAACCAAAGTTATTCAAATATTATGATTTTTCATGGGTTTTCAAGTTTTTAACACAGCAATCGAGAAGACTCTTGTCGACAAAAGTTTTCAATGTCAGTAGAAAGATGAAATGAGCGACTTTCAGCATATCGTGAAGAAATTTGCGACTTTTTGCAATTAAGGGAGTAATTATAAGTGGAAATACCTCTAAAAATATGTATAATTTAAAGATAACTTTTGTTGTATATGAGATGGAATGTTACAATGTTCAGCAATGTTATTTTGCTTGCTTAACAACTTCCTAGAAGAGACAGAAAATGGGAAAAATCATTGGAAAGAGTTAGAATGAAAAATATGATTTTAAAGGGGTTTTTACATAAAACGTCTTAAGTTTGTTATATATATAAGAGATAGAGACTCGGCATGTTCAGCAAAGTTGCTCGTATTACAATTTGCTACAACTTTGCGGAAGACACTATGTGTCTATCTCATTCTGGTGGAAAAATAATTTTCTCAACTCACTTTTAGGGGGATTAATCATCAAACTGTTTTTATTGAAAGATTCGCTCCTCAATATCTTGAAACTTCTGTGAACAAACTCTATATAAAAAATCAACAATTTTCGAGCATTTGTATTTCGATCGTGAAAACGACGAAATAAAACACTGTGCGCTGCAACAATCGTCGTCCTATTCATTTTTTTTTGTAGTGTAGATATTTGCGGAAGACGAAAACCAAAAACAATATTTTTATGTGAAACTCAAATTTCTGGTGAAAGCTATGACGATTGTCTTAGAGCTAAGGGAAAATGCGTGTAGCTAGGTTGATGGTAAACAATGGAATGAAATTTATTTGACTGACATTTATATAGATAGACTACTATGATTGATTATTTTATTGCTGCCTACTATGATGCGACTCTCAACACTCCTCCTCAAACTTAGTTGACTTGAATATTGCCCGTTGCATCAATTTTTAGACTCTGGCGCAACTTCGTTTTGCTTCGAATTTTTAGCGTGCACACCAATACATTCAAACTATCTTCGTTATTGTTTTTTGTTGTTGTTATTTATCGAACATACATGTTACTCAAATAAACAATAAACAGTGTCAATTCATTAGTGTGTGTGACACGGGAAAAATATTCACGCAAATAATTTTCGCGCAGGAGTCTAATAAGGCGGAAACTGCGCAATAACTTTAATCCAGAAGTGCTTCTGAATTCTTGCAACATGACTCTAGACAAGAAGGGTTTAGTCATCATATCAGCTATTTGTTCAGTTGTTAGGCAGTATTCTATTTTGATAATATCCTTTTTCTTCAGATCTCTTGCAAATGCATATTTTGTTTCTATATGTGACGAATTTCGCGCCAACCCTTCTATGGGGCTGGCAGCACCATCTCAGAATCGAATGAAACTTGGTGGGCATAAATATATGGTATTTCTAAGCCACTCTGCATACTTAGTTTTTCAAAAATTGTCAAGAGTAACATTTGATGAGGGCCTAATTTTTTTTCATGGATTTTTTATAAATCGATGTAACTCTAAAATGACAAGACCTACAAAAAAGTGTTGTATGGCGGACTGCCGTGAAATTCCCAGAAGTTTTTTGGAAAAATGACCAAAAAATAAAATACCGATTTCTACACTGAAAAAAATTAGTTTTAAAAATTAAAATCGATATTACAAAAAAACCTCATCTCAGAAATCGATAAAAAAAATTTCTGCAGATAGGTATTTTAATTATCTAACTTTTCTGGGAATAATGTTCCTGTGACATATTTAAGGAAAAAAAGTTTTTCTAACAAAAACTTTTTTCATGTCCATATTGAGTGGAAATTTATCAACGTGTTTTATGCCTACAGCACCAATTATAGGTTCAGCAGCCTATCATCAACCAACGAAACATTTTGGACGTATAAAAATTTGTTTAGGAAGCAATTTAGCATAATCTAACATAATTGTGGACCAACATTTGAAAAGGGTTTATGTTTTATTTGACTTGTTGTATCGAAGTAACTTGAAAACAATTACAAAAAATAATTACTTTGAAAACGAGCAATGTTGCCGAAACGAAACTGAAGTGATATTTAATTGTAATAGTGGAAAAGAAGATGTTGTTTTTCAGCAAAGGCTAACCACTGAACGGTGTAATTTAGAAACCGTTATAAAGCCTCTAGAGTAGGGGGAATGACGGCTTTGGCAGGTTTTGTTCTATTATTGGCAGGGGGTTTTTTTATGACTGATTATGCTCAAATTTGGCCTAAACATTCTTTGCATATCAAAGTATATTGTGGCCAAATATCATAAAGTTTGGTCGACAAAAACCCCCCTGACAATAATAGAACAAAACCTGCCAAAGCCGTCTTTCCCCCTAAATGATTTTGTATCGTATTTTATTGAAAAAATTGATAAACTTATAACTTATGACATTACTTGCAAACAGCAATACACTTGTACTGTTAGATTTCTCTGAAAATTATTCATTCATTATCCAAAATGCTGCTCAAGGTTGGAATAATTCCCAGGCAACAATACATCCATTCGAAGTTTACTTTAAAAGAAACGGTTCCATGACACAAAAGCTGTTCACTTATTCATTTCAAAATTAATTGACTTTTTGAAACAGTCGATCGGTTTTACAAAAATTACTTTTATGTCTGGGTGAGCTGCAGCACATTATAAAAATAATAGGAACTTTGCAAGTCTATGTAATATAAATTCAAAACATGGCTTAGAAGCAGAATGGCACTTTTTTACAACATCGCACGGAAAAGGCCCTTGCGAAGCTATTGGTGGCACTCTCAAACGAATGGCAAAACGAGCAACTCTTGCCAAAGATTATGGAAATACTGTCAAAACTCCTCGGGAGTTGTACGTATGGGCGAATGGGCACGTTTTCAATCAAACAACAATATCACTATATTACATTTCTGTTATATCACGAATGAGCAATACCGCCATCGGGGCGGCAATGGGTCTGGGGGGTGAGAATGGCTCATCGCTCCCACCGCGAGCATGGAAGGCGTAGAGCAAAATCGTTCAAAAAGGTCTCTTATATTTTTGTCTTCTTGTCCTCAGATACATCCATTCTACAAGCATTCTAAGTAGTTGAAACAGTGACCCATTCTCACTCCCATTTGATCCATTGTCACCCTGACGACGGTACTCAACAAGAGTCCTCATCAAATGTTACTCTTGACAATTTTTGAAAAACTAAGTATGCAGAGTGGCTTAAAAATACCATATCTTTATGCCAACTAAGTTTCATTCGATTCTGAGATGGTGCTGCCGACCGCTGGTCGAGTTGGCGCGAAATTCGTCATGTTTCGATTCTTTTGCCTTCCAATTGTCGTATGCAACTTTGGTTGTCTTCAATGTTTGTGGTTTGTTTCTTTTTCGAATTCATCAAGTAATTTATGCAGCCATAGCAGCTCTTGACAAGCTAATGTCATAAATTCAACTTCGGTTGATGACAGCGCCATGCAATTCTGTTTCCGAGCGCCTCAAGAAATCAATCAACCTCCGAAAAAGATAAGAAAAAGAATTAGACTTTTGAACCCTTGTATCGATGGTCCGGGCTGCAAAATGGTGGGTTGACATCAAGGAAGGAGCGCCCAACAGAGCTCTGGTCCCCACAAGTCCCTATCTCACGCTTCCACGGGTCGTCCGATGACAAAAGACCGCCAGCTAAGGGTTGTGTACTTAGCTGGTAGTGCAGCCTGGGCACTGTTGTCCTTCTGACATCAGCTAGAGTGCGAAGGTACGCCTCGAGCGTCTGTTCACCAGGAGGTGCGGCTCAAACAGCGTCTGTCTGGTACCCAGCGGCTGATTAACGAAATGCTGTATCGCGTCAGCTATACCTAAGGTGGCAGCCCCATCATCGCGATGTAGGTAACGCGACCCCGTTGAGGTAGCTTACTGAAGCCTCTCAAATACCACGAAAAATGGAGATAGAAGAAAAAGCGAACGTTATTTTTGGCAACCGACCCGGCAACGAAATAAGGACTATGATTGGAAACTCGGTACCTGGAATGTCAGGACCCTAAATGAACCTGGACGAGTGAGCCTTCTGGCTCGTGAACTGCAGAAGATTGGAGTGAACGTGGCTGCTATTCAAGAAGTCCGATGGCCCAGATCCGGAGAACGTGAATTCCGAGCCGTGGACCCCACGACCAACACTGCATTCAAGTATAACATCTATCACAGCGGCGGTGAAAAAGCAGAGCATGGAGTTGGTTTCGTAGTGATGGGCAAGCAGATGAAGCGAGTGATGCGGTGGAAACCCATTACCGAACGAATCTGTGTGTTGAGGATACGGGGCAAATTGTTCAATTACAGCATAATCAACGTTCACGCACTGACAAACGATAAATCCGACGACGCGAAGGACACGTTTTACAAAAGTTTTCATAAAGCCTATGGAGAGTGCCCGAAGCATGACGTGAAAATTGTTATCGGAGACGCTAACGCTCAGGTCGGTAGAGAGGACTTTTTCCGTCCCATAATCGGTAGGGAGAGCCTTCACTCCGCTACCAATGACAACGGCCTACGGCTAGTAAATTTTGCTGCTGCCAGAGGGATGGCCATCAATAGCACCTACTTTGCACGAAAGAACATCCGAAAGCACACCTGGAGACACCCAAATGGTGAAACTTGCAACCAGATAGACCATGTTCTGGTGGATGGGCGCCATTTCTCGGATGTTATCGATGTGCGGACATTCAGAGGTCCGAACATTGACTCTGATCAGTACCTTGTTGTCAGTAAAATTCGATCACGGTTGTCAACTGTATCGAACGAAAGATCACAGTGAACGATGCGTTACAATATCCAGCGATTGTCGGCGGAAGGAGTATCGGTTGAGTACCGACAGAAGCTCGACGAACGGATAAGTGCAATCAACGTTAGCGACAACATCAACGATCTATGGGAGTCGATCCATCGAGCGATGAGCACAACAGCTCGAGAAGTGGTAGGCACTGCACAGAGGCGACCCAGGACGGGTTGGTTCGATGTGGAGTGTCAGAGAGTAACAGACGAGAAGAACGTTGCCAGAAGCCGGATCTTGGTGTCGGGTACCCGATCGAATAGAGCAGCCGAAAAACGAACCCACCGCAGGAAGAAAAAAGAAAACGAAGAACAAGTTATTAGTGAGGCGCAGGAAAAAATGTAACAGAACGATATGCGGAGGTTCTATGAGTCTGTCAATGGCGTGCGCAGAAAGACAGCGCCATCTCCCGTCATGTGCAACGACCAACAAGGGAATTTGCTGACAGATAAAACTGAAGTGGCTGCCAGGTGGAAGCAACACTTCGAGACTTTGTTTAATGGAGGAAGTGACGGTGCATTGGTGAACAGAACAAATATTAGCGACGATGGACAAGCTATGGAATCACCTACAATAGATGAGGTTAAAAAAGCTGTCAAAGAGCTGAAAAGTTTGAAGTGGTAGAAGAATTTGTGTATCTTGGAACATTAGTGACGTGCGATAATGATGTTACCCGTGAGGTGAAAAGGCGTATTGCAGCTGCAAATAGGGCTTATTACGGAATTCTTAACCAGATTAAGTCCCGTAGTCTCCAAACGAAAACAAAACTCGCGCTGTATACTACTCTGATTCTTCCGGTGGCTTTATACGGCCATGAGACATGGACGTTGAAGGAGGCTGATCGGAGAGCTTGTCACAACCCCTTTTGGGGGAGGACCGCATGAGACAGGAGACAAAATTTGGTAGAAGAAAAGCAGAGGCATCGGTACCCTCACCACAGGGACCAATCTTCAACCTACCGGGTTCAAGTATAAGGTAACCCATCGAAGAATATTAACGAGTCATCGCATAGCAAAATCTAAAGCATAAATTTTACATCAAGGGGATTAGTTTATTACTTACGGCTATGGTTTAATACTTAATCCTATTGTGGGGTGAGCGTCAGTGTATCAGGGTATCCCACGACGACATGCAGAATAGGGTGGTTCAAAAAATCGATTTTGCTCCACAGTGTTCATCTGATTCTTTATCATGTTCTGAGTGTCCTCTGAAAATTTGAGCTCATTTGGATCAAAACTGATTTAGCACAAGCCGTTGCAAGTTTGCATGCAAATTAGTATGAGGAAATTAATTTTTTCATTAAACTGTTAATAACGCTTCCCCATCAATCGCATATTAAAAGAAAACCTACATAGCTAAAAGGAATACTCAACAGCTTTCACTCAGTGAAAACCGCGTCTCAATTAATCGTTCCAATAATCAGTAATCGAATTTAATCTATACCGTGGTTTTCTGGAGCTAATTGCATAACTCATCAACAGGCAACATTGCTGCTTGTGGCGCGAAAGATAGCATACAAAAATTCAGGCTACTATGTCGCACTGCACATTTCAGTGATGCCCTCAAAGAAGTTTAACGATCATGACTAAAGATTCGCAACCTGTCTTAAAATCGATTACTAATTATTGGGACGATTAATCAACATGCGGTTTTCGTTGGGTGAAAGCTGTTGAGTATCCCTTTTAGCTATGTAGGTTTTCTTTTAACGTCATTAACAGTATAATGAAAAAATAAATTTCCCCATACTAATTTGCATGCAAACTTGAAACGGCTTGTGCTAAATCAGTTTTAATCCAAATGAGCTCAAATTTTCAGAGGACACTCAGAACATGGTAAAGAATCAGATGAGCACTGTGGAGCAAAATCGATTTTTTGAACCACCCTAATGCAGAATTTGGTGGTTTGTCCGGACAAATGTTGTGCCTGCCAGTAGAATACTGGCCACTCCGGAGCAGAATCTACCATCCTCAGTCTGGGCCACCTAATCACTGGTACTCCCAATAGTATCCATCACCAAGGATTTGGTATTGGAATGAAAGGCCTGAGCAGAGAAGACAAATGAGGGGCACTTATAGCACAGCTTATCACTGGTTGGGATACTTTTTAGATGGTCTTCACTTTCAGCTTACCGATCTCAAAATCATCACCTGTTTACTCCATCACAACCACTTTGCTGATTCCAGGATTTAGGACAAGGCTATGGGAGATAATTACTCGTTAAACCCTAACTTCATCAGCATATCAACCAAAACGATGTTTGGCCTCATAGCACTACCTTTTTTAGTTGGCTGTCTCATCACTTTAGCCAAACACATCCACCATTGCTTCCCGAATCAAATGTCTCACTAAAAATTGCCAGTCAGGCACATTAACTTTAACTCGTTTTTTAAATTGCCCAGGTCTTGCCTGCTTAACGATTAACCGGCTACTGATCTCTTCAATTTGATCGAGATCTGGCAATGTGCATAGCAATTGCTTACTCCACGATCGGGTGGTGATAAATAAAAGGGAGAGATGATGCTTTACGATGGAATCCGTTCATGCAGGGTTCTTGGTGCCTGATTATGGCTGTAGCTCTGCTATTTACTAGGTACTCTCGGTCAAAATTTAATGTGCTCTCCCTCGTCTCTACTCATATAGCCCGTTCGTGATGAAGGCCACCGGCTACTCGGTAACATTTCTCTCTTTAGATATCTGATTGACCAACAATTGGAATCGGTCCCAAGATCTGTTTTGTTGTGCTGTTGTGAGTGTAGTGTTTTTGAACATGGTAAAGGAATATATACTTTTATTATGTATGGAGACTGTGAGCTGCATTAATGCTCCCGCGATACAGTGACGGTCTTGTGTAAGGTTACAAGCTCTCGGAGTGTTTCGGCGTAAGGTGCTGCGGACAATATTAACAGGAGAACGGTAAACAGGAGAACGGTATCTGGCGGCGTCGCATGAATCACGAATTGTACCAGGTGTATAAAGGGCTGGATATTATTATACTTATACAACACGGCAGACTACGGTGGGCTGGTCACGTTGTTCGTATGCCGGAAGAACGTCAAGCGAAGATAATATTTAGTAGAGAACCCGGAAGAGGCCGCAGGCTTCGTGGAAGGCCGCGTACACGATGGCTTTTTGCAGTTGAAGAGGACCTGAAGGCGCTCAATGTTCAGGGCGACTGGAAGCGATTGGCCCAGGATCGAGTCCAGTGGAGAAGGATACTCCATTCGGCGTAGGTTCATCGAAGAGCTGTAGCCCATCAAGTATCAAGTAAAAATCGCTGGTCCAATCGACATCAACGAAAACTTTGAGATGATCATGTCTTATTCCCAAATGCAAGCGCAGATCCCAAGTAGTATATATGTATATAGCGTACAACTCGTCTGGCTTCAGTTCTTTTTTTCAGCGATTTTTCAAATATAATAAGTTTGACTTAATGAAAAATAGCTTCAGATCTCCGAGCCGGTACATTTTGAACCTCACTTCCAACGCAGCGATTATGCTTTTAAATTCTTCATCGCTCTTGCAAGCCAATACCATGTCGTCTACATAAATGCGATTAAGATCTGTTGCTTCTTCGTTACCAGCCGTAGATGCAACAAACCCCATATTTAAAATAACTGCATCCAACGTTTTATTCCACACGCAACTGGCTAGCATGAGGCCGTATAAACTTTTGTTCAACCGGCAAGCCCAAAAACGAGTGTGTACTGCGCTAGAATCCCATTCTGATGATAAAAACTTCGTAGAGCTACCACTTATGCATTCAATACCTTGAGTTTTGGCTTCCCTAGCATTTTCGAGGAAGGCACATTTCTCTGAGCTTGACTTCAGGATGTCGAAAAAATGTTTCGTCGCAACAAACAGGGGACGTTGCTCCAGAGTAAATGATCCAGTCCATCTTCCTCCGATCAGTTTCATCCAAAACGAAAGCGTACGACTTGTCTTTATTAAACTTGTTCTTCGACTTTGGATACTTGCTTCCGTTCTTGTCTTGCTGATTCATTTTTTTATAAGCTGGACATTCTTTCTTCTTGTGTCCTTTATTTATCTTCTACTACTACTAGAGCAGCTTCACCAACGACGGAATCTGCCTCGTGCAGTTTTCTATCGTAGTCCAGAATTTTTCCTTTGACGAAATGTATCTTCATTTATCTTACAACGGAAGACTGAGGCATTCTGTTGATTATGAACCTGCCGTAGAATGACCGGGTCAGGCTTTCTACGTATGAAAACCGGTGCAAATTGATGGAACTTAATTCCCTGATATCCGTGAGTCTATTTCTTCAGAAGGTTTTCTGTTTTGACCTGGTGAGGAATGCGTTTGACTACAATGATTTATTGGGACAAGTCTTAAGACCAGTAAACTTTTACGCCCCACATCGTTCTCTGCGAGGGCGAACGAGATACGATACAAACGGGCGCGGAACAGGCAAAACTCGATTTTTCGGAGGTGAAAGCGCCAGCAGAAAGATCGAGACTGTGAAAAGACGGAGGAACTGAACCGCGCTAATAACGCACGAAAGTAGTGTGAGAAGTTGAACCGTTCACGTAAGGGCCTCGTGCCACAGCCTGATATGTGTAAGGACATAAACGGGATCCCTCCAGCCCTCCCGTCCTACTTAGTCACACTTGGTCGACAACTAAGAAGCTTTGCACAAATCCAAAAATTTATATTTGGCTGTCTAGGCTATATGTGTGGATGTGAGCGTGTATGTGTGTACAAAAAATAGTGTGCCGTACGGCCGATCACCTTTACAGTCTCTTAAAATACTCCTGCAGGTACGGATTCACACTGCTTCCGCCCACATGGGTCTCAATTGCGTACTGTTGGTTACTATCAACTCCCCAAAGCCAACATTTTGCGCTCCCTCATGTACGGATTCGCACTGCCTCCACCCTCCTGGGTCTCAATTGCGTACTGTTGGTTACTATCAACTCCCCAAATCCAACATTTTGCGCTCCCTCATGTACGGATTCGCACTGCCTCCGCCCTCCTGGGTCTCAATTGCGTACTGTTGGTTACTATCAACTCCCCAAAGCCAACATTTTGCGCTCCCTCATGTACGGATTCGCACTGCCTCCACCCTCCTGGGTCTCAATTGCGTACTGTTGGTTATTATCAACTCCCCAAAGCCAACATTTTGTGCTCCCTCATGTACGGATTGGCACTGCCTCCGCCCTCCTGGGTCTCAATTGCGTACTGTTGGTTACTATCAACTCCCCAAAGCCAACATTTTGCGCTCCCTCATGTACGGATTCGCACTGCCTCCACCCTCCTGGGTCTCAATTGCGTACTGTTGGTTATTATCAACTCCCCAAAGCCAACATTTTGTGCTCCCTCATGTACGGATTGGCACTGCCTCCGCCCTCATGGGTCTCAATTGCGTACTGTTGGTTATTATCAACTCCCCAAAGCCAACATTTTGTGCTCCCTCTTGTACGGATTGGCATTGCCTCCGCCCTCCTGGGTCTCAATTGCGTACTGTTGGTTACTATCAACTCCCCAAAGCCAACATTTTGCGCTCCCTCATGTACGGATTTGCACTGCCTCCGCCCTCCTGGGTCTCAATTGCGTACTGTTGGTTATTATCAACTCCCCAAAGCCAACATTTTGCGCTCCCTCATGTACGGATTGGCACTGCCTCCGCCCTCCTGGGTCTCAATTGCGTACTGTTGGTTACTATCAACTCCCCAAAGCCAACATTTTGCGCTCCCGCATGTACGGATTTGCACTGCCTCCGCCCTCATGGGTCTCAATTGCGTACTGTTGGTTACTATCAACTCCCCAAAGCCAACATTTTGCGCTCCCTCATGTACGGATTCGCACTGCCTCCGCCCTCCTGGGTCTCAATTGCGTACTGTTGGTTACTATCAACTCCCCAAAGCCAACATTTTGCGCTCCCTCATGTACGGATTTGCACTGCCTCCGCCCTCATGGGTCTCAATTGCGTACTGTTGGTTACTATCAACTCCCCAAAGCCAACATTTTGCGCTCCCTCATGTACGGATTCGCACTGCCTCCGCCCTCCTGGGTCTCAATTGCGTACTGTTGGTTATTATCAACTCCCCAAAGCCAACATTTTGCGCTCCCGCATGTACGTGTGGATTCGCACTGCCTCCGCCCTCATGGGTCTCAATTGCGTACTAGCACCCATATTGGTCCCAGTTTCGTATTGGAAGTATCTTACTGTTCCCTGAAATCCCATTTTCACATCGCATGAAAAATAGTTTATTTTGGGATACTTGGGTTATACAGCCCTCCCGTCCTACTTAGTCACACTTGGTCGACAACTAAGAAGCTTTGCACAAATCCAAAAATTTATATTTGGCTGTCTAGGCTATATGTGTGGATGTGAGCGTGTATGTGTGTACAAAAAATAGTGTGCCGTACGGCCGATCACCTTTACAGTCTCTTAAAATGCTCCTGCAGGTACGGATTCACACTGCTTCCACCCACATGGGTCTCAATTGCGTACTGTTGGTTATTATCAACTCCCCAAAGCCAACATTTTGTACTCCCTCATGTACGGATTGGCACTGCCTCCGCCCTCCTGGGTCTCAATTGCGTACTGTTGGTTACTATCAACTCCCCAAAGCCAACATTTTGCGCTCCCTCATGTACGGATTCGCACTGCCTCCGCCCTCCTGGGTCTCAATTGCGTACTGTTGGTTACTATCAACTCCCCAAAGCCAACATTTTGCGCTCCCTCATGTACGGATTTGCACTGCCTCCGCCCTCATGGGTCTCAATTGCGTACTGTTGGTTACTATCAACTCCCCAAAGCCAACATTTTGCGCTCCCTCATGTACGGATTCGCACTGCCTCCGCCCTCCTGGGTCTCAATTGCGTACTGTTGGTTACTATCAACTCCCCAAAGCCAACATTTTGCGCTCCCTCATGTACGGATTGGCACTGCCTCCGCCCTCCTGGGTCTCAATTGCGTACTGTTGGTTACTATCAACTCCCCAAAGCCAACATTTTGCGCTCCCTCATGTACGGATTGGCACTGCCTCCGCCCTCCTGGGTCTCAATTGCGTACTGTTGGTTACTATCAACTCCCCAAAGCCAACATTTTGCGCTCCCTCATGTACGGATTCGCACTGCCTCCGCCCTCCTGGGTCTCAATTGCGTACTGTTGGTTACTATCAACTCCCCAAAGCCAACATTTTGCGCTCCCTCATGTACGGATTCGCACTGCCTCCGCCCTCCTGGGTCTCAATTGCGTACTGTTGGTTACTATCAACTCCCCAAAGCCAACATTTTGCGCTCCCTCATGTACGGATTCGCACTGCCTCCGCCCTCCTGGGTCTCAATTGCGTACTGTTGGTTATTATCAACTCCCCAAAGCCAACATTTTGTGCTCCCTCATGTACGGATTGGCACTGCCTCCGCCCTCATGGGTCTCAATTGCGTATACTAGCACCCATATTGGTCCCAGTTTCGTATTGGAAGTATCTTACTGTTCCCCTGAAATCCCATTTTCACATCGCATGAAAAAATAGTTTATTTTGGGATACTTGGGTTATAAACCCTCCTACAAACGAGCGTGAGGTGATCCAAAGGTGGCGGCAGCACTACGAAGAGCACCTGAATGGCGGTGTGGCAGTGAACGGTGGGGGTATGGTGATGGACCTTGGAGAACTCGCGCAGGACATAATTTTACCGGCTCCGGATCTCCAGGAAATCCAGGATGAGATTGGCTGGCTAAAGAACAACAAAGCTTCTAGGATTGATCAACTTCCAGGAGAGCTATTTAAACACGGTTGTGAGGCACTGGCTAAAGCGCTGCACTGGGTCTTTACCAAGATTTGGGTAATTTTGGTACTTTTGATTTTGGTACTCTCTCAAATTTTATGCCGCCGACTAGCACCAACTGCAAGGGAGTTCGTGGGGCAGTACCAGGCGGGTTTTATGGGCGAACGCTCCACCACGGACCAGGTGTTCGCCATTCGCCAAGTAGAGTAGAGTGGGGCAAGAGTGCGCGTGGGGTAAGAGTACGTTTTCGATTTTTTGAAGTAATAAAAAAAGATAAACTAGCAGCACTGCCTCAGTTTGACAGGTATTCTGGGCAACTATTATCATGTGTAATTGTAAACGATTTGAATAAACAATAAGGGAGATATGGAGTTAGATAACTTTTTGGCCATTTTGCTAAAAATAATTGGGTTTCCGCAACTAGTATTTCATTACCATATATACGTTCAATCAGGTGAACATTAAACCATTTCGATAACCTATTGTATAGAGTACTTTATGGTACAGAACACCAATCCGGTTGGTTTTCCAAGAAGTCAAAACCATTACTTGGATAATTTTTGGGACTGTGGGGTAAAAGTACGCAGGAACCGGTGGGGCAAGAGTACGCATATAAATCTTCAAGTTCTGGTGTCAAACCCGTATCTCCGGCCGAAATAAGACTTCTTCCAAAGCGTACAGATCCACAACTAAGAAAAAAGGGACAAAATTCGAAATTATCACAAGTTTTTAGGATAAATTGAAGTTATTCGGTGTTAGAAAGGACTTAGCGAACAAAGCACTGAAGCGAAATAATGAAATTGTATTAGGACTTGTTATACACCTAAACATAGTACGAAAACACAATTTCATCTAAATGATAATTTCATTTAATCAAAAGAAACATTCATAAATTACGCAACGTTTAGCTGGGAGGGGTTGCGAGATATGTGACGATCCATATAATTTTTGGAGGATTCATACAAATAGTGTAAAATAAGGGGAGGGTGATGAAATAGCCAAATTTTACGTTACGTGATTGGTGGACTTTCTTTAAGGAAAATTCCTTTGTATACGCCACGCGAAACCTGATATATATTTTTACCTCTGTAGTTTTTTGTATACAGGGTGTTTGTTTCCTGAGTGTGCATATTTTGGGGGCAGCTTGGGGACCCCAAAACATGAAAAAGTGCCCATGGAACATAGGGTCGGAAATCACTGCTAAGTGAGTTATTTACAATTCTATGGTTTAATTTTTGGTCAACTTTACCAACCTCTATCTCATTAACCATTGATCGTATAATCGCAGTCAGCACACAGAACGAAAGCTTAAAGTCTTAGCTTTTTGAGCTTCGTTGACCTTATGTTGATAAAAGTGGTTTAAAGTACAGTAATTATGCAAACTTTCGAAAAGTGTCAAAATAACGTGCTTTTTTCTTATAATTTAGTGGTTTTTCATCAATACATTCGATATTATGAAAAATTTCTTCTAAAACATTCTTATGCTTCTTTGCTTCCAAAATGTCCTTTGGTGGAACATTGTATGGTTTGTAGTTTACCCGTAATTTTCAATTTAAAATAATTAAAAAAAATCATCGAACAGCAATTTTCATCGCGATGTTTGCTTCAAAATGTTGGTTGGCAACCCTACCTGTTCGGGCGTTCGTTGCTTGCACGTGGTGCGATCGTTTGTAAACACCATGCATGCCACTTATGCCGTGCAGAAGTGAGGTTCAAAAAACAATGGATCAGCTGATAGAAAAATTGGTTATTTCTTAACCAGGGCGTAAATTGTTTAAAAAATCGCACGTTTGTGTGATTAACTTTGAAGAGCATAAGTGTTAAATTTGCAAACTATCCACGCTGTCTGATGTAAGGCTTATCTGTTAGAAGCGGCCATAATTTATTTACAGATAATGCTTTTCATCAGTAATTAACTATCATTTTATTTTGTTTTCGCCCAAATCGGATGATACCTTGATAATAAAATCCGACGCATGTAGGCAAACGATTGACGAATGACTTCGTATTTGACTTGGTTGCTTCTGGTAGGGTAGGTAGAAAATTTTCATTCAGTTGTAGTCGTCCTGCGGTGACGATATGGCATGATTGGTTTATGCTAGTGCTTTACTTTTTTGGAATTATTTTAATTTCAGTGATTCCGGGTCATGGACATTTTAGTGTATTCTTAAACTAAACAAAATGGTATTTATGAGAATCCGATTAAGAGTCGTCCGTGGGTACTTTCGGGAGGAGTGATGCATGAGAATTCGACTAATCAATTTATTTTGAAATTTCTATGAATTTGTGGGTTTTCTGGGATCTGGTAAATTTCTGTGAATTCGGTTGTTCTAATGAAACTACAATCCGCTTTTTAGAAATACGATTGAATCTCCTGAGAGTCTTTGTGGGTTTTGGGAATCCGGGTGCATGTGGATAGATTTATAAGGCTCTGGATGGATGCTGGAGAAACCTGCGTGGAGGCGTAAAAATCCGGAAACAATGAGTTTTTGGGGACATTTTCATTTTAAAATTTCTGCGTTCAAAAATCCCGGAGGATTCTAAGGAATCCCGGAGGATTCTAAGGAATCCGGGAGGATTCTAAGGAATCCCGGAGGATTCTAAGGAATCCCGGAGGATTCTAAGGAATCCCGGAGGATTCTAAGGAATCCCGGAGGATTCTAAGGAATCCCGGAGGATTCTAAGGAATCCCGGAGGATTCTAAGGAATCCGGGAGGATTCTAAGGAATCCGGTAGGATTCTAAGGAATCCCGGAGGATTCTAAGGAATCCCGGAGGATTCTAAGGAATCCCGGAGGATTCTAAGGAATCCCGGAGGATTCTAAGGAATCCCGGAGGATTCTAAGGAATCCCGGAGGATTCTAAGGAATCCCGGAGGATTCTAAGGAATCCCGGAGGATTCTAAGGAATCCCGGAGGATTCTAAGGAATCGGAGGATTCTAAGGAATCCCGGAGGATTCTAAGGAGGATTCTAAGGAACCCGGAGGATTCTAAGGAATCCCGGAGGATTCTAAGGAATCCCGGAGGATTCTAAGGAATCCCGGAGGATTCTAAGGAATCCCGGAGGATTCTAAGGAATCGCGGATGATTCTAAGGAATCCCGGAGGGTTCTATGGAACCCCGAAGGATTCTTAGTAATCCCGGAGGATTCTAAGGAATCCTTAGGATTCTAAGTTCCCGGAGGATTCTAAGGAATCCCGGAGGATTCTAAGGAATCCCGGAGGATTCTAAGAATCCCGGAGGATTCTAAGGAATCGGAGGATTCTAAGGAATCCCGGAGGATTCTAAGGAATCCCGGAGGATTCTAAGGAATCCCGGAGGATTCTAAGGAATCGGAGGATTCTAAGGAATCCCGGAGGATTCTAAGGAATCCCGGAGGATTCTAAGGAATCCCGGAGGATTCTAAGGAATCCCGGAGGATTCTAAGGAATCCCGGAGGATTCTAAGGAATCCCGGAGGATTCTAAGGAATCCCGGAGGATTCTAAGGAATCGCGGAGTATTCTAGGAAACCCGGAGGTTTCTAGGAATCCCGGCGGATTCTAAGGAATCCCGGAGGGTTCTAAGGAATCCCGGAGGATTCTAAGGAATCCCGGAGGATTCTAAGGAATCCCGGAGGATTCTAAGGAATCCCGGAGGATTCTAAGGAATCCCGGAGGTTCTAAGGAATCCCGGAGGATTCTTAAGGAATCCCGGAGGATTCTTAGGAATCCCGGAGGATTCTTAGGAATCCCGGAGGATTCTTAGGAATCCCGGAGGATTCTTAGGAATCCCGGAGGATTCTTAGGAATCGGAGGATTCTTAGGAATCCCGGAGGGTTCTTAGGAATCCCGGAGGATTCTTAGGAATCCCGGAGGATTCTTAGGAATCCCGGAGGATTCTTAGGAATCCCGGAGGATTCTTAGGAATCCCGGAGGATTCTTAGGAATCCCGGAGGATTCTTAGGAATCCCGGAGGATTCTTAGGAATCCCGGAGGGTTCTTAGGAATCCCGGAGGATTCTTAGGAATCCCGGAGGATTCTTAGGAATCCCGGAGGATTCTTAGGAATCCCGGAGGATTCTTAGGAATCCCGGAGGATTCTTAGGAATCCCGGAGGATTCTTAGGAATCCCGGAGGATTCTTAGGAATCCCGGAGGATTCTTAGGAATCGGAGGATTCTTAGGAATCCCGGAGGTTCTTAGGAATCCCGGAGGATTCTTAGGAATCCCGGAGGATTCTTAGGAATCCCGGTGGACTCTTAGTAATCCCGGATTGTTCTTAGGAATCCCGGAGGATTCTTAGGAATCCCGGAGGATTCTTAGGAATCCCGGAGTTCTTAGGAATCCCGGAGGATTCTTAGGAATCCCGGAGGATTCTTAGGAATCCCGGAGGATTCTTAGGAATCCCGGAGGATTCTTAGGAATCCCGGAGGATTCTTAGGAATCCCGGATTCTTAGGAATCCGGAGTTCTTAGGAATCCCGGAGGATTCTTAGGAATCCCGGAGGATTCTAGAATCCCGGAAGTTCTTAGGAATCCCGGAGGATTCTTAGGAATCCCGGAGGATTCTTAGGAATCCCGGAGGATTCTTAGGAATCCCGGAGGATTCTTAGGAATCCCGGAGGATTCTAAGGAATCCCGGAGGATTCTTAGGAATCCCGGAGAGTTCTAAGGAGAATCCCGAGGATTCTTAGGAATCCTGAGGAATCCCGGAGGATTCTAAGGAATCCCGGAGGATTCTTAGGAATCCCGGAGGATTCTAAGGAATCCCGGAGGATTCTAAGGAATCCCGGAGGATTCTAAATCCTCCGGGGTTCCTAAGAATCCTCGGAGGATTCCTAAGAATCCTCCGGGATTCCTAAGAATCCTCCGGGAATCCCGGAGGATTCCTAAGAATCCTCCGGGATTCCTAAGAATCCTCCGGGATTCCTAAGAACTCCGGGATTCCTAAGAATCCTCCGATTCCTAAGAATCCTCCGGGATTCCTAAGAATCCCGGGATTCCTAAGAATCCTCGGATTCTAAGGAATCTCCGGGATTCCTAAGAATCCCGGATTCCTAAGAATCCTCCGGGATTCCTAAGAATCCTCCGGGATTCCTAAGAATCCTCCGGGATTCCTAAGAATCCTCCGGGATTCCTAAGAATCCCCCGGGATTCCTAAGAATCCCCCGGGATTCCTAAGAATCCCCCGGGATTCCTAAGAATCCCCCGGGATTCCTAAGAATCCCCCGGGATTCCTAAGAATCCCCCGGGATTCCTAAGAATCCCCCGGGATTCCTAAGAATCCCCCGGGATTCCTAAGAATCCCCCGGGATTCCTAAGAATCCTCCGGGATTCCTTAGAATCCTCCGGGATTCCTTAGAATCCTCCGGGATTCCTTAGAATCCTCCGGGATTCCTTAGAATCCTCCGGGATTCCTTAGAATCCTCCGGGATTCCTTAGATCTCCGGGATTCCTAGGAACTCTCCGGGATTCCTTAGAATCCTCCGGGATTCCTTAGAATCCTCCGGGATTAGAATCCTCCGGGATTCAGAATCCTCCGGGATTCCTTAGAATCCTCCGGATCCGGGTTCCTTAGAAGAATCCTCCGGGATTCCTTAGAACTCCTCGAATCCTCAGAATCCTCCGATTCCTTAGAATCCTCCGGTTTAGAATCCTCCGGGATTCCTTAGAATCCTCCGGGTTCCTTAGAATCCTCCGGGATTCCTTAGAATCCTCCGGGATTCAGAATCCTCCGGGATTCCTTAGAATCCTCCGGGATTCCTTAGAATCCTCCGGGATTCCTTAGAATCCTCCGATTCCTTAGAATCCTCCGGGATTCAGAATCCTCCGGGATTCCTTAGAATCCTCCGGTTCCTTAGAACTCCGGGATTCCTTAGAATCCTCCGGGATTCCTTAGAATCCTCCGGGATTCCTTAGAATCCTCCGGGATTCCTTAGAATCCTCCGGGATTCCTTAGAATCCTCCGGGATTCCTTAGAATCCTCCGGGATTCCTTAGAATCCTCCGGGATTCCTTAGAATCCTCCGGGATTCCTTAGAATCCTCCGGGATTCCTTAGAATCCTCCGGGATTCCTTAGAATCCTCCGGGATTCCTTAGAATCCTCCGGGATTCCTTAGAATCCTCCGGGATTCCTTAGAATCCTCCGGGATTCTTAGGATCCTCCGGGATTCCTTAGAATCCTCCGGGATTCCTTAGAATCCTCCGGGATTCCTTAGAATCCTCCGGTTCCTTAGAATCCTCGGGATTCCTTAGAATCCTCGGGATTCCTTAGAATCCTCCGGGATTCCTTAGAATCCTCCGGGATTCCTTAGAATCCTCCGGGATTCCTTAGAATCCTCCGGGATTCTTAGAATCCTCCGGGATTCCTTAGAATCCTCCGGGATTCCTTAGAATCCTCCGGGATTCCTTAGAATCCTCCGGGATTCCTTAGAATTCTACGGGATTCTTCAGAACCCTCCGGCATTCCTTAGAATCCTCCGGGATTCCTTAGAATCCTCCGGGATTCCTTAGAATCCTCCGGGATTCCTTAGAATCCTCCGGGATTCCTTAGAATCCTCCGGGATTCCTTAGAATCCTCCGCGGTTCCTTAGAATCCTCCGGGATTCCTTAGAATCCTCCGGGATTCCTTAGAATCCTCCGGGATTCCTTAGAATCCTCCTGGATTCCTTAGAATCCTCCGGGATTCCTTAGAATCCTCCGGGATTCCTTAGAATCCTCCGGGATTCCTTAGAATCCTCCGGGATTCCTTAGAATCCTCCGGGATTCCTTAGAATCCTCCGGGATTCCTTAGAATCCTCCGATTCCTTAGAATCCTCCGGGATTCCTTAGAATCCTCCGGGATTCCTTAGAATCCTCCGGGATTCCTTAGAATCCTCCGGGATTATAGAATCCTCCGAGTTCCTTAGAATCCTCCGGGATTCCTTAGAATCCTCCGGGATTCCTTAGAATCCTCCGGGATTCCTTAGAATCCTCCGGGAGGGCTTGGAAGCCTCTCGGAGTGCTCGGCGTCCCCCGGGATTCCTTAGAATCCTCCGGGATTCCTTAGAATCCTCCGGGATTCCTTAGAATCCTCCGGGATTCCTTAGAATCCTCCGGGATTCCTTAGAATCCTCCGGGATTCCTTAGAATCCTCCGGGATTCCTTAGAATCCTCCGGGATTCCTTAGAATCCTCCGGGATTCCTTAGAATCCTCCGGGTTTCATTAGAATCCTCCGGGATTCCTTAGAATCCTCCGGGATTCCTTAGAATCCTCCGGGATTCCTTAGAATCCTCCGGGATTCCTTAGAATCCTCCGGGATTCCTTAGAATCCTCCGGGATTCCTTAGAATCCTCCGGGATTCCTTAGAATCCTCCGGGATTCCTTAGAATCCTCCGGGATTCCTTAGAATCCTCCGGGATTCCTTAGAATCCTCCGGGATTCCTTAGAATCCTCCGGGATTCCTTAGAATCCTCCGGGATTCCTTAGAATCCTCCGGGATTCCTTAGAATCCTCCGGGATTCCTTAGAATCCTCCGGGATTCCTTAGAATCCTCCGGGATTCCTTAGAATCCTCCGGGATTCCTTAGAATCCTTCGGGATTCCTTAGAATCCTTCGGGATTCCTTAGAATCCTTCGGGATTCCTTAGAATCCTCCGGGATTCCTTAGAATCCTCCGGGATTCCTTAGAATCCTCCGGGATTCCTTAGAATCCTCCGGGATTCCTTAGAATCCTCCGGGATTCCTTAGAATCCTCCGGGATTCCTTAGAATCCTCCGGGATTTTTGAACGCGGAAATTTTAAAATGAAAATGTCACCAAAAACTCATTGTTTCTGGATTTTTACGAATCCACGCAGGTTTCTCCAGAATCCATCCAGAGCCTTATAAATCTATCCACATGCACCCGGATTCCCAAAACCCACAAAGACTCTCAGGAGATTCAATCGTATTTCTAAAAAGCGGATTGTAGTTTCATTAGAACAACCGAATTCACAGAAATTTACCAGAGCCCAAAAAACCCCACAAATTCATAGAAATTTTAAAAATAAATTGATTAGTCGAATTCTCATGCATCACTCCTCCCGAAAGTACCCACGGACGACTCTTAATCGGATTCCCATAAATACCATTTTGTTTAGTTTAAGAATACACTAAAATGTCCATGACCCGGAATCACTGAAATTAAAATAATTCCAAAAAAGTAAAGCACTCGCATAAACAAATCATGCCATATCGTCACCGCAGGACGACTACAACTGAATGAAAATTTTCTACTCCCTACCAGAAGCAACCAAGTCAAATACGAAGTCATTCGTCAATCGTTTGCCTACATGCGTCGGATTTTATTATCAAGGTATCATCCGATTTGGGCGAAAACAAAATAAAATGATAGTTAATTACTGATGAAAAAGCATTACCTGTAAATAAATTATGGCCGCTTCTAACAGATAAGCCTTACATCAGACAGCGTGGATAGTTTGCAAATTTAACACTTATGCTCTTCAAAGTTAATCACACAAACGTGCGATTTTTAAACAATTTACGCCCTGGTTAAAAATAACCAATTTTTCTATCAGCTGATCCATTGTTTTGAACCTCACTTCTGCACGGCATAAGTGGCATGCATGGTGTTTACAAACGATCGCACCACGTGCAAGCAACGAACGCCCGAACAGGTAGGGTTGCCAACCAACATTTTGAAGCAAACATCGCGATGAAAATTGCTGTTCGATGATTTTCTTAATTATTTTAAATTGAAAATTACGGGTAAACTACAAACCATACAATGTTCCACCAAAGGACATTTTGGAAGCAAAGAAGCATAAGAATGTTTTGTAGAAGAAATTTTTCATAATATCGAATGTATTGATGAAAAACCACTAAATTATAAGAAAAAAGCACGTTATTTTGACACTTTTCGAAAGTTTGCATAATTACTGTACTTAAAACCACTTTTATCAACATAAGGTCAACTAAGCTAAAAAAGCTTAGACTTTAAGCTTTCGTTCTGTGTGCTGACTGAGATTATACGATCAATGGTTAATGAGATAGAGGTTGGTAAAGTTGACCAAAAATTAAAACATAGAATTTTGAATAACTCACTTAGCAGTGATTTCCGACCCTATGTTCCATGGGCACTTTTTCATGTTTTGGGGTCCCCAAGCTGCCCCCAAAATATGCACACTCAGGAAACAAACACCCTGTATATAAAAAAAACAATGGTTTTTCGTATGAAAGTGCACATCTTTTGGACCCCCTCCCACTTTAAGAGTTACGTAATTTTTAAACATTCCCTAATATATGCTCATTAAACATCAATTAAATGTTATTAACTCTTATTTGTGTTAATATATACTTAAAGCACATGATTAGATAAATGCGTACTCTTACCCCACCCGATGCGCACTTTTACCCCACCGGTGGGGTAAGAGTGCGTTTTTCACTTGTCTTGCAATAAGGGTTCTACTAAAACGAATCTAAATAATTTCAATATTTTTTCCACTGGGTAACATAAAGGAAGAGTATATGAATCATCGACACTGATTTGATATGCAGAAGCTTGCTTCATAAGGGCCACATGATCGATTGAAAACTAAGTGCGTACTCTTGCCCCACTCTACTCTACTGCAGAAATGCCGCGAATACAACGTGCCCACACATCATCTATTCATCGACTTCAAAGCCGCATATGATACAATCGATCGGGACCAGCTATGGCAGCTAATGCACGAACACGGATTTCCGGATAAACTGATACGGTTGATCAAGGCGACGATGGATCGTGTGATGTGCATAGTTCGAGTTTCATGAGCATTCTCGTGTCCCTTCGAAACGCGCAGAGGGTTACGGCAAGGTGATGGTCTTTGTGTCTGCTATTCAAAATCGCTTTGAAGGGGGTAATACAAAGGTCAGGGATTGATACGAGTGGTACGATTTTCATGAAGACCTCCAATTATTTGGTTTCTCCGACAACATAGATACTATGGCACGTAAGTTTGAGAAGATGGAGGAAGCCTACATCAGACTGAAGAGGGAAGCCAAGCGGATCGGACTTATTGAAAATTGTACCACTCGTGTTAATCCCTGCTCTTCGTATTACTCCTTCAAAGCGATGTTGAATAGCAAACACGAAAGACCTTGCCTTTCTGTATATTTGGTTTTGGATTTTTGACGAAATTGAGTTTTTTTCCAAGGGTCCTCCTTGGGAACAAAAGCGCAAAAAAATGTTTTCACTTATAATGCGCTTTCCGACTAGGACTCTTCACCAAAAAATGTAACGTGTCTTGATTTGACTGGTTTTACGTAAAACCTACTTTTTAAAAATCTTTTATTTATTTATGTTGTTGCCTGTTTTCCTGCTTGCCGGGCAGTGGCAAGTATATTGCCACGAATTTTTCAATGTTTCTAAACTGTTTCATGTTTGAAAACATACATTTGAGTTTAATATCATATAAACATTGTGTCTTAATGATATCTTTGTAAATTTATTGTTTTGTTTCGTCAGCATTATAAAGGGTTAAAATGTCTTAAACACAAAAAATGTTATTTTTACTGATTTAGACTTTAACCAGAATTTTTATAACATCGGTTCAAGTATTCTTGACCGATGCACTATCGTTTGCAACCATATAGGAGGTAGGGCTTTAGGACAACCTAAACATCCAAAAGGAGTGTTACTTCATAGCAGTTTTAAAAGGGTGAAGATTCACTGATGAAGAATAAACTGAAGCAGATCCGCGTTGAAAGTCGTATAAAAGACTTCCAAGTCCTTTAGTGAAGCCATATAAAATCGATTTAGGCCGGTAGTTCTCCACGTTAAATGAAATCTACTTTAAAAAATCTGTTGACGACTAGGTTTGCGAGTAGATGAAAGCCATCTTGGCGAAACTTCATTCTACTAACATCAATTAATTAATCCAAGCCAAAGTGTCAATTAATTCCAGTCCCAACTTTGCCGAACTTTTTCGCGACGAAAACAGAACACGCACCAGCAAGGACACAAGCGCTCTTCATTATGTCCTCCATGCTTGCCATGGTCGGAACTCATATCGTCGTTGTACGTATCTCCGGCGCGGCAACGCGCGGAGTAGTTAGATAAATAGCTCGGCGCAAATTCCACACTCCACGGTCCTACTGATCATCGTCATCGTTCTCGAAGGAGAGCGGTGAGAATGACGACGTTTCGGAAGGGGAACGGTAAAAAAAATTCACGCTGCCGCGTTTGCTCCTTAAGTTTCCATCTAGGCCAGTTCACCGTTGCGCAGTGTCCGGTAACCGATAGACTTTTTTTTTCGATGTTTTTCCTAATTTTCCTAAGGATTCAATTCATTTGAAATCTTCGTTGAGATTCGCCTGGTGGGATTAATTCTAAAACCTATCTCAATTATTTCCGAATGTCAACTGCATTCATACATGGAACAAATTGCACTAGAAGTCGTCAATAATTCTATTCAAGTTCAATCATATTTTCCTTATTCTTCCACCATTTCTTCAAACTCCCGTCACTACGTATTGTCATTCGTAGGCGAATGCAAGGAAAGGTGAATCCAATCTGAGGTAGGGGGAAGCATCCCCGGAATTTTAACAAAGAAATGTCGGATAAAAGAGCCGAATTAAAATATACGCAATCTTATATCATTTATTTAATTTTGCCCTCCGTCCCGGTGGGGTTGGTGGTGGAAGTCTTGGGGATTTTTTCCTCGGTCGTCGTCGTCGTTGGCTGTTTTGTTTCGTTTCGTGCTGCCGGAAGATGCCGTTGAACCTCCGACCCGCTTCCACACCTGAATTCCCGCGTTCCGTTCTCTTCTAGGCCACGTCGTCGTCGTCGAGGACGGAGCGCTCCGTTTAGCACAGCAAGGGCAGCCAGCAGCGGCGGCTTAGATCAAACGGCAGCGGCAACGACGACGACGACTACGACGTTCTTCTACCACCAGCGCAATGGAAACGGTTCTCCACGAAACTCTATATCACGAAAGAACTGAAGGAAGATTTTTGGAATTCCTTCATTTGTTTCTCCCTCTGTCGTGGTAGTCGGGGAGTATCGGAGAGCTTTACCTTGCCCGGGGTGAATCTTGAAGGCTTCCTTGTGCTGGATTTGGTCATAATGTTGTTTTTCTCGTAGAGTTTTTATTTCGCCAGTCTCGTTACCTAGAGCTGCCGTGGGACAATCCAACAACGGTCTCCGATTACCGAAATTTACCAACAGTTACAGTACACTTCATCCGTCTCGCAGTTCAGTGACGACATCCCGTGCCTGGAGGGGTGGTTAGACATTGGATATCGTGTTTTCTTTTTAATCCAGTGGCAGGTCCTCGAGAGTAAATGCCACAGTAGCGAAACTGACGAGCTACAGTCAATTAGACCTTAGGTAGATGCTGTCGTGGGCGTAGGTGGATGCTATGAGATGGTTGATTTCAATGGGATTTCAAGGTGAAATGATGAAAAAGATGTTTTGTGTCCCAGCCAAACCGCGAATAGTTAATCTAGAAAAATAATTCCTAATACTGTATAACAAATGTTGTACGTACTTTATTCATGGGAACATGAACAAAATTGCCACAAAAACATACAGTGACGGAAAAAAGAATTCGCGGTTAAGAGGTTCATGAACAAAACCCATAAAATCTCAATTTCTTTTACTAAAACATATATTTTCCATCGCAGTTCTAAGTTAACAATGTATTCGTAATAGACAGTGGTGGCGCCAGAACTCTGGTGATGGTGGGGCACCAGCATTTTTTACGTAATTGGTTCATTTATAATTTGGCCTCAGTACTACAATTGGAGGCGTTAATATTTTTTTTTTCGAAATTTACTCTAGGGATTTTTCCAGAAAACCCTCTGGAAATTATTTCGGAGATAAATCCACAAATTCCTTCGGAGACATTCTTTTGAAAATTCAAAGATTTTTTTTAATCTTTATTAAGGAGACTTTCAGCCCTAGGCTGGCTCGTCTCCAAGAAGCAATGCTGAGAAAATTTCCAATATTTCTTCTGAGATTCCTTTACGAATTCTGTTCGGGTACTCACGGGAAGGGCACGGTCATGGGATGTGGGTTGGATTCTGGCTTTCTCCGGGGCTTTCTAGAATTACTCTATTTAAGATGCACTACCAGCATAACCAACGGCTTCCTAGCCGACAGGTTATATCCAATATGCAGTGGTTTATGGGGTTTGTCGGATATTCACCAGTACCAACGTACGGAGAGCACAGTGCTCAACAAAACACCCATCTATTTGCGGGGACTATTTGAAAAAAAAACCTTTTTGTGAAGCTGCGAGAAAACACGAGACTTTCGCATTCTAGCATTTCCTGCGATGTGATGATTTTATTGAAAAACAAACGCAGATAAATATATAAGATTCAATCCTTTTGGAATATGGAAGTGGAATAGCGAAAACAAGTTCTAGCAAACCTAAGAGAAACATTTCATTGCTGCAGTGGTATTCCAGTTTTAGGATATGTGAAGGCTTTCGAGTCTCTTGAAAGTAAACTTCGGACCATCCGAGCATCTTAAAATGAGGCTTCCGAGTATCTTGAGAGAAGCTTCTGAGCCTGTTAAAAGGGGACAAGAAAATTTTGAAGCCTCTTTTGAGCCTCTTGAAAAAATACTTTCAAGCTCTTTGAAAAAGGAATTCCAAGCTTCTTGAAATCAGGCTTCTGAACCTCTTAACCTCCAAACCTCGTTATTGAACCTCTTAGCCTCCAAACCTCGTTATAAAAGGTTGTTCAGCATCCTGGTAGGACGCTTCCGAGCCTCTTGAAAGAGGAATTCCAAGCCTTTTGAAGGGAAGCTTCGGAGCCCCTTGACAGGAAGCTTTCGAGCCTCATGAAAGGAGGCATTTGAGCCTCTTGAAAGGAGGCTTCCGAGCCTCTTGAAAGGAGGCTTCCGAGCCTCTTCAAAAGCGGCTTTTAAGTATCTTGGAGGCTTATGACATTCTTGATAGCAAGCTATCAAGTCTCTTTAAAGGAGGCTTCCGAGCCCGCTTGACAGGATTCTTTCAAGCTCATTGAATGAAGAATTCCAAACTTCTGGAGAGGAGCTTTCGACCCTCTTGAAAGAAGGCTTTCTAGCCTCTTGAAAGGAGGCTTCCGAGCCTCTTGAAAGGAGGCTTCCGAGCCTCTTAAAAGGAGGCTTCCGAGCCTCTTAAAAGGAGGCTTCCGAGCCTCTTGAAAGGAGGCTTCCGAGCCTCTTGAAAGGAGGCCTGAGCCTCTTGAAAGGAGGCTTGAGGCCTCTTGAAAGGAGGCTTCTGAGCCTCTTGAAAGGAGGCTTCTGAGCCTCTTGAAAGGAGGCTTGAGCCTCTTGAAAGGAGGCTCTGAGCCTCTTGAAGGAGGCTTGAGCCTCTTGAAAGGAGGCTTTGAGCCTCTTGAAGGAGGCTTCTGAGCCTCTTGAAAGGAGGCTTCTGAGCCACTTGAAAGGAGGCTTCTGAGCCTCTTGAAAGGAGGCTGGAGCCTCTTGAAAGGAGGCCTGAGGCCTCTTGAAAGGAGGCCTGAGCCTCTTGAAAGGAGGCTTCTGAGCCTCTTGAAAGGAGGCTTCTGAGCCTCTTGAAAGGAGGCTTGAGCCTCTTGAAAGGAGGCTTCTGAGCCTCTTGAAAGGAGGCTTGAGCCTCTTGAAAGGAGGCTTCTGAGCCTCTTGAAAGGAGGCCTGAGCCTCTTGAAAGGAGGCTTCCTGAGCCTCTTGAAAGGAGGCTTCTGAGCCTCTTGAAGGAGGCCTGAGCCTCTTGAAAGGAGGCTTCCTGAGCCTCTTGAAAGGAGGCTTCTGAGCCTCTTGAAAGGAGGCTGAGCCTCTTGAAAGGAGGCCTGAGCCTCTTGAAAGGAGGCTTCTGAGCCTCTTGAAAGGAGGCTCTGAGCCTCTTGAAAGGAGGCTTCTGAGCCTCTTGAAGGAGGCCTGAGCCTCTTGAAAGGAGGCTTCTGAGCCTCTTGAAAGGAGGCTTCTGAGCCTCTTGAAGGAGGCTCTGAGCCTCTTGAAAGGAGGCTTCTGAGCCTCTTGAAAGGAGGCTTCTGAGCCTCTTGAAAGGAGGCTTCTGAGCCTCTTGAAAGGAGGCTTCTGAGCCTCTTGAAAGGAGGCCTGAGCCTCTTGAAAGGAGGCTCTGAGCCTCTTGAAAGGAGGCCTGAGCCTCTTGAAAGGAGGCCTGAGCCTCTTGAAAGGAGGCCTGAGCCTCTTGAAAGGAGGCTCTGAGCCTCTTGAAAGGAGGCTCTGAGCCTCTTGAAAGGAGGCCTGAGCCTCTTGAAAGGAGGCTCTGAGCCTCTTGAAAGGAGGCTTCCTGAGCCTCTTGAAAGGAGGCTCGAGCCTCTTGAAAGGAGGCTTCTGAGCCTCTTGAAAGGAGGCTTCTGAGCCTCTTGAAAGGAGGCCTGAGCCTCTTGAAAGGAGGCTTCTGAGCCTCTTGAAAGGAGGCTTCTGAGCCTCTTGAAGGAGGCTTCTGAGCCTCTTGAAGGAGGCTTCTGAGCCTCTTGAAAGGAGGCTCTGAGCCTCTTGAAAGGAGGCTTCTGAGCCTCTTGAAAGGAGGCTCTGAGCCTCTTGAAAGGAGGCTTCTGAGCCTCTTGAAAGGAGGCTTCTGAGCCTCTTGAAAGGAGGCCTGAGCCTCTTGAAGGAGGCTTCTGAGCCTCTTGAAAGGAGGCTTGAGCCTCTTGAAAGGAGGCCTCTGAGCCTCTTGAAAGGAGGCTTCTGAGCCTCTTGAAAGGAGGCCTGAGCCTCTTGAAAGGAGGCTTCAAGCCTCTTGAAAGGAGGCTCTGAGCCTCTTGAAAGGAGGCTTCTGAGCCTCTTGAAAGGAGGCTTCTGAGCCTCTTGAAAGAGGCTTCTGAGCCTTTGAAAGGAGGCTTCTGAGCCTCTTGAAAGGAGGCTTCTGAGCCTCTTGAAAGGAGGCCTGAGCCTCTTGAAAGGAGGCCTGAGCCTCTTGAAAGGAGGCTTCTGAGCCTCTTGAAAGGAGGCTCTGAGCCTCTTGAAAGGAGGCTTCTGAGCCTCTTGAAAGGAGGCTGAGCCTCTTGAAAGGAGGCTTCTGAGCCTCTTGAAAGGAGGCTTCTGAGCCTCTTGAAAGGAGGCTTCTGAGCCTCTTGAAAGGAGGCTTGAGCCTCTTGAAGGAGGCTTCTGAGCCTCTTGAAGGAGGCTTCTGAGCCTCTTGAAAGAAGGTTTCTGAGCCTCTTGAAAGGAGGCTTCCTGAGCCTCTTGAAAGGAGGCTTCTGAACCTATTGAAGGAGGCTTCCGAGCCTCTTGAAAGGAGGCTTCCGAGCCTCTTGAAAGGAGGCTTCCGAGCCTCTTGAAAGGAGGCTTCCGAGCCTCTTGAAAGAAGGCTTCCGAGCCTCTTGAAAGGAGGCTTCCGAGCCTCTGGAAAGGAGGCTTCCGAGCCTCTTGAAAGGAAGTTTCCGAGCCTCTTGAAAGGAGGCTTCCGAGCCTCTTGAATGAAGACTTCTGAGCCTCTTAACAGGAAGCTTTCGAGCCTCATACACGGGTAAAAATTCGTTCCCAGAAATGAGAAAATAATTCATGATTCCATGAATCCGTCGTGTGTAAACACGATAATATCATAGTCCCAGCTAGTCATTTTCGATGGAACTCGAGAGTTGTAATTTGCAGGGCTAGATTTCTTTACAAATTCACGCAAGATTCCTTTTAGAATCGTCTCCAGATTACTATCGAAATCTACGTCAGAAACCTCTTGGTTTTGAATTTTTCCGCAGATTCCTTTTGAAAATAGCATTAGATTTCATTCACAATCTCCGAATCTTCTGTTATTGCATCGTATCAATATCTCAGAACAATTTTTATCGGAATATTGTTCAATGCTTTGACTTTGGCGAGCCAGACTGACCGAAGTGTTGAAGAAGTCCATTGATCTTCGGCTGACTTTCCTTGCTATAATTAGGAATGCAGTGCTTGTTGGTACGGTCATCCAGACTCGGCTAACGTTATCCTCGGACCCTAATCTACAGATGGGTACCTCGATACTGTGCTTCCAGTCAACCTTAATGGAACCAACCACAAGTTCATAACTATCAATCGCTTAGACCAGAGGAAATTAAATCTTTTGATGATGAACTTTATGTGTTTGAAGGCTTCCAGTGATCTACTCCCGCGTGTTTTGAGTAGGGTTAAGCCAGATAGACGATTAATTATTCAATAAAATAAACTGATAAAAAAAATATGTCGATGCCTTTCACGTTTGTTTCTTGCACCCCTCAAAGTATTAAGTCAGTCATTTTGTAGCTGCATTAATTATATATGTAGTGTAACTTTCTCACTAAGTATTTGAAATAATTTTCTCAAGTCGAAGCCTATGCATTAAAAACATCACTTGGTACTTGCAAGGAAACTTTCGAATGCGAGAGTAGGAAGTTCTTGTACCAAAATCCAAATGCTAGTTCTCACAAAACATAGACCCTGTACAAATGGCTAGTTGAGAATCGTATCAATCAAGAACTTCTAAGGCAAATTGCTCTTCAGCTACCTTTTATCTTCCCCCCCACAGATCTGACCGACTGAAGAAGCCCTTTCTGCAAGCCAACCGCCAGTTTCCATGGACAACGGACGCAACCGGAAAATACCTACTCGACAACTGTAAACTTATGAATGACTATCAACCAACACCCATCAGCTTCGTTCTCGGGCCAAGCTTAGAAGCCGACTAGTCTGATGAAACTTTGAAACTTTTCCTCTCCGAGACGGGCAAGTATAGCGTTCCAACCCTTGCCCCGGAAAGGGATGCTGCCACCCGGTTGTCAGGCTGATGAAACTTATCACCCACATTGGAGTGGTCGGTTCAGAAAACTCTTTAAAGTTGACTACACGATTTAAAACCACTTTTACCCATGGTCCTTCTTGACGTTCATCGTTTTATGTTGGAGTGAAAGATTTTCTATCGTGTATAGCCAGCTGGTTTTCTCGAGTAAACCATAGTGAATTTAATAATGATCCAAACGAGGATGGGAGACAATTCGAACGACCGAAGATAATCGATTCGATTGTTTTCGATCCGTGATATGTCTCGCGTGGCAAGCACAATTTGAACCCAAGGGGAAATTATGCAAAACGCCACAATCATTCCTAAAAATTACAAATTATAAAAATCGAACATGTTGAGAAACGTAAGACTACGCAATTTGATTATGGAGAAGCATGGTTTATACACTTGGTCATATTTTCAACCTGAACCCTCTCTCTTCCTTGTGTTATATTTTGTTGTGTTTGAACATGTGGTTTTTCTTCTTCTTTTCGCATCGGACTGTTGTTTCTCCGCTAAATAATCAATGGCTAGTGACCTTAGACATATTTCACTTTTTAATTTCATGATTTACTCAGCTTCAAAACTCACAGACAACTCATTTCCCACGAACGTGTTAAGCATTCGCCAGTCAGTGCTCAAAGGCATCCCCCACCCGTTGACAGATCATTTCTATTATTGTTTTTACGTCGTGGTTCGATTTTCCACCGCGCGCGCCCGCCCGATGTGCCCACCCCAGCCGTCATCATCAACTGTTCCGTTTTTCCGAGAAGCGAAAGCAATAAACGCCCGGTCTTTCACCGTGGCCATGGACCGTGGTTTTCCGAGAAGACGGCAATAACGGTTACAAAGAGGAGAAAATATAGAAAAAAAAATATATATCGGAGGGAAAAATTTTCTATGACCGACGTTGGTTCGAATGGAAACGATACCGCCGCCGCGCCGCGCCGCTGCTGCTGCGGGCCGGCACAAGGGGAGGTGGTGTCGGAAGCGAAACAACTCTTGGACTCGAGGTATTTCCTTAGGAATTCAGATGTACTCCCCATCCATTACTGTTTGTTTGGGTGTGTGGATGCGAGTATTTTTATTTATCTGTTTGTTTTCTATGTTGATGGTGGAACTATTTCTTTCGACGAGTTAAGACAATTACGTATTTAATAGTATGAGGAATTGGAGCTTTTAAAGTGCCCAAGAAGCATTGTGTGTTTAGAAATATGAAACATTTCATTAGACGTGTTTAGAAGCGAAACTACAATTCATCTAGGATTCTACATTCTGAAGGATTGCATTTGTGAGTATTGTATTTATAATAATTTAAAGCACCTAATTTATAGGAAACCATATCAATGTTTTTTTCATTAATCGAAACTAATGTAGGTCTGTGTTGAAAAAAAAATGCCCAAGAACAAATAAAAGTCTTATTCAATGAGTGTTTGAAGTAGACCACCAGCCAAATACAACTTACTTCAGGTCGATGAAAATGGATTGAAAATTGTAGTCCGAGTAAGTTCAAGTAACTCGAAGAAGCTTTTAACTGCTGTTGACGTTTTTCTACATTCAATAATAACATTTTTGAAAGAAGGATTACTGTTCTGGTTGTGCATCTTGCAACACTCATATTCAACCTATCTAAGATAAAAGGATGGAAATTAATTTAATTTTTTTTTATCTTTGTTATGGTTTTCAGCAGATCGTATGTTTGCAAGAAGAGCCGACGTAATTACTATTATGTTCAATGTGTTTTATATGAGATGAAGTTTCCCGATTTTCTGAAGATTTCAAGAACATAAACACTAGCACTCTAACAATAACTCACAGAATAAAGCAACATTGAAATACAATTGTGGGATGGGTGAGGAAGAGCTTGCTTGAGAAAAGAACTGCTCGAGATGATTACTATAGAAATTGAAGGATTTTAGAGCTCCCGTGCTTCCAAAAGGCTTCCAGAATTCCTTGAATTTGTTTTTGTTTTAATAGTTTTAGAATACTTGGAGCAAAACTATAATTCCCGTAATAATTCTTAAATTTACTGATTATGGGTCGACTGTACGTTTTAATTATTTTTATTGAACGGCTACTCAGTCTTACAATGTTTACAACGAGTTTATAATATACCCGACACAGAAGGTTGTGTCTTTTTCAAAGGGAAAATAATGTTTGTTATTTGTCGTCTTTGGTTTAATCTAACTTGCACCGTAACATAAGACGATAAACAATTATTCCGCTTGAAAAAGACACAATCCCCGAGTCGAAACATTTGACCGAAGACCACTAGGTCGGCCGAATATACCATTTGGCCGAACAGACTATTAGGCCGAAAGGGTCATGTGGCCGAAAGGGTCATTTGGCCGAAGAGGTCATTTGAAAAGTTAGAAATAGGGTGTGAAAAGTGAGACGTTTCGCTACTACTTCAAATAACTTCGGCCAGATAGGATTCGGCCTAGTAGCATTCGGTCAAATGGGTATCGGCCGAATGGGTTTCGGCCGAACGACCCTTCTCCAAGTTTGACACTTTATTGACTGCCAGACCGTGGCAAGCTACACGGTAAGAAAAAGTACCTAATAACACAAAAAAACAAAAAAAACGACTTCAAGAAGCAAATAATATTCACGTTTTTCTCAGAAGGTAGAGGACCCGTTTGAAATATATGATCGCCGAGTCCGAGAAGAAGGGTTCGCTGGCGGTTGAAGTCGGCTTGACTGTTTGCTTTGATTTGAATATGCATTGTGTTTAGACAGTTGCTGGGATTGCATTCAATACCCTAGTGACGAAAGATGGAAGATGTACAGTAGAATCGTACTGGGCCCATAACCTATTGGAGATATGGGAACCCGCTCACAAAAAAATCACAATACTAGAGTATCCTCCAACCCATGGCAGGCTACTAATTGATACTTTCGCCAAGAGCTGCAGCTCTTCCTAATCTTGAACAGATCGGTTCCTAATCTTGATGTCCTTATGGTCCAGGAAGATTTCGGATTATCTACAGAAACGTAATCGCAGTCGTGGGATCATGCATTGGCTGCGAAAGTCATGAGTAGCGCCGTACAGAATTTAGTGGGAGGTTTGAAGTTTCGGTAGCTTGCTAGTTGGTCAGTAGGTGTCCAAGCGAATCTTTGGTCAGGAGCTGGTCAGCAGCAAGAACCAAAAAAAGCATCGGGGTCGGACCACTTGTACTTGCGCATGGGCTGGAAAGTTTGTTGTACTAACATCGATTGGAAGGACATGAATTGGATCAAGAATTGTTTTGGAGGCAGGAAGCTTGGGAAGACTGACTCAATGTAGGGCGGCGCGAGGAGATTAGCAACGCGAATATCAGCTAGTGTACACAACAACACAACCTCGCTGTAGACGGGAGATGCGTAGGAAGCAGACGCCAAAAAGATGTAGCTGATCTTCTACTGTAGATACTTGTCGTTTAATTAATAGAGAGCTGTAGCTGCTGGACAAAATATCAGTCAGTAGCCCTCCATTGAGTGGTATAGGGGAATCTAATATTTCTGTAAAGGTGTTCTATTAACGTTCCTCTCTTACTAGTTTAATAATAAGATGATATCGATTGTGCATCACAAAGAACCTTGGCTCCGTATACATGTTTGAGCCTACCAAATAAACGAAAAAAATATGTCTGATGGGAGGTATAAAAATATGATATGGGTCTATCACCTAAGTTGGGTTTCGCGTTCAAAACAAATAACTTTTGTAAGAAGAAAAAGTACACTGTTTGCGAACCGGAAATGAAACAGCATTTTTGTCCCGGGTATCCCGGGATGTTCGGGATTTCAAAATAATATCCTGGAATCGGAAATCCTGAATTTTCCTAAATCCCGGGATTTTTTGTCCCGGGATGTCCCGGGATGGAAACTCTAGGTGGGAAGAGGAGATTTTTTCACTTGGTTTTATTTTCATTGAATCGACGCCAAATGTGCACTAAATGATTTGATTATTTTGTCAATAAGTAGGTTTAGGTTCAAACTTAGTTCTGATACTTTTTCTTGTGAAATGGTGGTCAGGTTTGGTTTTTTATAATAAAACTAATGTGATCGGTGCTATTCGCAGTGAGGAGGTGGGTAATTGTAAGTTTGTGTTGGTGAGCCGCAGGGTAGCCATTCTGAATGACACCGTAAGAGGCCTTAAGTAAAATTCACTAAATATTAAGTAAAATATACTTAATTTTAAATAGAAACTAACTAAAAGTTAGGTCATTACTTTTGTAAACATGAGATTACTAAACGTTGGGTTCCCATACGTTACTGCCATTGTTGAATGGTTTTGCTCTTCATTTTATAACAACAAAGGGAAGAGGAAGAAAGATGCAGGAAAAAAAAGTACCTTAAATTAGGTACTTTTTTTCTAACCGTGTAGATGCTAGTAACGCGATTTGGAGCGGCATTAGCAATCTTATACTTTTGAATCAACTGAGTACCCGTTCACTAGAAATACTAGAATAAGAGATCGGCAAATGTGATGAGTAGTGAGAATAACATAAAGTGTACAGTGAGAGGTGAGGAATGAGAAAATTCTCACATCGCATAAGAAATAATACATGAGAAGCGAAAAGTGAAAAGCAAGAAATGAAAACTTGTTCCTTCTTCTTCCTCCCTCCTTCCATATTCCTTCCTCCTTCTTTAGTCTTTCTTCTTTCTTCTTCCATTTTCCCTATTTCTTCTATCTTCGTTCTTCCTTATTTCTTCTTTCTTCCTTCTTTCTTCTTCCTTCTTCCTTCTTCATTTCTTTTTTATTTTTCCTTCCACTTTCTTTCTTCTTTCATGTTCCTTTTTCCTTCTTGTTGAAAGATGATGAAAACGGAAAGCTTCTGGTGGAAAGCTTCTGAACCGTTTCAATTAAGGTAGAGTCGTTAGCTATGGTCGTTTGCTTGAGGGAAGTTTTAATAAGACTTGGGTAACCGTTTTCATATCCTTTTTAAAGGAACAAACTGAACCTACCTGAGGTTAGGTCTCCCACCGGGCTAATCATCTTTGCGAATGGTCCTCATACTGAGGTGGCGCATAAGCCATTCGCTTATTTCTCGAATGCGGTACGGTAGCCCCATCGTATAATTATTTGGAGATTTTGATTCTTTCGGGTAGTCATTCAGCTGTTTCCAAACGTCGGAACAGCGGGCTACACCTTATTCTCTCTCTTCTCTTCTTTCGTGTTCCTTATTCTTTCTCTTTTATTTTTCCTTCTTCCTTATTCTTTTTTCTCTCTTCTTCCTCTTTATTTCTGTCCCACTAGCTCCTCACTTCTAAGCATCTCGCTTCTCACTTCGCGATTTTCTTCTCTCACTTCTCATCTTATTCTCACAAAATCCTTCTGCTTTCCACTTCTTAAATTTTACATTTCGCTTCACATCACTTACTTCTCATTTCCTATTTCTCACTTCCCACTGCTCATTTCTCACTTGTTACTACACACATCTCATTACTTAGTACACAGGATTTTGTTTTTACACGATTTTTTTTTCGCTCGTGTTTTTGATCGTGTGACTTCAATTTACCACCAAAATCTTCGCAACATGTTTCAAAAAATCCAAAATAAATCGAGGAAAAATCACATGATAATTAATATGCGTTAAACATTTAGGATGAGTGGAAAATTGAGAAAATTTAAATCGTGTAAAAACAAAATCCAGTGTACTCACTTTCATTTCACAGTACTCACTTCTCACTACGACTTCGAGTATCTCATTTCAAACTTCTCAGTTCTCACTTTTCTCTATTTATTCCGAAAATTTCACTTCTTACTTCACTTAACCCTTTCAGGCCCACGGGCTCATATATGACCCCAAAAGAAAAATGGATGTATAAAATCGCACGGTGAAGTTAGGAAAGGGAAAATATTAGGTATATTTGTAGCGATCCTGTTTTAAAATAAGATGTTTAAACAAACGTATCCATAGAGTTACCGTGATATACAACAAACTATTTTTAATCTTCTTTGTACGTCCTAGGCCATCCAAACTATCCTTGACTTCGGGTCTTGAGATCTATAGCTACAATCAAGTCTTTTTTCAGTCCTCAAAGCTTCAATATACATTCAGTTATATCCATTACAGCTCCTGGGAGGGCAAAAGATATCGTAAGATAGTTTTAAAATATTCTGAGCCATCCAAACTGTCCTTGAGTTTGGGACTTAGGATCTACAACTACAAGAAAGTCTTTTGTTCAGTCCTCATAGCTTCAATGTGCATTCAGTTATATCTATTATAGCTCCTATGAAATCTCGAAATTACGATATTTGGAAAATTCTAGGTCATCCAAACTGTCTTGTGGCACAGAATCTACGTTCTTAAGCTTGCAAACTAGCGTTTTTTTGCCATTCAATGTCTTGATTTACGTTGAACTCTGTTCATCACATCTATTGGAAGAAGAAAAAACAGCAAGATTGATCTGAGATATTCTGAGTAATCCAAACTGTTCTTGTGTTCGTGACGTTTGATCATTATTTGTGGCAGTAGCTTTTTTCCTTACACAAAATTTTGATACGAGTTCAACTACACCCGTTGCATCTCCTGGAAGTATAAAATGGATCGGCAGATAGTATAAATGATCTAAGTCATCCAAACTATCCTTGAGGTGCAGGTGCACTACTCAAGCTTTTGATACGTATTCAACTATATGCATTGCATCCCCTGCAATCCTACAGACATCGTTAGTTTTGGATATTCTAGCTCATCTAAACTATGCTTTTAACTACAGATCTACAGTTGCTAAGACATCTTTTCTCAACGCTGCTATATGTATGTGATTATTACAATTGTTGTAAATCGCAAGCTCTGAACTTATGGACGTTTTTGATAGCCCAGGATATCCCAAAACCATCTGACCATGTCTATTGATGTTCAGAAATGTGTTATGGACGCAGTTGAATGCATATCCAAGCTTGGAGTGACGAAAAAAGCAAGTGTCGTGACTATAGATCGAAAGTTCTGGACTCAAGGACGGTTTGGATGACCCAGGATATCCCAAAACCATCCTACTATGTCTTTTGATGTTCAGGGATATGTTATGGATATGATTGAATACATATCCAAACTTGGAGGGAAGGAACAGGCTAGTGTCGTGGTCGTAGATCGCAAGTTCTGAACTCAAGGAAGGTTTGGATGACCCAGGATATCCCAAAACTATTTTACTATGTTCCTTGATCTTCAAGGATATGTTATGGATATGGTTGAATATATATCCAGGCTGAGAATGACTGATAAAGGTATGGTAACTGTAGGTGGCAAATTCTGGACTCAATAATAGTTTGGATGATCTAGCACATCAAAAAAAAATTTGGAAAAAAATTAAGCCTGAAAGGGTTATGGAACCTAATTTCATCTATTCGGCAAAATGGCATTCGACTAAATGATTCTTTCGCCCAAATGGCATTTGGCTAAACGGCATTCGGCGAAATGACCCTTAATTCTTTTTGTTTATTCCGGGCACATTCATACTTTCAAAGGTTTATCTACTCTTCTGCCTTATGCCGGGCAAATGCGAACTTTTAAGTATTTTTCGTCTTATTCCCGGCAAATGCATACACAGATAGAAAAAGTTGTTGAAATTTACACGAAAGTAATGCACATAAAGGGAATGCCAAAAAGAGCGTAATCTTAAATGATATTTTCGCTTGAATGTATGCAATTTGTATTGCATTATGTCACTATTTAGTCGAATAAGTGGCATAATGCAATGCAAATTGCATACATTTAGGGCGGAATTGATGGAAAAGATTCGTGCATGCTCAGAATAGCGTAATTTTCCGCGCATGTATTTTTTACGCGCTGATTAGTTTTAATTATTTTTTTCTGTGTACTTTAGGAAAATGTTGTATCTATTCTTTGGGAAGATCCATGAAATACCAATTCTCAACACCCTCCCCTTTCTCGAAACCTCTGCTATTCCTTCTTTTGATCTAATACTTAAAATCTAATAAAACTCATAAGCTAATGGCAAAATAATGTTTCTCGCATAACCAAGGAATGTAATTGTCGCTAAAAAATGCAAAAAACAAGCGACAAAAGAGAATAGCGATAACTCTTTGTCCCCATCTGCAGAGGATAAAGACATTGTTGCATTCCATTTTATTTGCAACAAACATGGAGAGGCAATTGTTGTGAACTTTTCAAACTGCGATAGCTTGTATATTTCAGAAGTAAAACGCAAATCATGTCAACAGATGGTTAAGTTTATGTCTAATCTATGATAACTGATCTGATACTAATTTCACCAAAAACATCATCGGAAACTGACTACTTCTCAAAATGCGTGGAAGGCGATCATTGTCCTATTCTGTTGCAGTTTGGGACAAACGCTTAGTTGAGTTTGTCCCAACATTTACAAGAGAGGATAATGTTGTTGTCATTGGCAATGTTGTTATTTTACATTCCTTGCGCATAACATATGATTACGGCTTATAAACCAAAACCATGATTTTTGATTTTCTAGCATAAATAAATGTTTTGTAAATGATTCTTCATGGAAGGTAAAACTCCGTTTTTAATATTTCTTAAGAAACACTTTGAAAACAATCTGCAAGCCTTCTACGATGTGGTTTCTGGTAGATGACAGTACAAAGTGAAGGGGAGGCAACTAAATCATGAATTGCATCAGCTGTAGGGAAGACGACAACAAGAAAAGTGGATGATTGGCGGTCCAGGACGTAGCCAGAATGTTGGACAATAATCTAAAATGGGAAAAAGACGAAAATACATGTAAAAATTACATGGTTTGACATTTTTTTTTTAGTTTTTTTTTTTATTCAGATCAGAGGGAAATGTGTGGTGTATGACACATAATTTGTAGATAACTGTGAGCGAGTTTACTCCAGAAGGGTGAAACGCCTGTCGTCCGCGGTACAATGGTACTCTACCCAACATCGTTTTTGGTACCGTCAACTGGGGGGAAGATGATCATTGAGGTGAAGATGATCATTTGAAGTGTCAGTCAAAGGTGCCAAATTTTTTTATGAAACGGTAGTCAACAATATTATCCGTTCAAGTAATGTTACCGCTAGGTAGAAAATCCTAGTTTATCGATTATAATCATGAAAATGTATTTTGTGGAAGAAAGAGAGAGATAGTCATAAATAACGCTATTTCGTTTCAAATATTGACTTCGTGGACTTTTTTACGTAGTAATTTCAACATTCATACAAATAACCTAGTGTAATTTGATGGCTAGGTCATAATGATTTTAGTAGAGCTGTCTTGATCAACTTCACCCCAAACCAGATTACTCGAAAAATGTGTGATAAATTTAATTTATTTTAATAATTGCGAACGCATTTCAGAAAACTAAAGTAGTTGATTATTGCAACGTGTAGCAGTACATATTTTGAAAATATTTGTTTCGATTTAAAATGTAAACACACATTGTTATTGCATGTTTTGTCTTAAAAATGATCATCTTCCCCCAGTTGACGGTACCCAGTTTCAGAGTGGTATACCCGATTTCAGCTGCTCATTTTGGGTGATTGGTTCGTACGCAGTTAGTACTAATTATCAGTAATTATCTTTTCCAGGCTAAAACTTGCAATTAGTTGAGGTATATCGAGCCTTTTGTGTTTGTATGGCTTTCTTATGTCGAAAAAAAAACCCGTCGATATTTCCGAAGATTTGTTATCATGAAATCAACGAAATTAAAACCAAAACACTAAACGCCATATTGAACGAATGGTGGGTAGGCGTATTAGCCTTCTCTTCAGTCCCCTGGTTTAAGGTTCCACCAAACACACGCGACGCGATGGTACCGCTTGGCGACAGCAATTCTGTCGTCGTTGGTATGGAAGCGTAAATTGAACGTTGCCTGCAGTGACCCAACGATAGAATCGCGGCGACTAGTTGTCGCCGTCGCAGCGATGAACTCGCTTAGGTCTGGGGGAGCCTTTACTCTTTCGTCAGTTGACAGATGAATGCTTAAGCATTCATCCCACGCACATTCTTCGCAGCATGCCTCGACTATCAGCGTCCTTATCCATCGGTCAGTCACCAAAGACGGACACGCCTCGCAGACGACTGCTTCTGATACCCTCTGGGCCGTCTAGTGAGATAAACACCACCAGGAACCAGGAAAAAATCGCAAGCGATGTTATCCACTGTAAGTTTTTCTGATGTTATATCAAATGATATCGCTGAATCTGTTCAGCTTTTCGCAAGTTTTTTCAAGGCGGTGTACAATACGAATCCTCCTTCAGATTCGGCAAACCTTCTTAACTCTCTTCCATCATACAACATGAACTTTCCGCGCCCCACATTCTCCGTAGCTGAAATTTCAAAAACATTAGGAGCTGTCGATCCATCGAAAGGTCCAGGTCCAGATAGACTACCTCCTGTTTTCATTCAACGATGTGCTGACGTATTAGAATTTCCGGTTTGCATTTTGTTGAACATGTCGCTTGCACTAGGAGTCTTCCCAGATGAGTGGAAAATATCAGCAGTTACTCCAATTCATAAGGCGGTTAGCTCCCATAATGTTGAGAACTATCGTCCAATCTCGATTCTTAGTTGTCTGGCCAAAACACTGCTGATTCATGAACGTACGTATGTGGCTGCCAAACCTGTTATCTCTGAGTACCAACATGCCTTTATACGAAATCGCTCAACTGTAACAAACCTGATGATCTACACTAGCACGCTGAATTCTAACCTGGAGAAGAGATGTCAAGTTGACAGCATTTACATCGACTTTTCGAAGGCTTTCGATAAAGTTCCTCACGGATTAACTTTAAAGAAATTAGAACGTTTTGGATTTCCTGAGGGAATGTCACTTGGCTGCGTTCTTACCTGATTGGTAGATCATCCTTCGTTAAATTAGGCACTGTCTCATCCAATACATACACAGATAAAAATATGTTGTGATTTTTAATGCATTTTCATGCACATATTTGGAGCATGTAAATAAACGTAACATCCAATCGATCTCACTGTTTTTTTTTAAATCGAAATACATTTAAACTGTGCTTGCTTGAAAAAGTCAATCAAATTTAATTGAATATCGAATGTTAATTCGTTTGATAGCTGCAATTTTACACGTCGTTTAATTTTCAAAATTATTTGCTGTGTATCCTACGCCATCCGGAGTGCCACAAGGCAGTCACCTAGGGCCGCTGATTTTCAACATCTTCGTGAACGACTTATGCTGTAAACTTCGATCTCATCGCTTCATGTACGCCGACGATTTGAAAATATTTCGAATTATTCGATCATTGACCGATTGTCTTGCACTGCAACAAGATCTAGATGTCATAGCCAACTGGTGTTGTTCAAATGGTATGGAGATAAATGCGTCGAAATGCAACTCAATAAGTTTTACCAGATGCAGAACGCAGATAAACTTTCGTTACTCGGCATGCGGAAACGAACTGTTACGTTTGACTACTAGCTGAATTTTAATGAGCATATTGCAACGACTATTGCCAAGGCTTTCGCCGTACTAGGCTTCATGCGCCGGAACGCTGCTGATTTTGATGACGTTTACTCCCTGAAAAGCCTGTATTGCTGCCTCATGCGTAGCATACTCGAATATGCTGTGCAGGTGTGGGCGCCCTATCACGAAATCCAGATGACGCGAATCGAAAGAGTCCAACGCAGTTTTGTTTGCCGTGGAATCATCCTTTGAGGTTACCGCACTTCGAAGAGCGATGTCAACTGATTCGACTCGAAACCCTCCGACAACGACGTGGAGATTTGCAGAGGGTTTTTGCATTTGACATTATAAACAACCACGTGGACTGCCCTGAGCTCTTGCAGCAAGTTAACTTTCATGTTCCAGTCGCTTTCGCCAACGTCAGCTTTTCCAGTCCGTCCGACACTCCACAATGTTTGGGCCAAATCACCCGCTTGAACGGCTTGCTTCAACCTCCTCAACGACATTGATTGGTTCGATTTTAATTGTAGCAGAACGATATTCAAAACTAGATTAAGGCAAATTTTAAGTTAGCATATAACAGCATGAGCATATAAAAGCATGTACAGTTAACACTGAAGTTGAAGATAAACCGATGGCGGTATTCCGAATTTATTTCACTTTCGTCCGTTTGATGATATATTGTACGTGGATTTCCTTATTGGACCCGACCGTTCGAAATAGTCGCTCCTTGAACAGTCATTGAAATCGCCGTTTTCACCTTCACACCCGTTTTCATGGTAAAGTCTGTCAGAACTGACTGAGTCTGCCAGTGCTTTTTGCTGTTTCCCTCGGACTTCTCTTTCTGTTTTCCATGTTTTGACATTTGTATTGATAGACAAGGAGCAAAAAACAAGCATTCTAGAATGTCATTATGGGACACGCAGAAAAATGATCAATAAGTCATTTGATTTCTTTGAACTGGGTAGGGTGACCTGAGCTTGCATTGAAACAAGGTTTGCACTTCTACTTGATTGTAGAACTGATGACTTGAACTCAAGAACGTTTTGGAAAGCCATCAGTGTATTGAAATGCAGAAAGATCGGGATAACATTTCTTGGCAGGTATCCAAGGATCTGTTGGGAAGGGTTTTGATAGCCAAAAACTTTTTCGAGGCCGTTGTTGTGTAGGTCTTACGAGCCGAACTTCAGAACATTTCACGCATTCTAGAATGTCATTATGGGGCACGCAGAAAAGTTTTCAATAAGTCATTTAATATCTTTGAACTGAGTAGGATGTACTCGAGTATTTTATGTGCACATAACCTTTCGCTTCTATGGTAGAATTCAAGACCTGAACTCACGGATATGAACTCACGAAATATGTCTACAGTTTTTTGTGATATTTTTCCCTCTTGTCTGGCACAATTTGATTTATTTCGTGAAATGTAGCCATAACTCTTGGATCAGGGGTTTGGCTTTCAATATCGGTAATTAAAGTAATCAGATTACTTGCAAACGCTCAAAATCACTTCTACTTGATATATTTCATGTATCTACTTTATTTTATGACGCCAAAACTTTATTGCACTTGATTACTGAAGAAATTTGGCCATCATAGCAAAAAATAAGGAAAAAACACAGACATTTTCGAAACTAGTGAACGCGGTGAGGGGTCTAGTGGGGCGGCACCGAAGTCAAAAGAATACCCTACTAATTCCCTTTAAGAAAAGTCCAGGGTCATGAAATTTGGTCAACGCTTTACTGAGAACGAGCACTTTTGAAGGAGGTGACTGTCATCCCGGCCTTTTAAGGGTTAAACAGAGAAAATGATCAATTTATAGTCACCAAAATTATATTTTCTCAACAATTGCTCTGATACCAAATATTATTGACGTTTGTTTATTTATTTAGAAAAAAATCATGACAAACTTGATGAGTTTCAATGTTTTCTATCCCTTAAATGTCAAAATGAAGGGAACTTAGGCCGCCATTACCGAGCGAAAAATACTGATGGAATTTTTTGAAACGCCGCATTAAATCAATTAGTTTTTAATTATTATTGATCAAAAGTTTTTTCTTCTTCAAATATTCATTCAACGAATCGTCATCCGATGAAGTGTACCAAGATTATTCATTCGAAAAGCTGATTTCGACTAATTGTCCATTCGACCAAATGTCTATTCGACCACGTAATGTCCTTTCTATCAAATACTATGTCTACGTCTTTTCGACTAAATGTTCATTCGACCAAATATCATTCGACGAAATTGTAGGGGAGACTGGGTAGACTTGATCCCCTTTGCTGATTTCCGATATATCACAATCAAAAATAAATAAACATACGCGATTTCCACACAGACTCTCTAAGAAATATAGCATTTAACTTTACTAATGTATGACAGTCCTTAAATTATTGTTGTTATTGATACACAATCGATTTTTTGGAGTGCTGTCAAAAATCGACTTTTAAAATATTCGGGGGAAATTGATCCCTCTCCAAGAACTTACTTTGAAAAAATTAGAAAGGTGCCCTCAGATTTTTTAAATATTTTCCCTTCAAAATACGCAGAATTATCGAATTGCTGTGCGTATACATGAACGATTTTTGTTATTGAATTCGATAGCACATGCAATTTTAAAATTTGGGGAGACTTGATCCCCTTTCTATGAGATCTACGCAATAAATCATTTTTCCTGCCAACCCTTCATCAAATCCGTCAAATCTACAAAAAATTAGAAGCCTAAGAACAGATTTAAATTTTTTCGAATTTTTTCGCAAAATTTGTGTATGGGTGACTAACGGGGGATCAAGTGTCCCCATATTGAGGCAATAACTTCAAATCCAAATATCCCAAAACTTTGATGGAATGTTGACATTTTCATCAGTTCAGATCAAAAAGCATATTTTATGGCTTGTGGCTGTGAAAAAACGAAAGACTTTGGACATTGATATGAAAAGTTGATCAAATTTTGCGTGGCCAATAAAAAAATCTTTAGGAAGGTCAAAACATACAAACCGCCCTGCAGAATAAATAAGGTTGTCAATTCAAAAAATAACTCACCACATAAAGGTCATTTGTCTAGAGAATTTATACTAAAAAAATACGCTAGAACAAAACTACTTTAGTTCTCGAACAAACAGGGGGTGATCAAGTCTCCCCGGGGATCAAGTCTACCCACCTTCCCCTATAGATTCGTATTATTCTGGAAAATTTTATGAAAATTCATCGGAGAAGTTGTCTAGGACTTTGTCCAAAAATTCGTGTTCCTAGAACTTCGATGGGCATTTATTTGAGCATTCCTCCGAGAAACTCTTTGAAAATTCCTAAGATAATTTTTCTGGATTCTTTTTTCTTCAAGAAACTCCTCCGAGAACTCCTCTGTGAATTCCTTCAAGAACTCTCCTTGGATCTTTGTTTACAATAGCAGATAATTCGTTTTGCAAATTTGGTGTTGAATTGCTCTGAAACTCGCTATGGAAATCTAACTATCAATATCATCATAAATACTTGGAGATATTTTTTCTGGGTTGCTTTGATTGCTAGGGTTGCCAAGGATCATAATGTTAGTTAGAGTGTTTGGGTCGCCGACTGCTGTGTTTGCCCCAACAATTCTGCTATGAAGAACTCGGAGAAATAATTAAAGGAATTCCTGAATCATTTTGTACTTAGTCTTGGCCCACCTAGCTCGCTGCGTACCATACCTTCTTGTACCTGGCGACTCGAAAGCAAACATCATTTTTGCAGGGTTGCTGTCCAACAATCTTGCAACATGCTCTGTTCATCGTATCCTTCCAGCCTTATCAACACACTGATAATCCGCCATTACCGAACGAGAAAAGCTGGACGTTCTCTTAGGTCAGCTGCAACTTTCGAAACCTTCCATTTAAAAACTCATTAAGAGATGAAAAATAAGGGTTGAAAATTGTCAGATTTAGCATTACGTATTTTGCGAATGAACCAACTATTTGGTCTACAGTATTCTCTACATATGAAGTATCACGATCGAAATAAGAAAAAATCGAACAGAAAACTCCAAAGATATCAAATTAATTTTACATCCGTTACGATAACTGATCAAAACTGTGTCGAAAATGAGATCAAATCCACTTTACAACGTTCAACATTGTCGTCGACGATAAAAATGAATTCCCCACAAACCCGTCATCCGGAAAATCGATTTGAAAAGCAGAACAAATGAACGACGACGACGACGACGACAGTAGCCAGCGGTCAGCCGGCTACGAAAGCTGACTGGAGTGCGACCGGATAATAAAGCTTTTCAAATTTATAATCTGCCACTTATCCTTTTGCCTTTTGCTCTCATAACTCTTGCCGGGAGCTGCCTGCGCTTTGCCTTCTTGTCGTCAGCGTCGGTCGTTTGGTTCACCATCAGGAAGGATTACACGAGAACGGGAGCGAGACCATTGTGTAATAAGAACGATGGACGACGGACGACGCACGGATCCACCCCAGGTTGGGTTCTTCGGAACGGTCCGGCGTTGGGTAGACGTCAAGAGTTGCTCCGTCTTGTGAGCTGAATCCGGGAAGAAGAGTTAGCAAAAGAGCAACCCCATTTTGCCTTTCAACCCTCGTTCTCAACGGATGGGAAAATTGTCTTCGACAATTCGGCGCGCGGGGAATTGGTCGGGCCCTGAGGTATGTTCGCTATTCGCTTTCAGGGATGATTTGTTTGTGAATGCGTTCGTTTGTGTTAGTTTGAAAAAGTCGTTCCGTCGATGCTGGAGTGCTCTCATTGTTAAAAAGATTAAGGAACTTCTGACAACGTAAGGATTTTAACATTTTGATCGATTAGATTATCGCAGATCCTTTTGAAGTGGCTCGTTGAACTTACGAACCCCATTTCTGTCTAGCTTTTTGGCACAGCTCTATAGTCATTTATCATAAGAGTATCTCATTCAGTTTCATCACTTGATTGTGACTTTGCGACCTTTACGTATTTCGACCTCAACAGTTAGTCACTTTCCAGAAAACTATCAAAATAATTTGTTGCATAATTGCAGAGATTTGAGGATTATCTAGAAGAGTTCCGAAGACTCGACTGATCAAAAGTCCAGAATAAGGAGAACCAGAATTAGCTTAGCTTAACATTGACTGACTACACATATCTATGATTGCTACTCCGTGATTGACCAGAATCAATGACATTGCTCAAAGGATCAACTGAATGATTTATTGGGATTGTTCAAGCATTCTCAGTGTGCACATTTCAGTGACACCAATGCTCAAATGATCAAAAATGTCGCCAGCCACGTCCTTGTAGTCTGTTAGGAAGATGTAGAGAATATTAGTAGGTGTTTTTTACTATTTGTAGACCGTGTTAACCTAGCTGCTTCTTCACAAAAACCACAGGAAGGATCAGCTAGTCGGTAGGCATCGTTAGATCTGGATTCACTCTGATAAGCGATGCGACCGTGCCATTTTTCAAGCAATGATTTTAACTAACCATGTTTCGATCACCCTCTTCCTATCATATACTTCGTCTTCGACATATTGATGACTAGTCCAATCTAGGTCCAATCCGTTCTGCTTCCCTTTTGACGTAGGACTACGTCTGTCATATTTATATTGAGGTACATTTTGCGATTGCTAAAATCGAAGACCGTCACGAAAATAAGATGGACTTTATACATTTACATATCAGAACTTTCGGAGGAATTCCTGGAGGATCTTCTTGAGGAATTCCTGGAGGATCTTCCGAAGGAATTCCTGAAGGATCTTCCGGAGGAATTCCTGGAGGATCTTCCGGAGGAATTCCTGGAGGAACTTCCGTGAGGAATTCCTGAAGGAACTTCCTGGAGGAATTCCTGGAAAAATTCCTGGAGGAATTCTTGGAGGAATTCCTGGAGGAACTTCCTGGAGGAACTTCCTGGAGGAACTTCCTGGGGGAACTTCCTGGAGGAACTTCCTGGGGGAACTTCCTGGAGGAACTTCCTGGAGGAACTTCGGGAGGAACTACCTGGGGGAACTTCCTGGAGTAATTCCTGGAGAAACTTCCGGAGGAATTCCTGGAGGAACTTCCGGAGGAATTCCTGGAGGAACTTCGGGAGGAATTCCTGGAGGAACTTCCGGAGGAATTCCTGGAGGAACTTCGGGAGGAATTCCTGGAGGAACTTCCGGAGGAATTCTTTGAGGAACTTCCGGAGGAATTCCTTGAGGAACTTCCGGAGGAATTCCTTGAGGAACTTCCGGAGGAGTTCCTGGAGGAACTTACGGAGGAATTCTTGGAGGAATTCCTGAAGGAATTCTTGGAGGAACTTCCTGGAGGAACTTCCTGTAGGAATTCCTGGAGGATCTTCGGGAGGAATTCCTGGGGGATCTTCCGAAGGAATTCCTGGAGGATCTTCGGGAGGAATTCCTGGGGGATCTTCCGAAGGAATTCCTGGAGGATCTTCCGGAGGAATTCCTGGAGGAACTTCCCGAGGAATTCCTGGAGGAACTTCCGGAGGAATTCCTGGAGGAACTTCCGGAGGAATTCCTGGAGGAACTTCCGGAGGAATTCCTGGAGGAACTTCCGGAGAATTCCTGGAGGAACTTCCGGAGGAATTCCTGGAGGAACTTCCGGAGGAATTCCTGGAGGAACTTCCGGAGGAATTCCTGGAGGAACTTCCGGAGGAATTCCTGGAGGAATCTCCGGAGGAATTCCTGGAGGAACTTCCGGAGGAATTCCTGGAGGAACTTCCGGAGGAATTCCTGGAGGAACTTCCGGAGGAATTCCTGGAGGAACTTCCGGAGGAATTCCTGGAGGAACTTCCGGAGGAATTCCTGGAGGAACTTCCGGAGGAATTCCTGGAGGAACTTTTGGAGGAATTCCTGGAGGAACTTCCGGAGGAATTCCTGAAGGAGGAACTTCCGGAGGAATTCCTGAAGGAACTTCGGAGGAATTCCTGGAGGAACTTCCGGAGGAATTCCTGGAGGAACTTCCGGAGGAATTCCTGGAGGAACTTCCGGAGGAATTACGGGAGGACCTTCCGGAGGAACTTCCGGAGGAACTTCCGGAGGAATTCCTGGAGGAACTTAAGGTGGAATTCCTGGAGGAACTTTCGGAGGAATTCCTGGAGGAACTTCCGGAGGAATTCCTGGAGGAACTTCCGGAGGAATTCCTGGAGGAACTTCCGGAGGAATTCCTGGAGGAACTTCCGGAGAATTCCTGGAGGAACTTCCGGAGGAATTCCTGGAGGAACTTCCGGAGGAATTCCTGGAGGAACTTCCGGAGGAATTCCTGGAGGAACTTCCGGTGGAATTCCTGGAGGAACTTCCGGAGGAATTCCTGGAGGAACTTCCGGAGGAATTCCTGGAGGAACTTCCGGAGGAATTCCTGGAGGAACTTCCGGAGGAATTCCTGGAGGAACTTCCGGAGGAATTCCTGGAGGAACTTCCGGAGGAATTCCTGGAGGAACTTCCGGAGGAATTCCTGGAGGAACTTCCGGAGGAATTCCTGGAGGAACTTCCGGAGGAATTCCTGGAGGAACTTCCGGAGGAATTCCTGGAGGAACTTCCGGAGGAATTCCTGGAGGAACTTCCGGAGGAATTCCTGGAGGAACTTCCGGGGGAATTCCTGGAGGAACTTCCGGAGGAATTCCTGGAGGAACTTCGCAGAGGAATTCCTGGAGGAACTTCCGGAGGAATTCCTGGAGGAACTTCCGGAGGAATTCCTGGAGGAACTTCCGGAGGAATTCCTGGAGGAACTTCCGGAGGAATTCCTGGAGGAACTTCCAGAGGAATTCCTGGAGGAACTTCCGGAGGAATTCCTGGAGGAACTTCCGGAGGAATTCCTGGAGGAACTTCCGGAGGAATTCCTGGAGGAACTTCCGGAGGAATTCCTGGAGGAACTTCCGGAGGAATTCCTGGAGGAACTTCCGGAGGAATTCCTGGAGGAACTTCCGGAGGAATTCCTGGAGGAACTTCCGGAGGAGTTCCTGGAGGAACTTCCGGAGGAATTCCTGGAGGAACTTCCGGAGGAATTCCTGGAGGAACTTCCGGAGGAATTCCTGGAGGAACTTCCGGAGGAATTCCTGGAGGAACTTCCGGAGGAATTCCTGGAGGAACTTCCGGAGGAACTTCCGGATGAACTCCTGAAGCAATGTCCAGAGAAATGTATTGAATAACTTCTCAACGAACTCGTTGAGGAATTTCCGAAGAAACTCTGGAGAATTTTTGACGTTTGAAATCAGTTTACACTGACCCACGCCGCAGCGCCACCGCCACCGATTACCAACGGCGTGACGCCGCCACGTCGTCGCCGCTGGCTAAAAATGATCTATCACGCCACCGCCGGTAAATTTTCAAGCGGCGCACAGGTCTATTAAGGAACTCCGATAAGATGCTTTAGATGTAGGACATTGACTGTTTGCATCCCGGAACAAGCGATCAACGTGTCGTGGTTGAAGAGGTGGCATCGAATATCTTTTGTGTGGGTGAGTGCTTTGAATTGCATATGTCACGGAAGCTGTGCTCCTGGTGCTGTTGCTGTGCATCCGTACCTGCTGTAAGCTGAACCAATCGTGACGTGAGGCACGATCCAGTTGGATGAGGTGTAGTTGATCGTGGGACAGCATGTTGTTCTCCCAGTTAGGCTTCTACACTTCTACAGTATATGCCCGCCTAGGACTTTCGGATCTCTACACCATCCTATTTAATTTTTTGGCGGATCGAGTGACGTACGCCAACCATGCCTCCCAAGGACAAGAAGCCGCCGGCGCTTAAGCTGTTTATGGTCCAGCTCAAGAACGTCCAGACGGCTTTGGACGACACTACCAGCCGACTTGTACTGTTAGTGCAATCAACATTCGTCTGCAACGAATTGGTTAGTTGTGGAGACGGTACGAGGAGACTTCGAATAACATCCGGACTCACGATGATTTCACGGATGAGGAAGTAGAGTTTGATGAGGCTGGGTTAAGGCATAGCGATAAGTATTATGAATGTAAGGCTTTTCCTATAGATGAGGTCAAGGAACAGGCGATGCGAGGAAACGAGACTTTGCCGCATGGGCATCGTACACTTGATCATGTTCGTTGGCCTCAAAATAAAGCTCCAGCTTTCGAGACTTGTATACCACCCTCATCCATAGAAAGACGGACTTCCTGGGCGTGGAGAAATTTCACCATATGAAGGGCTATCTTCAAGGTGAGCCAAAGAACCTCATCGATCTCTTGAAGATAACGAACGCAAACTACCAGGTGGCTTGGGATTTGCTGATTCAGAGGTACGATAACTAGCAAGCTGTTCAAGAAACGTCAAGGGCAAGCCTTGTTCAACAAGGAGTAGTGGACTTGCATACCCTGATGGACGGGTTCGAGAGAGTAGTCCAGAACTTGGATCAATTGGTTAAACCCTGTTAAACTTGCTGACAACTCGATTGGATCCTGTAACTCGAAGAGGATGGGAAGAACATTCATCTATCAAGGAACAGGACACGTTGGCATATCTAACTGATTTTATGCGTCGTCGAATACGAATCCTGGAATCACTGCCAACGAAGACTTCGGATCCCATCCCAAGGGATACCATCAATCGCAACAGCCAATGAAGCAGAAGTCGTCAGCTGTGAAGGCCAGCTACGGCTCCGTACAATCGTCGGGGGGACGATTTACGATTTGTTAGGAGAACCATCCGCTTTATCAGTGTTCTACTTTTCAACGTTTGTCGGTGCGGGAGGTCAAACACTCTGTGTAGGAATTGCTTCCGGCCGGATACCATAGCGAAGAATTTCCCGTCTAAATATTTCTGCCGCAGCTGTAAAGGTCATCATAACACATTGGTGTGCTTCAAATCTGGGAAAGATTGATTAGCCAAGGTCGCTGCTGCTACGGAACGCAACAATTCTCCTCCTCCGGATGCTGGCGAGCATTCGGGTTCGACATCCGCCCAGGTGGTGAACGTGATCGCCACCGATTCTACAATATCTGTTGCAGCTCAGCAGTTTTCCTCCCATGTACTTCTGGCCACGGCGGTCGTTATCGTGGAAGATGGCGAGGGTAGACGATTTCCGGCTTTAGCGTTGCTGGACTCCGGCTCGCAAAGCAATTTTATCGCAGAATAGTTGGGTCGAAGACTGAGGACGCATCGAGAAAAGGTGGACAACTCGGTCCTTGGCATAGTTCAAGCAGCTTCAACAGTGAAGCACAGGATTCAGGCATTGGTGTGCTCAAGAATCACGGATTTCTCTCGGAGCCTGAATTTCTTGGTTCTGCCGAAGGTAACTGCGAATTTGCCAGCGGCGAAGGTCAACATATACGGTCGATATACTGTTTCATTGCCGATATGGCAAAATCTGGCGAAGAAATTTGTCTTTATCATTTTTAAAATTAAGTGATTTGGACTAAAAATATGATCTAATTATGTTGACCTCTATTAAAAATTTCTCTGTTTGACCATCTGTTTGCTTTTGATCTATGTTTATCAAAATTTCTTCTAAAAGAAGGTCTGCTTCTGCCTGAGATATTCGTCAAATCAATTCTATATCCGTAAAGATTTTTAGTGTTCATAACAATTTAAGTATTTCAGAAAATTCAGATCGAGTTGAATGATATCTAAGCTGTAAAAGTTCTATAAATTATAAAAAGAATATAAATAATTATTGGAAAAAAATTGACTTAAAAAACAATATTGATAAATATAGTAAATAATTGAATTTTTGTAACAAACAAAATTGTGCCAATTTAATTTTTATGAATTGTTAATAACAACAGAGGACTTCGATCCTCTGGAGTGTAACAAGCCCATGAGAAGGGAGTTAAGTCAATCACTTGTTACTCAGAGTACGGATATGAAAAGCTTTGAACAAAATTGCGCTCCTCTAAGATGAGTATCATGAATTAATCCCTTTTATGGAGGTTCCGAATCTTCCCGAGAACCTCCGAAAGCCACTAATGTTCATGAGAATGGCGCACACTAATAATTCGTTATTCGCTCTCTTTCGGATGCCTCGAATCTTCCGTTCTTCCAGAATGACATAGGATTGTTTAATAACCAGGAAATGTGATAAACCATGAAAATAGACAATGTGATTACATTATATTGGGATTCTTATTACATAACGTTGTAAGCATTTCCAGAACTCCCAACGCAAGAACTTCTTCTTCAATGGCTCTACATTCCAACTAGAACTTGGCCTGCTTACCAACTTGTTTATTCAATTAGCATTTCTTCAGATATTGATTGAAAGCTCTTCTATGCTCGCCTTTGGATGAGTTGAGTATGTATCAGATGTGGCAAGTATAGTTGATTCACTATGCCCAGGGAGTCGAGAATGTTTAAAACCCGAAAGCATCCTAGACCGGACCGAGAAACGAACTCGCCATCTTCGGATTAGCAATCCTACGCCTTTGCTCGCAAGGCTACTGGAGACCTCCTCAATGCAAGAAATTACGCCAATAATTGGTTTTGACATCTTTGAAACCTTTAAACCGACTTCGGGGATGGCTGAACTGCAGTCCGGACCAACATCCACAGAAACCACACCTTCACTTTGATCACAAAAGATTGAAATTGATTCAAACATTAGTTTTTCGAAGCTAGTTGAAGTGGCGGTCATTTTTGAATTGATAATGCACTCGCATCCCGAGCAGCACACTTTTATGAGACGATTTTCAGTAACTCTTATACTACCGATTCTGGTCACCAAAAATCTGTCTGATATTTGAAAAATCTGGCAGTGCCAGATTTGTCTGGCATAATAGCAACCCTGATTATATGTCGACAAATACGTACTTAGTTTTCTTCTATAAAACGTCTTCGGTATTTTACTGGAAATGTCCTACAGAAAACGAAAAATATTTTTAACTATTCTATCCCCTAAATATTTGAGTGGCTGTTGTGATCCGACTAAATATTTGAGTGGCTTTACATTAATTACCTTTTCAACAAACCAAAGATTCCTTCCCCGTGGCGTTCACGGAGATGCAGACACTTCCTCTTATAATCTTATAATAATGAGTATCAAACTAATTTTCCTCTCCTAATCCTAAATTGACAGTGAGGGGCGTAGCTGGCTCATACTGTCCATAGCAGCTGTTTCTTACACTCAATTGAAGTCGATTGAAGATGAAAATTTGACAACGATGTTTGCATGCCTGATATGAATAAACACATATACAAGGACAAAGAGACAATAACTTGGCTCGTCGAATTGATTGTATATAAGACTTTATTTTTCTTGATTAATGACTTGTGAGGGAAGTCAGATTCTATGGATACGGGGAATTGACTGATATTCCATTGTCATTAGCTGGTTATGGATCAACTTCTCGCAAAGGCAGCAGTTGTATAATTGGTAATACGTCCGTGTACTTAATGGAATAGGATGGGTTCAAGTCCCACCGGCAGCCGAATCTTTTTTCGCAATATCTCATGAAAAACACTTCAAATGGCAAACTTAACTATGTGTATCAAAATTGAACATCTTTTCAAAAAAAAAAGTAAGACTATTGGTCTCCGAGCCTCCTATAAACAGGTTACAAGTTTTTGTAGGAGGCAGTAAAAAAATATTTCTTCTTACCTGGCAAACTGCACTCGTAAAAACTTTGCGATCATATTTCTGAAACACTATCTGAAAGACATATCTTTGTGCATTTTATGAAGGTGCAAAGGATTCGTCTAGCGAGCAAATCAGAGCTGGTAGCGACCAATGCCGCTCAAAATAGTGACTTTAGTGACCAAAGCTGACGAAAAAAGGGACCAAATAGTGACTCTCAGTTGCAGAAAAAGTGACCAAATAGTGACTTTCATAGTTTCAGTTGCCATTTCGATGAGACGAAATTAAGCGTTTTTTGGTCGAGGGATATTTTTTTCTGTAATTTGTGGCGGAAACCATCTTTCACTTACCACTCTCTCATAACGAACTTAGAAAAAAAAAACGAAAATCGTGCACGCTAACTTTTGCCATCTCTTTTTATCCCAAGAAAATTTTACTAAATATCAGTCAAAAGCAGGACTACTCAAAACTATGAATAGTCCTGCGAGCAAATCAAACGTTTGCGCCACTGGAGTTGAGCGAAACATGGTTAACTATCACTCATAACACTTGTTTTTCCTCCCCAAAAAATGATTTCTAGGCAAAAATCTACGTGACTGAACATTCTCTTCTCGTGAGAATGAGTGAAAATGACGATCACTGGATTAGCTGAACACCTACTTAAGAAAGATGCAGATTTGCTTAAGGTTAAGGTATAGGTTTAGGAAGTTTTTGGAATTTTTAGTGTGGAAGGAACATCAGTACGGATCGTTTTGGTAGAAAACGAAACAAAAAATATAAAAATTCAGCTACAACAAACCTTGGATTGAGCGCTCGACCTCCTGCTTATAATGCAGGACCGTCGGGCTCGTCTTCAAATTCAAGTTTTTAAAATATAACAAATCTAACAAATCACGATTAGAATCATTTCAAATGTATAAATTATCATCACAATATGTTTTGAAAAATTCCAAAATATTGATCGAAGTGGATGTTGGGAGGGAAGAACGGCTTTTATTTTCTCATGTTCTTACAGCAAAATTACAATCATAGATGCGATTATCATAATTTCGATTTGAAAATAAATATTTTTTTTTACCAAAATATCACACGCTGAGAATCATAACTTCGTTAATACCGCAACAGTTACAACCGTGATTGTTGCGTCTGGTGCAAGATACAATCATCCTTTATCACACAAAACCATTAAATCTTCGGTAAACAACTGCAATTCGTTACAATGATAAAAAGAAAACATCGACGAAGAGCAATGGATTAATGCAGTGAGGTACGTCCCTATGCACAGTGGTTCCCCCATAGGTCATAAATCCAAAAACATGACTTTATCTAAATTTAACAAGTTATCCCTAAACTGCTACTTTATGGTATACTATATAAGATTCAATCGTCATTTTTGTAGAATTCGAGCTCATATGATCTGTATAAGGCTTCGAATCGAAGATAAACTAGTTAAATAAACTATAAGTGAAAATGATGGCATACCTCATGAAACTTATGTTTTATTTTCAAATCCCCTCCAGAAACATCCTGTGAGTAAATAATTACACTCTAATCTGTTATCTACATGCTATTTCAGCTGGAACCGTCCGCAACCAAGCAAATGGTCAACGAAAAACTCTACTGTGTTTGATGAACAGATTCACAATTTTCTTATGAATTTCATTATTTTCATCCACCAATAAAATATGTTTCCCCTTCAGATCCCCTCCAGAAACAACCTGTGAGTAAATATTTACACTCTAATCTGTCATCTAAAGGCTATTTCAGCTGCGACCGTTTGCGACCAAGCAAATGGTAAACAAATAACTTTTCTATGTTTCTTCGACGGAAAAACAAATTTCTTCCAAATTTTGTTATCTTCATCCTCCAAGAAAGTATGTTTCCCCTTCATATCCCCTCCAGAAACATCCTCTAAGTAAATATTTACAGTCTAATCTGTCATCTAAAGGCTAATTCACCTGCGACCGTTTGCGACCAAGCAAATGGTAAACAAATAACTTTTCTATGTTTCTTCAACGGAAAAACAAATTTCTTCCAAATTTTGTTATCTTCATCCTCCAAGAAAGTATATTTCCCCTACAAATCCCCTCCAGAAACATCCTCTAAGTAAATATTTAAACTCTAATATGTCATCTAAAGGCTATTTCAGCTGCGACCGTTTGCGACCAAGCAAATGGTAAACAAATAACTTTACTATGTTTCTTCGACGGAAACACAAATTTCTTCTAAATTTTGTGATCTTCATCCTTTACGAAAATATGTTTCCCCTTGAAATTCCCTCCAGAAACATCCTGTGAGTAAATATTTACACTCTAATCTGTCGTCTAAAAGCTATTTCTGCTGCGACCACCTACGACCAAGCAAATGGTAAACAAATAGCTTTACTATGTTTCTTTGACGAAAACACAATTTTATACTCAATTTTGTTATCTTCTTCATCCACTAAGAAAGTATGTTTCCCCTTCAAATCCCCTCCAGAAACATCCTCTGAGTAAATATTTACACTTCTATCTTTCATCTAAAGGCTATTTCAGCTGCAACCGTCCACGAGAAAGCTAAGTGTAAACAAATAACAAAATTATGTTTGTTTAACAGATATCATATTTTTTGCTCAATTTAATCGTGTACCGCTTGAATTTATTTTTGAATATCTTTTAAGTGTATTCATATTTCTGGCTGCTGCCTAAATGACATTTCAGTTACCACAGTCTGCGACTGAGCTTGGAAATAAATAATCGATGGTAAAAAGTTACCAAAATTGATGAACACGAGTATTATGTTTTCTTTATCATGGTCAACTTTATGAGACTGAAAAGCATACTTCTAAACCAACATTTGGAAAGGGCGTAACAGCCAATATTTCTAGGCCAACATTTGAAAAGGGCGTAACTGCCAAAATTTATTCCTTCTGATTATTGGTCCACATATATAGCTATATATGTAGACGAAGAATCAGAAGGAATAAATTTTGGCTGTTACGTCCTTTTCAAATGTTGGTCTAGATTTATTCCTTCTGATTATTCGTCTACATATTTAGCTATATATGTGGACAAAGAATAAGAAGAAAAAAAATTGGCTGTTACGCCCTTTTCAAATGTTGATCTAGACTTAACCGATTTGTTCGGAACAAGTTGCTTCGAAGTGGAATCATATCCATTTGTTTTCTAATAAGAATTGGCCAGATCGCACAATGGGTCTAAAAGTTATGGCAAAAATACTATTTTTTCATATGCACTAGAAAGGCATTAACACCGGCTAGGTGGATTAATCAGGTTTATTTTCGTTTACTACTTTGACTTTCACAATAACAGGCATCTTCCCACCCACGTATTTTCATCAAGAATGTATATTGAACGTTGTTTGTTGGATTTTTGCATATAATACTGAAATCGGCTCCGTAAAGTATGATAATGACTGAGCCTACCAAATTATTAAAAAATAAGCTGTTTAACCCAAAAAATACTAAAAGTACACCATTTTACCGTATAACTTCCGTAATTTATATTTATGACCGCCCTTCTAAGGGAATGGAACCACTGTGCTATGATATGCACGAGGTTTGTGATAAAACAATTTTCTGTTATAAAAAGACTGATAAGCATGTTTGCATACCTACACTAAATAACAAGCCTTACATCAACTATTGGTTTCCCTGAAGGAAGAATATCTAAAATTGAAAAGATTATTCTGAACCGCCAATAGTGCAATTGCTAGGGGAGACTGGACAGACTTGATCCACCTTTCTATTTTTTTATGTATCTTAGCGCATGCAATCTTCAAACTTGGAGAGACTTTATCCCCTTTATATACCTAATATCTACCTACATCCTTTCCCGTCAAAAATTTCATCTCGTTTTATTGTCTTAATCGATTTGTTGACTTATTTGAGGTCAACTTTCTCTCTCTTTAAACTCTCTCTCAAGCCTTTAACTATTTTGAAAATACAAAACAAAAGTTGATAAAATGCTGCACGTGTGAACCGATCTGAAAAATTCACCCGCTGTTCGTTCAAAATCGGGCGAATGTTAGCCCATCTTGAAAAACTGCACTTTTTAAATATTTTGTTTTAAATTTAAAAAATACTTACAGGCGTCAAAAAATATGGATTCTTTGGGAAAGTTGACTTTAAATAAAATAAAGTATCGATAGAGCAAATAAAAAATTTTGACGGGAAAGGTTAATTAGCTACTGGTGAAATGCCAAAAAGCGAGTAAAATGGCTGGCGAAGTTTCAGAGCGATCATTTTTCCAACATCCGTAATTTCATTTCCGCCATGAACAAAACATCATCCGACTTATACATAAAGCTTCATTCAAAAATAGTCAATAGTTTCAAAATAGTTGAAAATAGTGACTTTTTGCGAGAAAAAGTGACTTTAGTGACTTGAGGTCGAAAAAAGAGAAATTTTAGTGACTTGCCCGGAAAAAGTGACCAAGTCACTAAAAAGTGACCCGCTACCAGGCCTGGCAAATGTATGCTATTAACAATTCTCTATCTGCGTATATTATATTCGTATATTCTGGTTTTGATTCTGGTTTGGTTGATTCTGGTTTGATTTCTGGTTTTGATTTTGATTATAAACCACGCTGATAAATGAATATGAAGTATGCTTCAGCATAATCACATAAGTCTTGAATGAAATAAGGTTTTGAATAGAATTTGAATCAGAATAAAAAAAAAGCTGAACTGATATAAAATTGATCAGATTCGGGAGCACCCACTCCAGGATGAATTCCTTTGAAAGCGGCACAAATGCTGGGGTATTGCCTTATCGCCAATGGTAAACGGGAACACGGCGATTTATCACAGACTGCTTCTTCTGTTACTATAATTCTATTGGTCGCAAAGCAGTTATTTGACTTTGAGAAAATGAAATCAGAATTGCGTACATAATGTAAAATCAATTCAATAAAAATTCCGCGGAAAAAAAATAAAATTTCGTTTCGTTTCGAAAAATTTCGAATTAAATGGACATTGATTTCGTATCGTTTCGAAGTTTCAAAAGTAAATATATATTTCGTTTCGTTTCATTTCGAATCAACACAGACATTTTAAATTTCTTTTCGTTTCGTTTCGTTAGGAATAAGTTTCTTATCGCATACCCTTAGTGGATAGCTTATTACAACCAACTTCCCATATTGAACGACCTTCGTATCGATCGCTGTGTGGTGGTTCCCAGAGTAGTAACAGTCGAAATACATTGCTTTAGTGATGCTTCGACAAAGGCTAATAGTATCCTGTTCGGTATCGGTGGAAGCAGAGTTCAACGAATTGTATTTGGGGAAATTTTCGTCATATTCGGACATCATTCGCCGAACTGCGTATTGGTTGCGTATGGAGCTACTTGGAACAGACGTGCAGAACCGTGTCACAGCAAGAAGTCCTTTGTCTACCAGAGAGCTCATCGCGACCGAGCTGACCCTAGAGCGGCGAGTGCAGAAAGAAACCTTTGGAGGAGAGTGGAAAACTCTTGCTAGGGGACTCTTGCGGATGACAACGTGATTCGTGTCGGCGGTCGCCTTGGGCATTCAACGGAGACCCATGATACAAAACATCCACTGGTCCTTCCAGCACGACATCAATTTACTCGAATGGTTCTTCAGTATTTTCATTGGAAACTTCTGCATCAACGCATGAAGTGTTTCCGGTGTAAACCTCCACCAATTCAGCAGTTCATGGGAGAGCTGCCAACACCACAGTATCACATTAACAGTCACAGTATCACAGCCATTCTCGCAAACCGGGGTTGACTTTTTTGGTCCGCTTTACATCAGACCAGCACCTCGTAAACCAGTTGTTAAGGTGGATGCGGCAATTTTCATTTGTCTCTGCACCTCACCTTGTCTCAGTGCATCTCGAGCTGATGACAGATCTAACTACTGAACGCTTTCTACAAACCCTTAGTCGGTTTTTCGTCAGAAGAGGGAAATGTCAGGATGTTTATTCCGATAATGGAACGAATTTCGTTGGTGCTAGAATCAAGATGGTGGACTTGCTGCGGTTGCTGAAGTGCCCCGATCATCGTGAAAAAGTAGCTAAAAAGTGTATTGAAGGAAGGAATCGAATCGCTTTTTACCCCACCATCCTCGCCCCACTTCGGAGGACTTTGAGAGGCGGCTGTTTGTTCAGCAAAAGCCTAAATTGCTTAAGGTAATGGATGAAACATCTTCATCGGCAGAGGATTTAAGCACACTTCTGGTTCAAGTAGAGGGATGTTTGAACTTACGGCCTCTTACTTCAATGTCGGACGACCCAAATGTTTTAGAACCTTTGACACCAGCTCATTTTCTCATTGGCACATTGGCACAGATGTCATCTCTTGTTTTGATGTATTTGTTATTGTCCAATGATGGTCTAGTAGCCTAGACATTTCATGGGCGTAGCCAGGATTTCGAGTAGGGGGGGCAACTTTTTTAGGTCTCTTGAATCGTAGTTTTACAGTAGTTTTATAAAAACACATGAATATTGGTGCTTGGCACTATTTCCTTCAAAGTTCCAAAAACTTTGAAACCAAATCCACAACCAACAGTAAAGGCTGAATCGCAATAGTGCGTTGCACGTCGCGCTGGGCGTTGAAGTCAGCGTTTTGAACTAAAACGCAACGCCAATGAACATGACCGGGAGTTCCTTCGAAAATTCATCCGACAGTTCCTCCGGTAATTCCACCGGCAATTCATCCGGGAGTTACACCAGCAGCTCTTCCAAGAAATTATTTAGGTTTTTTTTTTCAAGAAATCATTTAGGCTTTTTCAGAAATTAAGCTAGAAATTCCTTCCGGAGTTCTTCCAATAGTTTCTCTGGGAGTTCCTCCGGAAGATCGTCTAGGAATTCTTCTAGGACTTCCTCCTCAAATACCTCCGGGAGTTCCTGTAGTATCGTACCTGTTCAAATGATATATATATATAAACCTTGAATCGTCCTCACCTATTTATGTATATGCCGTGTAACTTGAGATTGTACTTGCTAAAAGAAGAATGGAAATAAAGACAGTTGAATTTTGACTGATATCGAGAGCACATCAGCGCGTGTTGTTATTTCTCGAATCTGATTTCGACGCGACTTTACATTGGCGACGAGGTGAAAATTATTGGATTAGTCTTCAATCGTTCGGAATTGTTTAGTCGGTATATTTTTTCCAACTGGTGGAAAGTTAATTTGGCAAAAGGTGGAATTGAAAAGTGGATAAGGTATCATTGTAAGTAAAATACAGATGAAAATAATTTTTCAATTGGTATAAAGTAGAATGTCTTCTAAAGTGCATTTTCTAAAGCGTGGTGATTTCAAGATGGCGATCGGGAGTTGTGTGAATATGGACAGGATTTTCTATTCAACAAGGTGGCTTAAAAGAAGGAGATATGTGATTAAATTACAAGGATATGTGGAAAAAGGGAACCATATTTGAGAAGAATGGTAAAATATATTGGCCAATCCAACATGGTGTCGGTGGTGTGTGAAAATGAATTGGTAGTCATTACTGCATGTCTTTGATGATTTTATGGGTAACAGAGCATTGGTAGCACTTTCAAAATGGCGGTCGAGCCACGTGAAGAAAAAAACAGTTTGTAGAATATTGGAGAAGTGGATGCAGATGTGTGATAGGTGTTAAAGCCGCAGAAATGCAAACGGTGAAAAACCAAATACAAGAAAGGGAAACTGAATTGGATAGGTATACTTGCCACTCAAATTGAAAAGAAAAACAAGTTTAATCCAACGACATGCACGAAGGAGAAACCGGATGTTTGTGTGAGGTTGTGCGTTGAAGAACAAAATGGCGATGTTTAAATATAATGGGTCAAATAGTGGTTGTGTCACCTGGAAGTGGCATGTTTTGACGCTGGATATTAAGGTTTGTGTTATCGGTGATTATTTTGGATGTTTTATACGCAGGCGACGTTCTGCTGTTATTTAGCGATCATAATGGTAAGTCTTTGCACATTGTTTGATTGATGACGAAATACAACTAGATAAGCTTATTTCACACGGCGTCTCACACACATGTGGAGTTGAGAGTGAGCGCAAGTTAGTAAATATGTAACACATTTATGTAACGAGTGAGCTTGGTAAATGAAGTGCATATATTTGAATAAGAAATGATTGTTATTATATGTTGTGAAATGGGTCGAAAACAGGATTCACTGCATATAAAATAAGCAAACTAAAAAAGAATCGGAAGTGAAATGAGTCGAGAACTGGATTCACTTCGTACGAAACAAGTATTTTATTTTTATATATTTGCATTCCTTAGTGAAATGAGTCGAGAACTGGATTCACTTCGAGGCAAATTATAATAACATAACAGACGAAAAAAAAACTAATTGAGTTGAAAATAAATGAGATTTATCTTAAATATGCGTGAAATGAGTCGAGAACTGGATTCACTTCGTACGAAAAAGTAAAATTTAGTTTTATATATATGCATACCTAAGTGAAATGAGTCGAGTACTGGATTCACTTTGGGACAAATTATAATAACACAACAAGCATAACGAACTAAACGAGTTGAAAATAAATGAGATTTATCTTAAATATTCTTGGTATGGTATGGTCATGCATTACAGTGGGAAAGCCGAGAAATGGAATCGCCAAAGAATATGTTAATTGAAAGTGATTTATTTTAAAAAAACCCAGATTAATCCACCTAGCGGTGATGGTGCCTTTCTCGTTTCTTTCGAGTGAGTAATTTCTACGCACTTTTGGTGAAAAAAAGTATTTTGACCATAACTTCTGAGCCTATAGTCCGATCCGGCCAATTTTCAACAGAAAACAATGGGACCGGATTCTGCATCGAATGCAACTTCTTGCGAGCAAATCGGCTGAGGGTACATATGTGACTAAAATGAGTGAGATTTTGAAAAATGTATTTTGGCCATAACTCCATAGTCCGATTTCGCCAATTTTCAATACGAAACAATGGGACAATATTCTACGTCGAATGAAACTTGTTGCGAGTAAATCAGCTAAGAGTAAGTGCCTAAAAAGTGAGTGAGAGTTTTTCTTATAAAAAAATATATTTTGGCCATAACTCCGAATCCCATAGTCCGATTCCGCCAATTTTCAATACGAAACAATGAAAAAAGATTTCGCGTCGAATGCAACTTGTTGCGAGAAAATCCGTTAAAGATAAGTGCCTGAAAAATGAGTGAGAATTTTGTACGTGTTTATCATGTGAAAAAGTGGATTTTGGCCATAACTTCGAAACCCATAGTCCGATCTGTCCAATTTTCAATACGAAACAATGGGACATGATTCTGCGTTGAATGAAACTTGTTGCGAGTAAATCAGCTAAGAGTAAGTGTCTAAAAAGTGAGTGAGAATGTTTCTTATAAATAAATATATTTTGGCCATAATTCCGAAGCCCATAGTCCGATTCGGCCAATTTTCAATACAAGATTCCGCGTCGAATGCAATTTGTTGCGAGCAAATCGGTTAATGATAAGTGCCTGAAAAATGAGTGAGATTATTTTGCGCACACACATACACACAAACACATACACACACACATATACACACACAGACATCACTTCAATTCGCCGAGCTGAGTCGATTGGTATATAACACTATGGGTCTCTGGGACTCCTATAAAAAGTTCGTTTTTGGAGCGAACATATGGCCTTTACGTATACTTTGTATACGAGAAAGACAAAAATAGTAAAAAAAGAGTAGTCAAATAAGCACTGAAAATAGCATGAATAAATGATTCTCGGAACAACCCGAAGTGACACTAAATCTACTTTAAGTGTGATAAACAAGTAAATATTTGAATTTCTTATAATTAAACAATTTCGATGGGAAAATAAATGAAATTTCGGGGTGTTAGTTGCATGGTTTTACAGCGAATAGTGAAATATCACATGTATTGCCTATATTACTGTTATATGTATCTAATTATTTTGGATGATCATTATATATATTTCGTATATATCCATAGTCTGGGGCAATTTAGAAAATTGAGTTTTGTTTACAATATTCTTTTCTTATTATTTTTAACTCATAATAATATGTTATTACGAAATGAAATGCACTTTAGGAGATGCTACTTGATTTTTTTTACTAAAACAAATAAATAAGTAATCATTTAATTCAAACAGATGGATTCATTCAGACCGATTAAACCATTCGATACAAAAACAGATCAATCTCAGCTCGCTACCGATTGGCGCAAATGGAAGCGCAGTTTGGAGTATTATCTGGCTGCGAGTGGGATAACAGGTCAACGTGAAATGCGTAACCAACTCTTACATCTTGGGGGACCAGACCTTCAAGATAATTTTGATAACCTACCTGGCGTTCACGATACCCAAGTAACATTTTAAGTTTTATTCCGCTCTAAGAATGGTTTTCAAGATCAATTTATAAGATCTAACAATAAAACCGAGTAATAAACGGCAACCTTCTGATGACCACTATAAGAGTAAGATATTGCCAAGTGGCCCTCTCCAGATAACCACTATAAACCTATTATAAGAGCATTTAGAAACCCTTTTTAAACCACCCGCAAAAAAGGGAATTTGGCTGCGGCAGCTGTCAAAATGTTGCATTAAAAAAGAGAAACAAATCTTTTCAGAAAAATAATAACAAAATGGATTGTTGATGAAAATTATGATGATGACAACAAAATAATAATTTATTTCAGGTTGTTTTTTTCGATTCAGTACCATTTAAAAGAAGTGCGCTTCCGATTTTATGGTCAAATGTTGTGAAAAAAATAAGGTTGAACACCACGCGCCGGCCATATAACGTAGTTCAGGGAAATAAATCGAAAATATTGATTACCACAACATCTAGGATGTCCACTAAATCGATTAATGTTTTTGCCCAAACTATTAATTAATAAAATTATTCATCGGAAAAAGTATGATAAGCGGTGAAAATTTCGTTAAATTATGCATTTCAGTGATATATTTCACTGACTGCGAAATGCTTTTCCGTTTTCAATATGGCCATCATGGAATTTGATCAGAAAAAATTTGCTTTTAAAAAACACCGTCATAAACTCTTCGCAATACAAACATTCTTATGGTGGTAATTCATTTGACCACATTATGACCAAAAATTGTAGCTTTATTCGAGCGTTGAAAATTGGATTTATTACGCTCTTCATCACTACCATAGATCTGTTCATATGGTCAATATGCATTTGACGTTTGAAGCATTTTTCAGCAGATTTATGGGAGGTTTATTGATAGCATCGGCCTTAGTCTGATTAAAAAAAAAAAAAAAAAAAAAATTATTGATAGCAATAAGAGCGCCAATAAAACTGAGCAATCAGCGTCATCAGCGACGTCGAGGTTAGCTTGGTTTCGGATAGTATGATCATTGATCAAATCGCCGAGAAGTGCCTGTCATCAGCATTTCGAAAGAAAGTTTTGGAGAAGGACCGTCCTCTGGAAGAAGTTGTGGCAATTGGGAAAACAATGGAGGATGTTGAACAGCAATGCAAAGAGATGGGTCAACAGGAAAAGGCTACGTTTGGTGCCGTGAACAAAGGTAATCAGCAGAGATTTCTCCAGAGAAAAAATCCATATCAGACTGGTGGATCACGGCCTTCCGACTCCCACGGAGATCTCCGTCGACCATATTCCCACCATCAGTTCAGTGCCAGGCCGTCAGCAAATTCAAACTGGAATACCCAGCTCCACTCTCGGTTCTCCGGTCAGATTGCCGGTAACCAATACAGCATGGATAACAGAATCTGTTTTGGCTGTGGACGTCGTGGACATCTAAGAAGTAGCCCTGATTGTATCGCGAAAGAAGCGCAGTGTCTCAAATGTCGAAGTTTTGGTCACTTTGCAAAATGGTGCACAAAGCGGATGAATGATGACCCAAGCGGAACGTCAATAACTAAACGGATCAAGGCAGTGAGTAAGACAAATGTTCCTATCAAATCGGTCGACAACAAAACAGCAAACAGCACAGGAGAAGACATTTGCTACTTGATGGGCGAAAATGTGTTCAGATTCAGGGTCGGAGGAGTCGGAATCAAAATGACCATTGCCTCGGGAGCTGCTGCTAATCTCGTAGACATCGATACATGGAACACACTACGTGTGAAGGAAGCTAAACTGAAATTCAGCTCCTACGCTGACCGATCGTTCAAAGCCTATGGATCATCGACGCCACTTAATATCATCGGGATGTTCACAGCAGTAATCGAAGCAGGGGACAGTCAAGTCGAAGCGACTTTCTATGTCGCCCAGAATGGTAAACAAAGCCTATTAGGAGACGAGACAGCCAAACAATTGAAGGTACTCAAAATAGGGTACAATGTAGGATCGGTTACATCGTTGGAGAAATTTCCAAAAATAAAGGGAGTGTTGGTGGAAATCCCTATCGATCCAAACGTGAAACCGGTTCAGCAGCCTTATCGGCGAGCACCTTTCGCCTTGGAATCAAAAATTTCAGAGAAACTACAGAGCTTGTTGGATCGAGACATTATTGAGAAAGTTAACCAGCCGTCCGCATGGGTGTCTCCCATTGTGCCCGTCCTGAAGGACAACGGAGAGATACGCCTCTGCGCAGATATGCGACGAGTGAACAAGGCCGTCCTCCGAGAAAGTCATCACTTGCCAATAGTAGACGAGCTTTTTGGTGGAATACATGGTGCAGTTTGCTTTTCGAAGCTGGATGACAAGGAAGCATACCACCAGGTTGAAATTGCAGAGAGATCGAGGGAAATCACAACGTTCATTGCAAAACAGGGCTTATTCAGGTAAAATGTCTAGTGATTACAAATGTACGATGTTTGAATTGGATTTTTTTTCATTGTTTTTCTTTTGGAAATAAAAAAAATGTTTTGAAATAAAAAAAATACTATACAGATTTAAACTTCTCATGTTTGGAATAAGCTATGCTCCAGAACTATTTCAAAGTGATGGAGTTCATTCTTGCCGGACTAGACGGCGTTGTGGTGTATCTAGACGACGTTTTGTTTTCAGGACGGTCTCAAGAAGAGAATGATACCAGATTAGCTCTGGTTAAGGAATGTATTCACGAATATGGCATACTTTTGAAAGCAGAAAAGTGTATTTTCGAGACATGTCGGATAGAATTTGTGGGCCACGATTTGTCCAGCGAAGGTAATCGTCCAATAGAAAGCAAGGTAGTCACTATTGCTTCGTTTAGACTATCTTTGAATGTGTCAGAGCTACGAAGTTTTTTAGGGTTGGTGACATATGTACGTTTTATTCCCTTTTGTCCGATAAAACTGCACATCTACGAAATTTGTTGCGCACGGAGGAAAAATTCGAATGGCAAGACTGTCACTCAAAAGCATTTGAAGAGATAAAAACAGCCATTTGTAATTCAAAATGTCTTGGATATTACGATCCAAAAGACCTTTGTATTGTAATAACATATGCCAGTCCAATAGGGCTGGATGCCATACTACTTCAACAGGAAGAAGGTGGCCAAACAAGGATCATTTCATTTGCAAGTAAGGCCTTGACAGAAACTGAGCAGAAATATTTCCAGACAGAGAGAGAGGCACTTGCCTTAGTATGGACCGTCGAAAAATTTCATCTGTATCTACTGGGCAAGAAATTCAAGCTAGTAACCGATTGTAAACCATTACACTTCCTTTTCAAGGAAAGAACCAAACCATGCGCACGGATAGAGAGATGGGTGTTACGTCTCTAAACGTATGATTATGAAGTAGTATATGAGCCTGGAGCAAACAACTTGGCAGACGTCCTTTCTCGGTTATCGGTGTCGAAAACATCAGAGTTCAACATTACAGATGAAAACTGTATTTATCAATTGGCATTATCCGGAATTCCAGAGGCTATCACAGTTGACGAAGTGGCAGCTGCAACTGCAAACGATGCAACTCTGCAGAAAGTAATTGAAAGCTTGAATACAGGGTTTTGGATAGAACAAACCAAGGAGTTCAAATTATTTAGCTCTGAGCTTTGCGTGGTGCACAATTTGTTATTGAGAGGCGATAGGCTTGTCATCCCAGATACGCTTAAGGGACGAACACTTGAAATCGCTCATGAATCACATCCAGGAATGGTGACGATGAAGAGAAGACTTCGGCAGAAAGTCTGGTGGCCACAACTAGACAAACAGGTTGAGGATTTCGTAAAACGATGCAAAGCGTGTACCTTGGTGTCCACCCCTAACCACCCAGAACCTTTAAGTCGAACAAAAATGCCTGAAAAGGCATGGGCTGATTTGGCAATCGATTTTGTCGGACCGCTCCCTTCTGGCCACAATCTGCTCGTTATCATCGATTACTTCAGTCGATTTACGGAGATAATCATTATGAAGCAGATCACGGCCATCTTAGCTGTCAAAGCATTGCACGAAACCTTTTGTTGTTTTGGGATGCCAGAGACACTGAAAACGGACAATGGTCCTCAATTCATAAGCAGTGATTTCCTAAGCTTCTGCAAGCAATATGGTATTGAACACCGAAGGACAACTCCATACTGGCCCCAAGCCAACGGGGAAGTTGAAAGAATAAATAGATCAATTGGAAAGCGCTTGAAAATCAGTCAAGAAACCGCTGATGCTGATTGGCAATGGGACCTTAGATCTTTCATTTTGATGCATAACTCAACACCTCATTCAACAACAGGGGTAGCACCATCGTCACTAATGTTTGGGAGGAAACTGAAAGATGCTCAAAGGAAATACGATACTCGAAGAAGTCCAGGATCGGGATCACGTGAAGAAAATGAAAGAGGCAGAATATGCAGATGCACGACGAAGAGCAAAGCTAGATGGGGTGGACGTGGGGGATAAAGTTGTTTTGAAACGGGTTCAAAAAGAGAACAAGCTTTCGTCGAATTTCGATCCAGAGGAGTATAAAGTAATTGGTCGCAGAGGCACGGGTTGCAAGTTACAATCAACAGAATCGGATAGAGTCGTTTATAGGAACGTATCGCATCTGAAGAAGCTGTTCCCAGCTGTAAACTATGAATCGGCTCTAATCGAGGATCCTAACAAAGCAGTAGAGATGCGTGAACATCAAACTACATGTCAACACGAGAAGAGTATTTCTGCAGATACTTGCACGGAGGCGACACGGAACACAACTAGTGGCGATAACTCAAAATACCGCCCTAAAAGAGAAATTAAAAAACCATCATACTTAAAAGATTTTGATGTCAGGAATTTTGAATAATAACGAAAGGGAGAAATGTAGTATCGTACCTGTTCAAATGATATATATATAAACCTTGAATCGTCCTCACCTACTTATGTATATGCCGTGTAACTTGAGATTGTACTTGTTAAAAGAAGAATGGAAATAAAGACAGTTGAATTTTGACTGCTATCGAGAGCACATCAGCGCGTGTTGTTATTTCTCGAATCCGATTTCGACGCGACTTTACAGTTCCTACGGGAGCTCCTCCGGCAATTCCTTGGTGAATTCCTCCGGGAGATCCTCCGGCAGTCTCTACGAGAATTCCTCCGGGTATAGTAATCTCTGTAGGAACTCCCGGAGGAATTTATGGAGGAATTCTCTGAGAAATTATCAGAGGAATTCTCGGAGGAACTGCCGTTGAAACTTCTGGAGGAATTTCTTGAAGAACTACAGGAAGAATTTCCGGAGGAAATACTTGAGGAATTTCTGGAGGAACTCTCGTAAGGACATTTCCCGTGAAATTCCTGCCAAATATCCTCTAGAAATTCCCTTTGAAGTTACTGGAGGAATTCGCGGAGGAACTCTTGGAAAAACTCCTGGAAGAGCTCCTAGAGGAATTATTACAACCACTTCCGGAGAAATTCCCGCAAGGAAATTCCCATATGAAATCCTGCAAGTATTCCCAGATGAAATGCTGAAGAAATTTCCGGATGAATTCCCGGAAGTTTGTTCTGATGAAATTCCTGGAAGAGTTCTTGGAAGATATCCTGGAGGAGCTCTCAAAATAATTTCCGAAATAAATTCTGGAGTATATTCCGAGTGAAGTCCGGCAAGAATTCTAGGACAACTCCGTGGAAAAATTCCCGGAGAAATTCCTGAAGGAATTCCTGGAGAAGTACCTGAAGAAATTCCTGGAAAAATATTTGGAAGATTTTTCGGGTAAATGCTTGGACGAATTCCTGGATAAATTCCTAAAGAAAATTCTTAAAGGATTCTGAAGTAATTGCGAAAAGAATTTCAAAATTCCAAAAATCCTAGAGTATTTCGCTATTGAATTTATGGAGGTATTCCTGGAAACATTCCTGGATGATATCCTGGAGGAATTAAAGGAAGAGTTCCTGGAGGAATGCCTGGAAAATTCCTAGCAGAATTTTCGAAGGAATTTCTGATAGATTTACATGTGAGATTATGAAGCGAATTCGGAGGATTTCCGTCTTAAATTTCTAAAGAAACTTCTGGTGGAATTTCGTGAAGAAATTCCGTATGTATTTTTGAAGATACTCTCAAATACATTCCTGAAGGAAAGGCTGGTGATTTTTCTAGAAAAATAGCCGAAGAAATGTCTAGAAGTGAAACTTGGAGAGGAGAAAAGAAATCTTCAAGGAATTTTCTCATGATTTTCCTAAAAAATGAAGGAGGTTTTCTAAATAAGGAGGAATTACAATTACATGAAAAGGATTTTCGAACGATTTTCAGAGGAATTTGTGGATAACTTTCCGGAGGAATTTAGAAGTTCCTAGGGGAGCTACTAGAAGAATTTCAAGGAGAATTCTTGAGCCCGAAATGTTTCGAGTTGTTTTGAACTTTCATATATTATGGATCCTGGATACCCTAATAAGTTTTTGGGAATCTTTTAAATTTCAACCACCTATTTCTGAATATGATTGGAACGTAAAGTGCACATGTTAAAGGGAATTCATTTTAGTGCCCGTTCAATCTTTCCACAAATTAGGGGGGGCGACGGCCCCCCCTGCCCCCTCTGGCTACGCCCTAGGACATTTGAATACCTATATCGATATAGCGAGAGATAATCTAAAACAAAATAAGACCAGAACACATCAACATAGAGAGATATCTAGAGCAGGACGTTATCGAGAAGTAGAAAAAAATAATTTTTGCAATGAAAAATTACATTATTGAAGAATAAAATCTAAATTTTCCAATACGGTGGATCGAATAATCTGACACATAAATCCACATCCGTTTCATATACCTACGCCGATATAATGGATTGAGGAAAAATATTTCGCAGAGCTATCTTATCTGCTACAGTACAAAGCTACCCACTATTTAATAGCCACATCAAATCTAATCGCCTCTTAATTCAACTCTTCAGATAATTACTTCCATAAACAAATGGATCAAATGCACAAACTCATTTTCGCGACTATCTTGGCCGGCCTCCACTCCACCACCACGTGACTGTGGCTCGAAAAAAAAAAGGAAACCAGTGCACTCTCATGGAGACAAATTACACTCCGCCCACTTCCTCCGCTAATACTTAAGGCACTAACCACCACATGGCATCGACCGGCACGACATTGGCATCAGCATCAACCTCGTATCTCCCCCCAACATACCTACGCCACGGGTCGGTCGTGAATACAATTTTCGCTCCATTATTATTACGTACCGGAGAGGAGAACCCTTTGACAGTGTGTGGGGGTCCCACCCACTCTCAACGTGCTCCTACCTTCTCCTCCACACACAGCACGCGATCAAATCAAAGTATCTGACGACGACCGCCTGAGTCTTTGTTTCATCCGAAATCGCTACAAGCGCTCCGTTGAAGTCTCGAGTCTAGTCTCGCCGCTGCCAATGGGATCTTACTCAGCATAATGCTCGCCAACAACCGTATGGGGAAAGCCATAGGAAGGGTAATTTAAGTATCGCGAGTTAACCACCGCCGCCGTCGTCCACGGTGGCGGTAGCTCAACTCCGCCCACCTCATCGATGGTAATGGTTTTTCGATTTGCCCCATTAGAGTGGAGGAAAATCTAGCGCTGTTGCTTCGAGCCCTCAATATCAACCGGTGGTGGTTTCCCAACATCGAAGCTGTTGATAATGAAACCACTGTCTCATATTTCACGATTGTCAACGATTGCGTGATAACCGTTGTAAACGCTATTTATAAATGACAAATAAATTGGATTGTTCGTGTTTTCATCATGCTTTTGTAATTGATAGAGCGTCTCCACCTGGGCTGCTATTGGTCTTCTTCATGATACTAAAAAAATTAGTTCGCAGCGTTGCAAAAAAAACGATTAACGATCGGCTCAAGAGGATGCCCCCCGGGATATGTTCTCCCACCGCTTCGAAACAAGCAACAGTAAATCGATGACAACTGTCATTGATAATTACGGGTTGTTGCGTTTCCGCGATTTGCTCCTACGGCGCATTTGGCTTGTGCTTTTTTGTTATCCTCCACCTAAGTTACACCACTTTGTTTTACGTAATTGGCAAGCCTATTCCTACCTTCCTACTGGAAATGGGCCGCAGAAGAAAGGGAAAAACTATAACCATTGGCCCTTCCACATGTGAGCGGCAGCACATGTGCTCGACGGAAGGCTAAACTGACTAAGCCGGCGACGTCGATGAAGACGAGTGCGGACGGGGAGTGCTTGTGGGTGCGGCGACGATGACGATGACGTGTGGGTATCGAGCTAAGTGTGTAATTATCACTTGTATAAACACCGTATAAGTAAATAATTGGTCGATGGATCGGGATGGGAGTAGATATTGTACCCCTACTGAAAAAGAAAACTGTTTGCAAGAAAGTAAGTAGCGCTGAGCTTGTATTAAGTGGTTTTCTATCTCTGTTTATTCTGACAGCTTGGAAGGTGGTGCGAGCAAGCGAGCAGTCAGCGATAAGCTTGGTTGTTTGGTTTTAATTGAGTGAGAATGGATTAGTGAAGTGTTATTGTTTGCACAGGTTGAGCTTTCGTTGATGATCCATTGAGTAGTATCAAATAGTTTGAATTGCTGGATTATAATTTAACTAATAGAAAGTAGTACAGACTTTAGTAGTTTGGAAGAATAGAACCTATATGTTATCCAAAGTATCATGCGATTCGTTCTGGTGGGTAAATGGTTGAGAGGTATAAAAGATCCCTTATCGCGATCGGAACCTTGGGAGTACCAAGGCGAACTCTCTGGTATGAAGCCTTTGCAGCATAACAGCGGGGAAGTCGACCGTGCTTACCCCAACGACTCTTGGGATAAAAATAAGCACCAAATTTAACAAAATCAATACTAAAGGGTGAAGGAGAAGTCGAGTAGGCGATGAAAAACTACTCCTTAGAAACTGTTTATATTAAATAAATAAAAAAAAGTTTCATTCGATGTTTGTTAATCATCTAAGGCAGACGTGTTTTGTTACGACTACTGCCTCACATTAGTAGTGCAATTTTTAGGGCTTTATTGAGGAGTTTGAGGTTTCGAAGAAATTGGTTGAAACTTTAGAACCGCTCAAGGTGGACACAAATAAGTTCATGATGGAGCGTCTGAATAACGCCAATTACAACACCTGGAAATTCATAATCGAAATGCTATTGATTCGTGAAGGATTGTGGAAGCATATCTCAGAGCAGATCCCAGCCCCAATAACGAACGACTGGAAGCAAGGAGACGAACGAACGAGGGCAACGATTTCACTGGTTGTTGGAGACAGTCAGTACCCCATTATCTGAAATTGTCAAACTTCCAAAGAAACCTGGGAGGCTTTGAAAAGCATCACCAGAAAGTTTCACTCACGTCCTGAGTAACATTGCTGAAGAGAATTTGTCAATTACAATTCCGTAATGGTGAAGATATGGAACAACATCTTCAGGAAATGGAAGGTCATTTCTTACGCCTATCAAATGCTGGCCAGAAGCTATGGTGCTGAGAAGTCTACCAGAAACCTATGATACCCTTACAACGGCACTCGAGAGCCGGTCAGATGACGAGTTGACTATGGGCCTCGTGAAATCAAAGTTAATGGATGAATCGGTGAAACGAAGAAGGAATCCGTCGCGTCAATCTTGCGAGTTGAAACGTCGAAGAAGCAAATCATTTGCCATTTCTGTGGAAAACCAGGCCATGTCAAGAAGGACTGTCGGCAGCTATCAAACCAGAAGGTGGAAGAATCCCGTAGGAAGTTCAAACCGAAAGCGAAGGTAATGAAAGAAGCAGGTTCATCCTTTTGTTTTGCGGTGTATGACAAACCAAACAAGACAACCACCTGGGTCGTTGATTCCGGTGCAAGCCCTCATATGTGCACTGATAGAAGCTTTTTCAAGTATCATGAAAACCAATCAGGATTAACTGTTGCGTTGGCAGATGGAAGTGAAGTAAATGTAGCTGGAAAAGGTTCCGGAACTCTATGCTGCGATTTAGACGACGAAGAAAAAGAAGTTACACTCAGTGAGCATGTCCCTGAATTGGATACAAATCTGGTGTCAGTTGGGAAGTTAGTCGAGAAAGAAGCTGAAGTAATGTTCACTGGAGTAATTTGCAAAATATCCAAGAGCGGACAGACTGCTGCTATTGCTGTAAAAAAAGCTGGAGAGCTTATCACCTCCAAACAGCTAGAAGAAATCCGAAAGCTGGTTTAGCGAAGATCAATGAAAACTGCATCCATCATTGGCACCGTGACGAAGAAGCAATCCGGAAGATAGTTCGCGATGATCTCGCAACAGGTGTCAAGATCGAAAAGTGTAACGTAAACGATAACTGTAAATGTTGTATGGAACACACTTACCTCATTTCACCGTTTACGGTAAATTTTACCGAAATCTCAACAGCAGAACTGTTCGGTAATTTATTTTACAGATTTTTTGTAATTTTTTCCATTGCTCAACTGTCAAAATCACCGGAAAACAGTTAAATTATTTACCGAACAGTTCTGCTGTTGAGATTTCGGTAAAATTTTACCGAATTCGGCGATTTATTTTAAGTGTGAAGGCAAGATGACACGACTACCTTTTCCTAAGCAAGCGAAAACACAATCAAATAGAGCACTAGAGCTGGTGCACACTGATGTATGTGGTCCTACGAATACAGTTACCCCAGGAGGAGCAAAGTATTTCATGACAATTATTGATGACTTCACAAGATATTGCAAAGTGTATTTCCTGGAGCGAAAAGCTGAAGTTGCTGATGAATGGAAGAGCTCGTACTTCGTACAAATGACGGAGACGCGTTTTGGGAAACGACCTGCCATCGTTCGTTCAGACGGCGGCGATGAATACAAATCAAAACGGCTGGAAAGATTCTATCGTGAAAAGGATCACACCGCCGTTTACAGCCGCGTATAGTCCCCAGCAAAACGGAGTGGCAGAACGCAAAAACAGAAGCTTAGTGGAGATTAGCAGTCAACACTGCCGCGTATGTTCAGAACATGCTACCATCCCGTGCTACCGAAAAGACACCATTTGAATGCTGGTATGGGAAGAAACCGAATTTAAAACACCTGCATATTTTCGGATCCAGCGCTTTTGTCCATATTCCTGATCAAAAAAGAACCAAGTTGGATTCGAAAGGCATTAAACTTACATTTGTGGGATACTCGGATAACCAGAAAGCCTATCGTTTGGTAGACCTGACAATCAACAAGGTATACCACAGCAGAGACGGTCGTATCATTAATAAAAGTAAAACTTTGCTGAAAATTTTAAAACCATCCGAGTTTGTGGAGTATGATATGCTCCCTCAAATGTCACGTAAAGCTGATGATGAGCCACATTACGAGGTCATCAATGAGGAAGAAGATGTTCAATCATCCTCAGAGGAAGAAAATACGTTTCTGGATTGTAGTCAAGGGACACAAGTAGAAGTTTCATCAAGTGGAACAGAAGAAGAAGCAGAAACACCAACGAATGTCAGGAACTCGAATAGAAGCACGAAAGGGTTGTTGCCTGCCAGATATCGTGAAGCCGTTGGAATGGCAAAATCAAATATTCCGGAACCACGTTCATTGAAAGAAGCAGTCGATGGTCCGGAGAGTGAATTTTGGAAAGCTGCTATCAAGGAGGAGTTACAGTCTCACAGCGAAAATGGTACATGGGAAGTTGTACCTTTGCCACCTGGACGCAAAACAATCGGCTGCAAATGGATCTTCAAGCGAAAGGAAGACGAAAAAGGTAACGTCGTTCGATATAAGGCGCGGTTAGTTGCCCAAGGATTTACTCAAAAATTTGGATCGGACTACGATGAAGTGTTCGCGCCTGTTGTTAAGCAAGTGACATTAAAAACTCTACTATCTATGGCTCATCAACGGAAAATGCTCATCAAACACATCGATGTTAAAACAGCGTATTTGAATGGAGAACTTCAAGAAACAGTTTTTATGCGGCCACGCCCTGGCTGTGTTTTTGGAGATTCAAAGCTAGTTTGTCATCTGAAAAAAGGAATTTATGGACTAAAACAAGCGGTAAACATCAGGAATAAAAAGCTAGATTCAGTTCTACGGAAACTTGGATTCAAATCATCTGATAACGATTCTTGTCTATACTCGAAGCATAACAGTGATGGAACAATCTCTTACATTGCCGTTTATGTTGATGATCTTGTTGTTGTCTGCAATTTTGAGGAGGAGTATGCAACTATTGTCAGAAGTCTAAACCACTATTTCAAGATAACGCCTTTGGGAGATATTACACATTTTCTTGGTATTCACGTTACTCGTTATGAAGATGGCATATTCCTGAATCAGAAAACTTATATTCAAAAACTGTTGAACAAATTTTGTATGCAAGACGCAAAACCATTAAAAATTCCCCTTGATCCTGGATATATACAATTGAACGAGGAGAATGTTGAACTACTGCCGAACAACCATCAATCGCCAGTTTGATCGGAGGATTGTTATACATATCTGTAAACACGGACGAAAACCGACTGGGTGGAAGCGAAGCGTGTACTTCGGTATCTAAAAGGAACCATGGATCACGAACTTGTTCTAGGTCGCGACTATTCACTACTGCCTCATATTAATAGTCCAATAAAGGGTGTCCCACATCAAATTGAATCACGAAAACAACGCTGTAAAACCATTGTTGAGTTGTCTCATAAAAATCTCCTCAAGGTTGCCATGGAAAAAGGCATTTTTCGTTTCGCCGCAACAGGTAAGGGTCCGGAACGTAGTTTGACTGGTTCCATAGCGTTGGCAACCAACCGCCATTTAGCGTAAATAAGGAGGGGAGGGACCTGGCACTCCCCAGACAAACATGTGCTCCCCCCCCCAGAAAAGTTGAAAATCGAATCCCAAAATAATAAATTTTCATGTAACACAAAAATATTTCCTGATTCCACATTGCATCGTATGTCTTCTTTGATAAATTTTTAGCAAAGTATCAAACTTTTCGTTGTAAAATATCAAGTCCAAGGGATATAGATTTTTCAGATTTTTACTACCAATCACTTTCATTGCCATTAATTTAGCGCTTATTGACTATACCGAGTAAAAAACAATATTATTTAAAAAATATATACAGGGGTTAGACAAAAAGGTTAAGATAGGCAAAATTTTGTCGAAGTTCAAATCAGCATAACTTTGCGTAGAATAGTTCAATTTTGATAAAATTGAGACCATCGAACGCGGAAACTCTTCTAGTATTCTGTCCCCACCTCAGATTGGTTCTTGATCACCGGAGATATTCCGGGTTTTCCGAGCCCATGTTAAAAATGCATTTTTTCTGCTGCTTGTCATTTTATGTGACGTTTACTCCAATCATGTTTTATGCTTTCCCCAGAAACTAGAACTAATATGCTGATCAATACTTACTGCAAATTGAAAATCCGTCACGTATACACATAGATATGGCCATTTCCGTGAAAATGGTACGGGATTGGCCATATACCCTGAACAAATGTCACTTTCGCAGAACACCCGGAACCTGTTACAAATTGGCCAGTGAGTCAGACGATCATCAAAATGTATCTTTAATATAGAATTTATATTTATCGTCTTGGGAAAAGATGAATTTTGACATGGTTCCAGATGGTTTAAAAACCGGTCCCTCCTCTAAGGCTCCTGGAACCTGCTATAAGGGTGGCAGTGGACACTATCATTCTGGAAATGTTTCTGTAATCATCGTTTCGCAAAGCCATGAAGATAGATACTCATATTTGCATTATTCCGATGTGTTATAATTTCATCATGTTCTCGGAAGCATTTTTACGGAAATGGCCATATCTCAGCGTATGTTCGATGGATTCTTGATCTACAGCCAGCATTGGCCGGCATATTAGTTCTAGTTTATGGAGAAAATATAAAACATGATGAAAGTAAACGTCACATAAAATGATAAGCGGTACAAAAAATGCATTTTGAACATACCGTCGGCCAATCTGAGGTTCTGCATAAAGACAGTATACTAGAAGAGTTTCCGCGTCCGATGGTCCCGGTTTTATCAAAATAGGATTTTTCTAGGCAAAGTTATGCTGATTCAAATTTCAACAAAATTTTGCCTATCTCAACCTTTTTGTCTAACCCCTGTACATTCCTGTTCTGACATTCAATTATGGTTAGATTTAAACGAAGTTGGAACATTATTCGACCAGAATTTAAAAAAATAAATAAATGTGACTGTCTACGTATATTATTGCTCCCATACTTGTATGTATGTTCCTAAATCCAGCCAATGAGAGTTCAAACGATAATTCTTTTGTAACCCTTTCCAAATAGAAAATGGATATTTTTCAAGTATGCCACAAAACAGTTATACAAATTATTTTTAGTAGAATGTCCAGATGATTAGTTTTGAGCATGAGCATGAGCATGAGCATGATGACCGTACAATTCGTAGTTGCTACTCCGTGATTGACCAGAACAAGCGAAATTGCACAGAGAACCAATTGGATGGCGTCTGGGTTAAGCTTTCCTCAATCCTCAATGTGCACGTTTCGGTTGCTCACAGCTTTTAGAGTCAATAACGGCGCTGGCCACGTCCTTAGGTCATCGAGGAAGGGAGGGAATATTAGTGTGACATCCGTTGCTACTAGAGACCGAGAACACCTCTGCATCTCTACAGTTGTCACAGGAAGGATTTTTGTTATTTGGGAGAGGTTAATGGTAACATAAATCAGGATACACCTTGGTAAGTGGTTCGACTTATGCAACCCTCATCATTCATTTGGACACACATACTAATTCACACTATTATACTCAGTGGCGCCTCCCCAACCCCAATCCACCTGTGCACTGAGTTTAAATTTAAGGAATTGGTGTGCGGAAATGCCTAGAATAACTAGACTTTGATTAGTATAAACGACTCTGATAATTTTCTTTTCCATTTGGGCTGTCAAAATATCAAAATTTTCACTTTTTGGGTCAGTGCACAGGTAAAAAGTGAGGCTACGCGACGCCACTGATTATACTAACAGACATGTATTGCACACATTTTTCGTTTCCACCTGGATACCATCATAAACTGTCAATCAAATTTTGTATTTTGAGACACGACTTGCTAGGATCTTTGCATTTAGTTACTAAAGTTGAACGTCGACTTTTTATCACAAGAATGCGTTTTACGAAGGTGTTAGATATCAAGCAGAATCCTCCGTAAAGGCCTATTGAACAATATTAGGAGTAAGCATTTGGCAAACGTTTTTCTTGAAGAGATTCATCCTGATTCCTGTACACTGATATGCTGCAGGTAATCCACATCATATTGGGAATGAACATGCATATTTGGATTTGGCAATTTGGATTGACTTGGGGAACTTTAATGTCTAGAATTACCAACAGTACTAAATAGTTACATGGCTTTTCAAATTACCGGTTATATATATTACGGATCTTGTATTCAATATTACATTATGTTAAAATTTCAGAATTTTAAACTGTACTTGATATGATGATTTAAGTATCAGCGACATGAGTGATATAAGGTATTTTTATGGCCGATCTTGACATCTTGATAGAAAAGCTTTCATCGTTAAAGGTGGCTGGCTGCATGTTACATTGATTTTTACCCTTGCATGTTGCATCTCAGATCACATAGACATATAAAAAGACAGGAACACCATCCTCGACCAGAGGCCGTACAGACTGAACACCCAACACCCTGCATGAGACAACGGACAGAACACACAACACAACCCAGAACCCAGTGGACCAGTGGAGAATTTTTGATCACGAAAAGTGTTCTCCTTACTGGGGCGAGAATCGAACCTACACTCCATAGCACATGCGTCCAGACGATTGACGCCGCTAACCGCACGGCCACGAAGCCCACATTTTTGGATCAAACACCATATTATATACATATATGTACGCTGTAATTAAAATTCTTCATTATATTATCTACACAGTCAACCTGTCTGTCGTCTCTCACCCCACCACCCTCATTATCCCAGGCAACGTAGCCTTAACTTCGGATTTGATGTAAAGTGTATTCGGTACAACCCATTTCCGTATATACCGTATATACTAATTCACATAGCACACGCTCACATCTGTATTTAGGCGGTTTATACTGACAAGTGCAAATGCTTACTCATACAAATATCATTGGACGCGTTCGTTTACGCATCGCCATTTTCTAACTTTTCGAATTTGTGGCTTGGTGCGAAGTGCAAGTTAGTTGAAGTTTCCGCGTAAAATGGAACAAGTTCGAGATGAAAGTGGAAATATTTTTTGGCTTTTAAATATTCCTGGCGATGGTGATTGCCTATTCGGATCAATTGTCCATCAGCTTTTTGGAATGACCCCTAAACATCCTTCATTCAAGACCTACAGCCAGCATATCATGGAGGTTGCAGTGGCCGAAATCCTCCTGAACTTGCATTTGTATATTGAGACTGTAGAAGCTTATGCCTGTGAGTTGATTTCCTCAAACTTTTCAGTTGCGGAAAAGGTAGATATATATCTGGGTTTCAAGGATGTTAACGATCATTCAGTAATTTGCGTTCGATCATTTAGTAGTTTGTCAATGACACATTCCAGAAGCTGAATTTTAATAATATGTTGTATGGTGGACTTCTAGTGCGAAGGTTTTTCCACAACTCTGCCTAATGGTTCGTTGTTTGAATTCCACTAGTAACAGGGTTATAGCTATAGTTTCAGTAACTTAGACTAAATGATAACAAAATTCCAATCATTTAATTTGAGTTACTGCAACTAGCGCTCTAACTCCGTTATTAGTTGAATTCTAATAACGAACCATTCGGCAAAGTTGTAGAAAAACCTTCGCACTAGAAGTCCACCATACAACATATTTTGAAATTCAGCTTCTGGAATGTTTTATTGACAAACTACTAAATGATCGAACCCAAATTATTGAATGATCGTTAACATCCTTGTCTGGGTAGATTATCAACATCTGGCTATTGGGGAGGGGCGGATGCTATTGCTGCCCTGTCGAATCACTACAACGTTTCCTTTGTTGTGCACCAAACCAGTAGCAGAATCGAATTTCTTCCGACAAATTCCGAAAACGAGCATGGTATTCTATCCCAACATAACCTATTCTATCATAACATGCAAACCAGAGATAAACATTCTGAAGCGGGGGCTGCAAAAATTCATTATGATAGTGTTTTATGTATTCGGATGTTTGGAGCAACATTAGAATGTCCCGATTCTCAAATGTTTCATCTTCATGGATCTCCATCTAATATGCAGGTGAAGGTGTTCGGCTACGTGAGCGACGCGTTTTTTCTTTTAATTCTCCATCAATTGACGTGTACGGTCGCTTCCGATGAAACCATTGGACTGATTCGGTGTCTAGCTGCAGATGAAATCGAGAATATGCCTAGAGGGTTTCTCGCTGCTTGCGGTTTTGTTTGTGATGACACAAATGATTTGTCAAGTTTTGCGCTCCGTCTACGGGCTGGACGTCATAATGGTGGACTTGCATCTCTCTTGGTACTATCTGCTCTGCTGAACATGACGATATTTACCCATGGTGGACTTCAAGGTGTTCTACGATATGACCCATCTGAGCGTACATCAAATACTTCAATTCACATACTGGAATACACAACGAGCTCCGGAACTATGTATGGTAGTGTTCTGTTTACAGAGCATGTTCACCGTCACTTGTCCACGATACGTCGTGATTTACCCGATCCAATGTTAGTCGCTCAGAAGGTGGCTAGGAGAGAACTGACAGATTCCCAACTAACTGACAATTTCCCCGTTTCGGTTGACTCAAAAAAAGGATTGCGTTTCGCCTCACTAAATGTAAACGGTTGTCGTTCCTCGGACAAACGAGATGCGATTGATGCCTTGTTAATGGCCCAACGAGTGCAGATAGCCGCACTACAAGAGGTGAATTTGGAATGCGCGTAAGCTACGACGACTCATTTTCAGTGGCACATGAGTGGACGCACTGCTAATAGAAGAAGGGGCCTGGCAATTTTGATTCATAAGGAGGTAAATGCCGTAATTCAGAAAAGCATATATGCTGGTACCAATATTCAACATGCCGAAATATAATGTCCAGATGATTAGTTTTCACTGTTTAACAAAACTCGGTCTCCTGTAACTTAAGAGATATGTCTTTTCTATAGTCTTGTTGTTGAGATCGGAGAACGTAGATAAAGTTGTGGAATAAGGAAGAAAAGTTCTTTTATAGACTGAATGAAAATCACTTTAAGTGAGCGTCGTATTTTCGCCCTCAATAGCAAGTTTATTCACGATATATCAAAATACGTTTTTGAAGTATTTTCCATTCAATACTTCAATAACATTTTTCGGATCTCAATGGCTTTTTCAAAAATCCTTAAAATATTTCCAGAATTGTAGAACAAACAAAAAAATTTCAAAAAATCATACAACACCTCAAAAATTAGTGCAAATATTGGGATTTTTTAAAACTTTTTTTGATAGGCTTTACTAAGCCGCAACACTTTGTATGAAAATATTAGAGTTATTACTCTCACAATGATAGGGATTGTATAGAAATTTTATTAAATATGAACAAATCATCTTCGTTTCTACTTTCATTAAGTGAGGGATTTTCCTATACACAGGATTTTGTTTTTACACGATTTTTTTTCGCTCGTATTTTTGATCATGTGACTTCAATTTGCCACCAAACTCTTCGCAACATGTTTCAAAAAATCCAGAATAATTCAAAGAAAAATCACATGATAATTAATATACGTTAAACATTTAGGATGAGTGGAAAATTGAGAAAATGTAAATCGTGTGAAAACAGAATCCAGTGTACTTTCAAACCCACCGTCTAACAGTTCTTTTTTTTATTTATATAGAGCGTGAGAAAATAACCGACCTCCTTTTTCCCCCATTAGCCCTTACCTTCAAAGTGCTCTTAAAAATCGAAATATCATACAATTATCATAAAGTTGGGAAGAAAGTACGGCCCTTTATTTTAACTTGTGTCGTCTCATCTTGATATTCACTCACATTCCAGATTTTGATACTCTTTTACACAAAAAAATAACTTTAATATGGTCCATTTAATTGTCTCATAGTAATATAAACAGAAAAATAATATTATGTCAAATTTTTGGAAAGATTTCAATTTTTCTTAATTTATTAGATTTTTTGGGTGTATGTTTCCATGTAAGGCTATTTGGAAAAAAATAGCGGCAAATTACTCAAGTCGAAGAAAACTGTCATGAAATCCATATACGAATAAGGGCAGTATACAACAAAGTCACAAGCGTAATTTCCAGGGACCAAATTCTAGAGAACGCACTACGCTGAAAATTTATCAGATTGATTACCTCCTACTGGTGACCACTCGGATTACTTTTCAGGATGGTTCATTATTTGGTTCACTTGAATTGTGCGCTTGATTAATTCGGTTCTGGCTTCTTTATAAATTCACATTAATTAACCAGCGTATCTTTCATAAACTCCTCGATTGTAGAAAAAAGGGACTGGGGAAGTGAAAGGGGAGTTAACGAAATGCTTACATGCTCTATGTATTTACGGATCATGTTGAATTCTGGAAAAAATATTATTTTTAATGAATCGACTGCTTTGAGCGTGCTTACAGCGGCACACTAGGAGTTAACTTTCTGAAATCAGTATGGCGAAAGGCATCTAAGGTTCGATTTCTCAAAATTAAGCACTTTAATCGAGAAAATATTTGGTAGGCGTAGTAGCGGATACCATCCCTCATAACCGGTACCAAATAGTTTTTCATTAAAAGTTCCTAATTTTGAGAAAACCAGCGTTAGATGTCTTTCGCCATACAAATTTCTGGCGGTTAACTCTTGCTGGCTATTTTGTGCATATACTATAGCGCCTGGATGTGGCTGCGGCGAGTAGAAAATCAGCCACTGCCAATAATTCATTGCGAGGATGTCGTTTTGAATCGTTGTTTCAACTTGCTCCTCATAGGTATTCCTATTTGCCCCGATGAGTTGAAAATGCGGAGTAATTGCAAACCACCAAAATACAAAAATTTAAAACGGGTCTTCCATCGATTTTTAATAATCATTATGCTCATTTAGCATTGAATGATCACTGATCAAAAAAACTCTTCCGAACATCATTTTGAGACCTGTTTCATTGGCACGTCAAAAAGTTGGTTCAGATTTTGCAAAGAGCGAAAAATAATCAATGGCAGGGATTCCTTTTGGTAGCTGCAATCTTCCGGGAATGACAGTCAGAAGGTGCGTTTAGGGTAGTAGTTTGTCGAAAAAAATAATCAGGACATTCGGTCATTTCCGATCTAAGTTACAGCTTCCGTTTCAACTTACCCCGCATTTCAACTTGCCCCGGTGTACATTATCATAACTATGCTGCTAACAGTTCCATTGTCGCCATGATTCATCGATTCAATGAAGTGTCCGAATTTCATGTAGAAAGCACAGTCCGATGAATAAATTACAAATACAAATACAAATACAAAATAATGAGATCCAAAAACAAAAAAAACTGATTAAGAAAACCTTGTGCATAATTAATGAAAATGCGATTTAAGGACATCGCGATTCAGAATCCGCATCACACATTCATCTATAATTAGTACAATGAATATGAAAAATCAAACCGTATTGACTAAATGACACCATTGCTAGAAATCAATTTAATTTTTTGCATGTTAACAACAAGAAAAATGAGCGGCAAAGGCATAAAAAACCCTTTGGCAGCCCATGCATGCAGTGCTGTTTACCGCCTAAGAATATCATCTCTCATCAGCTGCTGCCATGGCCCCCTAGACCGGGACTCTAGTTAAGCCTATGCCAACAGCGCCTTGTACCGGATTACTTCGCCGTTCTTGTCCCGTTTAATCTTGTAAACCCAATGAATCGACTGCTTTGAGCGTGCTTAGAGCGGCACACTAGGAGTTAACTTTCTGAAAGCAGTATGGCGAAAGGCATCTAAGGTTCGATTTCTCAAAATTAAGCACTTTAATCGAAAAAATATTTGGTAGGCGTAGTAGCGGACACCATCCCTCATAAGCGGTACCAAATAGTTTTTCATGAAAAGTTCCTAATTTTGAGAAAACCAGCGTTAGATGTCTTTCGCCATACAAATTTCTGGCGGTTAACTCTTGCTGGCTATTTTGTGCATATACTGTAGCGCCTGGATGTGGCTGCGGCGAGTAGAAAATCAGCCACTGCCAATAATGAATCGCCTGCTTTGAGCGTGCTTACAGCGGCACACAAGGAGTTAACTTTCTGAAATCAGTATGGCGAAAGGCAGCTAAGGCTCGATTTCTCAAAATTAAGCACCTTCATCGAAAAAATATTTGGTAGGCGTAGTAGCGGACACCTTCCTACATAACCGGTACCAAATAGTTTTTAATAAAAAATTCCTAATTTTGAGAAAACCCGCGTTAGATGTCTTTCGCCATACAAATTTCTTGCGGTTAACTTTCGCTGGCTATTTGCGCATATACGATAGCGCCTGGAAGTGGAAGCGGCGAGTAGCAAATCAGCCACTGCCAATAATATATTCATTACAGCCAAAAGCACGATTTCCTTCGGGAAGGTCAACCAGGTCCCAAGTGTCGTTGGAATTAATAGGACGAGACCAGTGGCATTCTAGCTAAAATTCCGCTTGAGGCCCTTTCAAAACATTTCAACAACACTTGTACACCTGCTGGTATAATTTGCGATATTGACACTACCAAACGAGAGGTGGCGATGCTGCGCATTTATATCAATGTAATTTTGCATATACAGCAGTGACAACTGTTGTTGAATGGCGTAAGTTTTGAATGTTACTTTTATACACTCTAGGTGGAGAGCAGTCATATAGATTATAGTAGTAGTAAACCGCTTGAGTTCAGTATGGAGCTGTAATCAGATCTCATTTATTATTTAAAGTTGCAAAATGCAATAAGGGTATAAAAAATCAGAAAAAAAATTGTAGCTTTTCTACCTAGGTCACATATCGCTGTGATGCGTAGTTAGTGAGAACGGGTGATTTGTCCATACAAGAAAATTCATTTTACTACAAATGTTGTGGCGCCATCTCTTTCAACCAGCACCTTTGGCCCTGTCCTATTAAGTTTATCTCCTCCAACATCGCCTTCTTCCACTGGTTGCTCTGGGAATTGGACATTGCTTCTTTGAAATTATTCGGCTCTCATGAACGGTCCAGCAACGCTTACCTTGATGGATCCTTCGAGACCTTCGGATTTACAGGTCATCTGGTTTTATTCGGTAGCTCCTTATCCATTGGATCCTTCCATTCATCGTCGTCATCGGATTGGACCACATCTGGTTCGATGGGTTTATCATGCAACTCAACGTCGATTTTGGAAGGAATCACCAACTCTTCTATATTAGCTTCGTCTAATGGTTGGCAGGTTTCCAGGAACTCGCCATCGCGACTTACGACTATTTTTCGGCTTTATGGATCCAGCAAACAATACGCTTTCGAAACATCACTGCATCCAACGAACTTGAGCTTTATTGATTTGCTGACCCACTTCATGTGCTTTTCGTAAGGTTCATGGCAGAATACATCCACTCCGAATCGTTGTACAGTTTCCCCAGCTTGAGTTTCTTACCAAACCATCGTCCATACGGTGTGCTGGAGATTAAGCGAGACGTCAGGCGATTTTGAATGTAATTGGCTGTAACCTCCGCAGAATCAATGATCCATGTTGGCGTCAATCAGCATACAACGGGTCATTTCCACCAAGTACCGATTTTTGCGCTCGGCCACTCCGTTTTGCTGCGGAGTATACTGGCCAACAATCCCGTTCCGCTTCAGATACACTCTCACACGCTTGCCAGTGCACTCACCTCCATTGTCAGATTGCAAAATTTTCGGTTTCCGGTTGAAGTGCGTTTTCGCCATCTCCACTCTTCCAGCTTCTCTAATGCCTCGGATTTATAACGCAGAATGATTTCATTCATTTTTTTTTAATCTTTATTAAGGTGTTTTTTTAATCTACAGACAAAGTTCAACACCGGCAGTGGCATGTGCGGTATATAACAGTCTTCTCCATTCGGCTCGGTCCATGGCTACACGTCGCCAACCTCGCAGTCTACGGAGGGTCGATCCACCTTGCCCGCTGCGCACCTCGCCTTCTTGTGCCCGTCGGATCGTTGTCGAGAACCATTTTCACCGGGTTACTGTCCGACATTCTGGCAACGTGCCCACCCCATCGCAGTCGTCCGATTTTCGCGGTGTGAACGATGGATGGTTCTCCCAGCAGCTGATGCAACTCGTGGTTCATTCGCCTCCTCCACGTACCGACCGCCATCTGCACCCCACCATAGATGGTACGCAACACTTTCCTTTCAAAAACTCCCAGTGCGCGGTGGTCCTCCACGAGCATCGTCCAGGTCTCATGTCCGTAGAGAACTACCGGTCTAATAAGCGTTTTTTAGATAGTCAGTTTGGTACGGCGGCGAATTCTATTCGATCGGAGCGTCTTGCGAAGTCCAAAGTACGTACGATTTCCAGCCACTATGCGTCTCCGAATTTCTCTGCTGGTGTCATTTTCGGCAGTCACCAGTGAGCCCAAGTACACAAATTCTTCTACCACCTCGATTTCGTCACCACCGATGCAAACTCGCGGTGGGTGGCTCACATTGTCGTCTCTTGAACCTCTTCCTATCATGTACTTTGTCTTCGACGTGTTGATGACTAGTCCGATCCGCTTAGCTTCCCTCTTCAGTCTGATGTAGGCTTCCTCCATCTTCTCAAAGTTACGTTACGCAAAGTCATATGCGGCTTTGAAGTCGATGAATAGATGATGTGTGGGCACGTTGTATTCGCGGCATTTCTGCAGTACTTGGCGAATGGCGAACACCTGGGCTGTGGTGGAGCGTTCGCCTATAAAACCCGCCTGGTACTGCCCACGAACTCCCTTGCAATTGGTGCTAGTCGACGGCATAAAATTTGGAAGAGTACCTTGTAGGCGGCATTCAGCAATGTGATTGCGCGGTAGTTGCTACAATCCAGCTTATCGCCCTTTTTGTAGATGGGACACACGACACCTTTCATCCACTCCTGCGGTAAAACTTCCTCCTCCCAAATCTAGGTAATGACCCAGTGCAGCGCTCTAGCCAGTGCCTCACCACCGTGTTTAAATAGCTCTCCTGGTAGTTGGTCAACCCCAGGGGCTTTGTTGTTTTTCAGCCGACCAATCTCCTGCTGGATTTCATGGAGATCCGGAGCCGGTAAAATTATGTACTGCGCGCGTTCTCCAAGGTCCATCACCATACCGCCATCTTCATCTGCCACATCGCCATTCAGGTGTTCTTCGTAGTGCTGCCGCCACCTTTGGATTACCTCACGCTCGTTCGTAAGAAGGTTCCCGTTTATGTCCTTACACATATCAGGCTGTGGCACAGTTGCTCCATCTCTTCACGGTCTCGATCTTCCTGCTGGCGCTTTTTCCTCCGGAAAATCGAGTTTTATCTGTTCCGCGCCTGTTTATATCGTGCCTCGTTCGCCCTCGTGCGGTGTTGCAGCAATCTCGCCCATGCTGCATTCGCCGTCATACCAGTCGTTTCTTTGATCCAAGGGCATCGTGCCAAGTACACCGGTTGCGGTGCTACCAATGGCGGATCGAATATCTCTCCAGCCATCTTCAAGAGATGCTGCGCCTAGCTGCTCTTCCGTTGGGAGTGCCACTCAGAGATGCATCCTGAACAGAACATGAGCCAAGAGCGTGCCTTGGTGTTCTTAGTTTTGAACTCTGAACACAGTTCAGTGTGCACTGGGTTGGTACGCAAGCAAAACGATCATGGTAACTAAGATTCCAAAAAAACATACGAGCATGCTTGATTTCTTTCCGTTAGATACCCACGTGTTCCGTTACTAGCCGAAAAATGTGTAGCACACCGTCGCTTGAATTTGTTTTCCTAGGATACAAGTTGCTAAGTTAGGTCAGTGCTCTTGAACAGTGTGCAGTGTTCAGAACGTTTTGAACACGAAAACGCGTTCTCGTGTTCAGATGCATCTCTGCTGCGCGTATCCTTGGGCTAGTCTACCATCTTGTAGCCGCCCAATGTTAAGCAGCGGCGTCCGACTTCGACGCGTGTTGTACACCGTCGAGAGTTTTGAGCGCAGGCATACTGCAACGAGGTAGTGGTCGGATTTCACATTCGCACTGCGGTAAGTGCGGACGTTCGTGATGTCGGGGAAGAATTTACCGTCGATTAGAACGTGGTAGATTTGGTTTTCCATTTCTTGGTTATGTGATCTCCATGTGGATATTTTTGCGGGGAAAGAAGGTGCTTCGGACTACCATTCTGCGGGAAACTGCGAAGTTTATGAATCGTTGGCCGTTGTCATTCGATACGGTGTGCCGACTATCCGGTCCGATGACCGGTCTATACATTTCCATCGTATGTCTGCTCCAGCTATGCATAGAACGCTTCTTTCTCGTCGTCGGGTCTCCCTTCGTGTGGGCAGTGCACGTTGATGATGCTATAGTTGAAGAAACGGCCTTTTATCCTCAGCTTGCACATCCTTGCGTTGATTGGCTGCCACCCAATCACGCGTTGGCGCATCTTTCCCAGCACTATGAAGCTGGTTGCTCGTTGGTGGTACCACAGCTTTGGTAGAAGGTAGCCGCTTGGTGCCCGCTTTTCCACACTTTCTGTCCTGTCCAGCAAATCTCCTGCAGCGCAACGACGTCGAAGTTGCGGGGATGTAATTCATCGTAGATCATCCTGTCGCAACCTGCGAAACCTAGCGACTTGCAGTTCCATGTTCCAAGCTTCCAATCGTGATCCATTATTCGTCGCCTAGGTCTTTGCCGATTATATCGAGTCGCATTATCTCTTATATTGTTCGTAATGATTGGTTTTCCAGGCGGCTTATTGGGCCTGCGCAAACCTCCTGTCTCGTCGGAGGGCCGTCGTGTCAGGGCTGTTTAGCGTCCCACCTAACACCAGGACTTGGGCTTGTGCGCTTTGAGCGGCACACGGTCGCTTTGGTGGGGCCTACTTGCGGATACATGCAGCTTTTTATAGAGGTTTAACAGGGCCCACTGTCAAACCCCACCACATCCTAGGCAAGCCCCACAACTCGCAGATCCCTCGTCAAGCCCTTGAACATAGTCCCTGCTGCCCGTGCTAAAACCCTTTTCTATATAATAAAAATGATGTGGTCTGTGTTCGTATCCGCATAATTCGAAAACGGATGAATGGATTTACTTCATTCCTTCAGCAGATATGTTCGTTAACGTTTCCGACGCTCGCGTTTTCGGGGGCACACCACTCGATTCAGAGGCGGCGCACAACTGTCATTTTTGTTGATTTAGCTTTGCTGCGTCGCAGCATGCGTGAAATAATAAAAATGACAGTTGTGCGCCGCCTCTGAATCGAGTGGTGTGCCCCCGAAAACGCGAGCACTTTTAAACTTGGATTCCGTCAGGAGTGACCTTAATGAATATAAGTGAGGAAAAATCTGCGGAAAGGAATAACAAGAATCTCAACAAGGAAAAACATTAGGAATAAAAAGTAATTTTTAATATTTCCATAAATATGGTTGACGCATGTGAATAAATGTCAAATCTAATCAAGTCACAGTCATTTTTGATCGGAATTAATTTAAATCACGCTAAAAGTAGCCTCACACCTTAGTATTCTTGACCATTGCACAATGGGGAAATCCGATTTCAAAGGTGGAAAAAATTGATAACTTTCTTCACGAACAACTTACAGAAGACATCAAGAGCTTATTCGAAAGGGAATTTTGCAAAGAATTCAGTGAGTGCTGTTTCATGGACGTGGAACGCTTCTGTATGTAGTTATTGAGCTCGTTTTGCCCTAATGCCCCATATATTGCTAGTTTCCAAACTATTTGTCATTTTATCTTCAAGACATTGTTCTAAAATTGTGTTTATCTCTTCACTGTGGATCCACAGGTGACCACTGACTATATTTTGTTGATAAAAGTTGGAAATTTAAGGGATTTTGGGGTCAAATAAGCATCACAGTGCATTTTCTGTGCAATTTTCATGTATTCTGTAAAAATAGTAATATTTACAGATAAGTGTTGATATTATTGTCTCAAAGTGTTGAACAGATGTTGACAAATGTTTGCCAAACAAAAATCAATGAAATAAATCGTTTCACAAATGTTTTATTTGGTTATTTATTGAGTAAAAAACGATTTTTAAAAACTTTCGAATAGCACCGGTGCCAAACATTTCCAAACCATACCCGATAGCACAACTAGACAAGAATAGTCATATGTTATGAGTCTTGATGTGATTATAGATAGGAGGTGATGGGAGATACTCTTTTTTCTTACCTTTTTGCCTAAATTCCCCTATGAAATAATATAGCTCAATGATTCTGAGCAAGGAAATGATGTAGTAATGTTAATTTTATTGATATTTTCCAATGATATAATGAAAATAACAAATAATCATATAATTCATTAAAAATATTGAATTATAGGGAATTTACGGGTCATACAGCTCATATAATGTATTTTTTTATTCAAAATAGGACGACGCACATAGAATATTAAGGGCTTATTCGAAAGGGAGTTTTCCAAGAAATTCAGTGAGAGATGTTTAATAGACGTGAGACACTTCTGCATGTACACCCAGGTTTTTTTTTACACGGTTTGGTTTTGGTCGTTTAAGACCTTCAGGATCAATGAAGCAATGAGTTAACCCCACCAAAAAATTCACAAAAAATCAAAGAAAATTCAGGGGGTATTTGAAAAGCTGTAAAAGTTCAGGTTAACCGAGAAATTAATGAATTCCAACCGCGTAAAAAAAAACCTGGGTGTAGTTATTAAGCTCGTTTTGCACCAATGTCACTACATCAATTGCACTACATCACAGTTTATTATATTTTTCGTGCTTTTATCTTCCAAGTATTGTACTAAAGATGTGTTCTCCTCTTCATTATAGATCCATAGAAAAGCACTATACATGCTTTGTTGGTAAAAAGTTGGAAATTTAAGGAATTTTGGGGTCAAATAAGTATTAAACTGCACTTTACGTGAATTTTTCATGTATTCTGTAAAAATTAATAAAAATATTATTATTTTCCCAAAATGTTCTACAGACATTGATGCTTGAATGGTTGCGAAACAATTACTAATGAAGTAAATCATTTCGCAAATGTTTTGTTTTATGATTTATTGGGTAAAACCCGATTTTAAATGCTTCTGAAAAGTGCCGATGTGATAATAGATAGGAATAGATAGGAAATATTATTTTCGCATGACGTTTTTCCCAAATTCCCCTTATGAAATAATATAGCTCAATTATAATTTGTCAATGATACTATAAAAATAACAAATATTTGTAGATTTCATTAAAAAAAAATCCAAGGGTTCAGGGCTCAGAACCATTTTCTTTTCAAATACATAATTAATTAATTTTTTCACTTATTTGTCCCAAAATGCCTTAAAAATCCATTTTTAACGTAACATATGGATATTTGTTTTTATTTATGGTATAAATTTCTGTAAAAAAAATTATGACAATAACATCAACTATTATCTATAAATATCTGAATAATCAATAAGCTGTAGATTTCGTCGAAATTGACCATATGTAGAGATACATCAATGCTTACAAGTTTATAAATCATCGTATATTAACCCTAAATGATCATTCGACGTAATATAGCGCAAATGATTTCTTGGTAATTATTATTTTTACAGAATACATGAAAAATTCACATACATGCAGTTTCATGATTATTTGACCCCAAAATCCCTTAAATTTCCAACTTTTTCCAACAAAATATGTATAGTGATATGTATGGATCTACAATGAAGAGGAAAACAGAATTTCAGTGTAATTTTTAAAAGATAAAAGTACCAAAATATGAAAAAATTTGATGTATGGGACATTGGGGCAAAATCAGCTCAATAACTACATAGCAGAAGTGTATCATGTCTATAAAACATCACTCACTGAATTTCTTGGAAAATTTTCTTTCGATTGAGCCCTTAACCTTATCTGTGAGTCGCTCGTGAGAAAAGTTATCCTATTTTGTATAAAAAGTTACATTAAATGAGCTGTATGACCCCTAAATCCCCTATAATTTAATATTTTTTATGAATTATATGATTATTTGTTATTTTCATTATATCATTGGAAAATATCAATTAAATTAACATTACTACATCATTTCCTTGCTCAGAATCATTGAGCTATATTATTTCATAGGGGAATTTGGGCAAAAAGGTAAGAAAAAAGAGTATCTCCCATCACCTCCTATCTATGAACACATCAAGACTCATAACATATGACTATTCTTGTCTAGTTGTGCTATCGGGTATGGTTTGGAAATGTTTGGCATCGGTGCTATTCGAAAGTTTTTAAAAATCGTTTTTTACTCAATAAATAACCAAATAAAACATTTGTGAAACGATTTATTTCATTGATTTTTGTTTGGCAAACATTTGTCAACATCTGTTCAACACTTTGAGACAATAATATCAACACCTATCTGTACATATTACTATTTTTTACAGAATACATTAAAATTGCACATAAAATGCACTGTGATGCTTATTTGACCCCAAAATCCCTTAAATTTCCAACTTTTACCAACAAAATATATTTAGTTCCCTTCTGTGGATCCACAGTGAAGAGATAAACACAATTTTAGAACAATGTCGTAAAGATAAAATGACAAATAGTTTGGAAACTCGCGATATATGGGGCATTAGGGCAAAACGAGCTCAATAACTACATACAGAAGCGTTCCAGGTCCATCAAACAGCACTCACTGAATTCTTTGCAAAATTCCCTTTTGAATAAGCTCTTGATCTCTTCTGTAAATTGTTCGTGAAGAAAGTTATCAATTTTTTCCACCTTTGAAATCGGATTTCCCCATTGTGATTGCTTCCAAAAAAGGCGGAACTCATACAATAAAACAAATCCTGGCAAATTTGTCGGCTTGCTTACAGCTCGGACTCGAGATTTCCGCCGGATTGTATTTTAAATCGGGCCGAAGTTCCCATAGATCCCGCGCACACTTACGAAAGCAAAATTTTCAGACAAACTCCTGATCTGTGAACTAGCCTTAAAGTACGTGAGGACCGAAATCCGAACAAATTTTTCCTCGGTTTGAAACTGCCCTAATCTCGATTTTGTTTAGCTGATTTATAAGTTTTTTTTCAATGTCGTCGTTTTTTTACAGTGGATGATTTCAAAATATTCAGAATTACTCAGAAATACTTTCGAAAAGAATCAAAAGGTTAAAAATATGAGGTAAAGCAAATTTGAAAAAAATAGAGTTACCTAACTTCGCAAAAAAAAATCGAAAATGAACTTAATCTGAAAATTGGAATGTCTGTCCCTGCGCTTTATGCTATTGACGTTGTGCGTGACCTGATTTTCAGAATCTACTTGCCTACCAAGTTCCAGGTTCTGTTCAATCCACTAATAAAATTGTAACTTGGTTGGTTGTCCCGTTACGCTGGGATATGGATACTCTGAAGTAGTGCGTAACGGTGTAAATCCGGTCATATCGCCAGGCTCGGTTAAACACTGAAACTGACAATATGACGTCCCTAACCCCGAATCCCAAGGTGTCAGGCGACCCGTGCCGAGGGGATGAATGGCCTGGGGGTGAAACAATTAGCCAGGCAGTTAACGGAGCCTGTAATGCTGGGTAGACACCTTTTTTCGTGGTGCATTACGGAGAAAGATCTACCACACTGTGCTCTAGTTCTTACTATTCTTGTTAATACTTATGAGTGATGGTCGGAAGAGTATGGAACGACTATAATCTGCTTTTAGATGACCCACCTTTTGCCACTTTTGGATGGAGTCAATGGAGTAAATTATAAAAACGTAACTCAATCTTAGGCTGGTTTTAAAGCCGATGACATGAATCTCAAAGCTCCAGAGCGCTGATTAATTAGGAAAGAAGCGGATACAAATTTGGTGGATCTGCTGAACCCTCTGACTGATTAGAGCTCTGTGTAAAGGTGAGATTCAGAAATGCCAAACGCAATGAAATCTGTACAAAAACGAATCCGGAACTCATAAGAAGACGCAAAAATATGTTTGAACTGCAGTACCGATGCATGGTCAAAATCAGTATTATCCCACTTATTGTTGAGCCGAAACTGATTGAGGGGCGCGCCTTTGAGAGTTGGTATAAGCCGTTTCTGGAAGGGTATAAATAGCGGTACCTTAATCTAAAGAGGCCTTACATTAAGCTTGAGAAAATATCTGAATAAAAAACGACTACTTCATTTCTTCTCAATAGAAATGGAGCAGAAAGACATGCACTAAACAAATGACACGGGTATACTACAAAAGTTCAATGAAATGTTCAATCATCCCGAACAAAAAAAAAAAAAACTTGGTTGGTTGGAAATTGGATGGTTAACTGTTGAAAACCTTAAGAAAAGTCGAGGGATACAAACTCCCAAACGGCATAGATAGCATTCCTTAAAAAAACTCTAATAACATAACATCTCAAACTTGTTTGCCGGGTTCCGTCCACTTTATTTGTATTTGATTTTAGATTCCTGCCTAAAATATTGAATTTGCTTGAATAATATTTTGGAGCTCTTTGGAGGAATCAATGAAAAACGGGACAAATCGAAGAATTTTTACGACGGGACAGCCCAATAATACGGGACTATAAAACGGAACTGTCCCGTTAAATACGGTACGTATGGTCAGCAAATAAATTATTGTGATCAACTACTTGAAACACGGTCGACCTTCTTACCTAAATTAGCAAAAATGTTTCCTTTCCGGGAATTATGATCCACTAGCGTTTGTTATAAAACATATTTGTAAACACAAACCCAACGAGAATATAAATTCATTAAAACTCTATCCCCCCACCTCCCCACGGTATGTTGTGGCGATGCGATGGTCCGGGTCCGCCAGTGATGAAACCGATAAATTGTTGCTTTACAAACGTGATGACAGCAGCTGTTCTCGAGCAGCTATATTCGATCTTGTGACGACGCTCGACTCGCCTTCTACCCGGCCGCGAGTGTGCCAATCAGCGGATCGCCCGTCGATGATGGTCGCATTCATTTCGCAATTCCACATCTCTATACCCCAACCCAACGGAGACAGTTTCGCTGAGTCTGCATTGTTTTTGGCGCTTTTGTTCGATTAAGTAGACATAGAGGTAGGCCAACGATTCGGATTCGGCTGTTCCTCCGAGAATAATTTCGAGGCTGTTGAGCTGAGGTAAACAAAGTGGTCCAAATGTTTACTTCACCCATCCTAGATTGACGCCGCGAGCGATTCGAACAACGACGCGCTGACGTGGCGAATTCAGTGGAGTGGGGGCCCAACCCAAGGTTAAACCACGTTAAACTTTTGAATGGCTGTAATTTTCATCAACCGATCGATGAAGAGATTGTTAATCTTACTGGTGATAAAGACAATGCTCTCAATTGTCGAAGTTGTATGCGAGGGCACAATCTCCAAAGCGGGGAGCATTGGGCAAAGGGGGTACAAGGAGCACGATGAAAAGATTCCTTCTGCAAGGAAAATTTCTTGCATAGTTTCGCCGAGATTCCTTTTCCAGCTTGCACATCGAAACAGCGGCGTCGGCGGCGGCAAAACAGCCAAAGCCCGTCGTCTGCTAATGCTGGGACATGGCCTCCTGAAGATGGGTTGTTTTCCGCCTGGAAACCCGTAGAATGGCGGCCATTTCTACGTTCCTCTACGTTCGCAACAATCCACGGTCGGGAGGCTGGGAAGGGCGAAAATGCTTCATATTTTAACATCCAGCCGCGTGATTCAGCCGGACGGCCGACCCGAGTTGCACACATCGCCGGAGCAACCGATGCCAAAATGCGAAATCAGTGCACACAAGACAAGAGAGTGCAGACGCGGACAAATCCCGCTCGAAAACGGAACGGACGGACATCAGCGTTCGTTGGTTGTTGGACTGCCGTCGTCGTCGTCGTGCTCCTTCGTACAACCAACGCAACGGCAGCAGAATTTGGTTCGTCACAGTGAAGGGCTGCCCGTAAGTTGCTAGAAATAAGTAAGCTTGCGAGGAAATCTTCATCCAAGTGTACAAATAAGAAACAAAGCAATATCATGCATAATGCATATTCATCAGATAAGTCAACAAGAAACCAATTATTTTCAAACAAATAAGCGACAAAATTGTATACCAACATTTGAAAAAAGCGTAATAGCAAATAGTGATCGAAGTATCAGAAGGAATTAATTTTGGCTGTTACGCCCTTTTCAAATGTTGGTCTAGAAATAATCTTACAGATAGCGTGCTTTGTATAAAATAGAACAGCGCACGTGCTTGAGTTTCAGAGACGAGTGCGACGAAATCATAAAAATGGCCGTCCCAGCATTCACGAATGAATTATTTTAAGTTCATTTCCATTGTAGAACAAATCACATGAATCAAAAGTTTTGTTACCGGTGCATGATTGCTGAAAAAATGTTTCTTCCTCATCTATATACATAAATCCTTTCGGAGATCTTACCACATCTCACATGTATAGATTTGATGCGCAAATAAAAGAGATATACTCGGAGGGCATAATTGAATTGATACCGCTTGGGATATCATGGAAGCCGTGGTTGATTTGGTAGACCATTTAGTTCAAACTCCAGGGCATTACTGATTACAATTTAATATCAGAAACTTTCAAAAATTGGTGGACAAGGGATATGTCATGACCCACCAACACTTCCCTAATAGGCTTTGGTTGCTTTCCTCGGACCTAGAGATGTTCAATTAGCGCAGATCTTCTGTTCCTCGCACGCTCACATGACCTGGACAGATATTACCTTCCTAGAGCCCCACTCTGGACATTGGATTGGACATTAGAAAACACAGGGTCCGAATAAAGTCGTTCCATATTCAATTTTCTGAACCGTGGATGCATCGACACCACTATAATATAGCCATCTATTCATCTCCCCATTGGTCCGTTTCTGTAGCCAACTGATTAAGGTTCAAGAAAATTATTTAGCTCTTTTTTAGTGGAATGTATTCACTGTCGTAAAACAAGTTGAGTACAATTCCCAGTATTAATTCCATCACCTCGTATTACTTTTACATATACGTATTTCGACCTCAACTGTAAGGTCGTTTTCAGTGTCTCGTACTTGACGTCGCGTCAAGTACGAGACACTGAAAACGACCTTACAGTTGAGGGCGACGTCAAGTACGAGATACTGAAGACGACCTTATAGTTGAAGTCGAAATACGTATATGTAAAAGTAATACGAGGTGGTGGAATTAAATGTAATTGTACTAAACTCGTTTTATGACAGTGATTAAGGTTTCCTGAAGGTGATTTGTCAATCAATCGTAAATATCTTCTTCCATAGCGCCCTTAGCCAAAGAGTCCGCTTTTTCATTTCCCGGAATCGAGCATTGAGAAGTGACTTGAGTCAAGGTGATTGTAAACGACCGTCTTGTTAAAGCACTCAAAGCACAAAATCGTTTATACTAGATGTAGAAGGCATGAAATGGTTTGTTATTGTGGTAGAGAACTGAATTGCTAAAATCCGGTTAAAAAAATTCGAGGAGAATTCTAAAAATATTCCAGGGAATTTTGAGGAGTCTTACAAAAAAGGAAGGAATTAAAAAAACTGGGAAAATTACGTAGTGTTTTAGAAGAAAATATGTAATACCATTTACCAAATAAATTTTTAATACCATCTTACAAAATTCTATGAAGTTTTAAAAGCAAATTCCCGACGAAGTTTTCTCGAGGAATTTTTGAATAAATTCCCGAAGAATTTCTTCAGACAATTTTGAAGCATTTTCTAAAGAAATTCTTCACAGTTCTAAACTTGTTTAAACTAAACTAAACTGGAATTCCTCCGGAAGTTCTTCCAAATATTCATCCGAAAGTTCCTCTAGGAATTCCTCCGGAAGTTCCTCTATTAATTCCTCCGGAAGTTCCTCTAGGAACTCCTCCGGAAGTTCCTCCAGGAATTCCTCCGGAAGTTCCTCCAGGAATTCCTCCGGAAGTTCCTCCAGGAATTCCTCCGGGAGTTCCTCCAGGAATTCGTCCGGGAGTTCCTCCAGGAATTCCACCGGAAGCTCCTCCAGGAATTCCTCCGGAAGTTCCTCCAGGGATTCCTCCGGAAATTCCTCCAGGAATTCCTTCGGAAGCTCCTCCAGGAATTCCTCCGGAAGTTCCTCCAGGAATTTATCCGGAAGTTCCTCCAGGAATTCTGCCGGAAGTTCCTCCAGGAATTCCTCCGGAAGTTCCTCCAGGAATTCCTCCGGAAGTTCCTCCAGGAATTCCTCCGGAAGTTCCTCCAGGAATTCCTCCGGAAGTTCCTCCAGGAATTCCTCCGGAGGTTCCTCCAGGAATTCCTCCGGAAGCTCCTCCAGGAATTCCTCCGGAAGTTCCTCCAGGAATTCCTCCGGAACTTCCTCCAGGAATTCCTCCGGAAGTTCCTCCAGGAATTCCTCCTGAAGTTCCTCCAGGAATTCCTCCGGAAGTTCCTCCACAAATTCCTCCGGAAGTTCCTCCAGGAATTCTTCCGGAAGTTCCTCCAGGAATTCCGCCGGAAGTTCCTCCAGGAATTCTTCCGGAAGTTCCTCCAGGAATTCCTCTGGAAGCTCCTCCAGGAATTCCTCTGGAAGTTGCTCCATGAACTCCTCCGGAAGTTCCTCCAGGAACTCCTCCGGAAGCTCTTCCAGGAAATCCGCTGGAAGTTCCTCCAGGAATTCCACCGACAGTTCCTCTAGGAATTCCGCCGGAAGTTTTTTCAGGAATAACGCCAGAAGTTCCTTCAGGAATTCCTCCGGTAGCTCCTCCAGGTATTCCTCTGGAAGTTAGTCCAGGAATTCCTCCGGAAGTTCCTCCAGGAATTCCTCCGGAAGTTCCTCCAGGAATTCCTCCGGAAGTTCCTCCAGGAATTCCTCCGGAAGTTCCTCCAGGAATTCCTCAGGAAGTTTCTCCAGGAATTCCTCCGGAAGTTCCTCCAGGAATTCCTCCGGAAGTTCCTCCAGGAATTCCTCCGGAAGTTCCTCCGGAAGTTCCTCCAGGAATTCTCCGGAAGTTCCTCCAGGAATTCCTCCGGAAGTTCCTCCAGGAATTCCTCCGGAAGTTCCTCCAGGAATTCCTCCGGAAGTTCCTCCAGGAATTCCTCCGGAAGTTCCTCCAGGAATTCCTCCGGAAGTTCCTCCAGGAATTCCTCCGGAAGTTCCTCCAGGAATTCCTCCGGAAGTTCCTCCAGGAATTCCTCCGGAAGTTCCTCCAGGAATTCCTCCGGAAGTTCCTCCAGGAATTCCTCCGGAAGTTCCTCCAGGAATTCCTCCGGAAGTTCCTCCAGGAATTCCTCCGGAAGTTCCTCCAGGAATTCCTCCGGAAGTTCCTCCAGGAATTCCTCCGGAAGTTCCTCCAGGAATTCCTCCGGAAGTTCCTCCAGGAATTCCTCCGGAAGTTCCTCCAGGAATTCCTCCGGAAGTTCCTCCAGGAATTCCTCCGGAAGTTCCTCCAGGAATTCCTCCGGAAGTTCCTCCAGGAATTCCTCCGCAAGTTCCTCCAGGAATTCCTCCGGAAGTTCCTCCAGGAATTCCTCCGGAAGTTCCTCCAGGAATTCCTCCGGAAGTTCCTCCAGGAATTCCGCCGGAAGTTCCTCCAGGAATTCCGCCGGAAGTTCCTCCAGGAATTCCGCCGGAAGTTCCTCCAGGAATTCCGCCGGAAGTTCCTCCAGGAATTCCTCCGGAAGTTCCTCCAGGAATTCCTCCGGAAGTTCCTCCAGGAATTCCTCCGGAAGTTCCTCCAGGAATTCCTCCGGAAGTTCCTCCAGGAATTCCTCCGGAAGTTCCTCCAGGAATTCCTCCGGAAGTTCCTCCAGGAATTCCTCCGGAAGTTCCTCCAGGAATTCCTCCGGAAGTTCCTCCAGGAATTCCTCCGGAAGTTCCTCCAGGAATTCCTCCGGAAGTTCCTCCAGGAATTCCTCCGGAAGTTCCTCCAGGAATTCCTCCGGAAGTTCCTCCAGGAATTCCTCCGGAAGTTCCTCCAGGAATTCCGCCGGAAGTTCCTCCAGGAATTCCGCCAGAAGTTCCTTCAGGAATTCCGCCGGAAGTTCCTCCAGGAATTCCGCCGGAAGTTCCTCCAGGAATTCCGCCGGAAGTTCCTCCAGGAATTCCGCCGGAAGTTCCTCCAGGAATTCCTCCGGAAGTTCCTCCAGGAATTCCTCCGGAAGTTCCTCCAGGAATTCCTCCGGAAGTTCCTCCAGGAATTCCTCCGGAAGTTCCTCCAGGAATTCCTCCGGAAGTTCCTCCAGGAATTCCTCCGGAAGTTCCTCCAGGAATTCCTCCGGAAGTTCCTCCAGGAATTCCTCCGGAAGTTCCTCCAGGAATTCCTCGGAAGTTCCTCCAGGAATTCCTCCGGAAGTTCCTCCAGGAATTCCTCCGGAAGTTCCTCCAGGAATTCCTCCGGAAGTTCCTCCAGGAATTCCTCCGGAAGTTCCTCCAGGAATTCCTCCGGAAGTTCCTCCAGGAATTCCTCCGGAAGTTCCTCCAGGAATTCCTCCGGAAGTTCCTCCAGGAATTCCTCCGGAAGTTCCTCCAGGAATTCCTCCGGAAGTTCCTCCAGGAATTCCTCCGGAAGTTCCTCCAGGAATTCCTCCGGAAGTTCCTCCAGGAATTCCTCCGGAAGTTCCTCCAGGAATTCCTCCGGAAGTTCCTCCAGGAATTCCTCGGAAGTTCCTCCAGGAATTCCTCCGGAAGTTCCTCCAGGAATTCCTCCGGAAGTTCCTCCAGGAATTCCTCCGGAAGTTCCTCCAGGAATTCTTCGGAAGTTCCTCCAGGAATTCCTCCGTAAGTTCCTCCAGGAATTCCTCCGGAAGTTCCTCCAGGAATTCCTCCGGAAGTTCCTCCAGGAATTCCTCCGGAAGTTCCTCCAGGAATTCCTCCGGAAGTTCCTCCAGGAATTCCTCCGGAAGTTCCTCCAGGAATTCCTCCGGAAGTTCCTCCGGAAGTTCCTCCAGGAATTCCTCCGGAAGTTCCTCCAGGAATTCCTCCGGAAGTTCCTCCAGGAATTCCTCCGGAAGTTCCTCCAGGAATTCCTCCTGAAAGTTCCTCCAGGAATTCCTCCGGAAGTTCCTCCAGGAATTCCTCCGGAAGTTCCTCCAGGAATTCCTCCGGAAGTTCCTCTAGGAATTCCTCCGGAAGTTCCTCCAGGAATTCCTCCGGAAGTTCCTCCAGGAATTCCTCCGGAAGTTCCTCCAGGAATTCCTCCGGAAGTTCCTCCAGGAATTCCTCCGGAAGTTCCTCCAGGAATTCCTCCGGAAGTTCCTCCAGGAATTCCTCCGGAAGTTCCTCCAGGAATTCCTCCGGAAGTTCCTCCAGGAATTCCTCCGGAAGTTCCTCCAGGAATTCCTCCGGAAGGTCCTCCAGGAATTCCTCCGGAAGTTCCTCCAGGAATTCCTCCGGAAGTTCCTCCAGGAATTCCTCCGGAAGTTCCTCCAGGAATTCCTCCGGAAGTTCCTCCAGGAATTCCTCCGGAAGTTCCTCCAGAAATTCCTCCGGAAGTTCCTCCAGGAATTCCTCCGGAAGTTCCTCCAGGAATTCCTCCGGAAGTTCCTCCAGGAATTCCTCCGAAAGTTCCTCCAAGAATTCCTCCGAAAGTTCCTCCAGGAATTCCTCCGGAAGTTCCTCCAGGAATTCCTCCGGAAGTTCCTCCAGGAATTCCTCCGGAAGTTCCTCCAGGAATTCCTCCGGAAGTTCCTTCAGGATTTTCTCCGGAAGTTCTTCCAGAAATTCCTCCGGAAGTTCCTCCAGGAATTCCGCCGGAAGTTCCTCCAGGAATTCCTCCGGAAGTTCCTCCAGGAATTCCTTCGGAAGTTCCTCCAGGAATTCCTCCGGAAGTTCCTCCAGGAATTCCTCCGGAAGTTCCTCCAGGAATTCCTCCGGAAGTTCCTCCAGGAATTCCTCCGGAAGTTCCTCCAGGAATTCCTCCGGAAGTTCCTCCAGGAATTCCTCCGGAAGTTCCTCCAGGAATTCCTCCGGAAGTTCCTCCAGGAATTCCTCCGGAAGTTCCTCCAGGAATTCCTCCGGAAGTTCCTCCAGGAATTCCTCCGGAAGTTCCTCCAGGAATTCCTCCGGAAGTTCCTCCAGAAATTCCTCCGGAAGTTCCTCCAGGAATTCCTCCGGAAGTTCCTCCAGGAATTCCTCCGGAAGTTCCTCCAGGAATTCCTCCGAAAGTTCCTCCAAGAATTCCTCCGAAAGTTCCTCCAGGAATTCCTCCGGAAGTTCCTCCAGGAATTCCTCCGGAAGTTCCTCCAGGAATTCCTCCGGAAGTTCCTTCAGGATTTTCTCCGGAAGTTCTTCCAGGAATTCCGCCGGAAGTTCCTCCAGGAATTCCGCCGGAAGTTCCTCCAGGAATTCCGCCGGAAGTTCCTCCAGGAATTCCTCCGGAAGTTCCTCCAGGAATTCCTTCGGAAGTTCCTCCAGGAATTCCTTCGGAAGTTCCTCCAGGAATTCCTCCGGAAGTTCCTCCAGGAATTCCTCCGGAAGTTCCTCCAGGAATTCCTCCGGAAGTTCCTCCAGGAATTCCTCCGGAAGTTCCTCCAGGAATTCCTCCGGAAGTTCCTCCAGGAATTCCTCCGGAAGTTCCTCCAGGAATTCCTCCGGAAGTTCCTCCAGGAATTCCTCCGGAAGTTCCTCCGGAAGTTCCTCCAGGAATTCCTCCGGAAGTTCCTCCAGGAATTCCTCCGGAAGTTCCTCCAGGAATTCCTCCTGAAATTCCTCCAGGAATTCCTCCGGAAGTTCCTCCAGGAATCCCTCCGGAAGTTCCTCCAGGAATTCCTCCGGAAGTTCCTCCAGGAATTCCTCCGGAAGTTCCTCCAGGAATTCCTCCGGAAGTTCCTCCAGGAATTCCTCCGGAAGTTCCTCCAGGAATTCCTCCGGAAGTTCCTCCAGGAATTCCTCCGGAAGTTCCTCCAGGAATTCCTCCGGAAGTTCCTCCAGGAATTCCTCCGGAAGTTCCTCCAGGAATTCCTCCGGAAGTTCCTCCAGGAATTCCTCCGGAAGTTCCTCCAGGAATTCCTCCGGAAGTTCCTCCAGGAATTCCTCCGGAAGTTCCTCCAGGAATTCCTCCGGAAGTTCCTCCAGGAATTCCTCCGGAAGGTCCTCCAGGAATTCCTCCGGAAGTTCCTCCAGGAATTCCTCCGGAAGTTCCTCCAGGAATTCCTCCGGAAGTTCCTCCAGGAATTCCTCCGAAAGTTCCTCCAGGAATTCCTCCGGAAGTTCCTCCAGAAATTCCTCCGGAAGTTCCTACAGGAATTCCCGACGAAGTTCCTCCAGAAATTCCTTTGGAAGTTCCTCCAGGAATTCCTCCGAAAGTTCCTCCAAGAATTCCTCCGAAAGTTCCTCCAAGAATTCCTCCGGAAGTTCCTCTAGCAATTCCTTCGGAAGTTCCTGCAGCAATTCCTCCGGAAGTTCCTTCAGGAATTTCGCCGAAAGTTGCTCCAGGAATTTCGCCGGAAGTTGCTCCAGGAATTTCGCCGGAAGTTGCTCCAGGAATTTCGCCGGAAGTTCCTCCAGGAATTCCGCGGAAGTTCCTCCAGGAATTCCTCCGGAAGTTCCTCCAGGAATTCCTTCGGAAGTTCCTCCAGGAATTCCTCCGGAAGTTCCTCCAGGAATTCCTCCGGAAGTTCCTCCAGGAATTCCTCCGGAAGTTCCTCCAGGAATTCCTCCGGAAGTTCCTCCAGGAATTCCTCCGGAAGTTCCTCCAGGAATTCCTCCGGAAGTTCCTCCAGGAATTCCTCCGGAAGTTCCTCCAGAAATTCCTCCGGAAGTTCCTCCAGGAATTCCTCCGGAAATTCCTCCAGGAATTCCTCCGGAAGTTCCTCCAGGAATTCCTCCGGAAGTTCCTCCAGGAATTCCTCCGAAAGTTTCTCCAAGAATTCCTCCGAAAGTTCCTTCAGGAGTTCTTCCGGAAGTTCCTTCAGGAATTCCTCTAGAAGTTCTTTCAGGAATTCCTCCGGAAGTTCCTTCAGCAATTTATCCGGAAGTTCCTCCAGGAATTCCTCTGGAAGTTCCCCAAGGAATTTCTCCGGAAGTTCCTCCAGGAATTCCTCCGGAAGTTCCTCCAGGAATTCCGCCGGAAGTTCCTCCAGGAATTTATCCAGAAGTTCCTCCAGGAACTCCGCTGGAAGTTCCTCCAGAATTTCCGCCAGAAGTTCCTCCAGGAATTCCGCCGGAAGTTCCTCCAGGAATTCCTCCGGAAGTTCCTCCAGGAATTCCACCGGAATCACTTCGTGATTGACCTTAACTAGCGGAATTGCTTAGTGAACCAACGGATGGGACGTGTAATTAGCATACCATCGGTAATGTACACGTCCTATGAGCTCAGCTTCTACAGGGTCAGTAATCGTGCCAGCAACGTCCTTAGGGTCATCTGGGAAAGAATGTAAATGTAACTTCTATTGTTATAGAGACCGACGAATAGTCTTAATTTTCGCTAGTGTTTCGAGAAAAAGTAACGAGACAAAAAGCGCTGTAATCGTCATCAGCAAATCCTTTTCGACCATTCGCTGAAATGGGTCGCAAAGGAAACTCCAAGCCGATGGGATCGGCTGATGAGCAACCAAGTGGCTCCAAGCGGCTGCAACATGATGATCCAGACCCGTCGGAGATAAACGCTAGGCTACTAGCAAACAACAAGTATGCTGTTTTGCCGAACCAACAAGTACCCACCAAAGTGAAAATTCCTCCCATCTTCACCTCGTCGAAAGATGTCGTCTCGGTTCGCACCGAGCCAGCCAAGAAACAGATCCATCCTCTGTTCAAGCTGTGCAGTGTGGGCATGACGTTTATATGCAACACTGCAGCCGACTATCAGTTTGCCGGTAAGTACTTGTTGAACCAAAAGTGTGAATTTTACAGGCACGATGTTCCCGGAACGAAGCCTATGAAGTCATTATTCGTGGCCTTCCGGAATACACCCGGAGGCAAAAATCGAAGAATTGGAAGCCAACAAACTGAAACCAATCAAGGTGATCTGTTGGAAGCGTCCACCGCGATGTGCTGTATCTGGCGCACTTGGAGAAGGGCTCCGTCACAATGGCGAAAATTTAGAAAGCAAGGGCACTCTTGCACATAATTGAGGAGTGGGAGAGATACCACCCGAAGAAACGCGACGTGACGCAGTATGGCAACTGTCTCGCGTTCGGTCATGGAACAAGAAATTGCCACATGAAGCCCTGCTATGGAAAGTGCGCAGGTGCGCATCTTACAGCTTCGTGTCAACCGATGGAGGAAACCTGCCGAAGCCAAGTGTGACAATTGTGGATCACGACTCTCCCGACGCAACTATCATCGTGCCAACTGGGAGCGGTTCCAGCAGTGCGTGGATGACAACATCAATAATGAGGCACACCCTGTGAGGACTGAGAACATCGATCGGCAACTGCAATACACCGAGGAAGCGATCTCGCAGGCGAGGGATCAATATGTACCAGTGGTCTGTCAGGTAAGCAATGACCTGATCCTTGACACACTCACCAAAGATTTGATCCGTCTGCGTAATGTTAAACGAAGACAGTTTCAACGTTCCAGTCAACCTTTTTTTAAGACCGAATGCAATCGTATGACCAAAATTATTAAGACTAGAATGGTGGACCTCAGAAATAACGATTTTTCTAATAAGATCAGCGCTCTCCCAGTCTGTGCTAAGCCGTTCTGGAAATTGACAAAAATTTTGAAAACCAAACCTCGTCCCATTCCACCGCTGATCCCGTTAGACAACAATGACTCTATGGATCGTTTGATAACTCCTGATGAGAAGGCTGCTGAGATAGGCCGGCACTTCGTTAGCTCACACAGTCTTGGACAAAACATTATCAGTCCACATGAAGCTGCTGTTAGTCAACTTGCAGACAATATTCATCAACTTCCCAACGACTTCTCGGAGGAGTTGGAAATAACAGCTGACGAGCTGTTCAACTATGTCAAAACGTCGAAAAACATGAAGGCCCCAGGTTTCGACAGAGTCTTCAACCTAGAGCTCAAGCACATGAGTGAGCCGTTTTTCAACCATGTTGCCGTGATTTTCAATCAGTGCCTTCGGCTTAGCTACTTTCCCTCCGCCTGGAAGTCAGCCAAAGTGATCCCAATCAGGAAACCTGGGAAAGACCCAACTTCCCCCAAAAGCTATCGACCCATCAGCGTTATCTAAGAAAAAGCGATTTACCGTCGGCTACTTGAATCTGCCGAACAAAACAATATCTTACTCGAGGAACAATTTGGTTTTCGACGCTTTCCCCACTCACAATCCCCCAGACTTATTCCGGCTGTAGATTGTAGAATTGTTTTGAACGGTACATCAGTGAAATGGGCCAACACGGCGGATTACCTTGGCCTGACACTAGACAACAAGCTGCTCTTCAGACAACAGGTCGATAAAATGGTTACTAAATGCAATCTGCTATTGAAACTTCTGTATCCTCTAATCAACCGAAAGCCGAAAGTCACGGAAAAAGAAACTTGCTGTCTACAAACAGATCATTCTTCCCGTCATTGAATACGGTATGCCAGTTTGGGAGAGTTGCGCGAAAACACATGACTTAAAACTCCAGAGAGTCCAGAATAAGTTCCTCCGGATGATTCTAGACGCTCCGTATAGAATGCGGAATACCACATTACATCGGTTGGCAGAATTGAAAGCTTTAGAGGATCGCTTTGGTGAGTTCCTTCTATGGTTTAGGGCACGCTGCCAAATTTCTGAGCATTAGATTGAGCGCGATCTGATTCCCTAAGTATTATCAAATTTAGGTTAAGTAATTTAGGTTAGGTAACCTCTCTTAAATTATTATTTTCAAGAACAAAATAAATAAAATAAAAAGAAACCTATTGGAAAAAAGGCAATAAAGTCCCTTCGGAAAACTTTCATGGCTCCGCGTAGGAATCAAAAATATTTTAAATAGTCTTTTTGAAGCAAAATATGTTTTGTGTTTTAATCTTTCTGACCTGCAAACGACAAGATCTTTAAATTGATGATTATCTAGAGCTTCTTAGTGGAATGTGAGAACTTGTAACTTCAAAGGTGCGTATTGGGTCCCTTCTCATTGCTCGATCCCGGGCAATGAGAAAGCGGACTCCCTGGCTAAGGTGGGCGCTATGGAAGGCGATATTTACGAGTGGCAAAACGCCTTTGATGAATTTTTTACAATAGCTCATCAGAAGACCTTGATCAGTTGACAGCGGAAATGGAAAATGGAGATATGGATAGTTGGCTGCATTCTACTCTCCTTCAGGTATCGAAGAACCCATGGTTCAAAGGGTTGAACGTGGGAAGTGATTTCATTCAAACCATGTGTAGACTAATGTCTAATCACAACTCACTAAATGCACAGACGTTTCGAAAAGGGCTTTCTGGAAGTAATCTTTCTGGAAGCAAAAACAATCTCTGTTGGCGGGCCTTGATTTAGAGTATATGAACCTTATCTATCTGTTTTTGAAAGAGATTGATGTTAGAATTTGAATCTTTGTGTGTCCCCTGTATGTAGCATTTCCCCTAATAAGTGTACTCTTCTTTTCGTTGTCTCCTTTTTTTGTTTTTGTTTTTCTTCCATTACAGATATTTGTGATCCCTAACCTCGAGTCAGTCGCATGTACGTCGGCTACTCAAACTAACTGTAGTTGTAAGAAGAATCACAAGAATTGTAAAATGATTCGTATAAAAAAACATATTACCGGCTCCGTAACGCCAAATGGCAAATGAGCCTTCTAAATAAACGCAAGATTAAAAAAAGTGCGTATTCTGACCTCAACAGAAATGCAGTGTCACGTATTCGACACGACATCTTGTCCAGTTTTTTTGTGTTTCTTAGGTTTCATATGCTCCATCGTGATTGTCGGCCACTGTGTGCCGCCGGTCGGTCTTGAAGGCACTCGAAAACAACGGTCCCCATCGCGTCGCGACCGGGGCTCGCGTATTCAAGAGTGGAATGATGGAGCGGACAAGCGGCTTGATTCGCAAATATTCCAACAATCTTGGCCGGTCGTGTCGTCATTCGCGATGAACCCCGGTACGCCCGACGATGGACTTGTTCTGTTCACGTAACTCGTATTAACAAAGTGGATGGGGAGGGGGAGTGATTCAGGGACGCAGAATTATTTCCGAAGACGGCTGCGTTGGCTGTGTGACGGTGGATGGGAGCGGTCACTCGCGGCCCCCCGGAAGATGCGATGATGCTGCTTTCTGCAACACAGCAGGCTGTGATTTGTATGTAAGCGAGATTTGGCACAGAGCGAGCAGCGGCGTCGTTGTCATCATCCGAGATGGCCATGGCGATGATGGAGGAAGCGAAACATTAAAACACGGCGAACCCTAGAACGGAACGGCTCCCGGATTGCATTGAAAGGGGGTAAAAATATCAGCACGCATTAGAAAATTGTTTATGTGTAAGTTGTGATTTGAAGTGGAAGCTTGAAAACTGTGTAAACATACATTCGCTTGTAACACTTTGCTTGCACAGTCCTTTGTTCTTCAAGCAAATATCTTCCGCGAAATAGGAAATTTAAAAAAAGTTTTACAGAATTCTTGACGAACGTGTTAATTAACTTTAGAATCCTAGTACTGAGCCTTCGTTAACTAAGGTGCCAGAATTGTCAACTAGGGTTACCTTTGTTTTTTTTTTTCAAATTTCAATTTAATATGTCCACAGTCTACTTTTAGCTTGGTTACTGTCCCAATTATTGTCTTTCGGACATCAAAGCCGGCAGTGATGAGGACTACCCGATTCATTCTAAGTCCTACTAATGGGTGCCCCGTCTGTCGGCTAATCGCACTAATTATCAGTTGATTGCTGAAATCTCTCAAATAAGGTACCGTCCGTTCGTCACAATAGACGGTTTCTGTTTTAATGGAAGGCACTACCTGACCGTGTTTGGGGAAGCGTGTCTATTACCAACTGTGTACCAAATGGCTGAAACGGATAGTTTTGGGTTTAAAATCTGCAACCTATCCCATTTTCTACATTATTTTTAAAAACAAGTTGAAAAACTAAAGTTTTAAGTTTAAAACTATTCCATTTCATAAAATTTACAACCGAGTTAATAACCGACAAAACACGATACTACAATCAGGAAGAAAATACACTTTGTGCAACATTAAAAAGCTTCTTTACCGCGAACCGAGATAAAAAACCAAGGCATATGCTATAGTCTAATCTGTTGTAATCTATTTAAATTTGCACCGAATTGGCTTTCGGTTTCCCTTCCACCGCTAGGGCGTTTGATCCCCACTTCCCCAACCGGCTCGACCATACTTGTTGCTCGAAACGGACGGTTTAGTTACGTTTTGATTCTCGGAACGTCGGAATGCCCGCACTCGCATAACTTGCTTGTAGTAATATCCACATACGTAGCTATCTCGAGCAGCTTCTCTGCATAACATACCCGTGAGCTCGATTCTCAGAATTTTCCCTACCACTGACTAACTGACTCTGACGGACTGTGAGCTGCGCTAAAACTACCCTCGCCGGCTTTCCCGCCGCCGCCGCCGCCAGCACCACCGGACCGGCGCTGCACCTGTTGAGTTTCCTTCAGAAGCGCGACGGCCTCCACTTTTCCGAGCACCCTTCTCCGAGCTAATCACGCAGTTGTTTGTGCGTCTTAAATTTCCCGTTTACACAAATAATTAAAATTTTCCTTCTACTTATTCATTACCAATTAACGCATTTTCCGCGAGACGGAGACGGGGAGCTCACTGCTGCCAGCAAGTGTGTAACTATAGGTACGTGTCGTTTCGCGAAGCGATCTCAGTTCTCCCTACGGCTGACTTCCCACCCCCCAGCGACCGACCCATTCATCGTTATCAGCGTGTAAGTTTTTGCACGGTTCCTATTCATCATGCTCGTGGTGGTTGCAATATCTGAGGACGTGCTGTTCAGGGATTTTTTGCGTGTTTCTTGCGAGGAATCAACGCTAGACATGACGTGTCTGAATGTTGTTTGCCGAGTAGGTCCCCAGCATGGTATTTTTTTAGATGAAATAAGTTAAGAAGACAACCGTGCGATCGAGTTACAAATTCGTAGAATCAAGCGAGTAAAAAAAACAATGGTTATGTTAGCATCTAAGAATCGAATAGCAATGTGACGACCGAAATATCAAAATGAAATGGACTGTGTTCGTATCTGCATAACTCGAAAACAACTGGATAAATTTTCTTCCTTCAGCAGACATGTTCGTTATAGTTTCCGACGGGCTTATATGACATTTTCTTATGTGAAAATGACGAGTAAAGTTAAGTTAATAGTGAAAAATAAAAATAGGATTCGTATGGAAATTTCGCATGGGTAGTTCATAATGCGCATTTTCGCCTACTGTGCAGAACAACGTCTGCTGGGTCAACTAGTTGGCAATATATTGCAACCAAGATCAATCAAAACTTTCATCAATATTTTTATTGGAAGCCATATCGTCATTGCTAAATAAAATGACATTTGGACAATTCTCGCTTAACTTTTCAAAAGGACCTAAGTAACATTTTTTTCATGAATTAATTTGAGTACTGCAATCAAAATATTTCATGTTGTTCTGTTGATTGCGCTATTCAAATTAATTCATTTAAAAAATGTTACTTAGGTGTTACTTAATGTTACTTTGAAAAGTTAAGCGAGAATTATTCTATGCATCTTAGTACCTAGAATAATGTCTTCAATTGTCTTAAGACAAAGTAGTAGGGGACACCGGGGCAGGTTGGCGGCCGAGAGGATTTTGTGAAAAGGCTATTGGACGCAGTGGCGACATTCTATACTGATGTTGGTAGGGTAGTATTGCTATTCCAGAGAAAGCTTTCCTTTTTCCGGTTCAACTTATGAACTACCGCAGCTGTCACTTCATACTTTTTCTCTGTCGTTTTGCATGGCATACTATGATGACAACACCAAATTTCAGGTTTTTGTTTCAGTGTTTCAAAGATTTTCAGGCCTGCGGAAGAACTTTGACAGCTGCGGAAGAACTTTACGGAATCCGCAAAAAGGAAAAATTTCAAAAGATCATGTACCGACGTAATTTCAAGTGTTTTGTGTTACAATTTGCACAGGAGCACGAGAAAATTTATGTTATTGTAAAGTAGTATTTGTAGCACGAATTAATTTAGGTACATCCAATTTACAGCGTACCATCTGGAAAGGGTATTCAAAACCCTACAAAAGGCTGTAACAGTTTCCAGGGTAACCATACTTTTGTGTTTGTAAGTCGTGCTTGTTCTCGAAAAACTGCATTGGGGTAGGTTGGCCGAATTTTGTGTGGACCGGTTGGCCGAGCTATAAATTTAGTTGTAAATGCCAATCGACACTAATTTTGACCGATTCCACAATAAGAGCAGCCGTGAAGGAATAGAAAATGATATCAAACGTAAGCATATGTTGTAGGAGGAAAAAAATGTAGCAAGAGATGTAAAAAGGGGATGTTTATCCTACACCCCACAACTTGACAATTTTATATAACATTTCTCATACCAAAATGCTTTATTCATATTTTATTGATGTTTTATGATAGCAACCAATGTTTTATTTAGTTTTATCGTAATCATCATTGATGCTAGTTGGATTTCTACACGTTCAATTTTAAAAGTATCTACAAAAATTGATAACAGCCATGCTAAAGCTTTTTCATTTTTATTCCTTTTTTATTTTAAGGGTTGTTTTATCGTGGTCTCTAAAACTCGCCAAATGTTTTTTAACAAATGAAATTTAAAAAAATCCATGTTGAACCGGTGCCAGCGAAAATGGTACATGTTACATTGAGTAAATTTTTCAGGAGACGCATTTTCCCAAAAACATCGAATAATAAATTCATATTTGCAATTTTTTGCAACTAAACTGTACCAACATGTTATAACTGATGTGCCTAAAGATAGTAGTGAAAAAAAAAACGAAGTTTATGACAAATTTCAAGTTTATTGGAACAAATTGCACATGTACCACTATTAATGAAACTGAAACTAAAGCTTGAGCTTGAGCTTGATTGACTGCTCGTAGTTGCTACTCCATCATGACCAGATCAGCTGTTCTTGCACAGGGAACCAACAGATGTTTGCTTAGGACTAGCACACATATTCAATGTACAAGTACTTAATGAAACTGAAACTAAAACCGAAAAATGTTGACATTAAAAGTGGTACATGAACATTTTTAAAATCATTCTAAACAGCAGTAAACAATCTTGAAATTCAAAATAGGATTAAAATCTGTTGTGAAAACAGTCATGTTGTCGAATTTTCTCTGCTGATTTTAGTGGGTGGAACTGTACATGTGCCACTTTTTCTGGCAACGAAATGGCCATTGTGATATATACCAGAAAATAAAATGAGCATATCTCCAGATTTTGTTGCCAAAAATCACTTTTTCGTTATTCCCTTATTAGATCTCTACAAATAGAAGCCGTTGGTGTAAAAAACTCAAAATTGACAAAATGGTTTATGTACCACTTTCGCTGGCACCGGTTCATTTAACAAGTAGGTACTTCTGTGGACAATTTTTTTTTGTAAAATGCTTTTCCGTTGTCGCATGCTTTTGTTAGTTTTTTATGCTTAGTACCATGAATAAAATTATCATAGAACAGGTGACATTTCTAACAGTTCTTTAATATTCGGAAGATTTCTCTGATAATGAAAAAAATAGTCCTCGGTAAAAAATAAGTGCAAAGAAAATAGGTTAAGGATTAGTGCCTGAAACATAGGTTTAATCTAGAATTTAAAAAACGCTTTTATAAAGATTAAAAAAATGAAACATTGGTGACATTTTATGCGAACACACAATCGTCATAAAGTGGGGGTCCCATAACGTAGTTGGCTAGACGTTCGTCCTATAGGCTGATGGTCATGGGTTCGATTCTCAGCCCCTCCTCCAAGCCCTTATCAGTCGCCGGAAGTGTGCAGTGGCGTTTTAGGATGCGCGTCTTACCGACACAGCTGCCCGATGACTACTGACAAAACCTCGCTTAACTTTTTCAAAAGGACCAAGTAACATTTTTAATGAATTAATTTGAATACTGCAATCAATAGCTTTCAAGTTGTTCTGCTGATTGCGCTATTCAAATTAATTTATGAAAAATGTTGCTTAGGTCCTTTGAAAAAGTTAAGCAAGAATTGTTCTTCTCGGAGGCGCATTCCTCCAACGTACCCGGATAAATGGCAACCAAACAATACAACACGCAACTGCATTCACGTAATGGATAACTTGACACAATGGACTCAGGATGAGATTGACCCGGCTATGATAAGAATAACGAAAGTCTAAAAATAGTTTCTGTGTGGATTCTGTACAGCAGAAAACCACAGTAGAACACGACACAGTAGCGGTTAAGAGAAACAGAGTGCCTATCAAATAAAGAAAGGAATAAAAAAACAATCATCATACTGAGTCGAACGTTATATAACACTCCGGGATCCCGGGCCATTTATAAAAAGATTGATTTTGGAGTGAACGCAAAACTTTTCTTCTTCTTCATTGGCATTACACCCCCTACTGGGACATTACCACCTCGCAGCTTAGTGTTCATTAAGCACTTCCACAGTTATTAACTGCGAGCTTTCTAAGCCAAGTTACCATTTCTGCATTCGTTTATCGTGAAGCTATAACGATGATGATGATGATTCTACCATCTATTGTAGCAAGGCACCTGCCGATAGCACTGGCCATATCTGACAAACGATTTGATCATGATCATACTACTGTTTGTATTTCATCAAACTCCTGTATGAAGGGCCAAAATTAGTGGGTGGTTCCATAAGCAGAGACACTTATGCGAATCCACGGGATGAATAGAGAATCTCCTTCCAGAAGAAAGTTCGTCCATACAATAGTATAATCTAGCCCTCGTTTCCCAGATTGACCCAATAGATGGGGAGAAGAGCCCGCCCTTTATGCACGAGATGTTAACAATAGGAAGTTGGCGATTCCACTCTTCGTATCCAAATCGCTTCAATCGGGTACCCTGGTTGTTTTTTGATAGTATATAATCATATAGTTTCAATATAATTTGGTAAACATATTTAGTGGAATTCTCTCACCAAGTTTCAACTCGACTCAACCTGGACGAGAAAGGACCTTTCTTCAATGTCAGCTAGTTTTAGATTTATGCCTTCAGAGATAAAAAACCAATAGCTCTTCAAGGGTTGTTCTGGTTTATATCGGAGAATATGCTTCATTCTGATTCAAAGATCGACAAATAGACTTCTTGATTTCTAAAAGATGGACGACATCGACCTCGTCCCACTGAAGAGGGAGGCGGCGAGGATACGCTTAACCATTAACTCTACCAAGACAAAATACATAGTGGCAGGTAGAGATAGAGGAAGAACTAGTGGTGTTGGTATTGAGGTAGTGCTTAATGGGGATGTGTTTGAAGTTGTTGAAGAGTTTGTTTACCTTGGAACGCTTGTGACATGTGACAATGACGTTTCCCGTGAAGTGAAACGACGTATTGCTGCTGCGAATAGGGCCTTTTACGGATTACGTAACCAGCTTAGGTCCCGCAACATGCAGACGGAAACGAAATTTGCTCTATACAAAACTCTGATTCTACCAGTGGCCCTTTATGGACATGAAGCATGGACATTAAAAGAGGCGGACCGGAGAGCTTTCGGGGTTTTCGAGCGAAAAGTGCTGCGTACAATACTCGGAGGGAAACTAGAGAATGGTGTGTGGCGCAGACGCATGAATCATGAGCTGTATCAAGTATACAAAGAAGAAAATATTGTGAATCGTATAAAATACGGCAGACTTCAGTGGGCTGGTCACTTAGTGCGAATGTCGGAAGAAAGAATAGCGAAAACAATATTCAACAGAGAACCTGTGAGACCTAGACTAAAATTATGGGCTGAGCAAGTTTTTGAGCTTTTTTTTTCGTTAATTTCTAAAAGGGTTTCGATCTGAGATCCAACTTTGAGATATTATTCTCAAAGTTGGTATTTCTTAGAATTGCGAAACGTTTCGCCTTTCTCGTACAACAAAGTTGTACTAGAAGGCTAAAATTTCAATCCGAATGCGGATTTTTTACAGGAGGATCGAAGACCCATAGTGTTATATACCAATCGACTCAGCTCGAAAAACTGATTGGATTATCAATGGCTTCTTGTGAGATTTCAAACAAACCTCACAGGAAGGTGATCAGAGTCAAAGTCAGCATGAGTTACCAATTGGCCAGACAGCTGACTTGAATCCTTTAAAACTAATTCAATTGTCGAAGGATTTTGACCGGAAGAAAAACAAGCTGGTCCATTAGGATATTGAATAGTATACAATACCGCAGAACAATCTTCAAATAAAATTTTACCGTTAGAATTGCTTTGAGCATTGTTACATGAACAGTGTTTGGCATTGAAGTCATCAATTATGAAAACAATGGATTTGTTGCGAGTTCGAATTCAAAGATCAGCTCTCAACAAATTCCTTTGCTGCCCATTGCACTGAAAAGGCAAGTAGGCACCATTAAAAGATAATTGTCTAAAATTTGTTTCAGCAGGTTTCAAAAACTTTGGTTTCAAATGAAGAATATAATTTATGTTTTATACGTCTATTAATGACAATGGCGACCCCACCACAGGCGCTGTCAAGACGATCATTTCGATAAATAAAATAATTTGGTTCTGTTTTGATGAAGAGTCCAGATTTTAAATAAGTTTCAGTTATAATGGCAATGTGCACATTATGAACTGATAGGAAGTTGAATAATTCATCTTCCTTACCTATTAAAGAGCAAGTATTCCAATTGAAAATTTTCAAAAAAATATTTGGGTTCATCAAAAACGAAGTCCAATAACAATATTTGGAACAGCTTCAGTTTTGGTATTTACTTTGAACATTATATCGATCATGTGATGCAATTGTTCATTTAGAAAATCAAAATTGGAAGCAGACATGCTACCTGAATAGTCAGAACGACCGTAATTTTCCGTTGAAGAAATGGGTATGACAATCATTCATTGTCGGTAAATTTTCAGAAACGAAATTTTGCAGCGATGCTTGCATATGTAGGTAGGGGAGGTGGTTCGGTTGTGGGCAGCCCCACATATCTTTTGGCAGAAAGCAGATACTGATATTCTGACATCTGTCATTAATTTTCTATCGAAACACGATGTTTTGTGCAGAATGACAAACTAGATAGACAGAGGATCAAGTGAGCCTTGGCTGGAAACGGAAGTGTTTTTTCATCCGTCATATTTTTTCATAATTTTTTCTTCTGGTTCTCAATACTTTTGAAGTTTGGATTGTGGAAGAGCGAGCAAAATGTAGTGGCAACTGAAGTGCAGGCTCTGCATTCATAGAAGATACCAGGTAGAGCACGTTTAGTGGTGACCCAGATACAAATGCCAGCGAGACCAGTCAAAATGCAACCATATCGATTCTGATCTCTAAGTTTGCTGGAATCAATTTCGACATCTAACGGAATACATCCATTACTCGAATCGGTATCCATCTAGCAGTGAAACAGTTTCCGGGTTTTGTTGCTAATGATAAAAATTCCTATGCAAATTTTCCATCCATCACTCATCAGCCGGAGTTTTTTGAATAAAAATCCAAATTTGCAAATGAACTCAGCTCATTTTCATCGATTGTGGAAGCGGAATCTACCCTTCGTACAGAAGTTGCTCAAGGCAATACCATCAAAAGAGTTGACGCAGTTCGAAAGGATGATCCAGCAGATTCATTTAATTCACGTGGGTTACATTGTGGTTGTTCCTGAATGTACGGTGACGGGCAATTGGATCTAGGGATGAGGATTCCGCGTAATCTAACTGACGAGCCTGAGCGATGGGAGCAACAGTATAAACGGAAATATTACAAAGGTTTGATACAGAGAGGATATGGCTAGATGCAAACTTCACGATTTCGGTAAGCTTGGTCCTTTTCTAAATAATGTTTAACCATACACACCTACATAAGTTTTAAACACACTAATCATACGTCAAAAACCCAGATTAATCCACCTAGCGGTGATGGTGCCTTTCTCGTGCATTATAAAAATAATATTCTGGCCATTACTCTTGAGCCCATAGTCCGATCTAGTCAATTTTAAATAGAAAACAATGGGAGAGTATTCTGCGTCGAGAATGCAACCTGTTGAGAGTAAATCGGTTAAGGATAAGTGCCTGAAAAATGAGTGACATTTTTTGGGTGGGTGCGCACAGACACACACATACACACACACACACACGGGGACAGCAGGGACTTTGTCCAAGGGCTTGACGACCCCTCCCCATGGCCACTGCGAGTTAGACCGGGACCATCGTCCCTAACCCCTAATCCCAAGGCGTCAAGCGACCCGTGCCGAGGGGATGCATGGCCAGGGGGGTGAAATCATAAGCTAGGCCTATAACGGAGCCTGTGGGGTACCTGGGCACTCTCCACGGTAATTGTCCTTTACCGCGTCATGCTGGGCTCTGGCGTGGTGGACTTCTTTTCCCGAGCAACTCGTGGGACTAAAATGGAAACCAAGTCAATTCTTCAATTAGTGGTAGTAGTGTAGGCGACAAACCCTTCGCAAGAGGTGCGTTGTTCAGGTCTCCGCCTAGGAGGCCAGAGGCAATAGTCGGCAGCTCAGTGCGCAGCGCCAGCGTGGGTCACTCAACCTTCCTCTCGGCTAGAAAAACGCCGGTAGGGGTTATTGACGGCCCATGGCTTGTGGAGGCGATGAACCGCAAACGCGATGGGCTTTCGGCCTTCAAGGTGGCGACGGAACAGCTGGACGCCATCATCGACTTTGCGTCATCGAAGCATAATATCAACAAGGACCTCAAGAGGAGCTTGCAGAAACTTCGAAAGTCGATGCTGGACGCCAAGCTGGAGAGGGCGGTCGGGACGGCCAAGTGTAAACCCGTGAAATCGGTGGAGTCGAGGTCTACCCAGACTGAGGCCCAAGGATTCGCGGACTCGGGCAAGGTCGAATCGACCGAAGGCGTGCCAGCGAAGATGGTGGTGCCAAAGTCTACCCAGACTGAGGCTCAAGTATTTGCGGGTACGTCGGGGGTGACTGCTCCAACGGAGCAGACACAAAAACGGGGGAGACAGTCTCCAGGGGATGAGCTCCCTGGGGGCCGCTCCAAAACACGGAGGGTTACTACCCCGAACAAGGGTAGTGGGGCTGGGAAGCTGAACCCCGGTCAGGCACCTCCAAAACCGGGGGAGGAAGGACCTGGAAGGGGCGTCTCGCAAAAGGGCGCCGCCTACAAGAAGTTGGCGGAGGAAGTCCTAGGCGAGACGGTCAAGGTGAGGGCACTCACGACGGAGGTAAATCTAAGGGTTAAAAACCTGGACGAGATCACCGAAGTCGAAAAGCTCGCCCCGCCACGGCGGCGACAGTGTGAAGTGGCGCCGCCCACCGCAACCGTTCGGCTACGGATAGGTCCGGCATTGGGCAGGTAACATTGGTTCGGCAGCGGACGCCTCCAAGGTAATCAAGTTAGGGAGCGTCAAGGTGGGATGGTCGGTGTGCCCTGTGGGCATATACGAGCAGCTCGAAGTTTGCTTCAAGTGCCTGGAACCGGGCACAAGCAATGGGACTGCAAAGGCCCTGACAGAAGCAAGCTCTGCCGACGCTGCGGATTGGAGGGACATAAGGCACAATGCTGCACGAACCCTCCCAATTATTTGATTTGTTCCAGCAAAGCTGTGAACCCCAAGGGTTCGAAGTGCCCGACGTTTAAGCGTGCTGCAAAATCACAGTGCAGGTAACGCAGTTGACTTGCTCGGTCTCGCCCGTTCAGTGTGCGCAGGTTTAGAGGAAACGGCGAAATACGTGTTGTACGTGTGACCACGTTTTCGAGCAATGCGTGTCCACATGCTTGCCACATATGGCTATCGTCCAAATCGTCTCGGAGCTACACAGAAGGTGACGCGTGGACTCAAGGATGGCTAGTTCAGGCGCAAATAAGAGGGGGTCCACGGGATCGGAGTCGGCTTCATGGGTCATACCGGTGCCCTGTGGTCGAGCTCGATCCTTTCATCGAACAAGTGGCCGCGCGAAGAACAACATGGTATCGTCGCTTTCGCGGCGTCGGTCTATCGAGCGGGTTCCGAGCCCGAGCCCGAGCGGGTCCTCGTCAAGGCTGGGGCAAGCGTAGGCACCGCGTCGGCAAGTCCCTCTGTGTGCTGGCGAATAGGCCCTATCGCAGAAAGGTCAATTTGGGGTGCACGTGGGATCATTATTCTTGATACCAGTCGTGCAGAGGGAAGCAGGTGCGAAGTCGACCCTTCCCACCTTCCGACGACATAGGGCGTGGTAAGGCCACCTGGAAAGCCGGCAATGCGCTGGCACGAAAGCATAGTGGTCTTATAAATAAGCGAGTCACGATGTTCGAAGCTGCAAGGACACGCAGCTAACCTCTAGGGTGCATTGTGCACTGGCCCCCTTTGAAGCATTATTTTCTGGTTGTACCGAAGGGACGGTGGGCTTGGCAGCAATTGAAACGGTTTAACGGCTCGTTTGCTGTTGGAGGTGGTCCCTAACCCCGCACTTCATGGACAACCCAGGATGTCTGTTGAGCAGATTCCCCCTCTATTGCTTAGGAAGAAAAAAATACTCTGCTGATGTGGATTATAAAAAGGTGGGAATGATTTGCACATATTGATTGAAAATCGGTGAAAGAATATTTATAAGGTTCCGATGGGCACGACAAACGCCACAGTGTCAAAAAGGCAAGCCATTTAGTGAAGATACATTCCGAGGAGGGGCTTAATGTATGATTAAATATACAGTCTAATATGTCGAAAAAATATGGTATCGTAAATCATCCAATAAACCCATTTTAATATATGAAAATAAAAATAAAATTTTGAAAAATTTTCTAGATTTTTTTTTGGCCTTCTCAGTCTTATGTGAGAAAGCCAAAAAAATTCCAGAAAAAAATCTTCCAGTCGATCTCTCTCTTCAAAAAATTTGAAATATGCAATTCAAATTTTCAAAAATTGTGAAATGTTTGTAATTTTTGTAATTATTGCAACTCAGGCGTTAGTTAACTTTTGTGGAGCAAGATGGCGTGAATGTGTTTTATCACCCCCTGGTTAATTTTGGGGTGATAAAATAGGGCATGTGATAAAATCGGAAAAAAAAATTACAACTAGGCGAACCTACCCTGTCAATCATTTAATTGATTGCAGCGTCGCACTCTAGATCGATTTCAGTTCGAGCTTGATGCCATGCTTCAGAAATCATGAAACCGTTGCATTTGAACAATTTTTCAACTTTCCCCGTCAAATTGATCAAATACGACACAACTGATCAGTGAGGAAATCTTGAAAATCGAAACATCCGTTCGTGAGTTATAATGCTTGAAAGCAAGGGCAAACTCATTTTTATATTCAGAGATTTTTTAATGCATTTCACAAATATGAATCAGTTCATGGAAAGGCAAATGCGTAAACGGTACCTGTCATTTCTTGTCGCAAATGCTCACAAGTATTCAGCAGTTATTTATAATAAACCACAGGCGTCAAAAGGTTATTTCATGAAAATCATTGTTGTTTATTTTTCAATTGGGTGACAAAATCGGGTGGAAAGTGTGATAAAATCGGGACAATACAGTAATATACTATGAATAAGTCTGCTGACCAGGTTGATCCTTGATGTGCAGCTGACTTTAACGGCTTTAAAATCGAATGCCCTCTCATCGTTCGAACAGTTGATCAACTCATCAAAAACTCAGTGCTGAACGAGTGCGAAAATTTTTCCGTTACATTCCCTTCCACCTGTTGTCTGAGCATTGGGAAGTCCAATTCTGATTGAACGCCTTCTAAAATCCCAGGAAATAAGGTCCGCATATTATCCTTATTGGAAGGCGAGCTGGAGGATGCCCCCTAGGCTGGTGAATAACGAATCATTCCTGTATTCAGCCAGGAAAGCGTGTTACCAGCAACCGAATCTTCCTCCCTTTTTCAGTTTTTCAAGCAAACGACAGTTAACCAATATCTCAACGACCTTACATGAGGCGACGATGTGCATGAGGTCAGAGAAATAGGTCTAAAGCTGGAAGGGAAGGGAAGGAAGGAATTACAAAACTCATTTGTCAATTCTGTGGTCTAATTGATCAGTTCCACCATCTTGGCCTAAAAGCGACTTAGCGCGACTTAAATTTAACTTAAATTTTTTAGCTATAGAAAAGCATGAGAATAAGTTACACCCCAATTATATAATTCTACACGTGTTTCTATATATTCATACGGCATTCATATGTCCATTCGGTATTCACTGTATTATCATCACTGAAATGCTAAAAATAAATTAGCTTTTATTTCGGTACTTACTCGTCCATCTTGTTGAATTATTGACCCCCATTTAGCTCACTTCAGTCGTGTGAGTTAATGAGACGGACGATGACTAACCCGCAGCCGACGACAGGCTGCCACGCCAAGGAATTTATATTTCATTCCATTTCCAACAGGCGCATTTTTTCCTATCCTAACAATACTCTCATTTCTCAACAAAACTGAAAAAAAAGATCCTCAAAGGACCTAAATTCCACGCTCACTTCTCCCACAGATATAGTTGGGCAAAAGTCGTCACGTCAACAAAACTGCCGGAGAAAATTGATTAGAATTGATATTGACCCTACTTGTTTGAACCCAACTTCGGGGAATAAAGAAATCAAACCACCCCAGCACGAAAATAATTTCCCCATTCTGCCTTCCCGAAAGAAAAAAAAATGAAATACGCGACAATTCCACCTGCACCTCCACCTCACGACGTCGCCACTGTCGTAACAGTCCCTCCAGGTGAGCGGAAAACCGAAAACTGGGAGGGGCCTCCTAACCGACCGTGGAAACTCGCAAACCAACTCGCACCGAAACTCGAAGGAATTCCCGGCATTTCCGATTCGGCACCATTCCTCGAGACGAATTCGGTCCCAATTTAGGTTCGGTCGCAGGTTCCGCGCCATAGCAAGCCGGTTGGACGGTTGGCGAATGGCGACGCCACACGAAAATTATTACTCCGGTGGAAGTATAATTCAATTTGAATGTTTAGCTCGTGAGGACTTGGCTATTGCTTGGCCCTCCCCATGAAGAATTGATTACGAACGGGGTCAACAGATGCAGGCTAACACGTTGGAATTCTTCTGTTTCCACAATAGAGCGCACGACTTCTACAAGAATTAATTTTTATTTACTCACTCAATGTTGCTCATAATGTGTATTTGAACTGTTCACTGAGATATACATACCTGAAAATATATAAAAGAAAAAGAAAATTATTCTCAAATTATTTTACTATCAAATCAATCAATTCTGACAAAATCTTTCCGAGATCAAAGGCATATTACTAAATCATGATGAAAATTGCAACGATATGAGGGATGTTCCAAAGAACGTGTAGGTATTTAAATATTTCGGATGGATAAATTGAACATGAGCAATAAGTTCTGATCAAATCGGAAATCAATAAAACGCAATCGCACGTCACTTGGCACTACTCGAATTGCATATCCAGCGGGCGCAAATGTCACTCTCGCAACGGTAATTGTAATTCGCGATCACGTGAGTTTTCCCTTTCTCACGAAAATCAAGAAACAACGAGTGAAGAGGAAAAGCAATTTTCTCACGTTAATGTGTTTTTTACGTTTACCTTTTGGCTTGTTCCGGATCATTGATTCCCCTTTAATGTAGCAGCAGCAGCAGCAGCAGCGGTGTGTTTGTATTTACCAACCCGACCGACCGACCGACGGGCGAGTGGGACTGACATTGCCTTGCGTCCCGAATGCAGCGAGGTTCACCGGTAACGGGCGGTCCCCGTAAGAGCAGAAGACCGGAAATGCATTGCAAATGTTTTTTTTTGCTGTCGGACATGTTGCAACAATTTTCGCTAGTGCCGATAGCAGTGTTTATTCAATGTGTGATGATACTTGGGGTCAAGCTGAAGCTATTTTGTAACATGTTTCCAAGAGCTAAGTACAGCAATCTGAATGAGTTGAATATTTTACAAATTTTCGCATGTTCTGAAATCAAATAACTGCATTGATGATGGTCAGCAAAAAAAGGGAAAGATATTTTGAAGGTAAATACAACAGACAAGTGATCAACGTCTTCAAATACAGATTAATAAATTTGTGCTTTTAATCAACATCCGCCAACAGCTTCTTAACTAGTCCAGATAACTTCCATCGGCCTTATTCTACGTGCTCGCTACGCAGAAAAAAAAAATGCAAATACAGGTATTGCCGAAAGCATATTCTATTAAGTGTGTGGATTTTTAGAGTAGACAATAGACATTAGTAGATACATTACTGATCAAAAACAAATCATCCCATGCATAAATTCGTACAAAGGTAAAGGTGTCTGAGTTATCACGAAATATTAATTCGATTTTGGACCGAAAATTCATCAGAAATTTCCGAAATTTCCGAAAAAAAATTTCAAAGAAATATCTTTTCATCATTGTAAACATATACGATATGTAGTAACCGCGAGAGACTTTTTTTTGCAAGCTATCATGATAAAGATCTGATTCGGCAGGCAATATTTCATGAAAAATTTCATTCAAAAAGCTCCAAACGCGTGGAGGACTGGTTCTGATTAGAAATACTAGAATAAGAGATCGGCGAAGACGCCATCTTGTTTCCAATCGAACCGTCAAAAGCGGTTCCAATTCGACTTGTTTACTTTTTGCATCCATAAGAAGCAAGCAAAAAGTTCAAGTGCTGCCAGTATTATTTTCACGATTTCATGCATTTTCATACGTTGCCAATTCGACAGTTTTTCACTCCGCCGGTCTCTGGTTATAGGGTTGCTAGTTCCGATTATACATTTCAACTTGTCTACACAGCTGTGCAGTCCCCAACAAAGAATGAGCGAGAACACAGCGAAAATCATCACTTCTCTGTGGGGGTACGTGTATACAAGTTTGATAATTTTTTTATCATGGATTATTATGATTCGGAGCAGTTTTTGCCTTTCTTTTATCGTTGTTCGTTATCTATTGAGAGCGACATCTGCAAACCCTGGCCTGGATACGAGAATGGGTAATTTTTTGTTGCCGCTTGGTGTGATTTGGCAGAACTCCGGCCAAATGTACAGTGCCACTTGTCAATTGAGAGATTCTTATCTGTCAATTGATAACTGGATCATTCCGAGGATCATTCGATAAACAGGTGTTCAAAAAACTGGGAAAAGGGCTGGGAAAACATTTTTCTCATTTCCCATTTTGATGTCGAATTGATGTTTGTGCCAATTGTGGCGAATGTCACTGCACTATGGTCCAGGATACAGATTTACGCGGAAAGATGAATTTAACACCAAAACTATATTTTTCATAAAAAAAACTGTTGTTCTACAAAATTGTTCGAAATAGTAAGGCCATCATTATGGTTCTACCAAAAAATAGGGTGGCCCATCATATAAAAAAAATTAGGAAATATTTTTTTTATTTCTCGTAATATTGACATGTTATGTTCTACAAAGTTGTAGCGTAGGTTATTCCAATCAATTTTACTAAATAAACTTTTCCTGTAGCTCTTAAGTTGGCTGATTTAGAGCAATTTTACTTAATTGGATTAGGGTGTACCTCAAAAAAACAGTATTTTTGATCTACTTTTTTGTTTTAGATTTCTCGAAAAAGTCGTCTTCAGGTGACTTTTAGAGCTAAAAAAATGCAACTTTTGATGGGTGAATATGCTCAATATCTTTTTCCGATCAAAAGTTATAATCGTTTTTCTGTCAAAATTAAATTTTTTTTCATGAGTTGATATTTCCGAATATGGCAGATCAAAAAAATATACTCACACGGCATCTGAAAGAGAAATTAATATTCTTTATTATGTCAGAAAAATTATGTCAAAAAAATCTTGCAATACGATGATAATGATAATGATAATAACTTAAAAAATGTGTTAAAGCTGTAGATTTTTTATTTTTATTTTTTCACGAATGTCAGGGGCTTTTTAAAACGCGTGTTTTTCTATAAGAATATCGTCTGTATCTTCTTCCGTTGTCGAGTTATATCAATTTATTTAAAAAAAAACAGGTTTTTAGTAAAATTGATGAAACTTGAGATAAAAAAAATATCCCCAATTTTTTGATATAATAAAGAATATTAATTTCTCTTTCAAAGGCCGTGTGAATTCATTTTCTTGGTCTGCCCTAACCGGAGATATCAACTTATGAAAAAAAATGTAATTTTGACAGAAAAACGTATATAGCTTTTGATCGGAAAAATATATTGAGCATATTCGCCCATCAAAAGTTGTTTTTTTAGCTCTAAAAGTCACCTTAAGACGACTTTACCGAAAAATCAAAAACAAAAGAAAAGATCAAAAATACTGTGTTTTTGAGGTACACCTAATCCAATTAGGTAAAATTTCTCTAAATCAGCCAACATAAGAGCTAGAGAAATATATTTTTTCAGCAAAATTGATTGGAATAAGCTACGCTACAACTTTGTAGAACACAACATGTCAATATTTCGAGAAATAAAAAATACTTTCTAATTTTTTTATATAATGGGCCACCCATTTTTTTATAGTACCATAATGATGGCTTTCCGAACAATTTTGTAGAAAAACCTTTTTTTTTAAATATGGTTTTTGCGTAAAATGCATCTTTTCGCGTAAATCTGTATCCTGAACCGTAGTGCACTGCAAAAACTGATATTTCGCAAGTTTTTGATTTGATATTCGCAACTACAAAGGTTTGGGGGCAGCAGGGACTATATCCAAGGGCTTGACGATCCCTCACCAGGCCATCTGCGAGTTGTAATTGTGGTGCCTGCCAAGGGCAGTGGGCTCTGTTAGACTTCTATTAAAAGCTGCATGTATCCACAAGCAGGCTTCGCTAAAGTGACCGTGTGCGGCTCAAAGCGCACAAGCCCAAGTTCTGATGTTAGGTGGGACGCTAAACAGCCCTGACACGACGGCCCTCCGACGAGACAGGAGGTTTGCGCAGGCCCAATAAGCCGCCTTTAAAAACAACTTTTACGAACAACATAGAAGATAATACGACTCGATACAATCGGCAACGACCTAGGCGACGAATAAAGGATCACGATTGGAAGCTTGGAACACGGAACTGCAAGTCGCTAGGCTTCGCAGGTTGCGACAGGATAATCTACGATGAATTACATCTTCGCCACTTCGATGTCGTAGCGCTGCAGGAAATCTGCTGGACAGGACAGAAAGTGTGGAAAAGCGGGCATCGAGCGGCTACCTTCTACCAAAGCTGTGGCACCACCAACGAGCTGGGAACCGGCTTCATAGTGCTGGGTAAGATGCGCCAACGCGTGATTGGGTGGCAGCCAATCAACGCAAGGATGTTCAAGCTGAGGATAAAAGGCCGTTTCTTCAATTATAGCATCATCAACGTGCACTGCCTACACGAAGGGAGACCCGACGACGAGAAAGAAGCGTTCTATGCCCAGCTGGAGCAGATGCCCACTGCGGGTCGTCAAAACCGTCATCGACGACATGAACGCTCAGGTAGGAAGGGAGGAAAATGTATAGACCGGTCATCGGACCGGATAGTCTGCATACCGTATCAAACGACAACGGCCAACGATGCATAAACTTTGCAGCCTCCCGCGGAATGGTAGTCCGAAGCACTTTCTTCCCCCGCAAGAATATCCACAAGGCCACATGGAAATCACCTAATCAAGTAACGGAAAACCAAATCGACCACGTTCTAATCGACGGTAAATTCTTCTTCGACATCACGAACGTACGCACTTACCGCAGTGCGAATATTGAATCCGACCACTACCTCGTTGCAGTATGCCTGCGCTCAAAACTCTCGACGGTGATCAACACGCGTCGGAGTCGTCCGCCGCGGCTAAACATTGGGCGGCTACAAGACGGTAGGCTAGCCCAAGACTACGCGCAGCAGCTGGAAGTGGCACTTCCAACGGAAGAGCAGCTAGGCGCAGCATCTCTTGAAGATGGCTGGAGAGATATTCGATCCGCCATTGGAAGCACCGCAACCGCTGCACTAGGCACGGTGGCTCCGGATCAGAGAAACGACTGGTATGACGGCGAATGTGAGCAGCTAGTTGAGGAGAAGAATGCAGCATGGGCGAGATTGCTGCAACACCGCACGAGAGCGAACGAGGCACGATACAAACGGGCGCGGAACAGACAAAACTCGATTTTCCGGAGGAAAAAGCGCCAGCAGGAAGATCAAGACCGTGAAGAGACGGAGGAACTGTACCGCGCTAATAACGCACGAAAGTTCTATGAGAAGTTGAACCGTTCACGTAAGGGCCACGTGCCACAGCCCGATATGTGTAAGGACATAAACGAGAACCTTCTTAGAAACGAGCGTGAGGTGATCCAAAGGAGGTGGGAGCATTACGAAGAGCACCTGAATGGTGATAGACAACGGTGGCGGTATGGTAATGAACCTAGGAGCACGCGCGCAGGACATGCGACTTCCGGCTCCGAATCTGCAGGAAATCCAGGAGGAGATCGGCCGGCTGAAAAACAACAAAGCCTCTGGAGTTGATCAACTACCAGGAGAGCTGTTTAAACACGATGGTGAGGCACTGGCTAGAGCGTTGCACTGGGTGATTACCAAGGTTTGGGAGGATGAGGTTCTGCCGCAGGAGTGGATGGAAGGTGTCGTGTGTCCCATCTATAAAAAGGGCGATAAGCTGGATTGTAGCAACTACCGCGCAATCACATTGCTGAACGCCGCCTACAAGGTACTCTCCCAAATTTTATGCCGCCGACTAACACCAATTGGACTAACACCTTTGGAGGGAGTAATATGAAGGGCAGGGATTGACACGAGTTGTACGATTTTCACGAAGTCCGTCCAGTTATTTGGTTTCGCCGACGACGTAGATATTATGGAACGTATAACTTTGAAAAGATGGAGGAAGCCTACATCAGACTGAGAAGCGAAGCTAAACGGATTGGACTAGTCATCAACACGTCGAAGACGAAGTACATGATAGGAAGAGGCTCAAGAGACGTCAATGTAAGCCACCCACCACGGGTTCCTATAGGTGGTGACGAAATCGAGGTGGTTGAAGAATTCGTGTACTTGGGCTCACTGGTGACCGCCGATAACGATACCAGCAGATAAATTCGGAGGCGCATAGTGGCTGGAAATCGTACGTACTTTGGACTCCGCAAGACGCTCCGATCGAATAGAGTTCGCCGCCGTACCAAACTGACTATCTACAAAACGCTTATAAGACCGTTCTCTACGGGCACGAGACCTGGACGATGCTCGTGGAGGACCAACGCGCACTGGGAGTTTTTGAAAGGAAAGTGTTGCGTACCATCTATGGTGGGGGGCAGATGGCGGACGGTACGTGGAGGAGGCGAATGAACCACGAGTTGCATCAGCTGTTGGGAGAACCATCCATTGTTCACACCGCGAAAATCGGAAAACTGCGGTGGGCCGGGCACGTATTCAGAATGTCGGACAGTAATCCGGTGAAAATGGTTCTCGACAACGATCCGACAGGAACAAGAAGGCGAGGTGCACAGCGGGCAAGGTGGATCGATCAGGTGGAGGACGATTTGCGGACCCTCCGCAGACTGCGTGGTTGGCGAAGTGCAGCCATGGACCGAGCTGAATGGAGAAGACTTTTATGTGCAGCACAGGACACTCCGGCCTTAGTCTGATAATAAATAAATAAATCGTTCTCGAATTGCCGGAGGAATCATTCCCAGATTCCTAAATGAGTCGTTAGCTGATTGCGGGAGGAATCGCTTGCTTGTTCTTGAATTGTCGAATGAATCGTTCTTGGATTGCCGGAGAGATCGTTCGTAGATTTCCGAGGAATCGTCCGCGAATCGCTAAAGGAATCTTTTCCAAATTGCCGGAGGAATCGTTCTCGAGTTGCCGGAGGAATCTTTCGCGGATAGCCGGAGAATCGCTCACGGATTGTCGAAGATATGTGCCATGAATTTATAGTTATTTGAATTCCCGTTTGGCAGTGTGTAATATCCATTGTTGATATCTATCTCATCGATCTTACGTCTCACGTGACTCGCCAAACGCAACCGCGCCAACGAGGCTTAATGAATTGTTGGCAGTGGCTGATTTTCATCCCGCCGCTGCCAAATCCAGGCGCTATAGTATATGCGCAAAATAGCCAGAATGAGTCAACCGCCAGAAATTGGTAGGGCGAAAGATATCTAACGCGAGCTTTCTCAAAATTAGACACTTTCCATGAAAAATTATTTGGTACCGGTTATGTAGGAAGGTGTCCGCTACTACGCCTACCAAATATTTTTTCGATGAAGGTGCTTAATTTTGAGAAATCGAGTCTTAGATGCAGAAAATCAGAAAATTAACTTCTTGTGTGCCGCTGTAAGCACGCTCAAAGTGGGCGATTCATTGAAATTGAGCTTCAGTAGGCCATGACTCACAACATGTTTGCAAAGGGGCCATCCACAAAGTACGTCACGCTTCTAGGGGGAGGGGGGGCTCCGAGCAGCGTGCCGACTCATACAAAAATTTTAGAGGTGTAATACAAAAAGTGTGACAAAGGGGGAAGGGGGGGTCGAAAACCGCCAATTTTTGTGTGACGTACTTTATGGATCTTCCCAAAGCAACCAGTTTTTACGCTGATTTGTTATTGACGACACGTAAGTACTATTTTGTCCCCGACAAAAACCTAACGTATTCGGCTGGTCCTTTTCCGATGACCCGAGGCGCACATTTGGTGATCCTTGCCGGGCATAATTTAGACTTTACGTTAATTTTTCGATTCACCAGATAACCCGTCTGTTTATCAAATTAAAAAACTCTGCATCGGAAAAGGATGAACCGATCAAAGTTAATGAATAAAAATGCACAATGAACCTACAAAAATCTCCGGTGCTGCGCGCAATCCACGCAATCCTCAGTGCGCGTGAAAAATCGCTAAAACATTTTAGGTGTGAGTGATGCTCGCAAAAGTGCTCAGTGGGTAACCAAATCACTTAAATGAATTATTGGCAGTGGCTGATTTTCTACCCGCCGCTTTCACATCTAGGCGCTAGCCGCAAATAGCCGGCAAGGTTTAACCGATTTACAATGATATGGAAATGCTAATATCATCTTCCAAACTTAGACGTAGGTACATGTTCATGATAGAATTAGAGGATAAAGTATAGAATTGATAGTTCCGTTAGGATATGGCAGGCATGAAGAATGTTTTTATAGAAGTCGATTTGAAAGCGAGCGGAGGGCAATATTTGGGATGGCACATATCACGACCTTCCTTCTGCCAAGCTCCCGCATGAAGGGGGAGGGAAGAATATCAGTGTGGAAGCTGATATATCTCCACTGGCAAAAGGAAGGTGGTTTGACTTGCTCATATGCCATCGCGTGCGGAAGGATTTCTATCGACGAGTACTGTCTCCAAATTTTTAATATGACATCAGCATTTAGTCGAATAGGATTGTTATTGCACAGTTTTGTTTTCGCATTGCTGATTAGCATTTCCATATCATTGTAAATCGTTTAACTTCACGTAGAAGTAACACACACAAAATCATTTTCCGGAGACGAGCCAGCCTAGGGCTGAAAGTCTCCTTAATAAAGACACACAAAAAATCATTAATTTAAGAGTTAACCGCCAATAATTTGTATGGAGAAAGACATCTAACGCGACTTTTCTAAAAATTAGGAACTTTTTATAAAAAAAACTATTTGGTACCGGTTATGAAAGATTGTGTCCGCTACTACACCTACCAAATATTTTTTCAATAAAGGTGTTTAATTTTGAGAAATCGAACCTTAGATGCCTTTCGCCATACTGATTTCAGAAAGTTAACTCCTAGTGTGCCGCTGTAAGCACGCTCAAAGTAGGCGATTCATTATCTGGGAATGAATCGCCCGCTTTGAGCGAGCCTACAGCAACACACTAGGAGTAAACTTTCGAAAATCAGTATGGCGAAAAGCATCTAATCTTTAATATCTCGAAAATAGGCACCTTAATCGAAAAAATGTTTTTTAGGCGTAGTAGCAGACACCTTCCTACATAACTGATACCAAATAGTTTTTCGTGAAAAGTTCCTACTGTTGAGAAAACCCCGTCAGATGTTTTTCGCCATGCAAACTTCAATGGTTAAGTCTTGCCGGCTATTTTACATATACGTTAGCGCCTGGATACGGCAGTGGCGGGTAGGAAACCAACTACTGTATCTGCTTCATTGACGACTGAAGCTTTGCAATTAAAGAAAGAGTCCCTGGAAAACAGCTTATACAGAAAAGGCTGTATGATAGTTTCGGAGCCAAGCCAATGTGGAGCAAGATCAGATACAACTGGAAACATATGTCTACGAGCGTTTTCGAATCCAAATTGAATTAAGTAAACATTAGATGTCAACGAAAATCTAATTAATAAAGTCATTGCCCATGCTGGAGATTTAATAATTCATTCACCAACATCGTTCAGAATGTTTGCTGAAGAAGCAGCTGAATGCCAATACTAGCACTTATTAATACCTGCCACTTTTCAAAATCTATTTGGTAAGATATATGTAGAAGGCACTCGAAAAATCGCATCCATGCGAGTAATGGAGATATTCCATAAGTGTCCCTATCTCTGTTTCTATCTGAGGGTAAATATTCTAGAAGTTTGAAAACAGGATATATACTTTTTCAAACTCCTAGAATATTTATCCTTATAAGTCTTATAAGTTCACATTAACTTACTTGATTACATGATAGATAAAGAGCTACCTCCTCTTGGTGAGCCTACGACTACGCCTGTTCCATAAGCCATCGTGTACAAAACCTATCACGAAGCATACAGCATCTTCCAAGTTATATACTTTCTTTATTTATGCTGCTTTTGATGCCCTTTTAGTACACGTATGAGCCTATCGTAGTCTGCCGTATATTAAAACAATCGAAAAAGTGTACGAAATCGCAGATTTGCAGCCATAAGGAGCTGGATTTTGTTTAAATTTATGCTGAAAAGTCCAAAAGAAGTCGAAGTTGTAGTCCCTAGGCGAAACTTTCAGAAATTTTTTTTGTATGAAACATTTTGTATGAAATAATTTTTATTTTTTCATCGGGCCCTTTAAGGATGTTTTGCTACCTATTTTGTCGTATGTTAAGAATGGAAAAGTGTTACTGTAGCCGAAGATATTGACAGTTGAACAATGCATAGGTTTTTTTTTAATCTAAAAAGTGCTTGGTTCTGATGCCTGGCTTTTAGTAGATCAACTTGAATTACGAATCAGAGAAAGTAGATTTTTGATTTTCGGCCACCTTATTCTCCATAGTGCGCTGTATGCACGCTCAAAGTACGCGATTCATTTGAATTAAGCGTCAGTAGGCCATGACTTACAACACGTTTGCCAAGCAACCACTTTTTCCCCTGATTAGTTACTGACGACACGTAAGTACTATTTTGTCCTCGATAATTACTAAACGTATTCGGCTGGTCCTTTTCCGATGACACGAGGCCACACATTTGGCGATCCTTGCCGGGACTTTACGTTAATTTTTCGATTCACCAGATAACCTGGATGTTTATCAAATTAATAAGTTGATAAATAAAAATGCACATTGAAAATACAAAAAAGCGCGGGTGCTGCGCGCAAAAGTGCTCAGTGCGTGTGAAAAATCGCTTAAATATTTTGAGCACGAGTGGTACTTGCAAAAGTGCTCAGTGCGTGTGAAAAATTGCTAAAATATTTTCAGCGCGAGTGGTCCTTGCAAAAGTGCTCAATGCGATTTTGAGCGCGAGACTCGCTCAGTGTGAAAAATCGCTAAAACATTTTGAGCGCGAGTGGTCTTCGCATAAGTGCTCAGTGCGTATTTAAATCGATTAAACATTTTGAGCGCAAATGGTGGTCGCAAAGGTGCTCAGTTACTAATGCAATCAAAAAATATTTTTACGCTCAGTGCGTAATCAAAATTGCTGAAATATTTTGAGTACGAGTGCTGCTCACAAAAGTGCTCAGTGTGTATCAAATAGCTAAAATATTTTGAGCGCGAGAAGTGCTCTGTACGTATTAGAATTAGTAAAACTAAAATTATAGCATAGCATATGTGATTGTACAAATCGTGGGTGGCTATACAATGCTCAATTGAACAATCTACTGTATATTGTTGTAAATTGGTACTTGGGATTAGTACCTTTTCCTATACTTGGCCATGTCCTTACAATTGCGGAAGGAAGGGAATTAGCATAATGTAAAGGAATTGTCATGTGCTAATAGTGTTTACATTACGCTAATATCGAGTTAGTATTGTCGGACAGTGCATTGTCCGCTAGAACTAGCCTATATGTTAACGGGCCATTAAACGGAGCGCAGACGAATGCAACGATGCCAGTGGAAGACTCGACCGACCAGTGAGCACTTCGAGCAGCTTTTCCAAGTGCCAGCTAATCGCTTTTGATAACGATCATGAGAAATGAAAAAAAGAATCTATCATAGTTTTGAGGGCAATTTTATACAATTTTCCCATTTGTGAGTATTTTCAACTTAAATTTCAGATTAGTTTATGTGTGTGAAGAAATCAAATAACAATTTCGCAAAGAAATCAAATTGCCTTTTTGCTTCTTAATAATTTTTGAAAGGTGAAAATTTTTGAAGGCACAGGACTATTTTTTTCGAGAAGAGGGGAAATGTGTGCCATGAATTTATAGTTATTTGAATTCTCGTTTGGCAGTGTGTAATATACATCACGGCGTGTTCAGTAGAACAATATTATCACAAAAAAATGAGCATGGCTAAAATTTCAACTACGTGAAAATATAGCTTCTTATCTTTCATTTCCTGGGTATTTTAAAAAAATCTACCGGGGGGTCCCGAACAACTTTTTTTTTCCTTTCCAAATGGAACCTGCATTCTAATCTAATACCAGCTGCCAGTCACGAGTCCCTCACGAGTTGACTCGTCATTTATTTTTTTAACTATTTTTCATGAATTAAATGCAAGGAATGAATATTCTTCATGTTCTTTTATTTTGAACCTAATTTAAAAGGCTCAAATATGGAAAAGCATGACGGAGCCAAAATTATTAAGTTCAACATTTGGCTAGCAAACATACTGCTTCGCAAGGGTTGAACCCACTAATATTTTTAACAGTGTTTGTTTAGTTTCAATTTTATACTTTTTGGATTTAAATGAAAATTAGCGAAATTCGTAGAAATTATTCCTCAAAAAACGACAGGATTCCGACATTCAAGACATAACGATTTCTGAAAACCTAATGATTTTTTATAACATTTCCAAGATAATATAAAACTATTTTAACCTACCGAGATAAGCATGCCAAGACCATGCTGCAGGTGGCTGAGTTGTATTCCCGGTTCGGTCTAGGAAATTTTTAGGTTGGACATTTCCTCGGCATTTCTATGTGGGATGGTTTTATAAAGATATTTTTGGTTTTGAAAGTAAGGAATACATTTTATTCTATGGAGTTTTTATAAATATTAACGGGGCTTAATAATTAGTAAAGCTTTTCTAAATTATGCTTCTGATCATTGTTGAGGTAGATTTTTCTACTAGATAGATGAATAAAAGTAAAGCTCATCGATTACTTTAAAGTCTAGTGGTTGTACCAAGAGTCATGAAAATAAGTGTCTTTTTAGAAGAAGATGCATTTGATGCATAGGGCAGGAGATTGATTTTCGTTTACTGGTTAACTTTTCTGAACTCTTAGGCAATTTAGATTTTATTAGAGTCATCCCTTCAGCACGATTTTTGTGTCTAAAAATTCAAACTCTTCTCCAAAAACTTCTAAAACTACCCTGGTTCTGATCGTCCAGGTTTTGTGTTTGCGTTTTATGTTGGTGATATTCGGCTTGACCAAATAATTGAACGTTATTGAAAGTGATTGCCAAAAGCAAAATAGCAATAATGCGACAACACAATGAAAAGTGGACTAATTTTTAAATTGGTAATGAATTTCGAGTGCAAATAATCGTTTCGAATGAGTATTTCTCCAAGCTCACGCAATTAATATCATAGAAAGTTACATGTTCGCCACAACATTTGTAGTAAAATGAGTTTGCTTGTCTGGATGAATCACTCGTTCTCATCAACTATGCATCGCAGCGATATGATCTCTAGGACAAAATACAGTACGTATTTTTAAGTTTTTTTTATACCCATGTCACTTTTTGTTGAAATCAGAAGAGATTTTATTTTAAACTAAAAGCTAGATATTTACTTCCATTTTTGCCTTTATTGTGCACTTAGCATGACTCATTTTTGCGCTCATCTGTTTACCGTATATCAATTGAAATCTGATTTCTATTTGAATGAGGTATTAAGGATTTCTATGAGCATGTTGGATAGTTTTTAGTAATAAATTGAAGTTACACAATCAAAAATACGACAGAAAAAAAAGTGTAAAAAGTGAATTATGTGTATCTACATTACTTCTCCTTCTTCGTTTTGGCATTACATTCCCCACTAAGACATTGCCGCCTCACAGTTGAGTGTTCAATCAGCACTTCCACAGTTATTAACTGCGAGGTTTCTAAGCCAAGTAACCATTTTTTTACCATCGAATTTACCACCAAAGTTTCAATTTTGGTATATATTTGGGAAAGAATTGGGTGTATATGTGCATAAGATGACGATGCAGAGCATAATCTCCATCCAAGCCTTTCTTAGCTGTTTGCAGGGGATAACATAAATATATCGAGTTCGGCTTCGTCATGCACTTTGACGCTTGAGCTCCAATAAACTATTAATTTAGACTATAGCTTGGTAATTTCGGTACCCCTTAGTTTATATACGATTATTGGAATAAAAAAATCCAGGAATCTCATTTTAAATGGGACGCGATAAATAATAATCGTTGGTCTTCCAACTACAAAGATCCGTTTCAGGGAGAAAAAAAAAAGTTGTTCGAGACCCCTCGGTAGATTTTTTTCAAATAGTCACGAAATGAAAGCTTAAGAGCTATATTTTCACGTAGTGAAAGTTTTGGCGATGCTCATTTTTTTGTCATAAAGGTCCCCCATACACACGCCGTGATTGATGTAATCTCCGCAGTCCGCACCCATCAGCGTCAAACCAGCATATCAATTTTGGCTCTATGTGTCCCGCATATTACCCGATGTGAGGAACGTAGCGATCCCGAACGAAATTTTGAAATTTCGGACTAAGCAGCAGTCCAGAAGTAATTAAACTGTTGGTCAACGTGGCTGATATCAGCAACCGTTTTATCATTTCGTTTAGAGTTGATCTCGACTTGACAAGAAAGACCAGGAGTTGGGGGTCTACGGTTCAAACAGTGAAGCCCCTCCTTTGCCAATCCTTCATCTGCTGCAGTGTCACCTACCGTAGCCTCTACAATCTTGGATTGCTTCAGAAACCTGGGATAGATTTGTTCGGAAATCCAGAAAGGACTAGTTTGGGAATCCAGGAATGATTCGTTGAAAAATCCATGGTGTTTTTTTTGGGAATTCGAAAACGATCCTACAAATGCAATTCGCGAATGATTCCTCCGGCATTCCGGGAACGATAGCTCCCAAAATCCAGGCACGATTCCTTTGGCAATACTAAAACAACACCCCCGATAATTTGAAAACCGATTCCTCCCCCTCCGACAATTCACGAACCATTCCTCCGGTAATCCACGAAGGATTCCTCAGACAATTCAGAAACGATTCCTCCTGTGAGCCTCGTGGATATTATGTAATAGCATCAGCAAGGGACGCTAGAAGAGGTGTTTTGTTCGCATAGTTCGCAATGGCACGAAGACATGAATTCTCAAAGAGATTATTGCATTGATCGCATATCCAGTAGAGATTTGTTTCGATAAGCTGTGAATTCCTAAGAACATCAATTGGAAATTGTTACCGACTGATCGGAACAATTTGGAAACATGGTAGTCAACTCATGAAATAGGAGCCAGGATGTTAGACATGATTGATGTGAAATGAAGGAACGGCCGAGACGACGAGGACTGTGGGCAGAAAGTCGAGAGAACGCAACGAAAACGGTCGATCGGAACAGTTTCTCTGAAAAAAACGTTTTTTTTTAAGATTCCCGCGTGTGGAAGTGGTGTCCAGATAAGTGGTCGTGATAAAGTCACCCGAACCCCGAAGGACGCCGTGTAGTGAAGCCAACGTAAGAAGATCGACTATATAGAAGCCGTGTGGGAATCCCACTGTTTCTGCGTATTTGGGACCTCGAGGTGAAAATCATCCGGCGAGCCCATCGCTGGTGGTCAACGAGCCACAATATCGTTGAGCCACACGCCACGGTGGACAGTAACTCTCATTTTGGCGATGAGGGTTCGCTCCCACTCATTATTGCTCAAAATCGTATGGGCTACTATCCCGTCAGCGAGCGATTGAGACGTCGGTGACCAAAGTTGCCCAACCAAACATAGGATCGTTAGCAGACAAACTCGAACGAGGTCAATCCAGCAACAGCGCACCTTGAGGGTACGAAGGATATCCGGGACCGTACCAGACCATACCCCCTTTCGTAACACGCCACGTGACCCACGATTTGAAAATTTGGTGAGCACCCCAGGTACGAAGAGCATCAAGGACCGTGCCAGACCAAACGCCCCCGTCGTAACACGCCACGTGAGCGACGGTCTGGAATCAGTAGATACTCCTAGGAAGTCAAGGCGTAACCGCTTGACCGAGCAGCATGAAACCTGGCAAGCAAAGCAACCTCTCCCTCTCATTCCGCATGGGCCCCAACGGTAACATCCGGCCGGCCGCAACGACCCCCCCCTTTATATCAATGTACAAAAATCTAAATAAATAATGTTCAAGTTTAATTGAGTGTGTGTTGTGCTATATTCTTTCTATGGAAAACAGCCCTGGTTTCCCTATCAGTGGGTCTGTTTCTATCGTGATTTGTCCACTTTGAATTCGGTCAGCCAGGTGAAGGGAAGTGAGTATCCATGCAGCAAGTAGAACGCTGACCCTGAGAGGGTGTAGCCGTGGGGCTAGCCGTTAATTACAAAATATGTCAGATTTCAAACATATTTTTTTTTTAATTTCTTCTAGATATTGTATAGAATTTTGCCAAGGCATTTGTTGAAATTTGTTCAACAAGCTCAAGAATCATTTTTTACTTGAGTTATTTTATCATAAATATTGCAGTGATGCAATCAGACCAAAACTAATATTCTCAAATCTGTATCAAATAAATAAATGTACTGCAATCGCTTCTCAATGCTCTATTTGGAAGAAAAAATGTACCTGAAGATACGTCAAAATGTCGTATCCCGTAATTCGGAAAATAGCACAAACGTCAGTTCGGAAAAGTATACGAGTAGTAAAAGTGGGATTAGCAATATCCTACTCGCGTTGTTTGGTACATGCGTTATGGACCACACTCAATCTACCACGGCTGAATCCGTCCGCCGTTCATCCATTTGAATGCGGCCAGTCGCCGGCTCGCTCGCGCGGAAAGGTTCTATTTTTGGACGTGAAAACGCCAATTTTCCTCTTCGCCTCCTTCCGTTACCTCCCACTACTGCTTGACGCTTCTCACGCCGCCATCGTCACTAATCCGTCGTGTGTTTGTTTACACAGCAAGTGGATTATTAACTTGCGCGCTTGCAATATTTTATGCGGCCAAATACGAAGGTTAATCACCAACTCCTCCAGCACCACCGTCTGGCACACCTCGCTTGGGTGCGAGGAAAACAGCGGGGCAGCGCGCGGTAATCACTTGCACTGTAAATTTACGTTCGAATTTAACTTAATTGCCGATGGGCGAAAGCAACAACGCAACGGTTATTCTCCGGCCCGTCGACGAACTCGGGTCAGGATTCTCAGCTTCCCATCGGTGGTTCTTGGCAATACACAATACAGGAAGCGGAGTATTAATGGCTTTCGCTGACTATTTGCCTTCTGGGCGAGCAAAAACCGTACGCCCGTGTATGGTAGAACATGACGAGCGTCATCGCCTCCATCATCATCATTATGGTGTGGTGATCCCCCCGGGGTTCCTTCTCAACAGGCCGAGATACACCTTCCGATATATGTGCTAGTACCTAGCTAGGATGAAATCCGTTTTTCCTGCAACAGAAAGTGTTCGCTTCGATGCACAGTGCTTCCAAAGTTTCACATTAGTGCAACGTAAATGGCTTTTATTGTGCCTTGCAATAGAGTTACTCTCATCCGCAGTAGGACAAATAGCGCACGTGCTCTCAAAACAATGTGGCAATATATTCAAAAATACAATAAAGTAGCATCATGTCAGAAGTTCATTTTTCTCGTAAGATTAAACATTTCGGGATTATTTTGACAAGAGCTTAGGAAATCTAATATTTTTTTAGACAGCCAGACAATCATAGTAGGCTCAGTGCTGCCGATTTTAGAATACATTTGGCATGACAATTCGTAAAAATAAATATTTTTTGATGAAAAATGGAATTCCCCAAAGTGTTGAAAATTCTAATCTGCTTTTCAAAGGTCCTTCAGATATTACGCAAGGAAGATATGCCTGCAACTCTCAGAAAGTCCTAAAGTTTGATAATATCAGGCCGAATCCGTAGAATCTCTGGTAGCGATTATACATTTTTGATCACATTTCGGATCCTCAGACAACACTGCGCAGCCAGTGGAAGGAGCAGCGAAAAAAAGCCCCTCAGCGTAAGCAAATGAAAAGTCCCATAAATCAATCCTCGTCTCGAGCACCTTCAGCTACACACCTTCCACGGCGTTAGTTGAAGTCCCTGGGTGGGGAGCACTTACGCATTTCTTCCCGGGACGACCTGCTGCTGCTGCTGGTTGGTGTGAAAAGGGGGAAAGGCGTTCTTAATTCAATTTAATTTATTCGCGCGAAGTGTTCGAGGGCTGGACGGCTTTCGGCAGAGTAGCGCAGCGCTCTCTCTGTTTGGGATGGGATGGTGGCGGTGGCGCGTACACTTGCTGTTGCACCGCGCTATCATGCGACGGTATTGGTGCAACGGCGTGGGGTAAAATCGGTGCAAGGTCACTCAATTGCATGAGAGTGGGAACATGAATTAGGGGGAATTTATACTCGAATATACTTTAATTATTTTCTTAAGATTTCTGTTACTCATACTAATCTAACGTAGGGATTTTTTCTCTAGAAAACCAACGATTCAATCATTAAATTATTTTTTTTTGCAATTCCTGATCATAATACCTCCCAAGTAACTATTAGCACTATATTACGCCAAACCGCCATATAGGGCCATTATACAGCTATGTTAAAACTTATAAGCATTAAATTAGCACTATATGGCCGATTTGGCGGAATATAGTGCTAATTGGTTACTTGGGCTGTTTTACAGTTGGCGTTTGAGTGATAAAACGGCCTACTTTACCATACCAATGACACTCATTTGGGTGCTATAATGGAAAACCAGCATTAGAACAATAGTTACATGACCACATTTAGCTGAATTGGCTTGGGTAAGTGTTCAAGTAGTGCATCCTCTGTGTCCCGTAATAAATGAAATAATTTTACGGGCATGACATCAAATTCTCCAAAATCAGGTTTATCTATCGCCTCATGGTCTGTCGAGCACACAATGAGGCACGATAACACGGAATCTGTTTGTTTTCTGCAGCAACATGATTTTTTGGCCAGATTGGTCATGTTAAGTGAACAACATTTAGTCTATTTTTCGTCATTGCAAAAAATAGCGTGTGCAACTCGTTGCAAAACTGATTTTTTCAGCACTCGTAGTATTTATCCAACTTGGCAAGCCTCGTTGGATAAACGTACAACTCGTGCTGAAAAAATCATCTTTTTGCAACTAGTTGCACAAACTACTATTTTCGATAAAAGGCAGGACTACACAGGGCACAGAACCGTTATCTCCTGTTCACGAGCAAGATTGAATAAAAAGGAGACCACGTCCATATCCTCCTTGAAAAAAATGAGGGGTTTAAAAAAATCTCATGAAAATGTGGCTTCTGTATCTTAAAATGAGCCCAAATCCTGGGGTGGCATTGTGCATCTCGATTCGAACGTAATTCTATCGAGTCGAACTTGTTTGGCATTACGGCTTTCGATTCGATCTCGAAAACGACTCATCGTTCGAGTATGCTCGAGGAGGTACAAGAATAACGAGATGTGTTGGCATTATGGAGACTCGATAGCACACTGAAAAACGTCTCAAGTCAAATGAAAATCACTCGTCACCTTTATAGCTTTCGAATGTTATTCGAGAGTCATTTCTTGCTGAAAGTTTTTCATTATATTTGTTATTATTTCTCTACGGGAAGAGTATAAATGTTTCATTATTGTATCTTGAAGGAAAGAATGTCATTAGTATACCTACTTTTATAGTTTCCAGACAATATGCAATCTCTAATTATCCCGAAATTCTCGTAAAAACGACTTCAACTTAAATCGTTTTTTTTTTTTGCAATTTTCACGTATTTCTTGACAATTTCGATAAACCGCGTGAAAAATCTATGGGGAAAATCTGCGTAAAAACGTATATATTCCAAAATCTACGTAAAAATAGTTGAGTTAAATAAAAAAAAACGCGCTGACCGAGAGATGACCCAAGTGCATCTAACTAAAACACATGGAAACATCAAAGTAATTTATTATCGAATCCTTTTTTAGCTTTAAATTATTTAGCTCTGTGGCACCCCTGTGTGATGTAAATATCTCCTGCCATGCAACACCCCTGTACCATCTGTCAGACTGGGATTGTGAGAAATATGTTAATGTTGTGTGTAGCTTTTGAGTGTGTGATTATGTTTATATTGTATGTGGATATTGTGTGAATAATAAAAACAGTTTGGGCGACGTAAATTACACGTATAAATTGTTTCTGCAAATCATCCGAATACTCCGAATATTGAGGGTTTAACATTGGCGACGAGGACGGTACTTTGAACCTGAAATTCACAAGGTGAGAAAATTATTCGATTCGAAGACATTTGCGTGATTTGTGAAATATTGGATACATATTATTTTTGCTAACACTTTATGTTTGAAATGTTTGTTTTAGTTTGCATTAAAGAAGTGATCGGCGTTCTAAGAAGCTTGAAGGAAATAAAGCTTATCACGAAGGCGATTTTGTTATTGATCTGTCACAAACCAAGTAACAGGTATGTAGTTTGAAGATACGATGATATTTGAGTTCCACTATTAAAAGTGTCTGAGCAAAAGGCTTAAATGCCGTAGTAAATGTATATGGCTTAAATGCCGAAGAAAATGAATTGATGGATTTATGTTGATTAGTGGCTTAGATGCCGATGAAGATGGATTCAATTCCGTTGGCTTAAATGCCGAAAAATTAGGCTTCAATGCCGATAGTTCAAATTATTGATTAATTAGTACATGGTAGTAAAAGCAAGAGTACTTTTACAGTGGGGCTTAAATGCCGTTATTGGAAATAAAAAAAAATACATGTAAAGTTGTAAATATTTAACAGGACGATGGATAAATGGGAAATCCAACAGTTTGTCTTTAAAGCACTGGCTCAGAATGAAATTCGAGGCCAGTGGATCCGCTGGAAGCGTAATTTCGAGTACGTAGTTGCCGCTAGTGGAGAGAAAGATCAAACCAAATTGAAATTCTTATTGCTGGCGCGGGCAGGTCCAGATGTCCAAGAAGTGTTTCAATCCATTCCGGATGCTGACGTTGATGAATCTGATGATGTTAGCCCATACAAAGTTGCATTATGCAAGCTCCAGCTCCGAAGCATCATGATTCAATGGAGAGAAATATATTTTGGACGCTCAAACCTGAAGCCGGGGAAAATCTTGAGAAGTTCATGCTGCGAGCTCGTGAGCAAGCAAATAAGTGTGATTTCGGTAAAACGCAGCAAGGGAGCCGTGATATATGTGTTATAGACAAAATTATATTAATGGCTCCTCCGGATTTGAAAGAAAAGCTTCTCCAGAAGGACCAATTGTCTCTAGATGAAGCGTTTAAGATTGTTTCATCTCATCAATCAGTAAAATATCAAGCTAGCCAAATGGTAACACCGGGACCTTCAGGAGTATCAGCATTCCAGAATGTCGGAGGGAATGTGAACCGTGTTTTTGGTGATCAGTCTGGGTGGGTCGCATTAGAATGCTCTCGTTGTGGTCGTAGAGGTCATTTAGGAAACGACCCAAAATGCCCTGCTCGGGATAAGGAATGTGGTTACTGCAAGCGAGTTGGTCATTTTGCCAGAAAATGCAAAACTGCTAGTTCAAAAAATGCGGTGAGTGATACTCAAAGGAGACAAGATAAAAGGCCAATGATGAAGGGCATTGCTCAGCGCATAAGAACAATTCCTTCGGAAGAAGCTGAAGTAGTCGAAGAGGAAAAACCGCAAAGTTTCATCTTTTCGATTGGCGATGGCGATGAGTTTATTTGGTTGAAGCTGGGAGGTGTTATGACTCAAATGCTTATCGATTCTGGGAGTCGCAAAAATATTATAGATGGATCTACCTGGAACTGGTTGAAGTCGCAGAATGTCGTAATACGGAATGCTACCAAAAAAGTCGATCAAAAGTTTCGCGGGTACGGGATGGATGCCAAGTCGTTGGAGGTCATAGGAATGTTTGACTCTACTATTCGAATTCCTGAGAAAAATTGTCAATCGCAGTGCGAGGCAAGATTTTACGTTATACGCGATGGAAATCAACCGTTGCACAATGGTCGGATTCGTCAAATTTCACGACATAAATCGATAACTCAAAAACCATCAGTGCTAGAGTTTTGACGTCTTCAGAAGAAATGATCTACAAGAAGAGATCTATTTTTGGTGTAAGTTGTCATTAGGGTGGCCCTTCGGTGAAATTTTTTTCCAAATGTATTTTTTTACCCTTTTGAGTTAGGAGTTCATATAATTCTACAAAGTTGTAGAGAATTTAATTCTAAGCATTTTTGCTTAATAAACATTTATGTTATCTCATATAGGTAATGTTTTATGACAAAATGCTAAATTTAGATAGGTGGTCCTGAAAAAATATTTTCTAGCTTCCACTTTCATCAATTCAGAATATTTTCAAAAACTGTCTTAGCATCGCTTCATGGTCTTTGGATGGCGCATCTTTTGGTTACATAAGATGGTTGATAGCATCATTTTAAAGCATATTATAAGCGTTTTTTCATGAAAAAGTGATATTTTTCTGAGCGTTCTACTGCAGCTAGTAGCAAATATTAGCAAACATTTCAATCGTAATCTGAAAGTATGCATGCAGGCCCATCAAATCCATGGTATTTCATTTGCCCATCTTTGTCCACTTTTGTTAGTATTATTTTTGTACGAAAAATTAGGGTGAAACACATATATCATCTTTTGGATTTTCACACTATTTGGTAGAATAAAAGACAAGAACACCGTCTTTGACCAGAGGTCGTACAGACTGAACACTTAACACCTAGACAACTGACAGGACGCGTAACACCCAGTGGACCGGTGGAGAATTTTTCGATCACAAAAAGTTTCCTTCTTATCGAGGCGGGAATCGAGCCCACGCTCCATAGTCCATGCCTCTAGACGATTAACGGCGCTAACCGCAAGGCCATAAAGCCCACAAAAAATCGTTCTTTATCTAAAATAATCAAATCAACTCGTGTGGAAAAGAAGTCGAAAAAATCAGTTCTCATGAAATAAATGCTTAAGAGCGCTACTTTTGTGGCGAAATACAAAATCATAAAATTCAAGTTGGTTTTTCATGGCTAATTCGCAGAATAATTTCATTTTCACAGTTTCTAAGTAAGGGTCGCCAATACTACATATAATTCCATGAACATTGATAATTGGTCCAGTAGTTCAAAAATTATGTTTTAAAAAAATATGTTTTCCAAAATGTTGATTTTTTCGACCACCCTGGATCGAAATCGGACAAAATTAAAAAGTGAGTTTATCTATTTTCGAAAACGAATGATTCTACCAAATATTGCGAAATCAGAGATATGGTATATGTGTTTCCCATGGAATAGCTGATTTTTCATACAAAAACTAATATGATTATCAAACAAAAGTGGACAAAGATGGACAAATGAAATACCATGGATTTGATGGGCCTACATGTATACTTTCAGATTACGATCGAAATTTTTGCTAATATTTGCTACTAGCTGCAGTAGAATGCTCAGAAAAATATCACTTTTTCATGAAAAAACGCTTATAAAATGCTTGAAAATAAAGCTATCAACCATCTTATGTAACCAAAAGATGCGCCATCCCAAGACCGTGAAGCGATGCTAAGACAGTTTTTGAAAATATTCTGAATTGATGAAAGTGGACGCTAAAAACTATTTTTTTCGGGACCACCCTATCTAAATTTAGCAATTTTGTCATAAAACATTACCTATATGAGATAAAATAAATGTTTATTAAACAAAAATGCTTAGAATTAAATTCTCTAAAACTTTGTAGAATTATATGAACTCCTAACTCAAAAGGGTAAAAAAATACATTTCCAAAAAAATTTCACCGAAGGGCCACCCTAATGACAACCTACACCAAAAATAGATCTCTTCTTGTAGATCATTTCTTCTGAAGACGTCAAAACTCTAGCACTGATGGTTTTCGAGTAATCGATTTATGTCGTGAAATTTGACGAATCCGACCATTGTGCGTTGTTGGGGAAAGAAACGACCAAGGAGCTAGATATTCTACGATTAGGGTTGCCGGATGAACCAAATCAAGTTGCTCAGGTAGGTTGCGTATAATTTTGTTCATTAGATAGTTATTCTAATTCTTGTGTTTTAAATGTCCAAGATTGTTGTTAAGTCGTCTTTTCCTAAGATGAAAGGTATAAAACTTCACATACCGATAGACAAATCCGTAACTCCTGTGGTGCAGCATGCTAGGAGGCCGCCGATAGCTTTATTAGGGCGTATTGAAGAAAAGTTAGATCATCTGGAAGCTGCTGATATTATAGAAAAAGTAAATCAGTACAGTGACTGGGTCTCACCGCTAGTTATCATTGTGAAAGACAGTGGTGATTTGCGAATATGCGTAGATATGCGCGTTGCGAATCGTGCGATAAAGCGTGAGCATCACTTGATGCCAACTATAGAAGACTTTCTTCCTCGTCTGAAGTCAGCCAAGTATTTTTCTAGGCTGGACATAAAAGATGCTTTTCACCAGATCGAGTTAGATGAATTGTCTCGGCCTATAACAACTTTTATTACTCATCGGGGAATGTACAGATATAAGCGGTTGATGTTCGGAGTTTCATGCGCTCCGGAGATGTTTCAAAAGATAATTGAGCAACTTTTAGCTGATTGTGAAAATTGCGTCAATTACATTGACGACATTATAGTTTTCGGTGCTGATGAGGAGGAACACAATCGGTGTCTACAGAGGTTTTGGCTGTTCTACAAAGCCATGATGTGCTGCTCAATGATCGGAAATGTTTATTCAAAGTCACTGAGTTAGAATTTCTAGGTCATCACGTTTCCAGTGAAGGAATTCGACCAGCTGAGAGTAAAGTAGAAGCACTGCAGAGTTTCAGACCACCACAAAATGTTGAGGAGTTAAGAAGTTTTTTGGGACTCGCAACATATGTTGGTAGATTCTTGCCCAACCTAGCAACTATTTCGGCGCCCCTTCGAACTCTTACTCGTAATGGAACACCCTTCGTTTGGAATGAAGAGCAAGATACCGCATTCAAGAAATTGAAGAACATGATTGGCGATGTTAAACAGTTGAAATTTTTTGACAATAAATTGCATACTCGAGTTATTGCTGATGCCTCTCCTGTTGCCTTAGGAGCTGTATTAGTGCAATTCCAAAACGCGTTCGATGATTCGAATCCTTTCATCATTTGCTATGCAAGTAGAAGCTTATCCTCTACGGAACAACGTTACTGTCAAACAGAAAAAGAAGCTCTTGCATTAGTGTGGGCTTGTCCGGCTGTTCGGCCACATTGAGAGTTGACGTAAAGTCAATGTCAACTTCTCTCAACGAACAGCCTAGATAGCCGTGTGGTGTCGGCAGCTGGTTATCTGGCTAAGAATAACATTACGGATTGCCTGTTCCAGTGGTAAAAGTCCACCATACAGGTGACCCCTAATTCTCGGTGTGATGCGGCTTTATGCTTACCGTGCCTACGAATGAATGGTTAGGGGGGTCTAATAAGAACCTAACCGCAAACGGAGCCTGTGAAGCACCAGGGCCCCCTTCACAGTATTTTAGCCCTCGCTGCGCTAACCGGAGCTATGGCGTAGTTGACTTTTTACTTCTCCGAGATAATCGGCTACTCTTATTCAACCTCATCGTGAGGTTTAATAAGAGTGGGGTTATGAATATGTGTTTTAATTAGTTTTCAACAAATTGTCACCTATATGGATTCGCATTATGCGTTTTTCACAGTGTACTCTGTGTCTCGTCTTTGACGTTCGGCTTTGGCTACTCTTGTTCAATCTCAACGTGAGTGTGGGGTTATGAATATGTGTTTTACTTAGTTTTTCAACAAACTTCCACCTATATGGATTCGCATTATGCATTTTTTTACAATGTACTTTGTGTATGTTACCTTTATGGATTCGCATTATGCGTTTTTCACAGTGTACTCTGTGTCTCGTCCTTGACGTTTGGCTTCGGCTACTCTTGTTCAATCTCAACGTGAAGTTAAATAAGAGTGGGGTTATGGATATGTGTTTTACTTAGTTTTCAACAAATTGTCACCTATATGGATTCGCATTATGCGTTTTTTACAATGTGCTTTATGTATGTTGCCTATATGGATTCGCATTATGCGTTTTTCACAGTGTACTCTGTGTCTCGTCCTTGTCGTTTGGCTTCGGCTACTCTTGTTCAATCTCAACGTGAGGTTAAATAAGAGTGGGGTTATGAATATGTGTTTTACTTAGTTTTCAACAAATTGCCACCTATATGGATTCGCATTATGCGTTTTTTCTACAATGTACTTTGTGTATGTTACCTATATGGATTCGCATTATGCGTTTTTCACAGTGTACTCTGTGTTTCGTCTTTGACGTTCGGGTTCGACTACTCTTGTTCAATCTCAACGTGAGGTTCAATAAGAATGGGGTTATGAATATGCGTTTTACCAAATATATTATATTAACAATATGGTTCACTTCGAGTTTTTCCATACAACGAAATGGCGAACAATTTGCCGGTGATAACAACATCATCTAGCGAGCAAAGAGGAATCTAAACATGTTTTTTTTCTAGCTTGTGCTGGAAAACCCTCCTGCCATCTTCCGGTGAGTAGTCATACAGTTGTTCGATGACATTTTACAGTGTGGGGATGTCCATACATTTTTCAATAAATCGATTACTGGAATATCGACTTTGTTAAATGCAAACACTACTGTAAATATTTCGATGAAGCAGTGCAAAGCAGACAAACTACACCTTTGCTTCAATCGTTCAAACTGTGAAAGCCGTTCCGCAAACATTAAAATGATTGTTCCACTGTAAACATTTCTATCATTTTCTTCAGCAAGAAATTTGATTAATTCTTTCTGAATATTATCGATATTATTCCAGTGCATCATTCTTCTTCCTCTTCGGTGTCCTAAATTCCTACTGGAACTTAACACCTGCGTTGCAACTTATTATGAATTGAAAACTTTTTGCTGCCCACCATTGATTGAATGAATATGTATCTTGAGTGGAAAGCCATGAAGATGACACTCATCCGATTGCGTTTTGTTATGTTACGCTTATCATAATGGGTATGATTATTTGGTTACATTTAGACATGGAAAGTGAATTGAACAAGTCGCGTCCAAACACCTTCGCTCAACTCACTTGAACGGACAGTAAGTTGAACATGTTCAACTCTTGGCAAGTAAATTGCATTAAACTAAGCTGTTCAATTCACTTGCCCTTTCAAAACGTAGCAATACGGTGAGATATTTCGGCTAAACTTAATTACGCCTATTTTATTGTGCTTTCTCGATTTCGTATCCAATATCAGATATTTTTTGGGATTTAATAGATTATTTTTCGATACTTTCGCAAGAAAAACTAGTTGAACGTACCCGACCTTGCTCGGGATTATACTACAGTCGCTCTCCACATCTCGATATTGAAGGGACCATCGAGATAGGGAGAGATCGAGGAATGGAAGGAAAATTTAAATGGGTACTAGATCCAAAACAGCTTGTTGCTATGAAAAACGACAACAAAACAAATATCATTGCTTATTGTTGATCTGTATTGTTGTCGTCCAAATATGGTCTAGTAGCCTAAAAATTTGAACATATCGACATAAGGAGAGTGAATCCAGAACAAAATACGATTACAACACATCGGGATAGAAAGATTTCAAGATAGGGAAGTTATCGAGATGTAGAAAGCCAAAATGTATGTAGATTGAAGGGACCGAGGAAACCATCGACATAGGGAGAGATATCGAGATTTAAAGAGTCAACTATATTTTGCATTCTTACTGTCAATTGTTGAGTTCATTCAGCGCCGCACTCTAGATCATTTTTAGCGCGATCGTATTGGGTTTCCTTACAACTCGCATCAAAATTGTATTTTCACAATTTCTCAACTTTCTCCTCAAAATTTAGTGATATTTTATAACACAGCAGTCCTCAAGACGAATCGATTAATGAGAAACCCGTGCAAATCGGTCAACCCGTTCGTGAGTTATATTGCCTCAAAGGAAATGCAAACTCATTTTTATATAGAGAGATTGTACCACAAACGTAATTATGTTTGAATTGTATTTATATCAGACTCTCATATCGGGCAGTTTGTTCACAAAAGTACGTTTCTCTCTGTCAAATCATATTCACAAATTGATAACAATTTGGGAATTCTCAAAAATGGGATTATGCATGCGAGTTAATTTGAAAAGAAATCATCATTGATTTTATAAAATCAAGATAATTCAACGCGGTGTGTGACAAAAAAATGAGCATCGCTAATACTTTCACTACGTGAAAATATAGCTCTTATGGGCCAAACACATGGGAAAACTGTCAAAACGCACGCAAACGTGTCCATTGTGTTTGACCCTTTAGGCTTTCATTTCGTGACTATTTGAAAAAATCTACCGAGGGTCCCAAACAACTTTTTTTTCTCCCTTAAACGGAACCTTTTAGTTGTAAAACAGTCAATTATTTACCACGTCACTACTAAATGAGTTTCCTCGATTTTTTTCTTCCAATCATCATATAAAAAATTAAGGAGGAATCGATTATTACCAAGTTATAGTCTAAATAACTTGTTTATGGAAGCTCAAGCGTCAAAGAGCATAACGAAGCCAAACTCGATAAATGTATGAAATCCTCTGAAAATAGCTGAGAAACGCTTGGATGGAGATTATGCACTGGTTCGATATCTTTTTTACATATATACCCAATTCTTTCTCAACACCTGCCAAAATTGAAACTTGTTATGCGAATGAATAAGTTTAACTGGTGTCATAAAATTATTCAAAACGATTGACCATGCTAAACAATAATCTACCATAGTAATATAAAAGCCTTCCTTAGCCATGCGGTGATATCCCAAGCAACATTACAAGTTTTATTCCGCTCTAGGGATGGTTTTCAAATATCAATTTAAAATAATTGTAACAGCAATATCCCTGATCTCCCTTGAATATATTGATATTTCTCCCTAATATATTAATAATGCAAATCAACTACCAAAAAAGTGTTTTACGTGGTGAAAACATTGTCTAATCATGAATTATTGGAACGATTAATTGAGATACGGTTTACACTGAGTGAAAGCTGTTGAGTATTCCTTTTAGCTATGTAGGTTTTCTTTTAACCTGCGCTTGATGGGGAAACTTCATTAACAGTATAACGAAAAAATAATTTTCTCCATACTAATTTGCATGCAAACTTGAAACGGCTTGTGCTAAATCAGTTTTAATCCAAATGAGCTCAAATTTTCAGGGGAAACTCAGAACATGGTAAAGAATCAGATGAGCACTGTGGATCTAAATCAATTTTTTGAACCACCCTAATGCTCATCTCACAAGTAGGTAAAATATTTTGATCATATCATCCTTGAAAATGTGATAAAAATCGTTACGTTTTCAAAAATCCTTAAGTCTTGAATGTCGGAATTCCATCGTTTTTCGAGCTCAAACAATCATTTTGTAAACTCTTATGCATCTATATATCTATAAATCATAAATCTATAAATCTCTACGAATTTTGTTAATTTACATTTAAATTCAAAAAGTGTAACAAAACATAAGTAAATTGATCAGGGTCACTTCCTTGCTGTTAAAAAATACCAGTGAGTTTAACCATTGCCTAGCGGTAATGTTTGCTAGCCAAATGTTGAATTCAATAAATTCGGCTCCGTAAGTGTGTGTGTATAACGATCGTCATATGTTGGGTAGTTTAATTATAACGTGTATCGTGGCGCCACATGTGGGGTCGCCAGAATTTCGTGAGAGTGAATCATATTGTTAATATTCTCAATCCATTTGAAATCTGGAATTGGGGGCTAGCGAAGTTGGATTTTTCTCACAATCCGTACGTGAAACCTAACTTCGGAAGTGGTGCGCTATTTTCATATCGCGAAGCGCTATACAGCGCACCACTACCGAAGTGAGGTTTAACGTACGCATTGTGAGAAAAATCCAACTTCGCTAGCCCCCAATTCCGGGTTTCAACTGGATTGAGTATATTCCTGCTGGTTGCTTCTCAGGTCATCGCAGCGGTCACTAAACACAACAGTGTCAATGAAAATCTCACCCACTGTATGCACTTGCCATGATAAACACTCTCCATGTACTCAGTGACTCCGGTTGCCTCTCACTAATACAATCGAACACTGTTGTCATTTCGCGAAAAGCACGTGGTTTTGTTTTGAGCGGGAAAAGTCTGCCTATCTTTTAACACGGCGGCTATCTTGACGTTTACCTTCACAGTCGAGCCTGCGAGTGTAAGACCGCTGCAGCATTCTAGGAAAAGATTAGCGCGACAATAGTACATTTGATAAAAGTGTTGCAGTCAAATGATCAAACAGCAACATGGTGTGCGAAACAGAGAGCAAGTAGGTGCACCGGCATGGTCCCGCCGGATACAGTTCAACGAGCTATATCAAATTCATTATACATTTCCACAAAAATATGCCTACCACACTTCTGCTACAACATTTGATTTTTCATTTGCATTCGATTAAACATAATCGATTAAGTTTGCAAAAAAAACATCAAGCATCCCTATTTTTTTCATGATGACATTTTGAAGTGTGTGTAAAACGATCATCATATTTTGGGTAGTTCGATTTACGTGTGTATCGATCCTTTCGGACGCGAGTTGGCGCCACATGTGGTGTCGCCAAAATTTCGTGAGAGTGAATCATATTGTTAATATAGTATATTTGGTTTTACTTAGTTTTCAACAAATTGCCACCTATATGGATTCGCATTATGCGAATTTTACAATGTACTTTGTGTTTCGTCTTTGACGTTCGTCCATTGTTACGTCCTTTGTGTTTTTGTGACACCTCTCTTTAGTCCCTAGCTGAATGCGTGTGAGTCTACATAATTGGCTTTCCTATAAATGGTTCCATTCTCCTTTCCAACTTCACTTCCTCTTCCTTTCCCCTTTTCACTTCCTTTTCCGTCAGGTAAATGATGAGAAAGGCCAGTGAAGGCGATGGCACAAATCTCCCAAATTGAGGGGAACGTGCCTCCTGAGCCGACGTTCTGATACCTGATACCTGATACCACAAAATGTTGAGGAGTTAAGAAGTTTTTTGGGACTCGCAACATATGTTGGTAGATTCTTGCCCAACCTAGCAACTATTTCGGCGCCCCTTCGAACTCTTACTCGTAATGGAACACCCTTCGTTTGGAATGAAGAGCAAGATACCGCATTCAAGAAATTGAAGAACATGATTGGCGATGTTAAACAGTTGAAATTTTTTGACAATAAATTGCATACTCGAGTTATTGCTGATGCCTCTCCTGTTGCCTTAGGAGCTGTATTAGTGCAATTCCAAAACGCGTTCGATGATTCGAATCCTTTCATCATTTGCTATGCAAGTAGAAGCTTATCCTCTACGGAACAACGTTACTGTCAAACAGAAAAAGAAGCTCTTGCATTAGTGTGGGCTGTGGAAAGGTTTTCCATGTATTTGATTGGTCGTGTGTTCGAGCTGGAAACTGACCATAAACCTCTGGAATCACTGTTTAAGTCAAGTTCTCGGCCATGCCCTAGAATCGAAAGATGGGTTTTGCGTTTACAGTGCTTTACCTTCACCGTGAAGTACAGGAAAGGTTCAACTAATATTGCCGATCCCTTATCGAGATTAACAGACCTTCGGCCAATGGAAACTAAAAATAAGGAACAAGAAGACAAGTTTCTTGTCTTGGCAATTTTAGAATCAACTGCCATTGACATCGGTGAAATTGAGGAAGCTTCTATTCAAGATGCAGAGCTAACCTTGATAAGGGATTCTCTTCGCTGCGGTACATGGAACAGGCTTGAGACAAAGGCATATGAACCGTTTAGAAATGAACTTGGTCTCGTTGGGGAGATCGTCGTGCGTAATAATAAAATGGTTATTCCTGTAAGTTTGAGGAGAAGATTTATGGAGCTGGCACATGAAGGGCATCCAGGAGAATCGGCAATGAAACGGAGAATGCGTGATAGAGTTTGGTGGCCTGGAATGGATAAGGAAATAGCTAAATGGGTGGCTTCTTGTGAAGGATGCCGACTAGTTGGGTTGCCTCAGAAACCAGAACCAATGCAAAGGCGTCCATTACCATCTGAAGCTTGGGTAGACGTCGCGATTGATTTCCTGGGACCACTGCCTTCAGGGGAATACCTGTTAGTCATAATTGACTATTACAGTCGTTATAAAGAAGTTGAAATCATGACAAAAATAACAGGCAAGGAAACGGTTAATAAATTGCATACAATATTCAGACGATTGGGTTTTCCTCGCACAATTACACTAGATAATGCCAGACAATTTATCAGTTTGGATTTTAGCGAATACTGTAAAACAAATGGCATTCACTTAAACTTCACAACACCGTATTGGCCGCAACAGAATGGAGAAGTGGAAAGACAGAATCGCTCTTTATTAAAACGTCTTCAAATAAGTTCAGCTTTGAAGCGTGATTGGCAAAAAGATCTAAACGAGTACCTTATTATGTACTATTCTACTCCACACTCCGTTACCGGTAAAACTCCAACTGAGCTTTTGTTGGGTCGTACCATTAGAACTAAGATTCCGTTCTTGAAGGAAGTTGAAACAAACCCAGTAACTGAAGAGTTTCAGGACCGTGACTGGAGTGGCAAATATCATTCAGGTCATCATGAAAATGAAAAACGGAATGCGAAGGAGTCCAATCTAAAGGAAGGAGATAAAGTTGTGATGCAAAACCTTAACCCTGGAAACAAGCTGAGCACCACGTTTGACCCAACCGAATGCACGATAGTGTCGAAATCAGGAACACGTGTTACGGTGCAGAATGAAATGACTGGGAAAACTTATCAACGCAACTCAGCACATTTGAAGAAGATCATCGAACCTGAAGAACAACGTCGAGTTTCTATGAATTCTTCTACTTCGCAGGATATTCAACGGAGCGATGCTGTGGCTGAGACCTCCAGCAGCCGAGATCATCTGGTGACATCTCAGGAACTGGATCAGCAACTGCAAAGCAACCTAGCGACCTATGAAAGGCCAAAATGTTCTAGCCGACGTCCTATGAAGTATGATGATTACGTGGTGAATGAGGACCATGGTGACTGCCGAAAATGATACCAACAGATAAATTTGGAGACGCATAGTGGCTGTACATACTTTACATACTTTGTACATACTTTGGACTCCGCAAGACGCTCCGATCGAAGTGGAATAAAATAAAATAATCCAACCTCGTCTTATGACAGGGAAGATTCTTTATTTAAAATTAAGCATTTATTTTCTTCCTTAAATTGAATTTACATGGATATCGTGAAATTTCTCTAATTTTTTTTTGCGCTAATTCTCAAACTAATGCTAATTATTTTTTTCTCTGCTGATGAATTGACGAAATTTCAAAGTATCTACCACATGTGAAATTACGATTCCTTGCCATCACTTCCTATCATCTAATTCACTCAGAAGTCGCCATAAATTCCCCCATCTGCACCAGAATAACCTCTCTTAGAAATCCATCAAAGTGTTTTAAAATTCCAAACAAACGCCAAACCTGGCTACCATTTGCATATCTACGGCCGCACATCCTCCAAAGTTCATTGACTATTAGGAACCCCTTTCGTTCGTCCGTCACTAACCAACCGCACAAACGAAAGCGGGAATGGTCATTTCCGAAAAAATAATAAAATCGCACAGTGCGCTAGACACTCAAATCCGGTGGACATTGTTTAATTGGAAGTAATTACCCTCAATTTAAATACTCAAATTTGATTAAATAGGTCTGAAGAACTTTATTATTAACAACATTATAAAATTTAATAAAATACTATAAAATGATTTTAAACGATTCAACTGCTAAATAAATCATCATAACTTTTCGAGCTACCAAGAATACACATGTCCGACCAATATATCGAAAACATCGCCAAGGCTTTGTCCGAAAGAGCCAATGCGTGCCCCATTGTGCACCGCCAAGATTTCAAACAGCCAACACCCGTGATCCCCCATGAACGGTCTTTACTTACGTTTCGCATAGAACAGCTTCGAGTAGTCGCAGTCCATCCTGATTGGTATTCCGGTGGCGTGGGGGTGCGGATGATGGTGATGATGGTGGTGATCGCCGGTGCCACCGATGCCGCCACCGCCGACAGTATTGACCGCGGCCGCAGCCGCTGCCAGCGATGGGAAGTGCGGATGGTGGGCCGCTGCTACTGCGGCGGCCACTGCCGACACGGACGAACCACTTGCCGCGCCGCCAATCGAACCGCCCACGCTCTGACCACCTACGCCGCCGCTGCCCCCGATGCTGCCACCCGGGCCGGACGAGGGATACGCGAGGGGGTTCAGGAAGGGATAGTTTCCTTTTTCAATTTTGACGGCTTTTGGGGGCACTTCCGGATGAGATGGGATCTCACCGTTTCGCGCGCGCACTTTCTATGAACCCAGACCGGTAACACACTTTCTATTTCGGTAGGCAGAATTCAGCCCCAAGAAGCACTTACACTTTTGCTTTGATTTCTTTTCTCACGCGCAACCTTTTATCGAGCGGTTGGCTATTTCAGCAACAAACAATTTCAATTAAGGCTTATCGTTTTACACCACTTTTTCTTTCAGCCGATGCGGTCAAGATAGGGCACGCCTCTTGCTCCTATTTCCAAGCAATTACCTACTTGGGATAAACACCTTTAGAGATAGATCATAAACACGTTAGTTTCAGATTTGGATCGAGACTATGACGGCCATGGAAAGCCAACTGAAGGCAACTTTTCTGGTGATCTGAAGCTGGTTAATGAAAATTTATGCCAATATTGAAATGTTCGAACAATGACTGCCAAGAAAGATCAATACAGGAATACCATTTATTACAAATTTGGTATCGAAACGATGACTGGAAAGAAAACTGATTGGAGCTATGACAGCTTTAGCGATTGAAAATAAATTCCAAAATACATAAATATCCTGTCCTATAATATTTTTCCTATTATTTTTTTACATTGGTATTTTTTTTTTCTTTTTTCAAGTAATCGAGCACCAAAAACTTCTAAGATAGAAACTTGAAACCTCAACAATTCAAATCAAGCGCGAGCCAAAGCCAGCGATTTGGCTCATCCATGCACAAATTCGGAGGCTTCGTAAAATCAGAACTTTTCGAAGGGTGAAAAGAAGTATTGGGCGCCGATGACCTTTGAACCAAGATTTTTTTATGTACAGGTTATCCGACTTCGTCAGTAGATGGGAATAACCAGCGCGGGGGGAAACATACATTTTCAGTGCAAAACGTAAACAAACGAGCATAAATTCCATACAAAAATCCAAGATGGCTGAGTTGGGGATATTGACAAGTCGGATAACCTGTACATAAAAAAATCTTGCTTTGAACCAGCTTCGGGTTGAATGCTATTATTGCCACGCAACGCCGTGGCCGCTTTTGGCTCTCACTCGAACATTTAATAAGGCACACCCGTTTTTCAATGCTTGCACTTTTCGTGACTAATGCTTTTAAGCAATAAAGAGCGAAATATTTAGTTGTATTTATTTATTTAAAAAACCAATTTCCTCCAAAAATACCTGAAAAAAGAGATTCCATTTTTTTTGTGGTATTCCTTCCGGATTTCTGTCAAGTTTATTCTTAAGTTTTTCGGCCGATTAACAACGATTCTGGAAACCACACAAGCCGAATTGATTGGACTTGTGATAAGCAACGCCGTCAGTTCAATCGCCGGAAGGATTCCAAGCTAGAAATCCAACGTACTATCTGGACGCAAAATCCAGACGCTAGTCCCCTGGAGAAGCAGTGCCCATGAAGATAATCTGCAGTCAGCAGTCAGCTGCCATGGTTGGGAATCGAGACTTCCTCATGATGTTCGAAGACGTATTCGGATTAAGCGCATGGTTTCAAAGACGGGATGTCGACTCGGGGAATATGTCTCGATTCAGATGGCTGAGTGACACCATTCGCCAGTTACCCTGAACCTGCTAACAACGAAAGGATAAATTACATTGGTGAGCCAGTTCTAATTAATCTATTTTAGGGTAATAAGGTATAATAGACCCCCTGAATAGACCCGGAGCAATGCCCGCGGTCGAAACAAATGAATAGTGCATAGTATATTAAAAGTGCAACAGAAGCCGGCACGTTTGAGCAAGCACAGAGTGTTCGATTGATAGCACGGGCAATGTCCTTGCTAATAATGTGATCAAGGAATGTAAATGCGCAAACATGTTTAGTGTAGGTATAATGTTGAAAAAATGGTAAGTAATACTACCTGATGAATCTTAAATGTATTTCCAAATATTGATTGCTTTTTTTTACTAAATACGCGCCAGGATCAAAGAATTGATTTTTGATCCAGGAAGTGTAAATGCACATCAGATATCGATATGTGGGTGTAATCACGCGGAGCTTATTGTACACGACTATAGCTTCGGAATGCTTGCGTTCTTGAAATGGGCTATAGGAGTTACAATAGAGCTATCACCTTCTAACTCCCGGATCTAAGATTCTTGCAATTATATTAAATTGAAATGGTTGCACGAATGTTTTATCCATAATGCCACTGCCAGACAGTGGGAGTTAGATTGTAATAACACACAACACACATCCCTTCTGGATTTTTGTATTGTTCGTGATCCTCCTTTTTAAGCTCTTGTAGAAAAGAAGAGCAACCTAACTAAGAAGTTAGGTGAACCATTTCAACCCATGGGTGATAACTTCATTGATGAAGAAGAAAAAATAACTGAAGCGTAGTTTCCCGTAGAATTAAGTACTTTGATGGACATGACATCAAAAATTTCCAAAGGCAAGTACATCTATCGCTTCACGGCTCATCGAAGTATGCAATGTGGTACGGTAACATGGAATCTGATTGTTCTCTGCAGTAAAATGATGTATTGGCAAGAATCGCCATGTGGAGTTAATTAGACTGTACAATTTTGGTACAGATTTATCAAATTAAAGTCCATATCTCGTCATTGCAAAAAATAGCGTGTGCAACTCGTTGCAAAACTCGATTTTTTCAGCACTCGTAGTATTTATCCAACTCGGCAAGCCTCATTGGATAAACGTTCAACTCGTTCTGAAAAATAATCATTTTGCAACTTGTTGCACAAACTACTATTTTGCAATTCCTGATCATAATATGTGGTTTACAGTTCGTCTTTGAGTGATAAAACAGCCTACTTTTCCATACCAACGAAATGGGTGCTTTAATGACATCTCTCTATGACATCAACAATTTCCAAACGCAAGTACATCTATCGCTTCTCGGCTTATCGAACTATGCAACGTGGAACGGTAACATGAAATCTGACTGTTCACTGCAGCAACATAATTTATTGACAAAAATGATCATGTGGAGACTGTACAATTTAGGTACAGATTTATCAAAAGTCCATTTTTCGTCATTGCAAAAAATAGCGTGTGCAACTCGTTGCAAAACTCGATTTTTTTTTCAGCATTCGTAGTATTTATCCGTAACGTACAACTCGTGCTGAAAAAATCATCTTTTTGCAACTTGTTGCACAAACTACTATTGTTTGAAGTGGTGAATCGATGTTGCGACAACACGTCGTTTTGCACAGCGATGGAAATCGACATTTCCATCGTGCAACCTTCATCTGCATGTGGGGATCTGTTTTCAGTAGCATCTCACAACAATGAAGTCATAACTAATATAGTCGTGATTCGTTAATTAGGCCACAACAAAGACAAAAAACTAGGCTAGGGATGATAAATATCTGAACGAACTGTTTATTTTCGTACAGCGCTCATGGTAGCCCGGTTTTTATTTTATTGTTTTCATATGAAAGAGGGAAAAGGAAAATTAATTTTGAGCATTCAAAAACGAGCGATTTGAAACGCTGTAAGGAAATAAACAGTGCGTTCAGATATAAAGTGATTCGAGCTTTAATAGCTAACTGATTTCGGCGAATGGTTTGATGGCAAATGTTAGGCTAGGTGTACCAGTTGTGGCTATAGCACCAGTTGTCGCACTAGTGCTTTATATGCCAAATGACCAATCAAATCACCGCAAATCAAGTTCATATCGATAAAGCATATTCATATGACACGATAACACCTTTGATTTCCACCAAAACAAGCAAAGCATAATTGTAAAAATTGATTTTGCTTAATTTTTCACGTCCTTTGCACCAGTTGTCGCACTAGTGGTCCCTATTTGGCCAGTGCCATAAGCAAACAATGGGATTTGCCAAATAAGGAACCAAAATTAAGAATAGTGCCACAACTGGTGCATGGGTTCCTATTATGGATTAATCAATTTTGAGGATAATAACAAATTTTATTGTGGTTTTCACAGCTGTTCTAAGGAGCAGGAAGTAAAACCTTTCGCTTGATATATAAAGTCCACCCACATGCCTTTTACTTATTTTTTTAAAAATAGTTGTTCTTATGTATGGCGACAATTGGTACACCTACCCTATATTCAACAAATTCTCCATTAGCCTGGTGGTAAGATGCATAGCAAAAGCAATATAACGCTGAGTTCGATAGATAATAATGGGAATTCGGAAAGTTTTTCCGTTGAATACGGAAAACTATCCTGTGGAAATACAAAAGAATCAATCGTAAAAATGATTTCCAATGGAAAATTGGAATAATTTCTCGTTAAAATTCGGGAGAATTTGCCGTGGAAATTAGGAAGTATTTCCTATTTAATATCTGCCAATGGAAATTTGTCTGGAATTCATACCGAGTTTCATCGGGAAATTGTTGCGAATTGCAACGGGATATTTTTCTGTTACAGAAAGTCCATTGCCATTCGAAATGAACTTCCCGCAAAAATGTCGAAAAAAATCTTACATTCGAGGAAATTTGCAGTGGGAATACAAAATAATTTAGCGTAGATAATGAAAAAAAGCTGAAGTAAGCTAAATATGAAGCTTGATGCATTACAAACTCATTTGTGCGATGGTAATCTTTGTAATTTTATATTTATCGTTCTGAGTAAAAATATTTTAATTTAAGCTGAAATCCTTTAGCAGACTGACTTTGCATGAATCATAAAGCTCTTCCTACTGGTGATGATGCTCCAAACATGAAGTTGTGTCTTTCTGTACAGAACATTTTTATCAAAATTCAATTAGCAATCACCAATGTAATACTTCATTGACATTGCATTTATTCGTATATCTCTCGGTAATATTGTTCTTGTATTTTGCCAAGACGAGGAACGTTCAAAATCGGACCTTCTCCGATCCTCCGATGGCTTAGTATGGGCTTGAGAAAAGCTGTATTTTTACTCATAATCCACGCATAATCGTTCTGGCTACTGATCACAAACCTCTTGTGGTAATTTTCGGTGAGCGTTTCAAGCCTTCTCCGTGTAGAGACTGCTGAAAGTTACAACTTATATGTATCTTACGAATATAAAATAGTCGGGGTTCTGTCGAACCGCACCAAGTGACTTTTTAACTGACTTGTGATATTTTGAACGGAAATTTTAATTGATATCAATTCATGCATACATTTGTTGATGAATATCCTCAGTTCTGGCGCTAAAGGTTATTCGATACGATTTTTGATCAATTGAATATGCTACATGAAAACTTGGGCAAGAAAAGGTTAATTTTTCATTTAATATTCTAATTAAGGCCGATACAAATATTTAAAAATAATTACGAAGAATTTAAATTAAATATTTGTAACGGCCACCGCCCTGGAAAGGGAAGCATTGCGAACATGTCTAGACATTGTCAGTCTGTTCCTAGGACTGGACCGCGTTACGATGAAGAATCAAAGAGGATTGGTAAATTAATGCCAGTTGATGCTTGTTCAGTAGCTTTAGATGAGATTATCACAGCAACTAATAATGATATGGAACTACAAGAACTCATTCAATAGCTGCCTTATTCTTCAAGACGTTGGTAGAAAACATTATCAAGGTGTAAACAATCAGCGAGTAGCATAGCCACCAATGGTGGTGTGGTTATGGAAGACCAAAGACCATTATGTATTGATACCATAACCTCTTAATATGATACCATTTCTTTCTCCGGGAGCTACTGAACCGCTCAGAAGAACTTCATTTGGCGGATTAGTTCAAAACTGTTCATTATATAGGGCTATTGTGCCCATTTGTATTCCGATCGTTTTTCATTTCCCCAAAACGATTTCTCGGCTAATATTCGCGAAAGTGTGCATCGTCTGCTGGGGAAATTAAGTGAGAATAGCAAACAGTATATTTCTGACAATATTTCCGAATCGTCGTTCCGGAAACGGAAGTTGAAAGTGCAGCCATTCCCAGTTGTTCTGAAAAATCCCAGCCAACAAATTGGTCCACATAATAAACTTTTAGTTCTGTTAAGTGCACTCTTACCCGATATAAAATGATTGTATAAAATGCATAGATTCCCTCTATGTGAACAAAAGTGGAGGCCATATACGTACAAATTAGTGTTATGGTACAACGAGATATACGACGTATTCTAACTTCAATTGAATATATAAACAATCATGATGTTTTTCTTCAGAGATCGCATATGCTCAGTCATACAGTTGCATAACAAGACTGTTACAACTTTGAAATCTAGAATAGAGAAAACAGCATGTATGCTGTATGAATGATATATCATATTATCAAAAAAAGAATTTCTTGTTATTGTATATGCAATAAAAAATATTTCTTAGATCAGATCTGAATTAAATCATCATGGAAAATGTTGTGGGCTTTAATGCATATATCTATATTCTAAACTTAACCTCCAGCTCCCAGTTTCGATGCTCGGACCTTCTCATTTATATTCTAGGACGCTATCAGTTCCTCCACGTTCACGCAGCTGTAAATCCATAATTTATACTTGATGGTAATATAGGATCCACGAATATAATCTGTAACAGACAACGCATTGCACTTTATACAACTTTATTTTGATGGTTGCATCAAGCAACATATGCGATTTGACTGAACACAAATACAATTTCATGTTACCGTTTGAACGATTCCTGAGTTATGAACTGCAATGTTTCCAATCTATGAGAATTGTCATAAAAAATCATTTTCAAAAACACTGCACCATAAATATTTTATTTTTCAATATTGCTTTGTATACTCCATGATGTTCTGAATTGAAACCTATAAAAAAGCTCAGGGTATAATTTGGGCTGTATAATTGGGCTGAATTTCATTTTTCTGTTATTAGAAAATGCCTTGCATTGTGTACGAGCTTGCATATAACTCACAGAAGTACTCAAATTCTAAACTTGTTTATCGTGGTGAGGTATCGCGAAGTTTATTCTGGAGTGGTAAAATAGGAAGGAACAGGTAGTTTTTTACTGATTTAAAATTTTGTTCTAATTTTACAAATATAAAGCAGTGTATGGATTAATTCTGCACTTGTTTGAACGGTTCTTGTTTTTATTTGCCATTCAGACTTTCAACAGTTTGGCTGAAATATAGGAATGATTTATAATAAAAAACAGACGATAACAATAATGTTGTGGAAAGGTTTATTTCCAAGTGTAAAAATCTGGCCATAAATAGTGAAAAAATGGGAATGGGTATGGGATGTCAGCTAATAAAAATGAAAGTGGATAAAATCGGAAACAGATAAAATCAGGATGTTATAAATCGGGTCTGTACTGTATATCTTTTTCCGTATCGGGTTGGGAGTCCTAGTTAGCAAGCTATTAATCCTAGTTAGCAACAACGGAGTTCTATATGGACTATTATATCGTACATCAGTTTTTTAGTGAATATCAGGCTTCTTCTTAGTGCTAACCAGTGGAATTCTGGAAACTTTGTTTGTTCCTGCCTATTCACTGAATGCTCAAAAATAAACAATCAATACGCTCTTTAATACACTAAGCGACAAATAAAAGTAAGTATTGTATTGAAAATCGTGCTAAAAATCAAAACTCCAAATAGCAGAGTTGAAATATACAATATACATGAAATTATTATTACAAAGGACTTTATAATCAAGTCTCAAATGCATTATAACTTCAGATGGAATTAAATACAATTGTAGAATTATTCGCGATATGTGATTCCATTTTGAGTTTAAATTGCAATTTATACAACTAACGATATAGATTATAATTCGATCGTTAGTTTGCATTATATGTGACCTTTGTACAATTTCCCATGACTTTCGTTTGATTCATATATGATTGCGATTTGATCTGCGAACATATATGATTTTTTTTGTACATTCATATACGATTGCTGGTTTGCTGGGATGCTGTAATGTGTTAAAAGATAAGACTAAAAGATCTATCGTCTCAGTATTTTAAGAGTTATAGTTAATTCTGTAGCTTAGCACAGTTCTCCATTTATCAACTGTGGAAGGAGGCAATCAAATATATTTTTTTAATCGTAGTTGTTAATAGTATCGTTTAAAACCAATTTTTTTTTAAATCGTAAAACAAAATTAAATTGTTGCTAAGATACTATGCAGCGTCTAACGTCATGATAGGGTGTGTCAATAAGTCATTAAAAATCGTACCGGTTGCTTATTCAAAACATTCGATTCGAACCGGCAAACAGAGTAGGCATTGCACGCGAAACGGTTTTGTTTGGTCAGTATTTTATTCGCTCAATTTTTCGTCTGATGATTTTTTTGTACTGGTGGTTGAACCGGTATTCTGTTTTAAAAACAGTGACACGCATGTGAATAAATGTCGTTCAAAGTCCCGTTCAGAATGGGAAACTGGAGTTCAGTGGTGGAAGGTTGAAGCAATCTTGAAAAACTTGCAGCTTCCAGATCATCAAAGCTGGTAATACATGATTTTGGTGAGCGCTTTCCGATTTGCTTTTATGTGTTCCTGAATATTGCAAAAATATTCTCAATGTTCAATGAAAGAACGAGTCATGATAGCTTTTGGAAACAAAGGTATGGATGTTGGAGAACTTATCCCAAGTAATATTTTAAGTTTTACAACGCTCTTGAAGACCATAATATACTCTACAAGAGTATAAAACTAGCATAAAAATGTTACTAGGGATTTAAAACTTTACTTGGCTTATCCCTAAAAATTCTCTGTACTCCGTTCAGCATCTTTTCAAAAGCATTTTCCACCAGCGATACGCCTCATGAAATTATGTACAGCTGTACATAAGGTAATATTATGTACGACAGTTGTATCGCATCTGATCTGATAGAATGGAATTGTCACAGTTCGGATGTACGGATCCAGTAAACCAAGTTTTTATACAGAGTTTTTGCATAATTATGGCCGTACGATTGAACTTCTATATATGAAGCAAGTAAAGCCATAACTACAATGGTTTTGTGTTTTTTTTAGGAAATCTCGCTTAACTTTTCAAAAGGACCTAAGTAACATTTTTTCATGAATTAATTTGAATACTGCAATCAATAGCTTTCATGTTGTTCTGTTGATTGCGCTATTCAAATTAATTCACGAAAAAAATGTTACTTAGGTCCTTTTGAAAAGTTAAGCGAGAAATGTCCACAATCTGATCTGATATGCTCCATAGAAACGCCCAATTATCTATACTAGAACAGTAGTAGGTAGTAGTCCAAACAGTAATTTCTACTGACACTACACTATCCCCATGGTTATGGAACGCCTAACGGCGTTTTCAACATTCAATTACTCTAACACGCCACGAAATCAACCAATTGTGGATATTTATACATGAAAAGTTCACAGTAAGCTTTAATGCAAATATTAGTTACAAATTCGTTCATACTGACAATGTGATTACTGCAATATAACACTAACCTACAAATATTGCTTTTGGTCCTGGATGTCCTCTCAAAAATAATTAAGAAGCGTTTTTTCTGTTAAATAACTTGGCTGTGCATATGCACAGCACATGTTTCGAAATGGACAAATTGATATGAAATTTTCGGAAAAAAAAAATCTACGTGTCTTGGAGGGACACGAACCCTCTACCTCCTACTCTCTAGATAGGCGTGATAACCCCTACACAACAAGACCACTTAAAGGTCACGTTTGCGGAGAAGCCATCAGAATCCGAGTGCCAACCTTCACCGCGATTAGCACTTTTTAATATCTTTCGGATGCTTGATTTGTCCAATCGCACATGTGCTTTACTGTTGTATATCCACAGTCAAGCGAGTGCACATTGTTTATTAAACGAGAGGATCACACTCTATGCCCCCAACAACGGGCTGGGCGGATTGGTATAGAGTGCGAATCAATCATACTCTGCTGTGCCAAAGGCTTGACGTTTCATGCATTTGTCATTTGGCATCAAAAACAAAAATTCGATTTTCGACTTTTCCTTTGGTCTTTCTTGGGAAAATTTTCATTTGTAAACATTTCAAAACTTTGATGATTTTTAGGCACCCCTAAATCATGACCGATTGAGCTCAAACTTTGCATGCATATTTTGGGGTAATGAAACATGTGAGCAATGTCGTTTTTTGAAATTCGAAAATGTCATTTTTTTTAGATTACGTATGTATAGCGGATTGGAAATGAGAAATTGTTTTTTTGCCATAGTATCATAGCATCGGCTTAGTTGGCAGAAAATATTCTATACTGTTTTCCCAAATGATTATGTGGCAATCGCTTCTGTAATTTTGATCTTATGTTATTCATACTCGAGGTTTATTGTTCACTATAACTTGTCGTAGCAAATAACGAAGGTTTTACCAAAAAAAACTATATTGGGATTCTGAGCACCATCCGCTCGAGATTCTGAGCAAAATTCGTTCGAGGTTCTATACAGAATCCGTCTGAAATTCTGAACAGAATTCGTTAGAGATTCTGAATGAATGAATTTTATGAAACTATTCACGATTATAAATCGATCTTCAACATCATAATGATGTGATCTTGACAGGCTCCCGAGTGCATCGAGATATTAGGAATATTAAAAGGCTACTCCTGCCATATAATGCTTATCAATGGCCCACATTCAGTATATTCTCAAAAAACTTCACGGGCCGCAGGGAAAGGCTTCACTTTGGGCTGCACTTTGGGGATCACTGCTCTAACACAACAAACACTTAATAAACACGTTAAAGAAATAATGATAGCATTTGAGTACAAATATTAATCAACATTCGCTCACTTTGAACGATTGATTGTTTATCCTCGGGATAGACGAACAATTGAACACCTATTAAAATAGATTTAATAACGAAATGCTGGAAATGCTAATAAAAAGTATCCATACTAATCACTTTCCCTGGTAAATCTGGATATATGTTTCTGACTACCCCGACAACTAAAACAACATTCTTCTCCTAGTAATTGTGGAGATGCAGAGATATTCTCGATCTACATAGCCGCCGTTGCTTTGATGCGGTGAGTGCAAAATGAGTTACCTTGATTGATCCATTCCAGGATTTTTTATTTGCGGTTTATTTGGGTGGAATTCGTTTTCAACAGCTACTTGGAGGGTATGAAAAACCACTGCCAATGGAAAACATGCGACCATATTATGAAAAGTGAAGTAAATTTGATGGAGAAAAATTTGCTTTTGAATGTAAACAATCGCTTCGGTCGACTTTTCTTCCTGACTTTCGTAGCGCACTCTACCACAGAAACGTCTCGAATTCGCATATGAAAATATTACCGGGGCCAAGAAAATGCAAAAAATGTCAAAATCTGATATTATTCTGTTTTTCATTCATTCGACTTTTCAACTTTTCAAGCACTGCAAGGACGAGCTTTATCCCTTTCTCACTGCATAGAAATTAGAAAATAACAAAACCACTTTATCGAGGTATGACTCTACAAAAATACACTCTTCAGCCTACCAAACCTTCGCATTGTTGTAAACCTGCTACTTGTTGCTTAGCACTTGCTTTGTTCGCGAGTACGGGGCACAGTAAAAACAAAAGGCTTGGCCAAATCGCGAGCAAAAGTCACGATAGCGAGTATTCGTGGTTTTTTTTTTCGTCCGGAAAGGTTTGATTTCATTTCCAAAAGCCACAATAACAAAAAAAATGTATGCTAGCTTGATCAATAATGTCTAAATATTGCCCGATATGTGCCTATTTACGGCATGAGGGCACATTATGCCCAAAAAACCTTTGCACAATGTATGCTGTCGAATTTCGATAGAAATAAATTTCATCTTCTGATTTTTTTTTCCAATTTTCTTATTTGATATGAAACAAAAACAAACGGTTTTCTCTTGTCATAATACGAGTTCGTACTATCCCATTTAATCCCACCACTTCATTATACCTTTGAAAGATATGTTTTTCGACCTCCACAGTAAGGCCGTCTTTACTGTCTCGGTCTTGATTCGACTATACGAGATATTGAAGGTCGAAATGAGATAGTACGAACTCGTCTTATGACAAGTGAAGACATTTCACACGAAGGTCATACCAAACGATTTTCAATTTTTCCTTGAGAAATTTTTCAGGAGTAAAAATTTAAAATGTTAGGGTTCAAAAATTAAGAGAAACCCACCACGGTATTGTGGAAATAAAATGTTTGATTTGATAATGAGGACCAAAACATAATTTGGACTTAGCTTGGTTTTCTATAATATAATAATTCAGGATTCGAGTGGGGTACGGGTTTGCAAAATGCGAAACCCGAGCATGTCTAGTAAAAATATTCAAACTTTGATCGGTTAGAGCTTTAAATTGTTAAATTTCAATTCCAACATTTTTGCATTGACGCACCGCTACTTGAAAAATCGTTACCCCGCTGATCCGTACTTCATAACACTGGTTCAATTTTGTAGGAGCCAATCAATTACGAGCATTCCATTTTATTATAACTCTGTACAATATCACAATCAAATACATTCGCGCAGACTATTTTTGATTCGTTTCACTACGCTTATAATTCAAAACCTCAAATATGCCATACTATTCTAACTTCTATTTAATGCTCAGTAGGGTGGCTCAAATTAGTATGGGAAAACTTTTTTCAATTTTTTTGATGGGCCGCCCTCTTATTCGGTTCTATTTGATGCCCTGATGCTCTGGACAAAATTTCAGCCAAATCGGTCAACGTTTGGGCAGTGCTAAACTCGTTGGAAGTTTATATGCAAAAATGTATGCAGAAATATCAAAAAACAGTAAATTTCAGCTGGACTACACAACTTACGATGAAAAACCATGATACTCATTCAGATTTTGGAGAATTTAATACACAATGTTATGCAGAAAACCGCGAGAAGATTAGAGTTTGCCCGGCTAAGTTATTAGCATTTCTCTGAAGTGGGGTTTGAGCAAATTTCGTTTCTTTTACCTTTGAAAAGAAATAAATTCACCCCTACAACACTCCAGTAAAATGCTAATATCTTTGCGTAATAAACTCTAATCTTCTCGCGGTTTTCAGCATAACATTCTGTATTTAATTTTACAAGAACTGAATGAGTATCATGGTTCTTGATCGTAAATTGTGCCGTCCAACTGCAAATCACTGTTTTTGGATGTTTATGCATACATTTTTCCATATAAACTTGCAACGAGTTTAGCACCGCCCAAACGTTGACCGATTTGGCTGAAATTTTGTCCAGAGCATCAGGGCATCAAATAGAACCAAATAAAAGGGCGGCCCATCAAAAAATATGAAAAAGTGTTTTTTGAGCCACCCTAATGCTCAGTCATTTCAGTTATTTATTCTACATCCAAATAGATAGCAATGACTTATGCTAATATGGATCACAAATAAATCGCGGGGTCCAAAAGTTTGATGCCCCCTCGAAAATTTTAAATAAGAATTAGAAGCAATAGGAAACAGGGGAAAAAATCTGGCAGACCTTCATTTGCAAATTTGTTAAAATTTTCCGGTAAAAAAATGTGAAAAATCTCCATGAAAAATTTGCAATGAATCTCGCAGGGAAATTTGTATTAATTAAAAGGTATTCCCCTGTATTCGTGTGTAAGCTCGAAAGAATTCTTCGAGCAAGAATTTTCAGTAAATTATTTAGAAGAATTTCTCGTGAAAATTCAGAAGAATTTCTTAACAGCTGTTTTAAATCATTTTTTATAACAGGGGAGTTTCAAAAGCTTAAAACTGTTCTACCGCTCAGTTCTATTTTCTGCAGCATTGAACCACGAATGAATCACAAGATTCAAGTATTTTTCAATTGCTTTGGTGTTAGAATGCGTTATTTTATCTACCAGTCAATCCACTGTGTAATTAGGGCGCCTTGCTTAACCCCAACTATTCTACTCGAACATGAATAGAACACTGCTGGGAAAGCAGCGACTTTGTTCTATTTGGAAATACGAACTATTGCAAACTCATTGGAATTATGAGGAATTTCCTAACTCGGAGGAATCTCACGTGAACATTTGAAGAATGTCTCATATGTTAAGAATTTCCTATGAAAATTCGATGAAATTTCCCCAGGAATTTGTAGGATTTTTCCATAGATTTTTGAAAAAAATTCTAGAGGAAGCTCGGAGAAATTTCTCTTGGAAATTTTGAGAAATATCGTGTGGAAAATTAAAAAAGTTTTCTAAGGACAATCTGAAAAATTATTTGTAAAAAATTCTTTGTGTTATGTTATTATCGTTTCCGTCCCTGACGTTTGTTTTAAGGGCTTTCAAAAATTCAAACTGCGGTAAAAACTACATTTTCGACCGATCCTTCGCATCAACTTGCACTTAATCCGGATGGATCCCAATTTTTGATTCATACTGTCAATCCAAAATACGATTCCAATATGATTTTATTATCCGTTGGGGTCAGTTCAATGAGTGACGTCACTATTTGCGTTGCATAAGATTAGCGGGAGAGTAAAAGAGACAAAGAGATCTGCACCACCTTAGTAAAATCTTGCTCTTTGTGGTCAGTTGTTTAAAAAAATGGTCATTTACTAATTTAAGGCAAAACAGGTCTTGTGATACCTCAAGCTTCATAATTTAACAAAACCATATTTTTAGAGTTTCTGGGTCACTCGGGCTCAATCCGGTCACATCGGCCATAATCCGGAAATCCTACGGATTGTGGCCGATGTAGCCGGATTGAAACCAAGTGGCCCGAGAGAGCTAATAATCACCCTTATTCTTGTTTACGTACGAACGCGCTTTAGAACGAAAGCTGATGCGCATTCTCGTTTACGCCAGCAAAATCAAATGGGGAAACCATTCGAACGAACTGCATTCGTTCGAAAGTTTCGTTCGTCCGTAAACAAAAATAGGGGTGAATATAATTTCCAGCATTGGTTTGAAAAATCATGAAATTTGCGGTGTCGCACGATCTATTTTAACTCAATTTAGAATAATAGCCATCCGGAACGTCGCCAGGATTGTGGATGATGTTGCCGGATTGAACCCGAGTGGCCCAGGAACCCTAAAATAAAATTTCTATAATTGCATTTCTAAATCATGACGTTTTAGATGTCACATGACCTATTTTGACTCAATTCGGGAAATGGCTATTCCGAATGTCCCCCGGATTGTGGCTGAAGTGGTCAGATTAAACCCGATTTACCTAGGAACCATAACACTACAGTCAAACCTCCATGAGTCGATGTTCTATGACTCGATATCGACTCATGGAAGCAAATTATGCCATATTAAAAAATATTTTCTGGGTTACTCTGATGGTCCCTTCAAACAGCTTTTCAAAGATTTGCTACACTCTATCTCGATATTTCCATGAGTCGATGGTCCCTTCAATATCGACTCATGGAGGTTTGACTGTATCATTCCGGTCATTATTTTGTGAAATCATAAAGTTTGATGACCTGTTTTGACTTAAATTTGTAAATGGCCACTTTTTTGAAAGCAACTCACCCCAACGGATTCTGTAACAATTCTGGAACTGTACTGTGGATTGAAAAATCAAAATTGTAATCACGCAGAAGAATTTGCGCGGTGTTAATACAAAATAGGATAAATGTTTGAAGAAAATCGAAATATCACCCTTTTAATAATAAGTAAAATAAATAAGTAAAGGAATCAATTGAGCCAATATTTATTTTTTGACAGAAAAGGTCATTCAAGCTTAGCTACGAGGCATACCAGCCATTCATGCATTTGTATTTTTTTTTCGAATACTTTCGTGCCCAGGAAAATGAGAATAATCTCTTTTCTGAAAAAAAAAACATTGCACAAGCTTTTATTGTTTCACCGACGTAAGAGAAAAATAACAAAAAAAAATACCAATGATAAAAATCCCACGAAATTTGAACCAATGTCAATATTTTAGAGAAACTCGGTGGAATTGAATTGGAGTTGAGTTGTACTCTGTTTTGCCACAGTTTTACCATTCGAGCCATCAGTCAATGATTCCACTGTTTTTGGTAGGTACTTTCTGATGATAACTTAAAAAAAAATACTAAAAAAAATTTAGTTTCGTCAACAAATTTCTCCGAAGAATTAATTTTCGCAACTATTTGATTAACAACAATTATTTATTCAAATTTTTCCTACAAATATTATATTTTTCTTATTTACAGCGAAACCCAGAAAAGACATTCATCAAAATAAAGCACTCCAAAGCTGCTGCGAATGATCAATTCGTCAATCTGAATCACCAGGAAAGTTGCCCCGCAGTTATTACTGCTCTCCGACTTTCTGATCTCCAGCTCCCTGCCTCGCACAACTCACTCACTTTTAATGGTCAACTTCACAGGGATAATCCATGCCAGACGCGCGCTTATCGTGTTTTTGATTTTAATTGAAATTCAAACAATATTCCCTCCCGACGGAACGAAACCACGCGGCGGCCGACGGCACACAAACGAACATCCCAACAGGCGAGGGCAATAAAAACACACAAAACTCAAAACTCGCATGTACCGGTACCGTCGCCTCTACTGGCCTGTCGTACGCAATGGAAAACAAACAACGGAACGAGAAGCACCGAGAAACCGAGAGACCGACCTCCGAACTAACCGAATCAACCGGCTGACAACCGCACACACATGGGAAAATCTATTTTCACTTCCTTCTGCGGGTTTTCCCTTGGCTCGTAGTTTCTTGCCAACGAACCACGAGCGAGGTTTTTCACGACTTCACTTTTGGTAGTTTACACTTTGCCGAGTGCTCATTCAGAAGTCAAGTTTCCTTCACCATCTTTCCCACAAAACGGAGAACATATCTAATCATCCTTCCGCATCGAAAGTGTCACAAATTTGTGGTGAACCGCGTGTTCAACCTGTTGTTCTGATCACCGCTCCGTCGATGCTGCGTCCTCTCCCCTGCTGTTTATGACATAATCTCAGCGCTGTCACCGCCAATCATCTCGGGTACGGCACACAGATCCCGCGCGCGAGCTTCGACGACGGAAAACACTTCCGCGTGCGACTCAAACCGACCAGAACACGAATCCACCCACGCTCGACTAAGCCAATCGACTATGGTTTCGCACGTGCGTCTCGGTCTACGCAAATCGCTTCCAGTGGCTTCAAATTCGGAATAAAACCGCTTATTAGTCCTGTTGGAAGTCGTACCACAACAAAGCTAGCCCCTGCCGGTGCGCTCGCCAAAACCAAAACGCGGTTCAACAACGAGAAGGAAAGCACGCGTCGCGTCGTCGGTCCGCGGCGGTTCCCGACCAATAGCAGATCTAGAATGGCAAGCGAAATTTAAATTATTACAAAACAACACACGGCCCGAGTCGGCAGCGCACCAGTTCAGTTGTAGATGCAAGAGTGCTTGCTCTTCCCATTAACTGGTATAGCGCCCAGCAATACATACAACAACCGCGGAGCCCCAACGTGAGCGAAATTGGATTGGATCGGTCGGTATAATAACTCTTTTAGCCTCCCGCTTGGTCGTCCCGACCGGACCGACGCGACGCCGACGTCGGTGCCGTCAGCATGTGGAAAAAAGACGGCGGCGTCGTGCTCCTCCGGGTTCTCACTCTCTCGCTGACATCTCTCCCGCGGCGTCTTATCGGTACGCTGGCTCAGTTTTACTCATAAATCATTGGTTCGAGTTGAATTCAATAGCTTCCCGTTGTTCTTCATCTACATGACATATGAAGTTAAACATAACATATAGACAAAATCTACGCAATTGTAATCCTAGCAAAAAAATAATAATATTGTTGCCGATTTATTTCAGTTCATAAACATAACATGCTAACTGCTGTGTAGTAACAAACTAGAGTGCATGAAGCATGGGCACTCAGTTGCTCACCCATACTTGGCGCGTTGTTTTTCCCGAGCACATGCAGCCACACGCTTAAAATCAATAACACAGAGATGTGTTTGCATCACACAAAACGGACCTAATGTGGAACATCCCCTAGATGAGCGATAGTTACACAGCCACAAAAATAGCTCGTGTGGTTTTATTTGAGCTTGGATTTCAATATTTTCAACAGTATTTGGTTCCTCATGAAACAAGGAATCTGTACAAACGTTTACATGTTGAAAAGGACCGTTATCACGACCGTACGAGGCATTTTTGTGCCTGTGTAACTGTCGCTCATCTAGGGGATGTTCCACATTAGGTCCGTTTTGTGTGCTGCAAACACATCTCTGTGTTATTGATTTTAAGCGTGCATATCCCGCGCGTTTGGGTTTTCTCTCCCACACGGAGTGGGCAACCAATAAAGAAAAGCGGTGCAAGAACGGTATGCAGCGATGTGAGAAATACAATTTATACTAACTCCATTTTGCAAATATTATAATCTACAAAAAAAAAAGAAAAATGTTTGCGAGGCTCATGTGATATTATTTGAACATTGTGAGCACATTGGCCACTTCCGGAGATTTCCTGGGAATCGGATGCCCCCAGGAAGGTGATCACTTTTTTAATGGTTCTGCAACCCAGCTCTTGCAACACATCTAATTTTATGTTTTTGCCTTTCGCGGATACTAAGTATACGTAAGGGCATAACCAGAGGAGGAGCAAAGGGGAGGGGGTGTGGAAAGATTGAACGGGCACTAAAATGAATTCCTTTAAACATGTGCACTTTACTTTCCAATCATATTCAGATATAAGTGGTTGAAATTTAAAATTTTCCCAAAAACATGTTAGGGTATCCGGGATCCATAATATATGAAGGTTCGAACCAACTCGAAACATTTCGGGCTCAAGAATTCTCCTTACAATTCTTCTAGTAGCTCCCTTAGGAACTTCTAAATTCCTTCGGAAAGTTATCCACAAATTCCTCTGAAAATCGTTCGAAAATCCTTTTCATGTAATTGTAATTCCTTCTTATCTAGAAAACCGTCACTATTTTTTTTGGAAAATCATGAGAAAATTTCTTGAAGATTTCTCCAAGTTTTACTACTAGACATTTCTTCGGCTATTTTTCCAAAAAAATCTCCGGAATTTCCTTCAGTAATGTATTTGAGAGTATCTTCAAAAATACATACGGAATTTCCACCCAAAATACCACCAGAAGTTTCTTCAGAGATTTATGACGGAAATCCTCCGAATTCGCTCCATAATTTCACTAGTAAATCTATCAGAAATTCCTTCGGAAATTCTTCTAGGAACTTTTCCTTTAATTCCTCCAGAATATCATCCAGGAATGTTTCCGGGAATACCTCCATAAATTCAATAGCGAAATCCTCTAGGATTTAATTTTTGAATTCTTTTTGCAATTGCTTCAGAATCCTTTAATAATTTCTCTAGAAATTTCTTTAGGAATTTATCCAGGAATTCGTCCAAGCAATCACCCGCAAAATGTTCCAGATATTTTTCCGGGAATTCCTTCAGGTACTTCTCCAGGAATTCCTTCAGGAATTTCCCCGGGAATTTTTCCGCGGAATTGTCCTAGAATTTTTTCCGGACTTCACTCGGAATTTACTCCAGAATTTCATTCAGAAATTAATTTGAGAGTTCCTCCAGGATATCTTCCAAGAGTTCTTCCAGGAATTTCTTCAGAACAAACCTCCGGGAATTTAGCTGGTAATTTCTTCAGAAATTCATCTGAGAATACTTGCAGGATTTCATATGAGAATTTCCTTGCGGGAATTCCTCCGGAAGTGCTTCCTCCGGGGAGCTCTTCCAGGAGTTTCTCCAAGAGTTCCGCCGGGAATTCCTCCAGGAACTTCACAGGGAATTTCTGGAGGATGATTAAATTATTTTAGAGCGTCTTAGGGGAAATGCTACAAGGTTAAAATACTGTTATTCTTCCATTTACTTCCACGATTCACTTTTTATGTATCAACAAACAGATACGTATTTCGTTTCCTACTTGGAAACTTCTTCAGTGTTTTGTTATCGACTCGAAGTAGGAAACGAAATACGTATCTGTTTGTTGATACATAAAAAGTGAACAGTGGAAGTAAATGGAAGAATAATAGTATTTTAACCTTCTGAAGGATGTTTGTCAGGAATTTCACGGAAAATGAGATTTCGGACATTCCTCTAGAAATTCAACTCCGGGTATTCCACCGGCTGTTCCTCTGAAAATTCCTCCGGGAGCTCTAGTTCTTCCGGGAATTCATTCAGGCTTCCCTTCAGCAATTCATTTAGGCTTTCTTTAGCAATTTGTCTACAAATTCCTCCAGAAGTTCCTCGGGAAATTTCTCTGGCAGTTCCTCTGGGAATTCCTCCGGGAGGTCCTTCAAGAATTCTTCCAGGTGTTCCTCCTTATGGAATTCTTACGGAACTTCATTTGGGATTTCATCCAGGAGTCCTTACGAGAGTTCCTCCAGAAATTCCTCCAGTATTTCCTCCGGAAATTCTTCCTGTAGTTCGTCAAGAAATTCCTCCAGAAGTTTCACCGGCAGTTCCTCCGAGAATTCCTCTGATAATTTCTCCGGGAATTTTCTGAAGAAACTCCCGGGAGAATTGTCAAAGGAACCCCTGGAGGAACTGCCATCGAAACTACCAGAAGAATTCTCGGAAAAAATATTGGATAATTCATTTTCTAGCCAAATTTCGTCTAGCTGAAACCTTTGTAGGGTTGAGTGGCTGGACCATCATCATCATCAGAGGACCTCCCGTAGAATTCCCTGGGAAGCTGCCATAGAAACTCTCAGAGGAGCTTCTGGAGGAATTTCTATATAAATTTCTATATAAATTCCGAAGCCAAAATGAATTCCAGAAAGAAAGCCTAAATGAATACCCGGGGGAAAATCTGGAGGAATTCCCGGGAGAATTTTCAAATGAACCCCCGTAGGAACTGCCGTTCTATCTATAGAATAAGTATTGGAGGAAATCCTGGAGGAACCGCCGGTAGAACTCCTGGTAGAATTCCCGGAGAAATTTCCGGATAAACTCCTGGAGGACCACCCAGTGGAAACCTTGAAGGAATGCCTTCAGGATTTCTTTGGCAATTTAATCAGGAATTCTTCCTTAAATTCCATTGCTGATTTCATTTTCAGTATAATTTCTGTATAAGTTTTCGATGGAATTGCTGGAGAAATTCTTTGAAATTTTCACAAGAAACTATTCGAAAACGGAAAACTTAATAGAAACTCGAAGATTTTTCGCGAAATTCTCAGGAATGTTTACTGGCATTTCTGCGGAATTTCCACGGAATATTCTTGGGAATTCCACGGATCAATTTTTCAGAATTTTTTATGAGTAACAGCACGAAAGAATTATCTGAACAATTCCCTGCAGAACCTACTAAGGAGTTCGTGGAGATTTTCTTGGGGTAAATAATGGTGGAACTTTCGGAACAATTCTCGGCAAAATTTATGGTAGAATTCTTGAAGACATTGCCGAAGAAGTTGCTGGAGGCATTTCGAAAGAATCCCTTATAGAATTCCGGATAGAATGCCTGACGCAATTTTCGAAGGAATTCCTGGGGAAAGCTTGCATATTGTTTTTTCTGCCTATTTTATAATAAATATTATTTCAGAGAGGATTTATTTAGAAATTCAGATGTATGGTTCTAGTTTTCTAAATCTTATGAAAGACTGCAGGGTTTTTATAATAATTCTTATAGCCGATTTTATATTCTTTCTGAATATTAAGTTCGTTAATAATTTTCTCACTTTGTTTCAAAATATCTGATGAGCAATATATCAGGCATTTTTAAATCCATTATTTTTGTTAAATAATCGCACAACGCGAACGTTGCATTGTGAGCGTGAATGTGTCATGTTTATTGGCGTTGCGTTTGAGTACAAAACGCTGACTACAACGTCCAGCGCGACGCGCAACGCGCTTTTGTGATCCAGCCCTTACTATTGGTTGGGGATTTGGTTTCAAAGTTTTTGGAACTTAGTAGGAAATAGTGCCAAGCACTAATATTCATGTGTTTTTTTTTAAACTACTGTAAAACTACGATTCAGAAGACCTAAAAAAGATGCCCCCCCTACTCGAAATTCTGGCTACGCCCATGAGTATACGTAAAGGTTAAAGAATCTCTCCAAAACCGAACTTTTGATAGAAGGCTCGGAGACCCATAGTGTTATATACCAATCAACTCAGCTCGACGAATTGAGGTGATGTCTTTTTTTTCCTAAGCAATGGAGGGGGAATCTGCTCAACAGACATCCTGGGTTGTCCAGGAAGTGCGGGGTTAGGGACCACCTCCAACAGCAAACGAGGGAGGCAGGACTACATCCCCGACCCGCTAAACCGTTTCCATTGCCGGCCAGTCGGGGGGCCAGTGCACAACGCACCCTCGAGGTTAGCTGCGTGTCCTTGCAGCATCGAACATCGTGACTCGCTTTTTTAGAAGAACACCATGGTATCGTGCCAGCGCATTGCCGGCTTTCCAGGTGGCCTTACCACGCCCTATGTCCTGGTGGGAAGGTGGGAAGGGTCGACTTCGCGCCTGCTTCCCTCTGCACGGCTGGTATCAAGAATGATTATGCCGCGTGCACCCCAAATTGACCTCTCTGCGACAGGTTCTATTAGCTAACACACAGAGGGACTTGCCGACGCGGTGCCTACGCCTGCCCCACCCTTGACGAGGACCCCTTTCCGTTGACCAACGCCGCGAAAGCGACGGTACCATATTGTTCTTCGCGCGGCCACTTGTTCGATAAAAGGATCGAGTTCGAACACAGGGCATGACCACCGGTATGACCCATGAAGCCGACTCCGATCCCTTGGACCACCTCTTATTTGCGCCTGAAGTAGCCATCCTTGAGTCCTTCTGTGTAGCTCTGAGACGATTTGGGCGATAGCCGATAAAACGGCGTTCCAGCCAACTTCATCTTTACACATCCTACGAACTAGGTTGTCCGGGGTAGTGTCCAGACCACATGTGGCAAGCATGTGGTCACGCATTGCGCGAAAACGTGAGCACACGAACAACACGTGTTCCGCCGTGTTCCACTGGCCGAGCAAGCCAGCTGCGTTACCTGCACTGTGATTTTGCAGCACGCTTAAACGCCGGGCACATCGAACCCCCCATGGGGTGCTTGCGTGGTGATGTCTTTATGTGTGTATGTATGTATGTATGTGATTGTACAAAAAAAATTGAGACACACTTTTTTGTACTGGGCCTGATCCGATTTACTTGCAACAGGTTGCATTCGACGCAAAATCCTTACTAATTTTTCTTTTGAAAAATTGACCCAATCGGCCATTGTGTTTTGGAGTTATTGAAAACATTGATTTTTTTCTCATTCTTCCCAAATTCAAAATCGAAAAAAAAATTTTTTTTCTAAAACTGCTGCAAAGCATTCAAATGAACGCAAATAAATATGAATTGATGGAATTAACTGAATCTATCTCCCTAAAGTGCAATTTTGACCTCTCTTATGTGCTTTTCTTGTTATTTTTCATGTGTTTCACGAGAAAGGCACCATCACCGCTAGGTGGATTATTCTGGGTTTTTCCGAAAAAAAAACAGATTTCGGGAGTTTCCAGGCTTACACAGCAAAAAAATTATTAATATGCCGCACAACTGACCGTAAAATAAGATGGACAACATATTTTTTCGTTAGGCTTAACAGAAAATTAGCTTCGTAAATCGTTATTTTATTACACATAGAACGGTGCACATCATGCTTATTGGAAATGAAATGCAATATTACCTATTCAGGTGGCTTATTACGTAGAATTGATGTAAGATTACGACGAATTGATGTAAGATTCATGCCAAGTCTGAAACGAACAGACAGCCATATTGAATTTTCACGTTTTCGGTTGTCGGTTGTTTGTTTTAATATTTCGGTCCGATTGTTTGAAATATTATATTTACATATTTTGTGAATTGAAATTCAAGTCCAGAAAAAAGTGCGTTGTGTGAGAAGCAGTGGTTATCTGATGTGATCACCTACTATGGGGAATGAACTTCTCCGCACGAAAATCGAGGAGCGGGAACAACAATATTTTGGATCGAATTCAATCGGAGGTAAGTTTCCAATCAGCGGATAATTGATATAAATTTCATATTGTACCTAAAATCCATTTGTTTTATTGCAATCGTTGCATGATTTGACAAGGCTTTTCCCACGAACCAGTTCTTCTGAGTACTGTGAAACCTATCCAGAAAAGAGGAACCACAAAAGTTTGTTGCTGTCGTCGCGTAGTAAAGTGATGGGGAAATTTTTTTACCTCCGATTGGTAAGAGAAAGTGTTCCTACATGTTCAGCGTGGTTGATTTCTTTCGCTACTTTGATCTAAACTAAAAACATAAATGATTGCTATTTAGGAATGTTTATCCGGGGCTACTTACTTACTATGAATTCAAAATTCAACGCAAGGCTGTTTACAAATAATATTAAAAATGTATTTCCTTTTTTACAAACAAGATGTTCTAACTAAATTATAAATTAACATACTATTTTAAAGGAATTATAGATTTAAAATATAAATGTTCCATTGAAATACAAAAATAGAGATTTTGATATGTATAATTTATAACAAAAAAAAACACTATCATTCAAAACTAAATATTTCTGAAACGTGAATAAAATTAAATATTAAAATTTTACATATCATATACCGTGCAAACTCTTATTTCGGACACTTAAGGACTTTCTAGGAGAAAAAAAGGAATTAAACACAAGCTACTAACCATGTCCATTCAAACAAAGTTTAATCCGAAAGGTAAGGGCCACATAATTTGATTCTTGAGTTCATGTTCCTTCTTCGATGCCTATAAAATTCACTAAAACTGTAATTGTTTGACTTCTTTCTGAACCAAACTTCGGACACACGCGCACACTGATTCATATTTCGGACACGTTGTATTTAAATTTCGGACAGCTAAATTCTATAAAACGTTCTATGCTAATGATATTTTTTAATGCAGAATTCTTCTGTTTGACTTTTAAATAAACAATTTCTTTAAAACGACATGGCTAACTGTGCTCCAAATATTACAAAATTACTTCCAAACATACAGTCCTTTGGACGAAAAAGTTGAAACATTTCTGTGAAATATTTCACAAAAACTTCCATACAAATTTGGGTGTCCGAAATTTGTGTGCGTCCGAAATATGAGTTTCCACGGTAACAAAGTTGGCATTTGTACGACCGCGTATCAACCAAGAATAGACAGCCCCACCTTTGTTAATTTATATTCGTGTTTTTCTTCTATTTACGAGGAAAAAATGTTATGATGAAACTGGAATACTTCAAAGGTCAATGCTCAATCTTTTTAATGAAATGGTTTTTCGTACAATTTGCTTGTTTTTAATTCAGTTAAAAACAAATAAATTTTAAAATTTTAAATTTTTTTAATTAAAACCCGTCAAAAGTATAAAATAGTAGTTTGTGCAACTAGCTGCCAAAAGATTATTTCTTCAGCACGAGTTGTACGTTTATCCAACGAGGCTTGCCGAGTTGAAAAAATACTACGAGTGCTGAAAAAATCGAGTTTTGCAACGAGTTGCACAAGCTGTTTTTGCAATGACGAAAAATCAGCTTTAGTATGGGAAAAATGTACCAATTTTTACAGACTAATTTACTCCACATGATCATTCTTGCGAATAAATTATGTTGCTGCAGACTACTATAAGTTTATATTTTATCGTAACACATTGCGTAGCTCCTCAAACTATGAAGCGACAGATGAACTTGCATTTGGAAAATCACTTTATCCATCAAAATATTTAATTTATGACGCGATGCAGAGAATACACTATTTGAACACTTACCCAAGCAAATTAAGCAAAATGTAGTCAGTAGCTACTCAGAAAAATATATATAGCTCTTTTAGTGGAATGTATTCAACCGTCTAAGACGAGTTAAGTATTCTCCATTTAATTCCACCAATGTTTTCGATATCTTTGCAGATACGTATTTCGACCACAACTGTGTGTACGACCACAACTGTGTGTACTGACTAGACTTGAAGAAAACAATCGCAACTTACATTATTTATACTACGCTAGGTACCTAATCTAATCTTATTTACCTATACAGTTAATTACCTTATTGCTTAGGGGCCATCCAGAAACCACGTGGTCATATTTTTGAAGATTTTCAACCCCCCCCCCCTGTGGTCTATCGTGGTCATTTGGTAGACCCCCCCCTCCCCCCCCTTTGACCACGTGGTTTTTTTTTTCAAGTACAAAAATTTTAAAAAAAACCCTATGTAACTAAAACATATGGTTAATCCGATCAATTTTGAAGATGGACAATTTCAACTGATTCAAAATCAAACTAAAACGCAGCATGGAAATTATAAAATTTCATTATTTCGAAGATTTTTATGATGTTATCATGTTGTAATGTGTATCAGGTATTAGGTTATCTAGAACTCGCATACCTTCGATGCATCAGGAGGATACCAAAAAATGCGGACTCGCGAATATGTTATAAAAATTTCGAGAAAAATTTGTAATGGTTTAGAAATTTTCCAAAATATCCCTATATTTTTTAATTTCTTTATTGGTGATTTTTTAAATACATAATTGCAATTTTTGCTTTTACAAGTGCTAATTTATTATTGTTTTGTGGAAAATTTTCAACTGTTTATGGAAATTTTGCATTATTTGCAGTAATTCTATATTTATTTAATACTCATACCCTGATTTCTTTTTTGGCAATTTCCAATTCTATTATGGAAAATTTCTATTTTTTCTCTGATAAATAATCTAGAGCTGGCTCATCTCTCAAAATTTCTAATTCTTCATTGAAATTTTATTTTGATATTGACTCGTGGAATCCAATGATGCCATACTAAACATATTTTCTCGGTCACTCTGATGTCTTTCGAATAATTTCCCAAGGAACTTCTATTCCATATCTCGAATATGCTTCAGTCAATGGTCTTTTCATAAGCGACTCATAAAAGAATGAATTTATTATAGATCAATTATCATTTTGGAGTTCGGATCATTCGATTTATCCAATAAACCAAATTATGAATGATGTATGATATAATATCCCATTAGGTCCATTGGGTTGATATGACAATTGTTATTTGTACAAGCTACTACAGACTTTTTAGTTAAAAAAATTATGTTGAGCTTTTTAATGGAATGTCTTTACTTGTCATAAGACGAGTTTGTACCTTCCCATTTAATTCCACCACTTGATTGTACCTTGACAGATACGCATTTCGACCTCAACAGTAGGGTCGTCTTCAGTGTTTCGTACTTGACTCGACTTAGGTTATTCAAAACTTTAAGGTTTTAAAAAACGTCCTGGAAGTCGTAATGTTTGAACTACTTAATCAAGTCCGTGAACCCAGTGCTTCTAAGGCCCTACAAAAAAGGCATAGTCATTGTGCAGCTTGATGTTGACTCAAGATAATTTTGGGTACCTTGTCTCTTAGATCTCATGTTAATGGAAATTAGGATCATATGCTTATTTCATCGGATTGGGTACATACCGATGATGAGGACATTACAAATGTCATGATTGATCACCCGAGAAGTCGTGGGCTGAACTTGAGAGCAATCACTGGCTTAACGTTCAGGATGACCCATCTTATCTGAGTGTTCAGAATGATTCAAACATTTCAACTTCATTTGCATGCTCTTAGAATCAAAATCTTTCCAAAGTTTCGGATAACTGAGTTTTCAGGGTCAGTCAAATTTGAGCTCCCATATTTTTTTCTGTAAAACCAATATCTAGATGAAAAATTTTACTGAAGAAAATGGTGGTCTAGCTCTCTTTTGTGATTTAATAGACAATCTAAAACGCTGGGCATATATGACCCATCCGTCTTGAAAGGGTTGAGATTTGTTGTGTATTTCAATTTCAAGCTTTATTTTAACACGATTTATTACCTAGATTGTTTTAGGAATTGGAGTGTTTTTTCTGGAACACTGCCACTTTCTTCATATCGCCGGACTCTTCTTAGTTCTAAGACCCTTTTATGAATTTAAAAAGCATTTTATTTAGAATTTCATGTTGATTTTTTAAATGCAAACTTCTCTATGTCATAACCTTTTCATACGCACTACTAGAATTTTAGGCATTATTGATCGAAAAATTTAAAAATGCACCTAAATGTTCTAATTAGGTGCATTATTAAATGTTTCGATCAATTAGCCTAATTATTCAATATCATAAGAACTAGGCTTCTTAATCCTAAATAATTGCCTACATGTATTGCTTGGATGAATTTTAAATTCCAAGATCTTCCTAATTTTCAAGAATAATTATTCTGGAGTTGCAAGGGAAACCCTTCAGAATAGTTAGAAGAAATTCTCCACGGAAAAATCTTCAGTATTTCAACGATTTTTTTTTTCGAAATTCTGTGGAAAAGTTCCTAAAAAAGGTTCGGTAGAAATTTTGAAGAACTAGAAGAATCCGTAGAAGGATCCTAAATGCATATTTACGATGAAAATTCCAATAAACATCAAATTCCGAAGAACTTCCGGTATAAATTAGAAAAAAAATCCAGCTTACTTTTTTACAGAATCTCTAAAGATTTTTTTCAAAATCCTGTGCAAATTTAATGAATCTTCAAAGGAAATTCTTCTAAATTTCCAATGGAAATTTTTCGTTTTTCAAAAATAAGCTTAGAAATTTTCAGCAGTTTTTTTTATTTCCAAAAGAAATTATTTGGAGTATACCAAAATATTTCCGATGGAAATTCCTAAGATTTTCCAGTAGAAAATCGATGAAAAGTTCATCTAAAACACCAATAATGAATTTCCGAGGATATTTCGATGTTTTTACAAGTGGAAATAACGAAAAAATTGCACTTTGTAGTACTTGTGAAGGTTGTACTTTAGAAGCAATTCCAATAGGAATTCCTTAGAAAATTAAATCAAAATTTTAAAGATTTTCTGATGTGAAAATTCCTTAAAATTTTTAAATCATTTCTTGTGCTTCTTTGCATGGTAAAGATTTAAAGCAATGTTTAGCTGAACCTACAAAGAAATCAAAATGACTTTCCGAAGAAGAATGAATTTCCCATGAAATTTTGGAAGAATTTATGGTGCAAATTAAAAAAAACACGAACCTTGTGAATTCTAAAGATTTATTCTTTGAAAATCCAAAGTATTTGTTGAAGATAATCCATAGACTCTTCCGTGGAAATTCTAAATAATGCCTCGAATAAAAAATATTTGGAAAATTTAAAAATGTGATAGAATTCACAAAGAGCGTAAAAATTTCATTTCAAAATTCCAAATTTGAAAACAAAAATCCAAAACAAAAAATCAACGGTAATATCAAAGTGTTTCATGTGGCATTGGCTATTTAATTTCTCATGAAAATTCAGAAGATTTTTCTTGAAAAATTTAGAAGTCTTCTTCTTCTTCTATGGCTCCATATTCCAACTGGAAGTTGGTCTGCTTTTCAACTTAGTTTATTCTTTTAGCATTTCTTCAGTTATAAATTGAAAGTTTTAAATGCCAGCAATTGTACGATTATATATCTTGTGTAGCAAGTACGAAGGATACATTATACCTAGGATGTCGACAATGTTTCACACCCGAAAACATCCTAGGCAGGATCGAGAATCGAACTCGTCATTTCCAAATTGGCAATCCTATGTCTTTGGTCGTAAGGAATTTCCACGAGACTGTTTTGAATTTTCAGACAGAATTCACATAGAATTTTTTCGGCATTTACACTGGCGATATTTTGTTTTTTTCATGACCAATTTGTAGCAAAATTTACAAGCAAAATTTTCCAGAGAGAATTGTTCAAAAACATTCTGAATGCTAGCACTTTATCAGGATTGTATGAAGTAAGGTCAAAGTTTTTACAGGAAATTTTTACTGGATTTTCCTGAATATCCACAAGACATTCTTTTGAAGATTTTTCTTGAATTATTGTAAAAACATGAACAGTTCTCAAAATTGTAGCTGTAGTCCGCTGATGCAAAAGTGTAGGCGGCGTGATGCCAAAAACCATCTGCGGCGGAATTTAAAAAATATTTTTTCATTTTCTTTCCCAATTTTTTGGTGAAAATTGAGACTGAAACGCAACCTGCTTTTTCGTTTATTTTTTTATGGAAAAGGATCTAAAGCTAAGTTGGCCAAATAACTCAGATATGCATCGGCGTTGCGACCGACGCTGCGTTACCGGGTTTTCTCGATGCTTAATGCTAAATTCTTTTTAACACTGAGTTGAAAATTTTCTTAAGACTTAAGTCTTAAGACGCTACGTGGGCATCGGCCCTAAGATGCGCTTTGCGTTTAATGATTAAATAATTAAATTTTGATGATTTGTATTTTTACACCGCTATTGTTATTTATTAAAAATTTTCGTGTTAAAAAAACCACGTGGTTCGAGAAAACACCCCCTCCCCCATGTGGCTTATCATGGTCATTTTCCAAACCCCCTCCCCCTATATGACCACGTGGTTTCTGGACGGCCCCTTAGGTAGAAACTTGAAGAGCCAAGAGCTGCCATTTCCCTGATCCTTATTCAACAGCGCTGTTTGTACCTGTCGGTGGATTTCCAAACTCTCAGCTACATCGAGTTTCCATGGGGAAGAGACATTTCTTAAGATTTTAATATTTGATGCCGTAATTGGGTGATTTTCCTTATACACATGCTCTGCTACCTTAGATCTAAATTCGTAATGTAATCCCTTATCGTTTTCTCTTTTCGCCTTACTCACTTCCGCCATATGTTCCTTGAAGCTTATATCTAATGATCTTTTTGTTTGGCCTACATAGATTTTTTCACATTGGGAACAACTTATCTTATAAACGCCTGCCTTATTCAACATTTCTACTTTATCCTTCGTTGAACCCAATAGAGACTTGAGTTGGTTGCTTCTACTGAAGAATACTAGATCGATGCCGAATTTCCTTAGTCGAGGGCGTAGCTGGTTGGTGATGTGTTTATCATATGGGACCGAAACTCTTTTCAGCGGCTCTTCTATCGGTGTCAGCGTTGTATGTCCATTTCGTCGTAGGGTCCTTTCCTTCTTGTTGATGATCGCTCGTATAGTCCTCTCCTGGTATCCGTTGATCTTCGCTGTTTCCAAGATGTATTGTAGTTCCTTCGTTTTTCCTTCTTCGCTCAGGGGTATCGTCTGCATCCTGTGGATCATGTGATGAAATGCTGCCATTTTATGTTGGTACGAATGGTTCTATGTAATCATAGATTTAAAAACATAAAATGAAAAAAAAATTAAAAATTTTGGATTTAAAAATATAATAAATTAAAAATTTGTAAATTTTAAATTTTCAAAATTCAAAAATTATTAATTTTTAAAGTTTTAAAATTCAGAAATAAAAAATTTTAAAATCTAAAACTTTAAACGTTAGGAATTCATTTTTTTTTTAATTTTCAGAAGAATTCTCGGAAGAACTTCCGAAAGAATTCCTGGAGGAACTTCCGAAGGACCACCCGAACGAATTCTTTTCGAACTTCCGAAGGAATTCCTGGAGGAACTTCCGGAGGAATTTTTTAAGGAACTCCCTTGTGAATTTCTGGAGGAAAATCCAGAAGAATTTTTGGAGTGGATTCCGGTGGAGAAATTTCCGAAACAACTGCTGGAGAAACTTCCAGGAAACTCCTGGAGGAACTTCCGGATGATTTCTTGGAGGGATATCTAGACCTGGAAAAGCATCCATTAAAAATTCTAAAGATATTTAATGCACGATACATGCTCGCGTCGACCCACGCCCCCAATTACCCAATTATCTACGGCCATCAACGATTATGTGGAGGAACTTCCGGAGGAATCCCTGGAGGAACTTCCGGAGGAATTCCTGGAGGAACTTCCGGAGGAATTCCTGGAGGAACTTCCGGAGGAATTCCTGGAGGAACTTCCGGAGGAATTCCTGGAGGAACTTCCGGAGGAATTCCTGAAGGAACTTCCGAAGGAATTCCTGAAGGAACTTCCGAAGGAATTCCTGAAGGAACTTCCGAAGGAATTCCTGGAGGAACTTCCGAAGGAATTCCTGGAGGAACTTCCGAAGGAATTCCTGGAGGAACTTTCGAAGGAATTCATGGAGAAACTTCCGTAGGAATTCCTGGAGGAATTCCTGGATGGACTTCCGGAGGAAATCCTGAAGGAACATTCGGAGTAAATCCTGGAGGAACTTCCGAAGGAAATCCTGGAGCAACTTCCGGAGGAAATCCTGGAGGAACTTCCGGAGGAAATCCTGGAGAAACTTCCGGAGGAATTCCTGGATGGACTTCCGGAGGAAATCCTGAAGGAACATTCGGAGTTAATCCTGGAGGAACTTCCGGAGAAATTCCTGGAGGAACTTCCGGTGGAATTCCTGGAGGAACTTCCGGAGGAATTCCTGGAGGAACTTCCGGAGGAATTCCTGGAGGAACTTCCGGAGGAATTCCTGGAGGAACTTCCGGAGGAATTCCTGGAGGAACTTCCGGAGGAATTCCTGGAGGAACTTCCGGAGGAATTCCTGGAGGAACTTCCGGAGGAATTCCTGGAGGAACTTCCGGAGGAATTCCTGGAGGAACTTCCGGAGGAATTCCTGGAAGAACTTCCGGAGGAATTCCTGGAAGAACTTCCGGAGGAATTCCTGGAAGAACTTCCGGAGGAATTCCTGGAAGAACTTCCGGAGGAATTCCTGGAGGAACTTCCGGAGGAATTCCTGGAGGAACTTCCGGAGGAATTCCTGGAGGAACTTCCGGAGGAATTCCTGGAGGAACTTCCGGAGGAATTCCTGGAGGAACTTCCGGAGGAATTCCTGGAGGAACTTCCGGAGGAATTCCTGGAGGAACTTCCGGAGAGATTCCTGGAGGAACTTCCAGGGAAATCCCTGGAGGAATTCCTGGAGGAACTTCCAGAGGAATCCCTGGAGGAACTTCGGTTGGAATTTCTGGAGGAACTTTCGAAGGAATTTCTGGAGGAACTTCCTAAGGAATTTCTGAACTTCCGGGGGACTCCTGGAGGAACTTCTGGAGGATTTTCTGGAGGAACTTCTGGAGGATTTTCTGGAGGAACTTCGGGAGGAATTCCTGGAGGAACTTCCGGAGGAATTCCTGGAGGAACTTCCGGAGGAATTCCTGGAGGAACTTCCGGAGGAATTCCTGGAGGAACTTCCGGAGGAATTCCTGGAGGAACTTCCGGAGGAATTCCTGGAGGAACTTCCGGAGGAATTCCTGGAGGAACTTCCGGAGGAATTCCTGGAGGAACTTCCGGAGGAATTCCTGGAGGAACTTCCGGAGGAATTCCTGGAGGAACTTCCGGAGGAATTCCTGGAGGAACTTCCGGAGGAATTCCTGGAGGAACTTCCGGAGGAATTCCTGGAGGAACTTCCGGAGGAATTCCTGGAGGAACTTCCGGAGGAATTCCTGGAGGAACTTCCGGAGGAATTCCTGGAGGAACTTCCGGAGGAATTCCTGGAGGAACTTCCGGAGGAATTCCTGGAGGAACTTCCTGAGGAACTTCCGGAGGAACTTCCCGGAGGAACTTCTGGAGGAACTTCCGGAGGAATTCCCGGAGGAACTTCCGGAGGAATTCCCGGAGGAACTTCCGGAGGAATTCCCGGAGGAACTTCCGGAGGAATTCCCGGAGGAACTTCCGGAGGAATTCCAGGAAGAACTTCCGGAGGAATTGGGAGGAACTTCGGAGGAATTCCCGAAGGAACTTCCGGAGGAATTCGGAGGAACTTCGGAGGAATTCGGAGGAATTCCCGGAGGAACTTCCGGAGGAATTCCGGAGGAACTTCGGAGGAATTGGGAGGAACTTCCGGAGGAATTCCCGGAGGAACTTCCGGAGGAATTCGGAGGAACTTCCGGAGGAATTCCCGGAGGAACTTCGGAGGAACTTCGGAGGAACTTCCGGAGGAATTCCCGGAGGAACTTCCGGAGGAATTCCCGGAGGAACTTCGGAGGAATTGGAGGAACTTCGGAGGAATTCCGGAGGAACTTCGGAGGAACTTCCGGAGGAATTCGGAGGAACTTCCGGAGGAATTCCCGGAGGAACTTCCGGAGGAATTCGGAGGAACTTCGGAGGAACTTCGGAGGAATTCCCGGAGGAACTTCCGGAGGAATTCCGGAGGAACTTCCGGAGGAGTTCGGAGGAACTTCGGAGGAGTTCCCGGAGGAACTTCGGAGGAGTTCCCGGAGGAACTTCCGGAAGAGTTTCCAGAGAAACTTCCGGAGGAGTTTCTGAGGAAACTTCCGGAGGAGTTTCCAGAGAAACTTCCGGAGGAGTTTCCAGAGGAACTTCCGGAGGAATTCCTGGAGGAACTTCCGGAAGAATTCCCGGAGGAACTTCCGGAGGAATTCCCGGAAGAACTTCCGGAGGAATTGGGAGGAACTTCGGAGGAATTCCGGAGGAACTTCCGGAGGAATTCCGGAGGAACTTCCGGAGGAATTCCGGAGGAACTTCCGGAGGAATTCCGGAGGAACTTCGGAGGAATTCCTGGAGGAACTTCCGGAGGAATTCCCGGAGGAACTTCCGGAGGAATTCCCGGAGGAACTTCCGGAGGAATTCGGAGGAACTTCGGAGGAATTCCCGGAAGGAACTTCCGGAGGAATTCCCGGAGGAACTTCCGGAGGAATTCTGGAGGAACTTCCGGAGGAATTCCCGGAGGAACTTCCGGAAGAATCTGGGAGGAACTTCCGGAGGAATTCCCGGAGGAACTTCGGAGGAATTCGGAGGAATTCCGGAGGAATTGGAGGAACTTCGGAGGAATTCCCGGAGGAACTTCCGGAGGAATTCGGAGGAACTTCCGGAGGAATTTGGAGGAACTTCCGGAGGAATTGGGAGAAACTTCCGGAGAAATTCCCAAAATACTTCCGGAGGAATTGCCGAAGAACTTCTGGAGGAATTCCAGGAGGAACTTCCGGAGGAATTCGGAGGAACTTCCGGAGGAACTTCCGGAGGAATTTCGGAGGAACTTCCGGAGGAACTTCCGGAGGAATTCTGGAGGAACTTCCGGAGGAATTCCGGAGGAATTCGGAGGAATTCGGAGGAACTTCCTGAGGAATTCCCGGAGGAACTTCCGGAGGAGTTCCCGGAGGAACTTCCGGAGGAACTTCCGGAGGAACTTCCAGAGGAGTTCCCGGAGGAACTTCCGGAGGAACTTCCGGATGAGTTCCCGGAGGAACGTCCGGAGGAACTTCGGAGGAGTTCGGAGGAACTTCGGAGGAGCTTCCCGGAGGAGCTTCCTGAGGAGTTCCCGGAGGAACTTCCGGAGGAGTTCCCGGAGAAACTTCCGGAGGAGTTCCCGGAGGAACTTCGTATGAATTCCCGGAGGAACTTCCGGAGGAATTCGGAGGAACTTCCGGAGGAATTCGGAGGAACTTCGGAGGAATTCGGAGGAACTTCCGGAGGAATTCCCGGAGGAACTTCCGGAGGAATTCGGAGGAACTTCGGAGGAATTTGGAGGAACTTCCGGAGGAATTCGGAGGAACTTCGGAGGAATTCGGAGGAACTTCCGGAGGAATTCGGAGGAACTTCCGGAGGAATTTGGAGGAACTTCGGAGGAATTCGGAGGAACTTCCGGAGGAATTCGGAGGAACTTCCGGAGGAATTGGAAGGAACTTCGGAGGAATTGGGAGGAACTTCCGGAGGAATTCCCGGAGGAACTTCGGAGGAATTCGGAGGAACTTCCGGAGGAATTCCCGGAGGAACTTCCGGAGGAATTCCCGGAGGAACTTCCGGAGGAATTCGGAGGAACTTCCGGAGGAATTCCCGGAGGAACTTCCGGAGGAATTCGGAGGAACTTCCGGAGAAATTCCCGGAGGAACTTCGGAGGAATTCGGAGGAACTTCCGGAGGAATTCGGAGGAACTTCGGAGGAATTCGGAGGAACTTCGGAGGAATTCCGGAGGAACTTCGGAGGAATTCCGGAGGAACTTCCGGAGGAATTCCCGGAGGAACTTCCGGAGGAATTCCCGGAAGAACTTCCGGAGGAATTCGGAGGAACTTCGGAGGAATTCGGAGGAACTTCCGGAGGAATTCGGAGGAACTTCGGAGGAATTCCCGTAGGAATTTTCGGAGGAATTCCCGTAGGAACTTCTGGAAGAATTTCCGGAGGAATTCCCTGAGGAACTTACGGAGGAATTCCCGGAGGAACTTCCGGAGGAATTCGGAGGAACTTCGGAGGAGTTCCGGAGGAACTTCCGGAGGAATTCCCGGAGGAACTTCCGGAGGAATTTGGAGGAACTTCCGGAGGAATTCCCGGAGGAACTTCCGGAGGAATTCCCGGAGGAACTTCCGGAGGAATTCCCGGAGGAACTTCCGGAGGAATTCCCGGAGGAACTTCCGGAGGAATTCCAGGAGGAACTTCCGAAGGAATTCCCGGAGGAACTCCAAGAGGCACTTTCGGAGCAATTCTTGGAGCAGCTTTCAGAGCACTTCCTGGTAAAATTACCAGAGGAATTTGTGAAAGAATTTCGGAGAAAATGTAATGTACTAACCTTACATTATTGGTTTTATTGGGCCATTAGGCCTTTCTATGGTGAGAGGGACAAGGGTACTTGCGGATGGTTTGAGGATGTTTCACGTTGGCTAGCATGCTGTTTGATGAGGAGGGCCCTCCGACGGGATCTGGGTTGTGGCGGTTACTTACGGACCAATCGGGGGGCGCTGGACCAAGGCGAGATGGTGTCACTACAGTCCGGAGGCGCGTCGTAGCTGGGGGCTCCACCGATTTGAATAGTGTGGAGGTCACTCACGGACCGGTCTAAGGCGTTGGAAGCGTTACGATGACGGGATTGGCTTTCTGCGGAACAGCGTCGAGCGGTTTTGAAGCGGGATACTACCGGTATTGGGCTGAATACAAGGCAGGTCAGATTCCGCTGGAGTACCACCCTCGTCGCTTCGAATGATGAGAAAAAGGTCGGATCCTGCTTGATCAATGGCGTCGTGTGAGTTCGCGGAGTAGCCAGTTCTTGGATTCCCAATACCCTACGCTCTGCGCTACGTTCGTCGGGGAACACCAGCTTCAGACCGTCCGTCGAGCTTCGAATGGGGTTCCTTTAAGGTACGCCAGTTGTTGTGGTCGCTGAGAACGAGAAAGGGGTCCTCCGGGAATTGGACCCGAGGCCACTGAAAAAAAATAAAGGGCCCGGAAACAGACACGGTCCTGTTCCATTGGATTAATACCACATTGTCTCTCTCTCTCTCTCACTTGCCCTATACTCCACCATTTTCTTCTAACCATACAATAGTATAAAACAATTACAATTTCTAACATTTAGGCAATCGCCGGCCATTGGTGCGGGCTGGCTTGTTCTTTTGTTAACTATTAACTAATATAATTTTAACAAAGTAAAACAGTCAATACACTAACTAGTTACTAGAATATATGTTTTGCGCGAGCCTTACTTTACACTAGCTGCGACACTATTGTCCAATTTCACTATCACACACCTTTTTGGTTATATAATTCAGAACACTGGCAAAGAATCTAAAAATTATTCCCGGATCGGCCGGCACTACTATTGCCGGTGGTAGTCGAGAAGGAAGAGACCAAACGAATCTTTTACCTTTAGACCCATTTCGCTGTTTCTAGAACTTTTGAAGAGAGCCGAAGCTTGACAGCTTCGAACTTCTCAAAAGTTGGCAACAACTCCATAACGGTTGCAGCTATTAGGTCAACTCCCGTTAGTAACGGGTGGGAGTCCTACCTCAACCACGGAAGGAAAAGTGTAGAGGAGCTCATATAGCGGGTGCTAAATAAATTACAGGCAGTACTTTAAATCTTTTCTATGAACAGCTGTGATCGCCACCAGTAAGGCTGTTCTACTAAATCGATTTGGAATGGACTAGGCGTTAGGTGCTTACTGGCGTGGGGGGTCGAGACTTGGGGATGCTTGTGGAGGAGCTAACAAGCTACAAATAGGAACCAACGGTTACAGAAGTAATGTCTTTTTTAAATGGATGCATCTGCCCGGTATAAGGCGAAAGGAGCCGATAACGCCTTTTTAATAGAACGAATCTGTCCGGTATAAGGCGAGAGGAGTTGATAACGCGTCTGCCCGGTATAAGGCGAAGGAAGAAGTAATGCCTTCTTTAAATGGATGCATCTGTCCGGTATAAGGCGAAAGGAGTTGGTAATGCCTTCTTTGAGTAGATGCGTCTGGCCGGTATAAGGCGAAAGGAGTTGATAAAACCATCTTTAAAAGAACGGATCTGATCGGTATAAGGTGAAGGAAGGGGTAATGCCTTCTTTAAATAGTAGCATCTGCGGAGGGAAGATATAATGCCAAATTGAAATACGTTTTCTCGCTATAAAGAGAGAAATAAAGGATTATTCATATTAACGCCTATCCGTAACAAAGTAAAGAGAACGAGAAAATCTGTTTATTTTATATGGCCCGTCTTTCAGATATAATAAAGGATTTATAAGGGGCAATTAAAATTTTGAAAATTACTTCTACACATTCTGGAAGGTCTTCCTAAGCCGTACGGGAAGATGCGTGGCTGCCAAGCAAGACTATGCTGAAGAAGGCTGTGTTCAACAAAAGTGTGGAGCGCAACCTATGATAAAGAGATGTGGCCAGGAAATGTGTATTGTCACGTCAAATCGTTTTGGTTGATTCAGTGTTACCTGTAAGCTAGATAAATGAATGTTATCGCCGTTTATCTTGCATAAACGACTAATTTTAATGTATGCAATGGGATTTCACTTTTTCTATCTAAGGTTATTCGAAGAATTCTAGGCAACTTAAAATCAAGAGTAGTTTCATTTTGGTTTTGCTTATAATTTTATTTCTTTTCTTTTTTTTTATTTATAAGATTTGGTGGCGGCGGTAACTTGTGGTGCATCTAATATCATTTACTCACGGTCGACCTCCATTGATAATAATCATGCTTCTCCTGAATGGCAATTCAAATCGGTTCCGGTAATTCTATTGTTTTCTTATAATTTACTGTTTACTTGATGTTGTCTTCATTATTGTTCTCATGAATTTAGACTATTTCATAACATGTCACTTTTGCGTCGAAAATGTTGTCGTGTGAAATTAGTTGACAAAATGAATCAAACCAGTCGATAATATACGAACCTTAAATTGTTAGGTGCTCAATTTCGAAATTTTGTGATAAACTGATTTTATTGTTGAGTATCAAAAAAATATTCGTTCAATTTTGTTAAGGTTTCGCAAGGAAAACGAAGACACGTTTATACTAGAAATACTAGAATAAGAGATCGGTGAAGACGCCATCTTGCTTCCAATCGAACCGTCAAAAGCGGTTCCAATTCGATTTGTTTACTTTTTGCATCCATAAGAAGCAAGCAAAAAGTTCAAGTGGTGCCAGTATTATTTTCACGATTTCATGCATTTTCATACGTTGCCATTTCGACAGTTTTTCACTCCGCCGGTCTCTGGTTATAGGGTGGCTAGTTTATACTATTTCCGTCGACTTGACCACAATCTACCATTTAGTAGGCTCATGCATGCATTTAAAAGTTGGACATTTTAGGGAAACAAATCGTCATACTTCGATGGATAAAAATCTAAATCACATAACAAATCGCGGTTCTCAAACGAGGGCATCAACGCGCGATGAAGAAGGTACCGAAAGCTATGGGCTATTTAAAAGCAATACACGGTGGGTGACATTCTAACACACTGTTGAACGAAGACACAGAATTCAGTTCAGACTTTCAAGGTTTTGAACTCGGAACGGCGAACGTAAAACCCGGTGAGAAAGCCAGTCGAGTCGGAAATGGAGAAATTATTTTGTGCGTAACAAATGCGGGCAAGGAAGGGCGTTTCTTTTAAATTTCATTAACAAATAGTTCCGTTGCGATTCTGTCCGATGATATGTAGTTGCCATTAAGTTGGTTTACTTGTGTTGATTCACGCGCGCGTATTAATCCTATTTAATCTATGACGTGTTATAACAAACAGTGAACAAAAAGTGAGCCATTGGAAACATAAACATTGAGCGCTTCTGCAAGAAAACACTGGGAAATATGAGTCTCTTCTCGTCTTGCTTGTTTCACACGTACATATGCTGGAAATCTTACAACTGGTAACGGAGCTAATTTTTACAAAATAAAAACATCACAATAGAAAAATATATCACACATGCAAATTGACTAGTCGGACTGCACGCACGCTGACTGAAGCAGCATAGCAAGAGGCTTCACAGGCAATGAATTGGAAACAATAAACAATAGATGTTTTACACGTTGTTTAATTATGGTTTTTCGCTTTCAACCGCAATGGCACGCACACAAGCTTAAGAACTAATTGTCGCGCGGAAGTATATTTTGGTTGAATTGCTGCAATATCCGTTTAAATTTCTCCTACCTTCACTGTGTTACATTTTCTAAAGAGGAAGGTGAAAAATAATAAATCTCTATTCGTACATTATGTAGGTACCAATTTTGCGTGACTAGGGTTTAGTTTAACATCTTTTTCTGTTCTCAAAATACAATCAGGACTAGAGCGATTCTCGTTATGATTTACTTTCTAACTTTACAGGTTACTTCTTCCTTCGATAGGTAATATCCAATAATATCTTAAAACCTTTATATGCCTGCTGGCTACCTCATCTATTTGCGTTTCTAATCTTCGTTTTGAGTTATTCTTACAGAGGATGAGTCCTATATTTAGTACGATTCTTTGGAATTTCAATTGAGAGTGTTGGTTAACTATGTTGACGCAGGTGCTTCCTGCCCTGGGAGTACAGTTCGAGAATCTATTTTGTTTTTTTTTATGAAAAAAAAATCATTGGAAAGATGAGGAATGTAGGAAAGATTAGTTATGCGTTTCGATATAATTAACTAAAATGGCTTTTTCAAAGACAAGCACACGAAATACTATTTATTACGCGTTCGAACTAAGGTATTTCCAGGAAGCTATTTAATGACCGAAAACAGCCCTGCAGTAGAAACTAAATTTAATTCAGTTTAAAAGTCACGTAGACTAGAACATTCGCTATCTTTAACTTCTAAACTCAAAGAACTAGTCATAATGAGTATCTTTGGACGAAAAAAGAGTAACGCACGTACGACGAAGACATGTTAAAAAAAATCACGTTAATAAATAATGACAAAGATATACGACGAAACAAGTCGATAATCATCAATCAAATTTTTGCAAATTCCGCAATGATATTTTTTACTAAATTTCAAATAATTTGTTAGAAATAAGTATTTCCCTTTTTTCGATAGGAAACAACACGAGAAAAAGTCGCTGACGTCGAAAATTCATCTGTGGAATTGGATTTACAATCTGAACAATCTTCAAGTTAAGGGGTTTGATCTCAGCGTGTCAATTGGTGAGCAGCAAGCCATGACTCGGCCTCTTCTTGTCAGATCTCCGTGGCGTGCATACGCACCTACGGAGAGCTGCTGTCATCGCATTTCGCTCCGGCCATTTGGGGCCACACATTTTGGCGATCCTGCTAGGTTATTTTTTTGGATACTTACGCTGATTTCAAAAGGTGAGTTGTATTCAAGGGGTTAATGTGCTAATTATTAAAATGTTTGATGGTTTAAGAAAATCACAAAGCGCGTCTGATTTGGAAAATCACTAAGCTTGTCGGGACGACCACTGGGAAAAGGATTGTGGTTTGGAAAATTACAAAACACACTTTCCGAAATTCGGAGAGAATTTCTTTTACAATAAAATGAGATTTTTTCCGAAATTCTTCCAAAAGAGGTTTTTGTACAATTTCCTAAAAAAAATCCTCGAAAAATTTATTTTTAAAAAATCTTCTGCTATTGGCAGAGATTTTCTTTCGAAATTAGGAAAGATTTTTTTATCCGAAACTCATATTCCTTCGATATTTGGGGATTTTAAACCAAAAAATCCTAGTTCTTCCTAAAATAAGAAAAAGTTTCTTCCGAAATTCGGAAAAAGAAAATCCTTTTGCATTCGGAGTGATCGGAGAGAATTTTTTCACGATATTCAGAGACATTTTTTTCAGAAATTCTGAGGGACTTCCTTCTACGTGATAAATTCGGAAAGTTCTCCTTCAGTAATTCGAAGACATTTGTTTTCGAATTTCGAAAAGATTTCCAGTAATTTGTAAAAAAAAAATCTTCCAAAATCGGAGAGACTTTCTTCCAAAGTTCGAAAAAAAACTCTTCCGAAGTTCGAAGAGAATTTCCTCAGAATTTCGGATCGAATATTTTAAGAAATTCGAAAAAAAGTTCTCACGTAACTCACGTAAACTCATCCAACATGCGGAGAGGATCCCTTCCAAACAACGATGAGAATTTCTTCCAAAAATTTGAAGTGAATTTCTTCCAGACATCGGAAAGAAATTCTTCAGAAAGATTTTCTTCCGTAATACGGAGAGAATTTCTTCCGAAAATCAGACAGAATTTCATCCGACATTCAGAGATTTTATTTTACAGAATTCAAAAAATTTCTCAACAAAAAAATCGGAGGGAATTTCTGAAAACAACGCATTTTTTTATATCGGACAAAAATTATAAAGAATTTCTTCCAAAATTTTGAGAAAATTTCTTCCGAAATACGAAGAGAGTTTCTTCCGAAATTCGAAGAGAATTTCCTCCGATTTTTTCCACAACTGGAAGTGGGTTTTTTTTTCGAATTTTAGAGACTTTTTTTACCAAAATCGGAGTATTTCTTACATGATGAATTCGTCCAGAAATTCTGAAAAATTTCTTAACGAAATCCAAAAAGATCTCCTTTAATAATTCGGAGATTTTTTTTAAATCCGAAAAAATCTATTTGGAAATTTGGATCGAGTTTTTTCGTAATTCAGTTCGATTTTCTTCCGTGAATCAGAGGGGATTTCATCCGAAATTCAATACATTTTTAAACAAAATTCAAAAATATTGTTCAGAGAGAATTTCTGTAAACAACGCAGAGATTTTTTTTTCAAATTTCGGACAGAAATTAGGGAGAACTTCTTCCAAAATTTTGAGAGAATTTTTTCCGAAATACGAAGAGAATTTCTTCCAAATTTCGGAGAGAACTTCTTCCAAAGTTCGAAAAGATATTCTTTCGATTTTTTGCCCATGACTTGAAGTGATTTTTTCCGAATTTCAGAGATTTTTTTACCAAAATCGGAGAATTTCTTACGTGATGAATTCGTCCAGAAATTCTGAGATTTTTTTTCTACGAAATCCATCGAAGAGTTTTTTTTAATCCGGAGAGATCTATTTAGTAATTTGGAACGAGTTTTTTCCGTAATACGAAGAGAATTTCTTCCGAAATTCGAATAGAATTTCAGCCAAAATTCAGAGAGAATTTCAGCCGAAATAAAGAGAAAATTTCTTCCGAAATACGAAGATAATTTCTTCCAAAATACGAAGAGAATTTTTTGCAAAATTCGGAAAGAAATTCTTCCGAATGTCTTCCATAACTCGGAATGATTTTTTTTTCATCCTAAAATCGGAGAATTTCTTGCGTAATGAATTCCACCAAAAATTCTGGGATAATTCTTGACAAAATCCTGAAGTAACTCTTCGAATCAGTAATTCGGAGATTTTTTTTTTTGAAATCCGGAAGATCTTTCAGAAATTCAGAGAGAATTTCTTCCGAAATTCAGATAAAATTTTTTCTAACGCTCGGAAAGAAATTATTCCGAAGTTCGAAGAGAAATTCTTCAGAGCTTCAAAGCTAATTTCTTTCAAAATTTTGAGAAGAGTTCTTTCCGGAATCCAGAAAAAAATTCTTCCGAAATTCGTAGAACTTTTTTACGAAATTCGGGAAATTTCTCGGAGAAAATTTCTACCGAAATTCGGAAACAGTTTCCTCCTCCGAAACTCAAAGAGAATTTCTTCTGAAATTCGGAAAGAATTTCTGCCGCAGCTCGGATTTCTATCAAAATGCGAAGTGAAATTCTTCTCATGAAATTCAGAAAAAATTTCTTCAGATATCTGGAAAGAATTTCTTCCGAAACTCAAAAACAATTTATTTCCAAAGTTTTTTTCCGAAACTTCTCCGAAAAAGAATTTCTTCAGGAATTCGGAGATAACTTAATCGCAAATTCGAGAATTTGTTCCAAAATCGGCAGGGAATGTCTTCCGAAATTCGGAACAAATTTCCAAGGAAATTCGGTGAGAATTAAGGGTATGCGATAACACACTTTTTCCTAACGAAACGAAACGAAACGAAATTTAAAATGTCTATGTTGATTCGGATCGAAACGAAACGAAATATAGATTTACTTTCGAGACTTCAAAACGATACGAAATCAAGGTTAATTTATTTCGAAATTTTTCGAAACGAAACGAAAGTTTAATTTTTTTTTCCGCGGTGTTTTTGTGAAATTGGTTTTACATTATGTACGCAATTCTGATTTTACCTGCAGTCGAAGTCAAATAACTGTTTTGCGACCAATAGAGTTATAATAACAGAAGAGACAGTCTGTGATAAATCGCCGCATGTGATAAATCGGCGTTAAGGCAATACCCCAGCATTTGTGCCGCTTTCAAAGGAATTCATCGTGGAGTGAGTGCTCCCGAACTGATCAATTTTATATCAGTTTTATATCAGTAAGTATAAAAAATAAAGAAATTGTTGGACTTTTCATACACGGATTCAAATTTCGTTTAAGTTCACTTAAGAATTATGTAATAATGCTGAAGCATGCTACATATTGTCACGTCAGCGTGGTTTTATAGTATTATTATTATGTATTATGTATTATATATTATGTTTATTTCTACGATAGCCTGTTAGTTATTACTTTATCTCAGGTCAAGGAGAATAGTATTGAGCTAAGTCAAAATTAGAAAATGAATGCTTAGATTTTTTTTATTTAGTGGGATACTCAATTATGTATTCACATCTGCCAGGCGTATACACGCAGATAGAGAATTGATATTACTAGACCAACATTTGAAAAGGGCGTAACAGCCTAAACTCATTCCTTCTTATTCGTCCACATATATATAACATACTTGCTCATTAGAAGCAAATTCCATGCGAAGATCTAGAAATGCCCACAAATCTGCAATGTTCCTTACATATTGTGCAAATAGTCAAAGAAAAGCTCAGCTTGATTAACTGTACACATCGTAGGTAGTTGCTAATCATGATTGGCCGAGAAACAACAAATATACACAGCTCACCAATTAAATAATATTCTTGGGAAATGAAATTAAATTATTAAGGTACACTGGGGGAAGTGGAAAAGGATAAGTGTAAAATTCGACTCGAAAAATTCAATTGTAAATACTTTACAGTTTTTACCACACCATAACATTGAGCAAAAATATAGTTTAATACACACACTAACACTATGTTAAAATCTGTGTTATACTTACACTAACAAGGTTTACGCTGGAGCTGTCATTTTAGGTTTCGCGAGAAGTAAATTTTTGCATTCATAAAATCAATTCTTACTTGCCTAAATTGTTCCTTTTTCCGAAGATTTTACACCACAGGTGACCATTATGATTCAATTAAACTAATCACATTCAATTTGTAGTGGTTTGTACCAAGAAAGCAAATAATTTAAAGATTTTACACTTACCCCTGGTTAGGGTGACCATATGGTATCCTAAAGGAGGACATGTCCTCCTTTTTCATTGAAAACCAGAAGTCCTCCTTTTGCTCTAAAATGTCCTCCTTTTTGGAAATTTTGGAAAAACAGTTGCATTGCTGAAGAAAATCTAGTTTAACAAACAATAATACAACAGAAGTCCATTTTGTAACAAAACGTTGCACACGTTTGCGTTTCTGGTTTTAATTCTGAAATATTTTCCTTTAAGTTTAGGAATATAATGATAAAAACGAAAGGCGTGAGTTACAGGTGTTAAAAATATCCGAAGCAACGGAATTGTGAGAAATGGATTAGGAAAATACAATGCGTTTCAAAATTTTCTACGAGTGAACACCCATAAAACTGCCTTTTAAACGCATTGCATGATATGCTTCTTGAATATGTGAGGCAAAGAGCAGCCGCCTTGTTATGTCTAGAATGGAATAGAAATACCTAAAACTAATTTGAACAGTTTTGAGTTTTTTTAGTCTAAATCTAAACAGTTTAGCATTTGTTCAATTGAGAACTTTGTGGTCATACAGTTAACGGTATTATTCTAATTCACATGCCAATCATTGGCACTCAAGAAAAAAAAATCGCTGGACAACTAAGCATCTTGTATTCGGTCCTTACAGAACCTAATGTTCGGTCAGTTGCCTATTCTTGCAATAAATGTATTGAATTGTAAACAATGATTCTTTTTACAATTCCTTAGGATATCGCTGAAAATGCCAGCATAATAATATTCAACATTTGTTCACTACTGATTTGAAAATTAGTTGAAGCTAAAATCTTTCCATTAAAAAGATGTTGCTGGTAGTTAATAATTAGAAAGTGTTTTATGTAGACTATAATGAGAGTCGGAAACGTTCCATATGGAGTTATTAAAGTAATCTGTTATGTTAATAAAATAGAAGAAGATGTTGTATTCGTCTCGACTTACAAAAACTTCTTCCAATAGATTTTAGTGTGCAAAAATCTAACAAATATAATATTCCTAATCATATAAAAAACTAAAAATCGATCGATGTTTTTAATGTCCTCCTTTTTCAACCAAATGTCCTCCTTTTTCGCTCAATTCGAGTAAATTGTCCTCCTTTGGAAAAATTTCATATGGTCACCCTACCCCTGGTGTCAAACACTGCGGGGAAGTGGAAAATGTTCTGATCACGCAAATTTTTCCTTCCCTCCAGGGTTTATTTTGATAGCTGTGAATCCTTATATGTTCCTTCTTTGTTATCATTGTAATTTCAGTGGTGATTGGCCTAATATACATAAGAAAACGCCTGATTAATCCACCTATCGGTGTTGATGAATTTCACATGTTTTACAAGTGAAAAATATGTACGAGAAAGATAAGCACTGATAGGTAGATATATTCCATAATACATATGTATTCATTTATATTCATAACAAGTTTCGCCGTTGAATGCAGTTTTATGCGAACAAATCGGGTAGGAACCAGTGCATGAGAATAGGTGATAATTTTGTACGTGTATTGCGCACACACATACATACAAACACGCACACACAGACATCATATCTACACAGATAGAAAAAGTTGTTGAAATTACACGAAAAGTAATGCACATAAAGGGAACGCCAAAAAGAGCGTAAATTTAAACGATATTATCGCCTGAATGTATGCAATTTCCATTGCATTATGTCAGTTTTTATTTGATTTATGCTATAGGAATTGACATCTATATATATAAAAATGAAATGGTCTGTGTTCGTATCCGCATAGCTCGAAAACGGCTGGATGGATTTTCTTCATTTCTTCAGCAGATATGTTCGTTACCGTTTCCGACGGGCTTATATGATATTTCTTCATGCAAAAATTACGCGTAAGGTTGTGCAAATTGTGAAAAACTTAAATTAGAATTCGTATGGAAATTTTATGGGCATTTTCGACTATTACGCAGGACAACGTCTGCCGGGTTGACTAGTAATGCTATATAAATTGCATACATTTAGGGCGAACATGATGGAAAAGATCCATGTCCGCCCGGAATAGTGTAATTTTCCGCGTCTATATTTTTTACGCTCTAATTAGTTTTCAGCATTTTTTTCTGTGAAATTGTAAAACTGAGTGGATAAGCTTATAACAATGTAAGTCTCATTCTCCCGCAAAAAAGTTCATTTTTGGGGCGAACATACAGATTTTACGTACCCTTAGAGTTCGAGAAGACACAACCAGCCCTCCCCTAGCTATTTCAAGAATTCCTTGGGGATCTATTCCTTTAATCCAACGAAATTATTCAACAAAAGATACTCAGAGCAATAACCGTCTTGATTTAATGATATATGATTATATGATTAGTCATATAACTCATCACAATTGGAAGTCAAGATAACTTGGGTTTTCCACTTAACCCATTTCACTAGGGTAAGAGGAAAGATAACTCCCAAATTTTAAATATATTTTTATAAATTCCAAGCGGCTTAGATGGTATGAATTACTGCACAGTAGGTGCAAAATGTACTGTTTTTGGAAGCCCATAATGATTGAATACATTTAGATCATTTAAATTGCTTTTTCAATAATTTGAACATGAACTAACGATTTTTCTTTTCCACTTCCCCAGTGTACATTAATTTATTAATTATCAATTAGAAAAGTTATTTTTCAGAGTTTCCAATCATGACCAATACCTTACGATGCTCCTTACTGTCAATTTAGGATCAGGAGCGGAAAATTAGTTTAACACTCATCCTTATAAGAGACCGAGGAATACTCTGCATCTCAGTGAGCGCTACGGGAAAGGAATCGTTGGTTAGTTGAGAAGGTAATTCATGTGAAGCCCTTGGTAAGCGACTAAATATTTATTGTAAACGAAGTTATTTTGAAAACAAGAAGACGAAAACTTCGTCTAATAAGCTTTTACAACACTATCGATTCCGCACTAAATAATTTTGTGCTCTTTGATGCAGACATTAGTTTCATCACATTGCGTTCTCCAGCACTAGCTGGTGCGTGTGATCAGCATCAACACGATCGATTGCACACTGATTAAACAAATTTCTGCTACGCGAGGTAGATTTTTTCACTTCGCGTCCTTCCGGACTAGCTGCCATCCCACGATCGATTCCGCATTCATATTGTGCAAATAGTACAAAAAATATCACCAAATATAAATTTGAATCTTGGAAACACTGAAGACGTTTTATAGTAGAAAACTACATACGTATTTGTCGACTAAGAATGGGATTATGCAGTAAGCGTTAACAGAAAAATTTGTATAACCTTAAGTTTTGAAAACAACTTTACGATGTTCTTCAGCGGCGCAGCCAAAATTTTGATAATTTAAAGTCTGGTTTAAGTTTAAATTTGTTCAGAAATTCCGCGGAATTCCGTTAAATACTGTTGAAAGCTAGATTTTTCTGGCGAAATTTGTGTAAGCTTACGATACGAAACGGAATAAAGAAATCAGATTTTGTCATACTCATATTTCACGATATCCCGCGGAATTTCGTTTCGAACCACCTGAAACGAAATTTTCGAAATACCGCATATGCTTAGTGAGAATTTCTTTTGGAACTCGAAGAAAGTTTCATCCAAATTCGGGAAGATTTTTTCCTGAAACTCGGAGAGAATGACTTATGGAGTTCGGAGAGAAGTCTTCTGAAATTTGGAGAGAACTTCTCAAAAAGTTTGGAAAGAATTTCTTCAGACATTTGGAGAGAATTTATTCTGGAATTCAGAAAGAATTTTGTTCTAAAATTCGGAGATATTTTTTTTCGAAATGCATAGAATTTCTTACGCAACTAATTGGTCCGAAATTGAGAACGAGTTTCTTCCGAAATGCGGAGAGAATGTTGTATTCATAAAATTCTTTACGCAGCAAATTCGTCAGAAAATCGAAGAATTTCTTCCAGAATTCGAAGAGAATTTCTTCCGGAATGCAAAAAGAATTTCTTCCAGAATTTGTAAAGATTTTTTTCCGAACTTTTACGAGAATCTTTTTCGAAGTTCGAGGAAAAATTCAGACAGATTTTTTTTTCCGAAATTCAGAGAGATTTTTTAACAATATTGTAAAAATTTCTCACGTAATAAATTAATAAAAAAAATCGGAGAGAATTTCGGTTCGGTTCGAGGAAAATTTCCTCTGAATTTCGGAGCAATATTCTTCCGAAATTCAAAGAGCTTTTTTTTATGAAATTCGAACAAATTTTCACTTAGTAAACTTATCTAAACTTACTTATGAAAATTCGGAGAGAATTTCTTCCAAACAACGAAGAGAATTTTTTCCGGAATTCGGAGAGAATTTCTTCCAAAGCTCAGAAACAAATTCTTCCGAATTTCTTCCATAGCTCGAAGAGGTGTTCTTCCGCAATTCAAAGCGCTTTTTTTTACGAAAACCTGAGATTTTCTTACGTTATTGATTCGTCCGAAAATTCTGAGAAAAAATCCTGATGAAATATAGAAAGATCTCCTTCGGTAATTCGGAGAGATTTTTTTTAAAGCCGAGAAGATCTTCTTCTGTAAATCGAAGGGATTTTTTTTCCGAAATTCAGAGATTTTTTTTTACGAAATTCGAAAAATCTCTCACGTAAAACACTCATCCAAAAGCAGAGATGGAGAGAATTCTTCCAAACATCACAGAGATTTTTTTCTGTAATTTGGTAAGAATTTCTTCAGAAATTTGGAGAGATTTTTTTTCGAAACTTAGGGACCATTTCTTCCGAAGTTCAGAGATTATTTTTTCCGAAACTTTGAAAAAAGTTCTTCCGAAAAACGGACAGAATTTCTTCCGGAATTCGGAGAGAATTTCTTCCAAAGTTTGAAAAGAAACTACTCTGAATTTCTTCCATAACTAGGAAAGATGTTCTTCCGAAATTCAAAGAATTTTTTTTATGAAAATCGGAGTGAAAATCGTCCGAAAATTCTGAGAAAAATCTTGGTAAAATCCAGGAAAATCTCTTTCAGTAATTCGGAGAGAATTTTTCAAAAGCCGAAAAGATTTTATTCCAAAATTAAGACAGATTTTATTACGAAATTAGAAACATTTCTCACGTAAAAACCTCATCCAAAACATGAAGAGAATTCCTTTAAAGAAAACAGAGATTTTTCTGAAATTCGGAAAGAATTTCTGCTGAAATAAAAAGAGATTTTTTTTTCCAAAATTTGGAGAGAATTTCTTTCGAATTTTTACCAAAATACAAAGAAAAATTTTTGGGAGGGAATCTATTAGAACGTTTTGAAACAATTTCTTCTGAATTTCTTTCATAATTCGGAGAGATTTTCTTCCAAAACTCAGTAATGAATTCGTCAAAAAATTCTGATAAAATTTTTGGCGGAATCCGGAAAGATCTCCTTCAGTGATTCGGAGTGGTTTTGTTCTGAAATTCGGATAGAATTTCTTCCAATGTTAGAAAAGAAATTCTTCTGAAATTCGAAGTTTTTTTTCAGAACTTCGGAGCTAATTTCCTTCTTAATTCGGGAAGATTTTCTTGCGGAATTCAGACAAAATTTCTTCTGAAATTCAGAGAGATTTTTTTACGAAACTCGGAAAATTCTTACACATCCGAAATTTAGAACAGATTTTTTTCCAAAATTCAAGAAGAAGTGCTTTTAAAATCTGAGATAATTTCTTCCGCAAATTAGAAAAAAAAAATCTGAAATCCGGACAGAATTTTTCTCATATTTGAGAATGTCTTCCGAAATCCGGAGAGAATTTTTTTCCGAAACTCAAAGAGAATGTCTTCTGAAAGTCGGAGAGAACTTGTTCACAAATGCGAGAAAGTCTTCCAAAATCTGCAGAGAATGTCTCCGAACTTCGGAACGAATTTCCAGAGAGAATTTCTTTTGAAACTCGAAAAAAGTTTCCTCTAAAAACCGGAGAGGTTTTTCCCAAAACTTAGAGAGAATGACTTCCGAAGTTCGGAGAGAATTTCTACTGAAATTTTAAGAGAATTCTTTAAAAACTTGGAGAGAATGTCTTACGAAATTTGGAAAGATTTTATTCAGTATTTTCTAGAAAATTTCTTCTGAAATTTAGAAAGAATTTTGCTCCGAAATTCGGAGATAATTGTTTCAAAATTCGTAGAATTTCTAACGGTCCGAAATTGGGAACGAGTTTTTTCCGAAATGCGGAGAGAATTTTTAAAGCATAAAAATCTTAACGCAACAAGATCTCCTTCAGTAATTCAGAGAGATTTTTTTTAAAGCCGGAGAGATCTTCTTCCGAAATTTAGTTAGAACTCATCCAAAAACATGGAGAGAATTCTTTCAAATAACACAGAGATTTTTGTTTATGAAATTCGGGAAGAATTTCTGTCGAAATAAGGAGAGATTTTCTTCCGAAATTTGGAGACAATTTCCTCTGCATTTTTTTTTTTTTTTCAAAAATACGAAGTAAATTCGTCAAAAGGTTCTGAGAAAATTCATGACAAAATCCAGGAAGACCTCATTCAGTAATTTGGAGAGAATTTCTTCCGGAATTCAGACAGAATTTCTTATGAAATTCAGAGCGATTTTTTACAAAGTTCGAAAAATTTCTTATATATTAAACACATCCGAAATTTCGAAGAGAATTTCTTCCGAAATTCGAAAAAAAGTTCATTCGAATGAGGAAGAAATAGTTAATTAAATAATTCGTAAATTTACGTTCGGTCGATATTGTTCTAAGATGGTCAAACATTCATCTCCCAGGTTATAAAACATAGCCGAAATTGGGAGAAAATTTCTTGCGAAATTCGAAAAGAACTTTTTCCGATAATTGGAGAAAATTTCTTCCAAAATCCGGAAAGATTTTTTTCTCATATTCGAGAATGTCTTCCGAAATTCGGAGAGATTATTTTCCGGAACTCAAAGAGAATGTCTTCTGATAGTCGAAGAGAACTTATTCACAAATCGACAGAGAATGCTCCGAAATTCGGAACGAATTTCCGGAGATAATTTCTTTTAAAATTCGAAAAAAGTGTCTTCCTTCGGGGAGATTTTTTCCTAAAACTCAGAGAAAATTACTTCCAAAGTTCGAAAAAACTTTCAACTTTCAACCGAAATTTGGAGAGAATTTCTTAAGGAATTTGAAAAGAATTTCTTCAATTTGGAGAAAATTTCTTCTAAAATTCAAAAAGAATTTTGTTCCTAAATTCGTAGATAATTTCTTCCAAAATTCAGACGAAATTCGAAATACGTAGAATTTCTTAAGCAACTAATTGGTCCCAAATTGGGAACGGGTTTCTTCCGAAATTCGGTAAAAATTTTTAATGCATAAAATCCTTTACGCAACAAATTCGTCAGAAAATCCGAAATGCGGAAAGAATTTCTTCCAGAATTTGGAAAAAGTTCTCTTCCGAAAAATTCTTCCAAAGTTCGGAGAGAATTTCTTCCGAACTTCGGAGGGCATTTTTTTCCGAAACTCAGGGCGAGTTCCTTCTGAAATTCAGAAACAAATGTTTATGGAACTCGTAGAAATCTTTTCTTACGTAGAAAATTACTCGGAGAATTCGAAGAGAATTTCTTCAGAAATTTGGAGAGAATTTATTCGGAAATTTGGAGAGAATTTCTTCGGAAATCATGAGAGAATTCCTTAGAAATTCGGATAGAATGTCATTAAAATTCGAAGAAGATTTCTGCCGAAATTCGGAAGATTTTTTTAAAATTCGAAAATTTCTTCCGAAATTGGGAACTAATTTCTTCCGAAATGCGGAAAGATTTTCTTTCAAAATGCGTAGGATTTCTTCCGCGACAAATTGATCTTCCAAAATTTGGGGATATTTTCTACCGAAACTTGGAGAGTTTTTTCATAATTAGGGGAACTTCTTTCTTAATGAATTCGTCCGAATTTCTTCTGAAACTCGTAGAAATATTATGTAACGTGAAAAAATGTCTAAAATTTCGGAGAGATTGCTTCAAAAATCCGAAAAGAATTTGTTCAGTATCTTGGAGAAAATATCTTCCAAAACTTGTAAAGATTTTTTTTCGAAATGCATAGAACTTTTTTTTCGTCCAAAATTTAAAAAAAAATTTCCGAAACTCGAAAAGAATTTCTTTGAAAATTCGGGGGAAATTCCTTCCAAAACTCGGAGATCTTTTTCGAAATGCGGAGAGAATTTCTCACGAAATTTCTTCAGAGATTAGGAAAAAGTCCTTGTTCCAAAATTTGGAAAGATTTTTTTTTCCAAAATTAGAAGATAATTGATTTCGAAATGCGTAGAATTTCTTACGCAGCTAATTGGTCCGAAATAAGAAACGACCGAAATGCGGAGAGCATTTTTCTCGAAACTCGGGGCGGTATTCTGAAATTCAGAACAAAATACGAGACTCATAGAAATCTTTTCCTGCGTAAACAATTACTCGGAAAATTCGGAGAGAATTTCTTCAGAAATTTGGAGAGAATTTCTTCAGAAATTTGGAGAGAATTTCTCAGAAGTTCGGAAAGAATGTCTTTTTAAAATTCGAAGAAGATTTCTGCCGAAATTCGGAGAGAGATTTTTGGGGAACTTCTTCCGAAATTGGGAACTAATTTCTTCCGAAATGCGGAAAGATTTTCTTTCGAAATGCGTAGAATTTCTTTCGCAACAAATTGGTCCGGAATTCAGAGAGAATTTCTCCCAAAATTTGGGAATATTTTCTACCGAATCTCAGAGAGTTTTTTTTTCATAATTAGGGGAACTACTTCCATAATGAATTCGTCCGAATTTCTTCTGAAATTTGAAGAGAATTTCTTCCGAAACCTAAATTCGTAGAGAAATTCTTCCAAAAAGTTTATTTCCGAACAGAAAGAGTTTCTTCCGATCAAAAGAGATTTTTTTACAAAACTCGATGAAATATTTTCTAACGTTCAAAATTTCGGATAGATTTTCTCGAAAAGGAATTCTACCAAAATCCGGAGAGATTACTTAAAAAATCGAATATTATTTGTTTAGTACGAGCACATTTCTTCCGAAATTGGAAAAGATTTTATTTTCGAAATGCGTAGAATTCTTTGCGCAACAAATTCATCCGAAATTTAAGAAATATCTCCCAAATTTCGGAAAATATCTTCCGAAATTCGAAGAGAATTTCTTTTGAAATTCGGTGAAAATTCCTTCCGAAACTCGGAGGGACATTTTTCGAAATCCGGAGAGAATTTCTCACGAAATTTGCAAAGAACTTCTACAGAAATTAGGAAAAAGTCCAAAGTCCAAATGCTCGGAGAGATTTTTTTTTCGCGAAATTCGGAGATAATTGATTTCGAAATGCGTAGAATTTCTTACGTATCTAATTGGTCCGAAACTAGGAACGACCAAAATGCGCAAAGCATTTTTAATGCATAAAATCCTTTACGCAACAAATTCGACAGAAAATCGAAGACTTTCTTCCAGAATTCGAATAGAATTTCTTCCAGCATTTGAAAAAAACAATCGTCCGGATTTTGACGAGAATCTCTTCCGAAATTTCTTCCAAACAAAAGAGATTTTTTTACGAAACATGTAGAAGTATTTTTTAACGTAAAACAATTGTCCATTTCGGAGAGATTTTCTCAGAAAAAATGTCTACCGAAAATCGGAGAGATTGCTGCAAAAATACAGATAAAATTTCTTCAGTTACTCGGAGAAAATATCTTCCGAAATTGGAAAAGATTTTATTTTCGAAATGCGTAGAATTCCTTACGCAACAAATTCATCCGAAATTCGGAAAATATCTTCCGAGATTCGAAGAGAATTTCTTTTAAAATTCGGTGAAAATTCCTTCCGAAACTCGGAGAGATCTTTTTCGAAATGCGGAGAGAATTTCTTACAAAATTTGCAAAGAATTTCTTCTGAAATTCAAAACAAAAATTCGTTCCGAAATTCGGAGAGAATTTCTTCCGAAAATCGGAAGTAATTGATTTCGAAATGCGTAGACTTTCTTTCGAACAGAGAGAGTTTCTTCCAAACAATTTCGTCCAAAATTCGGAAAACTCCTTCCGAAATTCGGAGAGAATTTCTTCTGAAATTCTGAGATACTTTCCTTGGAAATTGGGAAAGTCTTTTCTCGTCTTCAAAGAGAATTTCGTTCAAATTTTGAATAGATTTTTTTTTTCTAATTTAGGAGAGAATTTCTTTCATATATTGAAAAGTATTTCTTCCAAAATTCGGAAATAATTTCTTCCAAATGCCTGAAATTTGAAAAGAATTTATCCCGAAAATATGAGATAATATCTCTCGAGAAGCGAGGATAATGTCTTCTGAAATTCGGAAATACTTTCTTCCGAAACACGGAAATAATTTCTGCCAAATTTCTGCTGAAATAAGGGAAAAATTTCATTTCAACATTTGGATAGACTTTTTTACTAGGAATTCGGAGAGGTCTGTTGTACGTGGTCGTGTTTCAGCTGCCGTTTAATTTCTTTAAACTAATGGCCCATCGCGAAATCCTTTCAAGGTCGTAACAAAACTCGCGATAGTTACAAGTTCCAATAACCGTAGCATAAACCTAATTTTGCCTCAATCCATATAGTTTGTTCATAAGGAGCATGAATGCTGTTTCGTGTGCTTGTCATTCGAATGAGGAAGAAATAGTTAATTAAATAATTCGTAAATTTACGTTCGGTCGATATTGTTCTAAGATGGTCAAACATTCATCTCCCAGGTTATAAAACATAGCCTAAGAAAGTAAAAATAGGAATGTCTAAAATCTACCCTACCTTAAACCTGCGATCTACCCTAATGATACAGACGGAAAGGAAAATCTCAAAATCATCTCGCGTGGAAGCACCGATTGCGCTTCGAAACATTACCAATTCGAGATATACCAATGACCGCTTCCTAATCCTCCCGCTAACTTTTTGCACCTACTTAACTTAAAAATTCACTACATATGTATATCAAACCACAGACTTGACTGGTACTGCTGGCTGACGACAACAACAACGATTAGGCTGGCTGCGCACCCACCCACCGACCCCTTTTTTGACACCGGTGAAGCTGCTGGACCCCATTTCCCGTCTGGGCCTCCTCAATCCAGCTTCCAACTGATTGTGGCGTGCTGCTTCCGGTACCGGTTGGCGTTTTTGGCAATCATGAAGTCCTCCGTCGGGAAGTCCAACATCGTGGTACAGTGGAATCCCATGTTGGCCGACGCCACGATATACTCGCACAGGGCGAACCAACTGAAGGCTGAAACAACAACATTAACATATTTTATTTAATCAGATAAAATTGAAAGAATGGAAACATACCCAAGTCGTGGCACAGGAAGCGGTGCTTCAGGAAAAACAAGATCAACCCGATGGTGGAGGCGATCGAGAGGGCGAAGAAGGCCTTCTTGTACCGGAGGGAGTTCTCCTCCTGTGCCGTTTGCGGCCCGTTCGGTTGCAGGACCTTGAGGAGTTTGAGCGTCGCCAGCATGTACGTCAGCGATGACGTCATGAAGATGATGAAGACCTTCTCGTGAAGGGCTAGAAAAAGAGGGAGTCAAGATCAAGTTACACGAGTCGTTTTGGATGATTGGTCTATGTATGTTATACTCACGATAATTTTCCTTATTGGAAACATAGGTAACGCAGCAAAGGGCACTGATTTCCACTATGTTCAACGTGTGGACAATCCTGAGTAGACTCGTTGCCTTTTTGATTCGCTGTTAAGAGATCAAGAAATTATTTATAGAAATCATAACGGCTCATTTGTTTTGAATACGTAAGGCTTTTAGTGAAATGTCTTGTCATGATACGTGTTATTATACCATTTAATTTATCTATTATACCATTTAATTCTACCACTTGTCATATGTCGGAACAATGTAAATCCGGTGATGGTGTTCATATATATATATATATATATATATATATATATATATATATATATATATATATATATATATATATATATATATATATATATAAGTTACTTCAGTCATGCTTGACCTTAACCAAGATCTGCACAGTAGGGTGGCTCAAAAAACACTTTTTCAAATTTTTTGATGGGCCGCCCTTTTATTCGATTCTATTTGATGCCCTGATGCTCAGGACAAAATTTCAGCCAAATCGGTCAACGTTTGGGCGGTGCTAAACTCGTTGGAAGTTTATATGGAAAAATGTATGCAGAAACATCCAAAAACAGTGATTTGCAGTTGGACGGCACAATTTACGATCAAGAACCATGATACTCATTCAGTTCTTGTAGAATTAAATACAGTATGTTATGCTGAAAACCGCAAGAAGATTAGAGTTTATTACGCAAAGATATTAGCATTTTACTAGAGGGTTGTTGGGGTGAATTTATTTCTTTTCAAAGGTAAAAGAAACGAAATTTGCTCAAACCCCACTCCAGAGAAATGCTAATAACTTAGCCGGGCAAACTCTAATTTTCTCGCGGTTTTCTGCATAACTTTCTGTATTTAATTCTCCAAGATTTGATTGAGTATCATAGTTCTTCATCGTAAGTTGTGTAGTCCAGCTGCAATTTACTGTTTTTGGATGTTTATGCATACATTTTTGCATATAAACTTCCAACGAGTTTAGCACCGCCCAAACGTTGACCGATTTGGCTGAAATTTTGTCCAGATCATCAGGGCATCAAATAGAACAGAATAAGAGGACGGCCCATCAAAAAAATTGAAAAAAGTTTTTCCCATACTAATTTGAGCCACCCTACTGCACAGCTGAACTCTGAAAAAACCTATTTAAGATCTAAGCAGAACTTATAAAATATTAGAAGCTACCGCGCTACATATGAAATTGTATGTGTTTTTAAAAGGATATGTCAAATATTAGATTTTATCGAACATAATTTATTTCCATGCATTCTAGCAAGGCTAATTGGAGACCCAGAGATCAATAGATTTGACTTAATAATTGACTCATGTGCAAACTAGTCTTCATTTTTGGGAGAGAACTTTTTTTAATTTAGGAGATTTCTTATCTAAATATCATTTGTAGAAATTTAAAACATCCTAATCTGAATTGAGATTGGATAATTTGAGAAAATTCTAGGAACTTTGTTGAGCTTTTCATGCTATTAGGAAAATGGAAGTCTGCTGGAAAACCAGAGGCGTCGCGTGATCAATTTTTCAACCTGTGCACCGTTTGATTGAAGTTCAATATTTCGAGAAAAACGCGTAAAAAATGACACATCCAATATAAACGATTCATCTTCAAGCGTGTTTCTCATATGTTTCGTCTATCTGCTTCTAAGCTACATCCCATTTATCAAATTAAGTGAAGAACTGATCACTGTATCAAAATTCACAAAAATAAAATACAAATAAAAAAATATCGATAAATATATCACACTAAACTTAAAGTGACAGTGCGTTAAATTAAAAAATTCCACCATGAGAATCGTTAAGGTTCCCCCAAACACACGCGATGCGACAGTCGCGACGCGATTTTATCGCTTGGCGACAGCGATTCTGTCTGGAAGCGTAAATAGAACATTGCCTGCAGCGACCCAACGATAGAATCGCGGCGACCCCCCCTCCTTTCCCCCCTATGTAACACTTTTTATATGAATCATTGAACATTTTTGTATGCATTGTCATTTGTCACACTTCGGTCAACCCCCCTCCCCCCTCTGAGCGTTACGTAATTTGTGGATGCTCCCTAAGACATCTATCTATCTATTCAAGGAACGGTATCTTTTATTTATTTTTTTTTTAGTTATTTCGTAGAATGAGACGAACCTTTGAGTGAAGCCAGAGAAAACGCGTCGGCGCGACAGTGACAGTCCATTTATAATAATTGTTATTCTTTTACGTTACGTCTCGCATCGCACGTCGCGTTTACTCTGGCGGGCACCGTAATTGTTATATGTTAACCAGAAAATAGGAATATATGAAAAATAATTAGACTGCTAATACACATTAGTAATTAGCATGTCATACATATCATAAACATGGGGTCTCTACTAAACGTTCCTAAATTATTAATTATTCTATTTTGAGTTTATTCCTTTGATGAATAATTTTCTTTAGGGAGGGCTACCACGTGGACAGAAGTCGAACAGTTTTGGATGTGCACTTCCCTTCATCAGCGAACACATCTGCTCATGCAATTTTTCATTAATTTGTCTGAACCATGGACATTCTTCATACCCCTCTACCGCCTAAGTTGTCCACATGGATGGTAGAAAAAGACCCCAAAACGCCCCAAAAATGTGGTTTCGGACATGGACAGCATATACCACTGCCAAACAATAATTTCTCCGATCTTTCATGCCCTAAATGCAGCCTTCAAGCAGGAAAATGGATCCCAGGTGACTGCGTTAAGATCGAGACTGCTGCATTACAAATTCAGGCTTTCGCTTATCTCCGAGACAACGATTTTAGACGAAGCCAAGAAATCATTAGACAAAATTTGCAACGCTTTGCAGCAAATTGAAGAATTTTTGAAGAAAGAGGCTCCTGGAAGCCAGAATCGAAAAGAAGACCACGAAGAAATCCCGAGCGATCTGGATACACTGAAACGCCTGCAAATCGCACAACTACAATCAAGCATTGACGAAGCAAGCAACCAGCAAAAGGCACTACAGAAGGAGCTCCAACAAGCCTTACAAAGTGGACAGAATCCTCAGCAGTCATCAGAACAGGAGCAAGGCATTCCGACTGCACAGCAGCGGCATCATTTTAACGAGCAACAACAGAAGCCGAATCTGGTGAATCAACAGCAGCGACAATTCTTGCCACGGCAATACCCACACCAATTTCAAAACCTCCCAGAGCAACAACAACAACTACAGCAAGAACATCTAGACCCAACACACCAAGATCTAATCAACAGGGAAATATCAGTCGTTTCTCACAACCAGTGCACAAGTGGCCCTTCGAATACGCAGGGGAGAACAACATTGTGAAGTTGGGAGAGTTTCTGAACCAAGTCAACACCTACGCCGTGACGGAAGGCATGAATGACCACGATTTGCTTCGGTCGATCAAACATTTGCTGAAAGGGCGCGCTCTTCAGTGGTACACACGATCTTATCTAGACCTCACAACTTGGGAGATTTTTAAGGCGGAGATCAAGCAGGAGTTCTTGCCCCCAAACTATTCGGAGATTGTTAAACAAGATTTGTATTTGCGGTTCCAAAGTCCAAACGAACCTTTTACAAATTTTTATAGAGACTTGGTGGCGGCTTTCGAAATCATAGAACCGGCAATATCAGAATCCGAGCTAGGATAGGATGTGACAATTCAATTGTGACTGCCTTGTTGTTTTTCTTGTCGGTTGCTCTGACGAGGTGGTCGCCAGGGCTGTCAAACTAATTTGGTGAGAAATCTTCCAAATTTGGTGTATCAATACTTGATATTTCCTCTTTCGTTCATGCATTATTTATAATTCTCTTATCGAAGGGCTAACGCAGATAAGTTTTTACTAACGAAAACATAACATTTAGATCAAAAAAAATTACAATAAAATGATTAATTATGTTCACAATCGACAATTTTTTATCTTCAAAACTATTGAACACAATTTATACGATGATTGCAGTTCAATTATAATTAATTTTGTGCCAATAAACTTATGAATATGAACATTTGCGTTTGTTGCTAAATATTAATTTATGAATCCAGCAACACGGCCAAACTAACAACAAACGGCCCTACGGAAAACGCGCCGCCGCCGATCGAAGTAATCGATTGTCATTTTCACCCAATCAGCAACCGGTACGATTGTGACAGAAAATCGGTACGATTTTTAATGACGACTTGTCACATCCTATCCTAGAATCCGAGAAACTCTTTATTTTAAAATCTCATCTGAATTCGGATTTCTCACCAATCGCAGCAGCCTCACGATCCAATAGTGTAAGGGACCTCGTTACAGTATGCAAGGATTTTGAAGTGTCGCGATCCTATTCGACGCGCGGACGAGCTTCAACAAGCACTCGAGCGCTAGTCGCTCGTCCGGAACAAACTATATTCCAACGGCCAGTCATGAACAGGATGGATAGTGCGAATCGGCCTCTGCTGAATAGACAGCCGTTTGGAGCACCTCAGGTCAATATGATGGAACTTAATCAAGATGCGGAAGAAGAACTGGATCCAATGCCAATCCTCGATAGTATAGTGATCAGTATCCCCGCCTGTCACGCGGGAGACCGGGGTTCAATTCCTCGTCGGGGAGCCATATTACAATAAAATTATTTCTACAAACATTAAAAATAAACACTTAACAACACATTCAACAAATTAAAATAACTGACGATCTCTCTGTGCCCCGAGAGAGACGTCTTATATGTTTGCCCATTGCGAGATATGACGAGGTTTCAGTAAAGGTATTTTGTCCATCAGCCAAATCCCGCAAATGTGTTTTCATTGCGTTATGCATTTTGTCTACAACAGCCAAGTAGTTGTATTCATAGCTCTCTTTGGTGTAGAATTCAGATCCTATTTGGGCACCCTCTAATTAATTTGTGCCATGTGGCACCAGCTATATAAAGTCTGTGTCTGTGAATTCCTCTACACCCGATTCTTTTTTTTACACGGGGGATGCGTTCCGTGTAAAAAAAATGTGTTTGGTTCAAAATTTGAAAATCCGTGTAAAAAAAGTTTTATGATTTCTCGACGAATCATGCAAAATGGAGCAACTTTGCAAAAATTTTGTATGGATTTTTTTTTACACGGCCGTGTAAAAAAATCCGTGTAAAAACAGAATCGGGTGTATTTATAATTTTAATTGCTTATCTTCAGGCACAAACACAGAACATTCAGGAATGGAACATACACAAATCCACTAAAAAAAAATAAAGCAAATAATAATAAGATAAAATAAACCATAACAAACGACTTTCGGGTATTCACTTATATTTACCATGTTTGAGATAGCCTTAATAAAACTAGACGTGAAATTATGTAGGTTAGGCGAAAAAAGTGTCAAAATAATAGATAGGAATGTAGGAAAAACTGAAATTTTCCACATTTTGATGAAACATCTAACATTTTGGCGAGGCAAAACGCCCTAGGGGCTGTCCATAAACCACGTAGACTCTTTAGGGTGGATGGGGGGTTTCGAAAAAAGCCTACGTTTGTCTACGAAGGGGGACGAGGGAGGTATACAAAGAGTCTACGTTGACTTTTTATTTTATTTTTTATTTTTGAATACAATCTTTTTCTATTCTTAACTTCATCACTTTTAAAAACAATGAATAAACAATATTTGAGTGAAATGGACGCAAACGAAATAACAAAAGTACATATTCCAGATTGCTTCAGGACTTGTGGAAACTCATGGACTAGAAGGTACAGCAATACATGCCTAATAAAGGAACGTGTGCTGGTCCGAATATCGGCAACGGTGCTTTTGGCTTCATGCCAAAAAACGTTATTGTAGCCAGCGGCGCTATATGGATCGGCGTCACGTTTTCTAATTGCGCTCATTTCTTTGTTTTTTTTATTTCTCCGGACTTTTTATAAGACGGAAGAATCTTTTGAAATTCTCTAAAAATCTAATGAATTCCACTTAAGTAATGGTCTAAATCTTTTGGAAAACCTTTCGACTTTTCCATTCAGAATTCTTTGGAATTCCCACGAGTAAATCTTGGAAATATCCACAGAAAATTATTTGGAAATTGCATAAGAAATTCTTCAGAATTTTCCTAGAAATTGTTCTTCATTTCAATGAAAGCGAATTGGAATTCACAAGGGAAACTTTTTGGAAAACTCTTTGGAGTTTTCAAAGAAAATTGCTAAGAATCTGCATGAAAAATTCCTCGGAATTTGCAACGGGAACTCTTAGGTTTCAGCGATTTTCTGCAAGAAATTGTCCGTAAATTTTTTCTGAATTTCCATTGGAATATTTGCTGAAGTTTCAACGGAAATTCTTTGGAATTCCAGTAAGAAATTTTTGGATATCCACGGGAGAGTCTTCGGAATTTCAATGACAATTTCTTCGGGATTACCAATGGAAAATCTTCGGGATTTTCAAAGAAAATTGTTAAAAACTTCCACGGGAAAATATTTGATTCTGTCACCGATTTTTTTTCGAGTTTTCATGGAAAAATGTTGCAATTTCCTTTGCAGCTTTGATGGAAAATTCACCAAAATTCTCAAGACACATTCAATCAAAATTTCCACCTGAAATCATTTGGAAGTTCTTAAGAGCCCCACGAAAAGTTCTACTTATTCAAAGTCTCCTTAATAAAGAATAAAAAAATGTTCTACTTTTTTTACGATCTATGAAATTTCAACGGTAAACTGAATAGAAAGTTTACTTAGAGTTTTTAGGAGTATCAACGGGAGTTTTAGGGTTATCAATCGAAAAATTCTACGAAATTTCCACGAAATATTCTTTGAAATATCGACGTGTTATTCTTAAGAACTTACAGGGGTTAGACAAAAAGGTTGAGATAGGTAAAATTATGTCGAAATTCAAATCAGCATAACTTTGTGTAGCATAATCCGTCATATAAAACGACAAGCAGAAGAAAAAATGCATTTTTAACATACCCTCGGAAAACCCGGAACATCTCCGGTGGCCAAGGTCCAATCTAAGGTTTGAGGACAGTATACTAGAAAAGCTTATGCGTCCGATGGTCCCGGTTTCATCAAAATCGGATCATTCTACGCAAAGTTATGCTGATTTGAACTTTGACAAAAAAAAATTCCTATCTCAACCTTTCTGTCTAACCTCTGTACACTTGATAACCTTCGAAATCCGCTCTGGAAACTCTTCAGACTTCCACGAATTTGAACCGGCGTGGAAAGTTAGATCGATGCGTGTTATAATACAGCAGCGCGCTGATGCAAAAATGTCAGCGCACACCTCTAGAAGGAATTGAATCCATCGGAAAGTTTGAGATCTAGTTTCAGCAGCCGGGGACAGAGGATTAAATTTGATTTTGTTTTAAATTGAATTTGTTCTGTTTTTGAAATAAGCGTTTTGTTGTAATGTTTTTATTTAGAAATTGATTCTAATAACTTAATAGCATAACTTGTAAGTATTATTTCGAAATGTACAACACATATGACATTTTGTATTTTTTTGGAAAAGTCTACGTAGACTTTAAGGGGTTGGGGGAGGGGTTTCGGAAAAGTCTACGAAAGTCTACCAGGGGGGAGGGGGGTTTGAAAATATGAAAATTTGGTCTACGTGGTTTATGGACAGCCCCTAGTGGAACTATCCTACAATGTACTCGCGTCTCCACGCACTGTCCATACCAGAATGCTGATGTGCCGACGCATGGTACGTTGTTCCACGTTTTGCCTCATGAGTTTTCCGGCAACGAAATATCACCACTTTTTTGAAATGTGAATATTATCAATATAATTGACATTTTTTCTAATTTATAAATGGCATCAGCTAGATATACTGTTTAACTGTTGTATGAGGTATAAGCACCCATGAAAATCGTTATAGATAAGACACAAAAGCAGTCTAAAGTAGGCATATTGCCCCTCCTACCTCGATACGAATAACTCCTGAATATTTTGGATATCCGATTTGACGAAAAATTCCAAAATCCCATTCAATTGACTTCTCCAAATGAATGGAGGTGTGCGTGACTTCGCTGCATTCCTGTCAATGAGTGCTGTCTTCCTCCAAAAGTATTCGTGATATTTTTGCCGCAACAAGTTTACCACCCACTTTTACTTTATATATTCTATACAGTGACGTTAGTGTGCGAGAGTTCAGTGCGTGATCTCTCATGTTTCGGACAGCAGAACGATCGCGTGGTCGGACGAATTATTGTGTTCTGCATTGCGCGGCCGGTAATAAAATTAATCAGTTCAGTGCGTGATCTCTCTTGTTTCGGACAGCAGAACGATCGCGTGGTCGGACGAATTATTGTGTTCTGCATTGCGCGGCCGGTAATAAAATTAATCAGTTCAGTGCGTGATCTCTCTTTTTTCGAAGCGGACTTGGTAGTCATATGGCTACTGCTTCTGCCTCATACGCAGGAGGTCGTGGGTTCAATCCCAGGGTCCGTTCCATTCTCCTACTTTGTATCATTCTCTTTATTTCTCATGTTCTAGCAATCGCTAGAACTGGAAATGGACTTCCATTCCGTTTCCATTACTATTCCTATACCTTCAACTTGAGTATTCTAACAGTAATCTGCTAGAATTGGAAATGAACTATAGAGCTCGTTTCCTACATCCAATTAGAAATTCCATGAGTTACCTTCTCCTATCTATCACATTGGCAGCTCGTTAACCAAGACGGACCACTGCCTCTCCAACCTAACCCAGAAATTCCAATAAATTCCGCATGAACTCGTGGCAAGTGCAGAGGTATATTCGGCTTGCAGTGGGCGAGTGATTGCATCATCATTTCCTCCCCCTTCCCTACATTGACTTGCATTCTGATGTGGCAGGCGCCAGTATGACCTAACAAATGAGATCACCAGTACTTGTACATTGAAGATGTGTGCTAGTCCCAAGCAAACATCTGTTGGTTCCCTGTGCAAGAACAGCTGATCTGGTCATAATGGAGTAGCAACTACGAGCAGTCAATCAAGCTCAAGCTCAAGCTCAGCTCTATACAGTGACGTTAGTGTGCGAAAAACTGCGCTTGGAGAACTCAATATGAAAGACGCTTTTGCTCCGATGTGCTTATTCAAAGCCGGACTTTCGCCATGGGACGCTTTGAGAGAGCCTCTTTTCTCTTTCTATTTTGTTCCAATCGCTCGCTCTTCACCCAATCGCGCATGCGCTGTTGGAAGCGGTATAGATTCCTTTCGTACTCGGTAGGCACCAAACCGATGTGATTTTCTCAAGCTACTGACATCCTATTGTTTAGCCCATCGCCAGATCGTAGCCAGGATGTCCCGGGCTATTTTTTTCATACTGCGTTTCAATGGTGACAGCGGGCTATGTCTATTGATGATGATGACACCACGCTTGTCACCGGCTCGGTTTTTTTACCAAACCGTGCACTGCCAACGAAGAACGCTTTGCCTACCTATGCATCGCCGATTGCGGTGAAAGTGGTTGACCTACACATATTCCGTGTACAGTAGAAAATCGAACATTTGTTTTCAATAAAATGAAATATCTGCAGTTATTAGACGTCGCAACTCATTTCTGATTAGTGCGCATGATAGTACATTTATGCGTGCATGATGCGCACTACTAATGAAATATTTCAAATTGTCGCGACTCGCGTCGCAGCGCGAGTGCTCAATCGCGCGGTCCGGTTTGGTGGCGGCCCGACAATACAAAATAATGCGTGGCAAACCGTTCTCGGCTGAAAGTGCACGTGTTGGACAACATGTGGCGTGGCGGTGCGTCGTTTCGGTATCGTAGAGTACAATATAGCGCGCCCCCATCGTGGCATTTTAATAGCCTGCCTCATATCACATGCCGCCTATAAAAAAACTGTGCATATTTTACGATTATATATTTTATTAATCGTAAAATTTGTACAAAACATATGATAAATGCTCATAATCCAAATATATATTCGGGTAAGAATGACAAGAAATCTATTGACAGTTGGAATGTTAGGGACAAAATTGCTACTGGTGCAGTGCACAGGTTGTACATGCGGACGCGACGCCTCTGTGGTAAACTGTCACTCCAGTTTGCGATGATTGACCACAAGCCTTTGACTGACGGCGAATTACCACGATTGCTTTGATTAGTATTGTGATGGCTTTCCGTTGTTGTTCATATCAAGCCGATTTACGAATACGAAGGTAGTGTCTCTACTCACTCTTATGACAAAATATCATTGCTATCTATCAGACTGTGAAACAGGGCCGCCAATTAGCTTTCTTGCTCCTCTACAGTAAAATCCCATAAGGAACTGTCAGATTATGCGTGAAAAATTTACCTTCGTAGTCGCGAATTTCGATGGTTTGAAATTCTTTCGATAATGCCTTTTCATAATGAACACCAAGTACCATTTCACGGCCACTCAAACTTGTATTAAAATTTGGAGAATTCCTGTCAAAATTCAGGGGATTCCAGTCTATATTTTAAATTGAGATTTTATAGAAATTTGGAAATATTCGGAAAATAGATACAAATTCGGGAAAGGTCAGCCGAAACTCAAAGTATTTCAATCGGAATTGAGGTTCCTTCAGAATTTGGAACATTTCTATAAAACCTCGGAGGATCTCTGCTGGAATTAAAAACAAATCTGTCAAAACATAAAGAAATGCAACACAAATTCGAAAACACTCTGTAAAAATTCTAATTTCTCCTAAAATTCTAAGAATTTCTGTATAAAAGTTTTATTGATAATTCGAAGAAATTAAAAAAACTTCTTTCAAAATTTGTCAAAATGAAGAATATTTCGTAGAAATTCCAAAAATTCCTGTCGGAAATATGAGAATTCTCGCCAAATTTCGGTGTAACTTCTGTCAAAATTCGGACTTCTGACGAATTGTGAAGAACTTCAATTAAAATTCGGAGAACTATCAAAAATCAGAAAATTTTAGTCGAAATTGAATTTTCATAGAAATTCTGAAAACTATGGTCGAACTTTTTTTTTATTTGGAGAATTTCTGACGAAATATGGAATTTTTTTTTGTCAAACATCGGAAGATCCCTGACTCAACTTTATTTTTAATAATTCAGAACAATTCTGTCAATCGCAATTCGCAAATCAGATATTTTTTTATGAGATCGAGAAAATTTATGCCATAGAAAACAACATTCGGGAGTTTCAATCGAAAATTGTTGAGTATCTGTCAAAATTTAGACCACTTCTAAAGCATCATTGAGCGATTAAGACTAAGCTTAAAAGATTTTCATTCGCTGAATTCAGTTTCAGTCAAAATTCAAGTTATTTTTGTCAAGATTCGCAAAATCTACGATGAAATTTGGTGAAATTATGTCGAAATAAGAATTTTATTTCCCGATTTCTTTGAAAGTTCATCCGTTTTATTTTGGCGTAATCCATTCAAATTTCTTTAGATATTTATCATTTTGTTTACATCTCAAAATCCTGCTCGGGAAGTTGATTTGAATGTTTATCCAAATTTCTTTTCATTTTCATTCACTTTTTTTAGAAAAATATCCATTTTATATTCATTTAAAACAATATCCATTTCATCTGAGTTTGTTCGGAAATAAATCCGAAGATTTTAATGAAATTTGGAGATTTTTTCACAATATTCGAAAAATATTTGTTGAAATTCGGGAAAGATAAGCCATAAATTTGAATAAATTCGATCGGAACCTGGAGAATATTTATCATAATTCGCAAAGTTTCTGTAGCAAATCAGAGTAATACTATAGAATATTTAGAATACTACTATAGGATACTATAGAAATTCATTCAAACTTCTTCTTAAATTCATCCGAATTTCTCTGGAAACTCATTTAATCACTTTTTTGAAACTCATCCGAAAGTTCATTCAAATTTCTTTGGAAATGCATCCTTGGAAAATCATCCGAATTTACTTGGACATCCATTAAAAAAGCCATTGACCCGAATGTATCAAATGCCCGAACCAATCGTTTAGTCAAGTTAAGTTGTTTTTCGATTGGCATCATGCAAAGCGTGAATAATTACTTATTCCATCCTAATGCATCAGCGAATAGAGACAGAATGCCGCCTTCTGGAGGTTCTGGCATATCAGAGGTGAACAGATTGAAAAGCAGAGGCCGAGGATACTGCCCTGGAGGACGCCTGCGACGATGTTGTGCCCATTGGAACTCTCTCCGTTGATTGAGACCCAGAATGTACTTCCCGACAGATAATTGTTGATGATTTTCATCAGGTAGCTGGGAAGATACCGTACCGTTGTAATTTGTACACCAGGACATCATGCCAAACATTGTCGAACGCCTTCTCGACAGCGAGTAAGGCCATGACGGAGGTTCTAGAGATAAACTTGTTTCGTCTAAGAACGTTGGTAACTCGGGTCAGTTGTACGGCAGACTCAAGTAACCGGTGATGAATAGCTTGGATAACACTGAGAGAAGACTGATGGGACGATAACTTTTGGGGAAGGAAGGATCCTTCCCAGGCTTACGGATGAGGATGACTTTCGCATACTTCCAGGACGATGTGAAGTAGCTGAGCCGGAGATACTGATTAAAGATCAGCGAAAGGTGCTCAAAGAACGGAGCACTCATGTGTTTGAGCTCGAGATTCAGAATGCTGTCGAAGCCTTCATGTTCTTCGATGATTTGATATAGGCCGTCAATTCGCCAGCTGAGATCTCCAACTCCTCCGAGAAGTCGTTGAGAATCAAATGGATGTTGTTAGCATGCTCGTTGACGGCTGCTTCATGTGGACTGACGATGTTCTGCCCAAGATTGTGTGAGCTGTCGAAGTGACGACCTATTCCAGCGACCTTCTCTGCAGGAGTTATCAAGCGATCCGTAGAGCCATTATTGTCTAGTGGGATAAAAGGTGGAATGGGCCGAGGCTTGGATTTTAGTATTTTGGTCATTTTCCAGAATGGCTTAGCATATTCTGGGATAGTGCCGATCGATTGCTTCAGGCATTACCGGCCGCGCCTCGTAGTCGACGTTGTTATCCACGTACCTTTGGAACCGGCCCCAGTCGACTCGGTGGTAGTTTCGCCGGAACTGCCGAGGAGCCCACTTCCGCCACCATCGGATAGTGATCCGAGCTGATCTCCTTGTAGACGACCGGCTGCGAGACGTGGTCAGGCTTGATGTTTGCCATTCAGGTCGCCGGCAATGATATACTGGCCTCGCCTCCGCGTAAGCTTGATGATGTCCCTCCGAAGGGCAGCCGATGATCCATCCCCGGCTTTGGCTTGCGTTGGACAGTACGCCGCGATGAGCGTGATTGTGCCGACAAGAATGGTCACTTTGACACCGATGGCCTAGATCATACTCAGATGGAAGCTTGGCATCAGGCGACAGTTGATGTTATATCGAAGTGCGATGGCCACACCACCTCCCCTGGACGGCCGGTCGCAGGATGCGAATGTTCAAGATGTGGACGCTCACCTCCGGTTTAAGGTGCGTTTCAGTGATGAACGCCACGTCCTTCTCCTAGAGGAAATCAGCCAGTTCGATGCTTTAGCTATTTAGCGAGCAAGCATTCCAGTTGACCAGGCCATTTTCAATAATGAACATGCCAAGAGTGAAGACCTGGTTGAAACGGGTTTTGCAGCCGTGCGGCCGAGTGGCGAGCTGTGCAAAGATCGGCATTAGCTGCTCCGGAGTGTAGAGCGAAGCAGATTCTTCCAGTGGGTCAGTTTGATTCTCCGGCTGCCGACGGAATCCAGGAGGAGGAAGCGGGGGCCAATCGCTGGAGGATGGAGCTGGTGGTGCTGGGGCATGAATCGATGCTGCTGCTGCGGCCAGTCGCTTGTGCGGCTGCAACGCAACGGTGGAAGTGCTGGTACCGCTCGTCGGGGAGCCGTGATAGCAAGAAGGTTCACCTCGTCAAACACTGGAACACGGTTCCTCTTATGATGGGCTTTGATAGTTGCTTTCCTTTGGATTTCCAGGAACTCCACGCGATTCGGGCAGCCCTTCGTAGTGACCCGATGTTTTTCGCTCATACTTGCCACCATCTCATACTTGTGGACCTGTAGGAACTCCACAATAGAATTGTGGTGATCTTGATTAGCAGGCATCACCTTGACTCCCTCGCTGCAAAGCCGGAACGTGCACTTGAGACCCTTAGCAATAAGCTGGTGGATTTTTGGCCGCAAATCACTTCTCCTCGCGCTCCGGTTGCACCTGCGGAAGCTGCGATTGCTGCTTCTTTCTCTTTTTTAACGGATTGTCGGCGTCATCAAGCGGCAACAATGAGAACACGTTGCTCTGCAAAAGCTGCTTGGAGAGGTTACTCGCGCCTTCAAGAACAGTGCGCTTAGGCACTTTTCCCGCGACCGAATCGGTCACGGAGTCTCCCATGACGGGCCCGGGATAAAATAAAGCGAACGAACGAGAAAAAAAACATTTGGAAAAAATGCGCCACCCTCAGCATGGTCTTGCTTTGTAGCCGCGTGCTTACCGCACGGCTAAAGAGGGCCCGCTAGAACATGAGAAATATATAAAAAGATACAAAGTAGGAGGGATGGAACGTGCCTGGCATTGAACCCACGACCTCCTGCGTATGAGGTAGAAGCGATAGCCATATGACCACCAAGCCCGTTATTTTGTGTGCGTGCCTACCGTAAAGCTTTCGGACTACATTCGAACGAGGTCCCATAAGAAGGCGTGCAAATATGTACGTCACCATTTCCTGTTTACATTTTACATCATCCACTAATACACTTGTATTTGGTTTTCTTCCTCACCTTCTATCTATTTTCATTGGTACGAAATACTTTGAGAATTTCTTTCAATTTCGAAATTCTTCCAAATTTCTTCGAAAATTAATCTAAAATTTTTTGCAAATTCATCCGAATTTATTTAAAAGTTCATCAGAAGCTCTTCAGAATGATCCAAAGTTCTTTGAAAATTTGTTCAAACAACTTTGAAAACTCAACCGTATTCTTTCGAAAATGCTTCTGAATTTCATTGGGAATTCATCCAAATTCCATTGGAAGTTCATCCAAATTTTCCTAAACATTTATCCAGAATTCTCTGGAAATTAATTCAAATTTCTTGAGAAATTCACCCAATTATTTTTTACACCCTTAATTTTTTTCTGAAAATCAACCAAATTTCGTTACACATACGAAATACTTTGAAGATTCTTCAAAATTTCTTAGGAAATTCATCCGAATATATCTGGATATTCTTCTGATTTTTTTTAGGAATTCATCCAAACGACTTTGTCAATTCATCTGAATTTCCCTAGAGTTTTTTTTTTTGAAATTCATCCAAAATTGTTTGAAGATTCTTTTGATTTGGTTTGATTTGGAAGCTCATCCAATTTTTTATCGATATTCATCCGTATTTCTTTCAAAGTTCATTTATATTACTATGGAATTGCAACCAAATTTTAGTGAAAAATCATTCGAAAATTTTAGGAAATTCATCTATATTTTTTTTGCATCAAAATTTAAAAATACCCTGCTCAATTGATTTATTTTAAAAACTTATCTAAATGTTAATATAATTAATAAAATTAAAATAATATACCTACATAAAATAATAATAATAATATACACTGAATAAAATTTAAAAAATCATCAAATCATGAAATCATCTGAATCTTGAAAGTTCACCTTGAAAATTTCAGTTCATCCGGATTCATCCGGATCCGGATCATCAGATTTTTTTGTTTCTATTCTTTCGAATTTCTTTGGAAGTTCATTCATATTTCTTTAAAAGTTAATCCAAAATTCTTTAGAAACATTCGATTTTCTATCAAAACTTAACATATTTTAATTAGAAAATTCATCCAAATTTCTTTGTAAACTCATCCAAATTTGATTTGGAGTCCGTTACAACTTCCTCAAATATTTTTTTTACAACTTCCTCAATTTTTTTTTTATTTTCCCGATTAGAAATGTTTATTTATGTATTAAAATAATCCGATTTATATAATAAAATCATCAGAATTTCTATTTTACCAACTTTATTTTATTTGAACATTTTGCAAACTTCTTTGATTTTTTTTTTATTTCTTCGAACATTCTTCCAAATTTCTTTGGAAATTCATCCCAGTCTCTTTATAAAATCATCAGAATATCTATTATTATCGAAATTCTTTGAACATAAACCAAAATTCTATAAAAATTCGTCCGGATTTCCTTTAGAATGTCATCCAAATTTCTTTGAACATTCATTCGTTTTTTTTTTTTTTTTTTGAAAGTTCATTCAAATTTCGTTGGGAATTCACCTGAATTTCTGTGCCCATTCATCCCAATTTTTATGGAAATTCACTAAATTTATTTTCGAATTTTATTCGAATTTCTTTGGAAATTAAAAAAAATGTTTGGTGATTCATCCTTATCAATGAATTTTTAGGCGAACTTTTTGAAGTACATTCAAATACATTTGGAAATTCATTTGAATTTCTTTGAAAATGCATTCGAATTTCTAGGAAAAATTCATCCATATTTCTTTGAAAATGACTCAGAACTTCTTTAGAAATGCAATCCAATTTCTCAGCAAATTCATCCGAACATCTTTAAAAACTGTTTGTTCCTTCAAGTTTTTTTCAAGTCATCCGCATTCACAGAATTTCACCGAAAACAAATTTCTCTTTGAAAATTTCACTGATTTTTTTTAAATTTCTTGTTAGGCTAAGTAAATTTTCTTAAAGAATTCTCCTTCAAATTTCTTCAAAAAATGTTTGAACTGGTTAATTCTGCAAATTTCTTTGTAAATTTTCCAAATACAGATTAACGGATTTATCCTGAATTTCGCCGGCATATTTTTTAATATCCTCCAAATATCTTCGATAATCCGTGAAGTAAGTTCTTTGAGTCATCGTTTCAAAATAATGGTGATTGCGTCGAGTTGTGCTTTTCTCAATCAACCAAACCCCAATTCAGCGTAGAATTTATGTCAATGAGAATTATTTTTCTGATATGACTTTTCGGCTTTTCGACAATATAACACTGAACTGAATTAAATTCGAAATTAGATAAAAATCCCTACAAAAGTACCTTAATATAAAAAGAAATGTTTGAGAAAAATAAAAGAAAAGATTCCATCATTTTCATTCATTTACTTTCAATAGATACTAACTGAAAAGGCTTGTTCTTACTCGACCCTCTGAAATTACCAAATTTAGAACAGCAGGTTGCTATCCAACTATCAGCATCACATCCGAATGATGATATTGGAAATTTTACATGAGTCGTTATAGTTTTAGGCTTTTAGACCCGATACCTCCGTAGCGTATTTTCAACGCAATGTGCACACAACGTCAAAAAGACGCTACGTGGGCATCAAGCCTTAAATGTCTAAAACAGCTTCCGAAGAAGCCGTGACCGATGGTACTTTTATTGTCATTAAATCGTTTTGTAAATAATGAAAATTATTCTTAAGTACTTTGACAAACTTTTTAACCGATTTGTTTTACCCTTTTCTCGTGCGTTAGACAAGGCAACAAAATCATAAATGAAGCACAAATATTGCACTTTTACGAAGAAAGGTCCCATTATATGCATCCATTTACACAAAAGTACGATGATTTATTGCATAACTAACTTACAGACAAATCGTTGAGTTCTCGAATCACCGTCCGGTAATAATTCTTGTACACGAAGGCAATGATTATCCTTGGGCCAACGTGCAGTGCTATCGAGATGCGCCACAGGTACCTCTGCGGGCTGACACCGGTGATGGCACTGATCGAGGGGATAATGTTGTACACCTGAAATGGAGCAAAGCCGTCAGTAACGGCAACAACCGGTTGCACGCTATCGGAACCGTTGTCGCTCACCCGACAGTGGGTTTCGTGGATTTCCTCTGGCTGGAAGACGTACGCCGACACGAAGCACACGAACAGGGTCCCCAGTGGAAGGACCAACGTAAAGACACAGATATCGCGAAAGCTGACAATCAGATGCACGGCGAGCTGCGGGAAATTCGGAAAACAAGAGGGAAGAGAAAAACACGAAATATTAGGAAGGACAACTGTGGCGGATGAGACGATGACGTCAATCGTCTTCGAGAGCCGTCATCAATTTGTATTCGTAGATATGGGGAGGTAATCAAGTTTATTGATAAAGCAATGTACATTGCATTATCATTGTTCTGAAATATACATCAATAGAATAAGATGTCCCGAAAAATCTGAATATTAGAAAACTGATAGCATTGTTAGAGCCTGAAACTATGAATGGGTTGATTTTCAAGAAAGCTTGTTTGTTTCCGTTACACTGACGGACATTAAGTTTTTTTCTGGGACACCCTACCCCGTCATTCTACTTGAGACACACTCGAAGACATATAACTCACCTTATCCGAGTGGTTGCGGTCCGTGTCGCGTTCGCCGGTTGACGACGACTGCTCAACCAGCGTTGACGACGGTATGGGGGCTGTTATTGGTCCTGGAACAGGTGGCACTTTTATCAAAAACGGTGTCCCATCGGAATCGGGCGCCCCACCCCCGTTCGCGTCAACCGTGCTGACGGATTCCATCGTTTCCGATGTGTCTTCGTCTGAAATTGAAAAGGAATGGAATGGAAAGATGTCATTTTGGTAGAATTATTGATGGCCTGGTGGAAAGGTCAACATCAATAACCACAATCGATAATCAATTTCCAAGGGGAGCAGATGTGGATTCTAAGTTCTAATACTTCCTCATTGGGTGCCTATAAAGCATTATTGAAAAACTTACACCTTAAGCATTGATGAGAAACGCGGTCGTTGTGTCGCGTGTGAAGTTTTGTAGGCCAATAAGAAAACTTTCCAAAGTTATAATTGCAGCACAAATAGATCAACTATAGAATGTTATCAGATTTTGATTCATACATCTTTCTTAGAGCTTGATTACAAAAAGTGTTTTCGTGGATTCATATTTTTCAAAACTCACAAAAGCAGCTCTTGCTCTCTTGTGTTGTGCACCGCCGTAATATGATGTTTACCACATTCTACTGGCTGCGGTAAAGTCCGTACCAGGAATAGTAAGACAGATGAGCCAAGAGTCGCAGGATTGGTCTGCTTATGAATTTTCTGGATTGTAAGTTAATTCGTAAACGCACTAGAAAACAGATTATTTTGCAGTTTCTATTCATTATTTTTTAAGCGTCTTAGGCGAAGATTACTCAATTATGAGATTCTACATTTTTTTTTCATGTTGCGAGTATTCTAAATCGTAAATAATGCGCATGGCCTCTAAGGGCCTGTATGAGTTGCTATTGGTTTTGTATTGAGCCCATTTGACTTGGTAGACCAATTATACACCCGATTCTTTTTTACACGGGGGATGCGTTCCGTGTAAAAAAAGTTTTATGATTTCTCGACAAATCATGCAAAATGGAGCAACTTTGCAAAAATTTTGCATTAGATTTTTTTTACACGGCCGTGTAAAAACAGAATCGGGTGTACTCAAAATACGATTCTTGGGGGTTATTCATATAAAACGTGCTCTAACTCGTTACAAAACCGTTATTCGAATATTGTGTCTTCAGAAAACATGTTCCAATTCAGATTCTCTATAACATTGCATCTGACAACCACTAATTTTGTACATCTACTTATTTTTTTTATTCCATACAGCCCTTCAAGATGGAAAGATCATTGATGTTCTCTTATCAAAAGGAAACCCAAGAAATTTCCTTCAACTTTTATAGAAACACTACGTTTCTGAAATGTAATTTTCAAGACGAAATCTAAAAAACGCACTTTTTACCTATCACGTAATTCGTATTCGACGTATTGATAACTAGTCATAGCTTAGCTTCCCTCTTCTGTCTGATATAGGCTTCCTGCTTCTTATCATAGTTCGTTTACGCCGGAGACACCAAACAGCTAAATGGCCTTTGTGAAAATCGTACCATTCGTGTCAATCCCTGACCTTAGTATTACTTCCTCCAAAGATTCGTGAGCTAACGAGTGCACAGTGTATATTTTCGGGAACAACAGCCACGGATTCGGGAAATACGGTCACGTTTTCTGGAACGTTCTGGAAAACGTGACTGGTGTTCCCCAATCCATGAATTAAATCGCGGTGTATTTCTGCTGGTTCACGAATTTGGGAACGCTTTTTGTTGCATGTACCTTCTCCGTGGAAAACAAGCTTTGGACGCCGATAAACAATCAGCGTCCTTCCGCCTCAAGAAAGAAGAAACGAAAACTGAATGATCTTCATTAATATTCTATATGTCACCCTTTAAACAATCTGTCAGCCTACTGAGATTGAATTTCAAATTTCTTCTCATTATTGCTTCTTAGTATGCTAGCATATCAAATACCTACTTCGATTGAATTTCATATATGATTTTTTGCCTTTCTCGTACAACAAAGTTGTGCCGAAAGGCTATATGATCACTCCAAAAACGATTTTTTTTATTATTGTCATTTGAAAATATTTTAGTTTACTCCTTTATTTTTATTATTAAATAAGACATACGTTCTACTATATCTATCAATGTAACCAAAAAATGCGAATGCTCCCTTTTCCGCCATAATATTCACCGTCTCTACACAGCTCTACTTTGGAGCTGTGTAAACGAAAACATGAATTTAATTGTATTCGTGGTCGGGTTGGGATCTGACGACCAAATTGGCACATCCTCACACAACCCTACTTCATTGAGCGCCGTTGCTGAAGAAATGTGTGTGTAGGAGTCGGACAATACTAAATACTCATCCTACTTGGTTGACATGTGTACAAAAATACATTTGAGAGAGTTAGTTCTGAAAATGTATTGCGAGAGATCGGCTGGCACCTGGTGCTGGGAATTTGGTTTCATCAGTACCCGCTAAGCTGCGGTGGACGACGGAGGTCCTTCGTAGCTTAGTAGGGAAAGCACCTGTCATGCGAACCGGGGTCGTGGGATCAAACCCCACCGAAGGGGCGGTTACCCTCCAATACCTTTCCCGAACTAAATCTATCACATGTTGTACATATGCATAATCAAGTTTCAGACATAGTAATTAATTTCCGCACCGGGTGGCTTAATACCCGGCATATAGGCAATTAACTTTGAATGTGCTCCAATCCAAATCCAATCCAAATATGTACAATCCAAATCCAATCCAAATCCAATCCAAATCCAATCCAACTCCAATCCAAATCCTATCCAAATCCAATCCAAATCCAATCCAAATTCAATCCAAATCCAATCCAAACCAATCCAAACCAATCCAAACCAATCCAAACCAATCCAAACCAATCCAAACCAATCCAAACCAACCAAACCAATCCAAACCAATCCAAACCAATCCAACCAATCCAAACCAATCCAACCAATCCAAACCAATCCAAACCAATCCAAACCAATCCAAACCAACCCAAACCAATCCAAATCAAACCAAACCAATCCAAACCAATCCAAACCACGCCAAACACAATCCAAACACAATCCAAACCAATCCAAACCAAACCAATCCAAACCAATCCAAACCAATCCAAACCAATCCAAACCAATCCAAACCAATCCAAACCAACCAAACCAATCCAAACCAATCCAACCAATCCAAACCAATCCAAACCAATCCCAATCCAAACCAACCAACCAATCCAAACCAAAATCAATCCAAACCAACACAACCAAACCAATCCAAACCATTCCAACCACCAAATTCCAAACCAATCCAAACCAATCCAAACCAATCCAAACCAACGCAACCAATCCAAACCAATCCAAATCGAAACCAAACCCAATCCAAACCAATCCAAATTTATTCCAAACCATCCCAACCACTCAAATCAAACCAATCTAAACCAATCCAAACCAATCCAACCAATCCAACCAATCCAAACCAATCCAAACCAAACCAATCCAAACCAAACCAATCCAAACCAATCCAAACCAAACCAAACCAAACCAATCCAAACCAAACCAATCCAAACCAATCCAAACCAAACCAAACCAAACCAATCCAAACCAATCCAAACCAATCCAATCCAATCCAAACACAAACCAATCCAAACCCAATCCAAACCAACCAAACCAATCCAAAACCAATCCAAACAATCCAAACCAATCCAAACACAATCCAAACCAACCAAACCAAACCAATCCAATCCAACCCAATCCAAACCAACCAAACCAATCCAATCCAAACCAATCCAAACCAAAACCAATCCAAACCAACCAAACCAATCCAAACCAATCCAAACCAATCCAAACCAATCCAAACCAACCAAACCAATCCAAACCAATCCAAACCAAACCAATCCAAACCAACCAAACCAACCAAACCAACCAAACCAACCAAACCAATCCAAACCAACCAAACCAATCCAACCAAACCAACCAACCAAACCAATCCAAACCAATCCAAACCAATCCAAACCAATCCAAACCAATCCAAACCAATCCAAACCAACCAAACCAATCCAAACCAATCCAAACCAATCCAAACCAATCCAAACCAATCCAAACCAACCAAACCAATCCAAACCAATCCAAACCAATCCAAACCAACCAAACCAACCAAACCAATCCAAACCAATCCAAACCAACCAAACCAATCCAAACCAACCAAACCAATCCAAACCAACAACCCAATCCAACCAATCCAATCCAAACCAATCCAAACCAATCCAAACCGATCCAAACCCAATCCAAACCAATCCAAACCAACTTAATCCAATCCAAACCCAACCAATCCAAACCAATCCAACCAAACCAATCCAACCCAAACCAATCCAACCAAACCAATCCAAACCAACCAAACCAATCCAAACCAACCAAACCAATCCAAACCAATCCAAACCAATCCAAACCAATCCAAACCAACCCAAACCAATCCAAACCAATCCAAACCAACCAAACCAATCCAAACCAATCCAAACCAATCCAAACCAATCCAAACCAATCCAAACCAATCCAAACCAATCCAAACCAACCAAACCAATCCAAACCAATCCAAACCAACCAAACCAATCCAAACCAATCCAAACCAATCCAAACCAATCCAAACCAATCCAAACCAATCCAAACCAATCCAAACCAATCCAAACCAACCAAACCAATCCCAAACCAATCCAAACCAATCCAAACCAATCCAAACCAATCCAAACCAATCCAAACCAACCAAACCAATCCAAACCAATCCAAACCAATCCAAACCAACCAAACCAACCAAACCAACCAAACCAATCCAAACCAATCCAAACCAACCAAACCAATCCAAACCAATCCAATCCAAACCAACCAAACCAAACCAAACCAAACCAAACCAATCCAAACCAATCCAAACCAAACCAACCAAACCAATCCAAACCAAACCAATCCAAACCAATCCAAACCAATCCAAACCAATCCAAACCAATCCAAACCAATCCAATCCAATCCAATCCAATCCAAACCAATCCAAACCAATCCAAATCAAACCAAACCAATCCAAACCAATCCAAACCAACCAATCCAATCCAAACACAACCCAAATCAAACCAAACCAATCCAAACCAATCCAAACCAATCCAATCCAAACCAATCCAAACCAATCCAAACCAATCCAAACCAAACCAAATCAAACCAAACCAATCCAAACCAATCCAAACCAATCCAAACCAATCCAATCCAATCCAAACCAATCCAAACCAACCAAACCAATCCCAAACCAATCCAAACCAATCCACATCCAATCCAACCAAACCAACCAATCCAACCAACCAAATCCAAACCAACCCAAACCAATCCAAACCAATCCAAACCAATCCAAACCAACCAACCAAACCAACCAAACCAATCCAAACCAATCCAAACCAATCCAAACCAACCAAACCAATCCAAACCAACCAAACCAACCAAACCAATCCAAATCCAATCCAAACCAAACCAATCCAAACCAATCCAAACCAACCAAACCAATCCAACCAATCCAAACCAATCCAACCAATCCAAATCTAATCCAAACCAACCAATCCAAACCAACCCAAACCAATCCAAACCAACCAAACCAATCCAAACCAATCCAAACCAATCCAAACCAATCCAAACCAACCAATCCAAACCAATCCAAACCAATCCAAACCAATCCAAACCAATCCAAACCAATCCAAACCAATCCAAACCAAACCAATCCAAACCAAAACCAATCCAAACCAATCCAAACCAACCAAACCAACCAAACCAATCCAAACCAATCCAACCAATCCAAACCAATCCAAACCAATCCAACCAATCCAAACCAAACCAAACCAATCCAAACCAATCCAAACCAATCCAAACCAATCCAAACCAATCCAAACCAATCCAAACCAATCCAAACCAACCAAACCAAACCAACCAAACCAATCCAAACCAAACCAATCCAAACCAACCAAACCAAACCAACCAAACCAATCCAAACCAATCCAAACCAACCAAACCAATCCAAACCAATCCAAACCAATCCAAACCAACCAAACCAATCCAACCAATCCAAACCAATCCAAACCAACCAAACCAACCAAACCAATCCAAACCAATCCAAACCAATCCAAACCAATCCAAACCAACCAAACCAACCAAACCAATCCAAACCAATCCAAACCAATCCAAACCAACCAGATCCAACCAATCCAACCAATCCAACCAAACCAATCCAAACCAATCCAAACCAATCCAAACCAATCCAAACCAATCCAAACCAATCCAAACCAATCCAAACCAATCCAAACCAACCAAACCAATCCAAACCAATCCAAACCAATCCAATCCAAACCAATCAACCAATCCAAATCAAACCAACCAAACCAACCAATACAAACCAAACCAATCCAAACCATTCCAACCACCAACCAAACCAATCCAAACCAATCCAACCAATCCAAACCAACGCAACCAATCCAAACCAATCCAAATCGAAACCAAACCCAATCCAAATCCAATCCAAATTTATTCCAACCATCCCAACCAACCAAACCCAACCAATCTAAACCAATCCAAACCAATCCAAACCAATCCAAACCAATCCAAACCAATCCAAACCAATCCAAACCAAACCAATCCAAACCAAACCAATCCAAACCAAACCAAACCAAACCAAACCAAACCAACCAAACCAAACCAATCCAAACCAATCCAAACCAAACCAAACCAATCCAAACCAATCAAACCAATCCAATCCAATCCAAACCAAACCAATCCAAACCCAATCCAAACCAACCAAACCAATCCAAACCAATCCAAACACAATCCAAACCAATCCAAACACAATCCAAACCAATCCAAACCAAACCAATCCAATCCAATCCAATCCAACCAATCCAACCCAAACCCAATCCAAACCAATCCAAATCAAAACCAATCCAATCCAAACCAATCCAAACCAATCCAAACCAATCCAAACCAATCCAAACCAATCCAAACCAATCCAAACCAATCAAACCAATCCAAACCAACCAAACCAATCCAAACCAATCCAAACCAACCAAACCAATCCAAACCAATCCAAACCAATCCAAACCAATCCAAACCAATCCAAACCAATCCAAACCAATCCAAACCAACCAAACCAATCCAAACCAACCAAACCAATCCAAACCAACCAAACCAACCAAACCAATCCAAACCAATCCAAACCAACCAAACCAATCCAAACCAATCCAAACCAATCCAAACCAATCCAAACCAATCCAAACCAATCCCAAACCAATCCAAACCAATCCAAACCAATCCAAACCAATCCCAAACCAATCCAAACCAATCCAAACCAATCCAAACCAATCCCAAACCAATCCAAACCAATCCAAACCAATCCAAACCAATCCAAACCAATCAAACCAATCCAAACCAATCCAAACCAATCCAAACCAATCCAAACCAATCCAAACCAATCCAAACCAACACAATCCAATCCAATCCAAACCAATCCAAACCAATCCAAACCGATCCAAACCCAATCCAAACCAATCCAAACCAATCTTAATCCAATCCAAACCAATCCAAACCAATCCAATCCAAACCAATCCAATCCAAACCAATCCAAATCCAAACCAATCCAAACCAATCCAAACCAATCCAAACCAATCCAAACCAATCCAAACCAATCCAAACCAATCCAAACCAATCCAAACCAATCCAAACCAACCCAAACCCAATCCAAACCAATCCAAACCAATCCAAGTCCAATCCAAACCAATCCAAACCAATCCAAACCAATCCAAACCAATCCAAACCAATCCAAACCAATCCAAACCAATCCAAACCAATCCAAACCAATCCAAACCAATCCAAACCAACCAAACCAATCCAAACCAATCCAAACCAATCCAAACCAATCCAAACCAACCAAACCAATCCAAACCAATCCAACCAATCCAAACCAATCCAAACCAACCAAACCAATCCAAACCAATCCAAACCAATCCAAACCAATCCAAACCAACCCAAACCAATCCAACCCAAACCAATCCAAACCAACCAACCAAACCAATCCAAACCAACCAAACCAACCAAACCAAACCAAACCAATCCAAACCAATCCAAACCAAACCAATCCAAACCAACCAAACCAAACCAACCAAACCAATCCAAACCAATCCAAACCAATCCAAACCAATCCAAACCAATCCAATCCAATCCAATCCAAACCAATCCAAACCAATCCAAATCAAACCAAACCAATCCAACCAACCAAACCAATCCAATCCAATCCAAACACAATCCAAATCAAATCCAAACCAATCCAAACCAATCCAAACCAATCCAATCCAAACCAATCCAAACCAATCCAAATCAAACCAAACCAACCAATCCAAACCAATCCAAACCAATCCAAACCAATCCAATCCAATCCAAACCAATCCAAACCAATCCAAACCAATCCAAACCAATCCACATCCAATCCAAACCAACCCAAACCAATCCAACACAATCCAAACCAATCCAAACCAATCCAAACCAATCCAAACCAATCCAAACCAATCCAAACCAATCCAAACCAATCCAAACCAATCCAAACCAATCCAAACCAATCCAAACCAATCCAGATCCAATCCCAACCAAACCAATCCAAACCAATCCAAATCCAATCCAAACCAAACCAACCAAACCAATCCAAACCAATCCAAACCAATCCAAACCAATCCAAACCAACCAAATCCAACCAATCCAAACCAATCCAAACCAAACCAACCAACCAACCAATCCAAACCAATCCAAATCCAAACCAATCCAAACCAACCAAACCAATCCAAACCAATCCAAACCAATCCAAACCAACTCCAAACCAATCCAAACCAATCCAAACCAATCCAAACCAAACCAATCCAAACCAATCCAAATCAAACCAACCAAACCAATCCAAACCAATCCAAACCAATCCAAACCCAATCCAAACCAATCCAAACCAATCCAAACCAATCCAAACCAATCCAAACCAATCCAAACCAATCCAACCAATCCAAACCAATCCAAACCAATCCAAACCAATCCAAACCAATCCAAACCAATCCAACCAATCCAAACCAATCCAATCCAAACCAAACCAATCCAACCAACCAAACCAATCCAAACCAATCCAACCAATCCAAATCCAAACCCAAACCAATCCAAACCAATCCAAACCAATCCAAACCAATCCAAACCAACCAAACCAATCCAAACCAATCCAAACCAACCAAACCAATCCAAACCAATCCAAACCAATCCAAACCAATCCAAACCAATCCAACCAATCCAAACCAATCCAAACCCAACCAAACCAATCCAAACCAACCAAACCAAACCAATCCAACCACCAACCAACCAAACCAATCCAAACCAACCAAACCAACCAAACCAATCCAAACCAATCCAAACCAATCCAATCCAAACCAATCCAACCAATCCAAACCAACCAAACCAATCCAATCCAAACCAATCCAAACCAAATCCAACCAAACCAAACCAATCCAAACCAATCCAAACCAAACCAATCCCAAACCAATCCAAACCAAACCAATCCAAACCAATCCAAACCAATCCAAACCAATCCAAACCAATCCAAACCAATCCAATCCAATCCAATCCAAACCAATCCAAACCAATCCAAATCAAACCAACCAATCCAAACCAATCCAAACCAATCCAATCCAATCCAAACAATCCAAATCAAACCAAACCAACCAAACCAATCCAAACCAATCCAATCCAACCAATCCAAACCAACCAAACCAAACCCAAATCAAACCAAACCAACCAAACCAATCCAAACCAATCCAAACCAATCCAACCAACCAATCCAATCCAAACCAATCCAAACCAATCCAAACCAATCCAAACCAATCCAAACCAATCCACATCCAATCCAAACCAACCAAACCAATCCAAACCAATCCAAACCAACCAAACCAATCCAAACCAATCCAAACCAATCCAAACCAATCCAAACCAATCCAAACCAACCAAACCAATCCCAAACCAATCCAAACCAATCCAGATCCAATCCAATCCAAACCAATCCAAACCAATCCAAACCAATCCAAACCAAACCAATCCAAACCAACCAACCAAACCAATCCAAACCAAACCAATCCAAACCAATCCAAACCAATCCAAACCAATCCAAACCAATCCAAACCAATCCAAACCAATCCCAAACCAATCCAAACCAAACCAATCCAAACCAATCCAAACCAATCCAAACCAATCCAAACCAATCCAAACCAACCCAAACCAATCCAAACCAATCCAAACCAAACCAATCCAAACCAATCCAAATCAAAACCAATCCAAACCAATCCAAACCAATCCAAACCAATCCAAACCAATCCAAACCAATCCAAACCAATCCAAACCAACCAAACCAATCCAAACCAACCAAACCAATCCAAACCAATCCAAACCAATCCAAACCAATCCAAACCAATCCAAACCAATCCAAACCAACCAAACCAATCCAAACCAATCCAAACCAATCCAAACCAATCCAAACCAATCCAAACCAATCCAAACACAATCCAAACCAATCCAACCAATCCAAACCAATCCAAACCAATCCAACCAATCCAAACAATCCAAACCAATCCAAACCAATCCAAACCAATCCAAACCAATCCAAACCAATCCAAACCAATCCCAAACCAATCCAAACCAATCCAAACCAATCCAAACCAATCCAAACCAATCCAAACCAATCCAAACCAATCCAAACCAAAACCAATCCAAACCAATCCAAACCAATCCAAACCAATCCAAACCAACCAAACCAATCCAAACCAATCCAAACCAATCCAAACCAATCCAAACCAATCCAAACCAATCCAAACCAACCAAACCAATCCCAAACCAATCCAAACCAATCCAAACCAATCCAAACCAATCCAAATCAAACCAATCCAATCCAACCAATCCAACCAATCCAAACCAATCCAAACCAATCCAAACCAATCCAAACCAATCCAAACCAATCCAAACCAATCCAAACCAATCCAAACCAATCCAACCAATCCAACCAACCAACCAATCCAACCAATCCAAATCCAATCCAATCCAAATCCAATCCAAATCCAATCCAAATCCAATCCAAATCCAAATCCATATCCAAATCCAATCCAAATCCGAATCCAATCTAAATCTTGTAACCATTGACCCGTGTAATAGCTCGGCTTTGAGTCAGACGGATTTATTCAGTTCCAAGTTGTGACCACAAACAGAGTGCAGTGCGCGTCGGAATTAATTAAATCATTTTTGGTTTTCCAAAGTGGTGTAACTGCCTTAAGCTAATTGCTAGTCCGAATACAATACGTGAGAGTATAGTGAAAAAGAAAAGTGCACGGAAGAATAAAAGTGTACGGTTAGTAAAAACGTGGTGTGTTACCATGTGCCACCATTGTTAAAATAATAATTCATTTTTGTGATAGGCCTATAATTACCCAGCCTTGTTATAAGCGCAGGAAACGTACTTGCAAAAATCAATCTAAGAGGAAAAGGTAATTATGGAAAAATGGTAGTAGTGTGACGTCACTGGGGGTACTAATAACGCGGGCAGGTCCTAGGCGGCCTTTTTCTCTTTTCCCCATCGCTTGGTGGAACAAGTGGTGGGCTGTATTTCCCAGGATCAAACCCCGGACGGCAAGGACAGGGCTGGTTCAGACACGTGGCAGCAACGGTAGCTTGGAAAAGGATTCCGCCATCTTGGGCATTGTTCCCGGTGTCGCCGTGTGCGCGGCCATTTCGTCGATCGGTGTGTAAGCCCGTCCCCCGTGCGGGCCCCACAGCAACCCAACAGCCAAGGCCATGCATCACCAGTGTGTGCAGCTGTATTTTGGAATAAATGAGAATAATAAAGAAAAAAAGCATGTAAAATATAAAGTTGGTAGCGAGAAAATGGTAGAGAAAAATAAAAAAACAAAAGAATCTCTGCAGGCGCTGTCGATATATTGCACCACTTATAGAAACGAGTCTTTTCTATTCAGTTGTTGACTTCGACTGTATTGCTAATTTTTGAGATTTTTCGGCTATGCAGTCTGGTTTATTAGAACAAATTTTTAAATTTTGTCCAACGTTTCGACATCGGGTTTGATGTCTTCTTCAGGGAAAAAAATTTGCTTGTTTTTGTTAAGTGTGATAGGTGTTCTGTAACGGTCAATTCAAACCAAAAATCAAATTCCCTGAAGAAGACATCGAACCCGATGTCGAAACGTTGGACAAAATTTAAAAATTTGTTCTAATAAACCAGTCTTTTCTAATTATTCGAGAAAATTGGAGATTGTGTTTTTATTATTTTACTTACTCGAAAGAAGCTTAGAAAACGAAAAGATCCTGGATCATTGTATTTGAACGACGCGGGATACAATGGACACATAACTCTTACTTGTTTAATCGAAGTCAATAAGGAAGCCCCCCTCTCCCACAACGAAATTCCAGCCCTATGAAACGAAATTCTGGGGAATTCCTTCCTCAAGAGTCATAAGGACGTACCCTATCAGGAATCATAAGGAATTAATCCACAAAAAAAAAATAAAGAACTACCGCGTATTTACCCTTCCACCTCTACTAAGGTGTTCCTTTTTCATGAATTCCCTGGAAACCTTCCCTCAGATATTTTGGAGAAATTCTTTAGAAATACTGAAAACTCGTTATACTTATAAGAATTGTAGAATATCCTAGCTATATAGGATGTTTTGAAGAAATTCTCCGGAATACTAATTCAGAAATTTTTTAAAATGCCCCTTCAAAAGATCAGGGCAATTCCTTTCGCACGAATTTTGAGAAATCCATCCTCCAGAAATTAAGAGGAATTCCTTCTTCAGGAATTTGTAAAAAAAATATCCTCTGATAATCCTGGCGAATTACTGACCTCAGTCCAGACTCCAGATATTCTAGATAATTCCTCTCTGATATCTCTGGGAAATTTCTCCCTCGAAAATTATGAGGAAATTTTCCTCTATGAATAATAGGAAATTCCTTCGACAGAGAATTCTTTATCTAGGATTCTTAGAGAATCCTTTATCCAGAAGTTCTGAGGAATGAATAATACGTGTCTTAGAATTTCTGGATGAGAAACTCCTAGAAAATTTCCATCATCAGTTCCTGAAAATTTCTGAATTTTCACTGAACTTTTTTTTTATTGCGTTACATCCCCCATTTGAAAATTGCCGTGTCGCAGCTTAGTGTTAATTAAGCACTTCCACAGTTATTAACTGCGAGGACTCTAAGCAGATTCACCATTTTTGCATTCCTGTGTTATAAAACCAACACGATTACGCTCATAGGCACAGGGAAGTATGGAAAACCCTACACCATACCGTGAATTGAATCTCGTAAGTCGTCACCTGGATAGCCTTGCTTTGTAGCCGGCTAAACCGCCACCGCAAAAGTTCAACTCAATGGACGCAGTGGTTCTACGCCCCAACAAAAAAAAAAGCCGCCATCACCGTTAGAAAATTGCAATCACGCCGTCGCCAGCTCAAAGTAGATCGGCGCACAGGTCTAGTGTATCTACGCTGTAGCCAACCAGGTATCCATCTTCAAACACGCCTAAACATTTTAAGATGTCCAGCCTTCCAATTTCCTCTCCTCATATGTTCAATGAATCAACGTTTCCTTCTTGAGTCTTTTTCATTTTTCAAATCAATTTTTGCGAATATTCACCAACTAAGATGATATCGCAATACCTACTTATCAATTTATCGCAATAAGCCAAACCTCCCTCGTTCGAATGACTTCTGCGTGACCCACTTATTTTACCATTAGCAATCAAACGATGCATCGCATAAAAGGCCTCGCGTCTCCATCAGTTTGCACACACGCAAGCTCTTCTAGCTGTTTGTCAATATTATGTACCATCCATGCGCATCCAAAATAAGTGACAAAATAGAGCCTATACGAAAGTGCTTCCCTTTTTTCGTCCTGATAATGGCAAAGATCTAAAAAAAAATGTCTGCTGCAAAAAAAGGAGAAATTTTTGTTGAAAACTTTTCATTTCGTTATTTTGCGCATTATTTTGTTAGCTAGCCACAGATGGCATCACAAGTAAACACACGCACATTTAATAAACAATTCAAGAAAGGAAACATTCGCACTTTTCTTTACTGTCCACCCTTTAACGGAGTACTCCTGTCCGTCAATCCGATGTACATAAATATTTGAATTATAGTGAATAATATGTAGGAACTTCGTTCTATATGTTCTATCTGATGTAAATGTCAACTGGTAATATCATAAAAATTTCATTCGTGTCATACGTAACGTCATCGCTCATCTCGTGTACTGATATCCATATCAATGAACACCAACTATAGTGAATCAATGTTAGCTTTGAATGCATTTTATTTCGACAGAACTGCGTTCCATCAATAAAAGCACTCCACATGTAAAGGGAGATAGCATGCGATGCACATTTGCAGCCTGTTGTTTTTACCAAATCATACATAACGATTGCTGTTGACTAGAGCTAGGACTAGAGTGGCCCGCTTGTTGGTCAATGCTTCATTAATATCACACATGGATACTATGTTTTGGTAAACACGATGCCCATAATAACCATCCCGTTTGTCAAATACCAAGGCACTATGCGAACCTGGCAAAAGAGTCACGCCAAATAATAGTGAGCCTTGATTTTTCACCTCGCTCACTGTTCCTTGGCGACCGCTCACAGCCAGTGAGTGTGTCGCGCGGCTGCATCCTATTTTGTGAATGAGAACGAACGTGTATGTGTGTGTGTGCGCGCGCGTCAGACGTCGTCGCCTGCTTGACATGCAGTGTGCGAAAATGAACGTGAAAATCTTTCCCTCCACTTGGAAAAACACCGCCGTCGTGCCGCCCACCACTACTCGCTCAGTTCATACAAGCGGGGGAGCCCTCCTTCGTCGGTGTGTGATGGGGCGCGTGGTCCAATATGCATCCTACCAATAATTTTCGTTTTTTCGATTTTTTACCAATATCAGAAATCTCCCATTTGATAGGTTTTTTTTTTCTTGATTTAATTTAATTTTCTACAGGAAGTTGTTATTTATAACCTAAATTAACGATTAAAATGATGTTCATTAAGCAGATCAATGAGTAAATCGGATAAATTATTAGAACCTGCTTATAATTATTTATTTGACACATCATTTCATGTTTCCATAAATGTATATGAAATAAATTACAAGTGAACTCATTCAAGAATGTTGTCTTGTCCGAGTTTGCTGATAACTCATTTCAAAGGAGCGCGTTTTTTTTCTAAAACTTAGCGTAATACAATGTAGGTATTATACAATAAGAGGCGCATCCATGTTCCAAGTCGTGTGTATGAATATGCCGATTGGGAACGAATTCACTGTCCAACCCGTGTTAAGCAGAGTCTGATCAGCTAGTTTTACATATACCTAATCAATTTTAAATATCGAAAATCTGGAATTCCGATCTTTCACAAGAGGTCTTGTTCCCGGGCGCCAATGAAAATCAACCTGTAGGCGTTTTCTTTGGGAGATGACCAGGGCCTGGTACCAGTTCACTGGTTCCCAGCCAGCTCAACCGGAATCTACCTAGGGAACGTGGCGAAGGTTTGACAGTGGCTTCTTATCTTAAATAATCACATGTCTATAAGCAGCTCTGTACAGACGACCAGTCCCGCTTCCAAAGCACTTCAGCCCATCAACAGGAGTCCCAGCACATTAGGATCAATACCAGTAAGGTCCCATTTACGATATACTGGTCACGGCTTACGACAATGGACAAAACCTGGATAGTAGATTGGAAACGACGATATTGAGTTAACGGTCGTGCTGTTCTACTCCCTGAGTAAGGAAGGGTGACACCGGCTTGAAATGGCGAGTGGGCTAATAGTACGGCCACCTCCGTCCCGGTGAAATACTAGCAGTCCTCTGAATACGTTCAATACTCGTCCGCCAATCTTATTGGTGAGTACTAGGCTCGGGTGAGATTCTCCCGATTGCGCGATCGGCTCTGAACACGGTCATATAAGTGCGCCCGTGTCAACCCTAGCATGGACTTCACAGCTGGCAAAGACAATCCATGGATCATAAGCGATTACGTACGACGGAATCTTCTTCTTCTTCTTCTTATTGGCATTACATCCTCACACTGGGACAGAGCTGCCTCACAGCTTAGTGTTCATTAAGTACTTCCACAGTTATTAACTGCGAGGTTTCTAAGCCAGGTTACCATTTTTGCATTCGTATATCATCCAATACGGCTGCCCCATTATTATTATTGCAAATTGAGGATACAATCTTCCTCTTCCCAACGTTATGCTGATCTCTGAAATCGGCTGAGAAATGTTGTAGTTATGACAGTTTTGGTGAATCAAGAATTGACAAAAATCGAGAGATCCATAAAAGTGATTTCGTCCATAACTAACATAAATTTGGGCATTTTCAAAGACCTCGTGCAAATAGTGGTCCGGTCTCAGCGAGAATTACTCACATGTATAAGATACGAAATAACAAAATGTAATATATAGAATATTCAAGGCATAACATATGTTGTTATTACAATATCAAAGGCAAAACATAATTATTTCTCGTTTTGTATTAAAATACCTGATAATGTTATGCCTAAAGTAATTATTTTGGATATTAATTTTTGTCATGTTACCTCTTATTCATATCAAGTTCATAAGAACTTCTGTTATCAAGATATAAGCTTCTGCTCAGGCTCTATAACAAAATGGCGTGGCGTTTGCCATATCACGAAGTAAGCCATGGAAGCAAAAAACTTAAAAATAGCAAATTAGCGCTTGAAAATGGAAAAAAACGGTAATTTTTCATTGCAATAATATGGGGTTATTTTTAATTATCCCCTCGATTTAAACACCCTGAAATGAAGCCTGAAAGTAGTAGAATAAGGTCGAGAAAACAGATTGAAAAAATGTTTGCGCCATTCATAGATACAGCAGAAAACGTTTTTTTCGAAGAAAAACCCAAATAACTTTTGCTCCGCATGAGATATGGCAACGCTAAGTCCATGAAAAGTTGCGCCTGCAAAGCACAAAAAGTGGTCTGAACATCACATTGCTGAGAAATTTGAAACAAAAAAGTTAGAGCAAAAAAACTGTTTTTTAAGGGTCACCCTAAGTAAACTTGGGAAAATTGCTCTAAATCAGTCAATTTAAGAGCTAGAGAAATAATTGTTTTAGCAAAATTCTTGGAATCTGGCTAAACTATAACTTCGCGGAACATTGTATAGCCGTATCTCTGCAAATGAAAAAGTTTAATTTTTCATTTTTCTCAAATGTGGCCCACCCTAATTTTTATGAAAACCTCAATAAGCCCCTCACTGTTTGGAGCAACTTTGTAGAACAAAGTTTTTTTCTATCTCTGCTATGTTCGGCTTGAAAAACTTATTACCACTTTGTCTCCTCCCTGGACCAATGTGCACTGTAAGTAACAGAAGTGCTACAGCAACAACAGCAGCTGCAGGAGCAGCGGCCTGGGCAGAGTGAGTTAAAAGCCGAAAAGAGTGGCAGCAAAGAAATTGGTGGAAGAGCTCCTTCGTGGATGGAAGGAACAACTTCCATAAAGAGATTAAGGACATGGTTCACAAGACCCGGAAGGCGCTAGATACCAGCACTGAGGGCCGATGAAACGGAGCGCGCATTAGCGCTGACTAAGGCTCCTGCTGTCTTCACTCCGCCGAAACAGGTTCGTCGTACTGTAAGAAGCAGGGGAAAGAGAAACTGGCTGGAATGGGGAGTACATCAGCCTCCATGACCCCAAAAAGCGGCAAGGCGGACTCAAGCGGCAAACGCGGGAGGACGCATTCGAAGGAACAGACGCTACTTCATAGGGAGAAGGATGGAGTACCATAGTAGGGCAGAAGGAAAAAATAAATAGACAGTTGAAGCGAAAAGAGGCAAGAAGAATGGAGCAGTACAAGAAAGAAAAGCCTCCGCTGCGTCAAAAGTCGCCTAAGGGAGAAGCCGTACTCGTCAAGGCCAAAGACGCTACGTTGTATGCAGCGCTCCTGAAGAAGGTTAAAGAGGATCCGGAGCTGAGGGACTTGGGCGAGAACGTAGTAAGGACCAGGCGCACACAAACCGGAGAGATGCTCTTCGAGCTAAAGAAGGACCCTACGGTTGATAGCTCGATTATGCAAGAGCGCATTGCAAAATCGCTGGGTGCAGAGGCGGATACCTAACTCCATAAATGGTAATAATGTGCAGGGATCTAGACGAGATCACGTCGCAAGAGGAGCGCAAGGATGCACTGAAGTCACAGTGTAATCTGGGTGAGGTGCAAATGACTATCCGACGAATAGGAAAAGCATACGGAGGCACACAAACAGCGATGATTCGTCTGCCAGTAACAGGCATTGCAATATCATCTGAGCACAGGATATCATCTTTGCTTGCGCAAAGATATTATCCCTAATAAAAGAGCACTCTGGAAAGATATTGTCATTTGAGCATTTCATGATGATCCTGAAAGCCAGCGTGGTTCGGGGTTTGTTCACGTTGTGAGGGTGTTGCTACAACAAAAGCAGTGAAAAAACTTTTCTCCATGACGAACATTGCACTTTGTTTACTGAGCAGATAGATAACTAAGATCGATATCCCAGCATATCATCAGTATCTTTGCTCAGAAGATCGAATGATGGGATAAATTGCAATGCCTGGCCAGTAACCGCTGCTAACAAAGCTCTGACTGTTGGATGGTCAAAATGCCCGCCCCGCCAGTGAATAAACAAATGGAGAGATGCTTCAAATGTTTGGGCTTCGGACACCGGGCAGGAGCTTATAAAGGTCCGGACAGATCCAAGAAGTGTTGAAAATGCGGAGAAACAGGTCGTTTTGTGAAAGACTGCACGCAAAGACCCAAGTGCATGCTTTGAACACCACAGGACGGGAATGACCATCAGACGGGTGGCTACAAATGCCCTGCATATAAGAAGGCGATCGCATGCCAGCAGTAGTGGACATAATTCAGATTAATCTGAACCACTGCGATACCGCACAGCAACTGTTATGGCAGTCAACAACAGAAACGATGTGTGACGTAGCGATAATTGCAGAGCGGTATCGAGTTCCACCTGATAACGGCAACTGAGCGGCTGATAAAACGGGAAGGGCTGCAATACAAGTTATAGGCAGATTTCCTATCCAAGAAGTGGTGATCGTCAAAATCAACGGCGTTTACATAGGGTTAGGGACAAAAGGTCGAAAGGACAAAAGGTCGAAAGACAAAACGTCGAAAGACAAAAGGTCGAAGGGACAAATGGTCGAAAAGGACAAAAGGTCGAAAGGGACAAAACGTCGAACGGGACAAAAGGTCGAAAAGGACAAAACGTCGAACGGGACAAGAGTCAATCTAGCACCAAAGTTGCCCTACAAAGTTTGCAAAAAATCTGCTCTTTTATTTTTCACAATTTTAACAATTAAATAAAATTGATTCAGTGAGTACAACGAATAGATGAAAGTTGAGTTTTCTAAATGTCACTTCGATCTGTCAAAATGGTGCACGACGCTTATCAAATACAGCGGCGTATATTACACGCTGGTGTATATTCAATGCGTGTGCCTGCGTGGCTGCGGAGTACACTTTTTGACAGATCGAAGTGACATTCAGAAAACCTAGATTTCATCTATCATTTGCACTCATTGAATATTTTTTATTTAGTTGGCAAAAATAGTTTAAAATAAAAGAGCAACTTTTTTACCAACTGTATAGGACAACTCTGTCTCGCGCAATACAAGTTTTATTCATTTCCAAAATAAACAATCTTTTTTATCTCTAACTGAACTATTTAGATATTCATAATATTGTTTCATAGTAATTACTCCTTCTTTCACAATTGCTCATTCTTCAACTTTGATTGATGAGATGAGTGTGTTATTTCTGCATGAAGTTAAATGCATTTCACCAATTCTTTTGGAATACACCCAACTTGTTATCAACATTTTCTTGATCGACCTTTTGTCCCTTTCGACCTTTTGTCCTTTTCAACCTTTTGTACCTTTCGACCTTTTGTTACTTTCGACCTTTTGTCCTTTTCTACATTTTGTCCCTTCAGGCCTTTTGTGCCTTTCGACCTTTTGTCCTTTTGACCTTTTGTCCCTTTCGGCGTTTTGTCTTTTCGACCTTTTGTTCTTTTCGACTTTTTGTCCTTTTCGACCTTTTGTCCTTTTCGACCTTTTGTCCCGTTCGATCTTCTGTGCCTTTCGACCTTTTGTCCTTTCGACCTTTTGTCCTTTCGACCTTTTGTCCTTTCGACCTTTTGTCTTTCGACCTTTTGTCATAGATTCGTTTCCATATGCAGTTGCTATGCGCCTCCAAGGTGGACAGTGGAGCAGTTTAGCCAGATGCTAGAGCGGTTTACCAACAACCTGATCGGACGAAGGCCGGTAATTATGGGAGGTGATTTCAATGCCTGGGCTGTGGAGTAGGGCAGCAGTGTCACCAATACGAAAGGGTAGTAGTGGAAGCTCTGGCGAAGCTAGATGTACGATTGTGCAATGAAGGCTCCGTAAGCACATTTCGGAGAGTCGGGAGGGAGTCCATTATCGATGTCACGTTCTGCAGTCTTTCGTTGATGGTAAACATGAACTGGAGCGTTAGCGATGAATACACCCATAGCGTTCACCAGGCGATTCGCTGTTGGAAACCCCGCGACAACACGGAGAAGGGTGACCACTGAGCAGAAGTGGAAGTCGAAAGCCTTCGACAAGGACCTCTTTGTTGAGGCACTTCGACCGGACAACAGTATCGAGAACGTTGATGCGGCCGAACTGATTAGAAGGATGGTAACGGCTAGTGATGTCGCAATGCCGCGAAAACTGGAGCATAGAAGCAATCGGTGTCCAGCCTACTGGTGGAACGAGAGGCTTGCCTGAGATCCAGGAGGCGAGCACAGAGAGCGAGGACGAAACCAGAAAGAGAGGAGCGCAAGGCGGCGTGACGGGAAGCTAGAACCACATTGAAACGGGCAAGCAAGATTAGCAAGTCAAATTGCTACAAAGAGCTATGCCGAGAAGCAGACGCCAATCCCTAGGGTGACGTGTACCGCGTTGTAATGGCAAAGATCAAAGGCCCGTCGACGCCAGCTGAAATGTGCCCAGTTATGCTGAAGGAAATCGTGGAGGGTCTCTTCCCGAAACACGATCCGACTACGTGGCCACCGATACCGTACGGCGAAGAAGAAGAAGAAGCCATTCCCGAGGGTCGGCAAGTTACGAGCTGGCAGAAGTTGCGAAGCGCCTGAGAATGAAGAAAGCACCCGGTCCAGATGCAATACCAAACGTGGCTATGAAAGCTGCGATTTTGGCATATCCGGATATCAACCGTCTAAGGCGAGTTAAGTACTCTCCATTTAATTCCACCAATAATTCCCGATATCTTTGCAGATACGTATTTCGTAATATTTTTCTGATATCCGGATATGTTCAGAACGGTGCTCCAGAAGTGCCTAGATGAAGGTAACTTTCCTGAAATGTGGAAGACCTAAAAGCTGGTACTGCTGTCAAAACCAAGGAAGCCGCCGACAAATCCAGCTTCATACAGACTGTATGCCTGATAGACACAGTTGGTAGACTTCTGGAGAGGATCATCCTTAAAAGTCTGACGAAGTGTATGGAGGGTGAGCGTTGACTGTCAAACATGCAATTTGGATTCCGCAAAGGAGTATTGACAGGGGATGCAATTCGGACAGTGCACGAAAGTGCTGAGAAAGCGTCCAAACAGAAGCGAAGAGGGGATCGATACTGCACAGTGGTTACGACTTACGATAGACGTAAAGAACGCGTTCAACAGTCAGACCGCATCGTGCTTTCGTGCTGTGCGGTTCTTTCTCTCTTTGCGGAAGGAAGTTTTTAATACTACCCGAAGCTATTTTAATTTCAATGGTGCTTCTTAGCGCTATTTGTACCCAATGATCCTGTTACGATTTCTGCAAGGACCCGTGTCTTCGTTTTACGTTTGACCCGTTTGAGGAAGTAAAATTCCGACAAGCAGTGGTAATCCTGCAGGGACACCATTCTGGGATAAATCTCTTAGAAGGTCACGTCTCCATGCTCAGCAATGAGTATTAACAAAAACAAGAGGAAGAGTCTCTGAATTCTCCACTTCCTTCAAAGAAACAAGGTTTCAAGACCGTCCTGCCCAAGCGCGGAAAAAATAGAAGGAAGCTGGAGAATTCAGATATCCCTTCTAACTCTAATATCGGAAATAATTCTTCTCCAATCGAGCTGAGCAATCAGTTCGATTTGATTAATGATGAAATTGAGCAAATCGAATCTACCTCTAGCCCAGGTGATTCGATTCATGCGAAAAAGCAAAGGATTCCATTCTGATAAGAAAACTATTTTGAGCTTTTTAGTGGAATGTTTTCACCTGTCATAAGACGAGTTTAGACAATCCCATTGAATTCCACCACTTAATTGTATCTGTATTGTAAGTCGAGTCAAGTACGAGACACTGAAGACGGCCTTACCTTTGAGGTCGAAATACGTATCTGTCAAGATACAATTAAGTGGTGGAATTCAATGGGATTGTCTAAACTCGTCTTATGACAGGCAAAGGTTTCCGCCAATTGTGGTATCTGTTGCCGAGTTTTCTGGCTTCCGGAATGAGATTTTGAGTAACCTTCAGGGGATCAAGGTTTCATTTCAGATTGCTAGGAAGGGTGACTGCCGCGTTTTGCCGGGATCCTTTGACGATCGCAAACGTCTTCTTCACTATTTAACTGAGAAGCGCCATAAATTCTTCACATACGACGACAAAACTGAGCGATTGTTCAAAGTCGTCTTGAAGGTCTCCCCAGTGATGACAAATCACTGGATGAGATTAAATTGAAATTTCTCAATTACTTGGATTTTCACCAGTCCAAGTAATTAAGATGAAAAGAAATCCCATTCTGGTACTTCCCAGAGGGCATTTCTCAAGAATTTTATTTAGTTCATTTTAACAAAAGTGAACTAAATAATATGAAAAGTTTGGAAAAGGCCTGTATTATGTCTCATGTCCGTGTTACATGGGAACATTTCCGCAGGACTGGGGAAATTTCCAAAACCCCACCCAGTGCCGTAAGTGCCAAAAGTGGGGTCATGGAACCAAACATTGTCACATGGATGCTAAATGCATGATTTGTGGTGGAACCTCTCTCGTGCCAAGGACGCATGTCCTGTGAGAGAAGATTCCAATAAATTTAAGTGCGCAAACTGTGGGGGCAATCATAAATCCAATTTCTGGGAATGCCATTCACGCAAAACAAATTTTGAATTCCCGTGAAAAATTGATGACGGAAATTCCAATCGGATCCCAGATTCGACGGGTAGAAATTTTCAAACGCTCAAATTTCGAAACCAGTTACCGGTCGAGCAATTCATACCCACCACAATTCACAAACAAATTTTGCCGCTCGTCAACGGGTAGCAAGCACTTCAGTAAATTCCAATTTTTCCAATGTACCTACGTATGCAAACATCGCTGCTGGTAGACAAAATTTCTCTTCTCAAAATGAGGTTTATACCCATGTCCCAACGGAAAATAACGGTCATGTTGCCGATTCAGGTAGCATGACTGCTTCCGATTTTTTAACTGAACAATTGCATCACATGATTGATGCAATGTTCAAAGCAAATACCATTCCTGAAGCTATTCAGGTTGGTATAAAGTACACACAAAAAATTGTTATCGGACTCCGTTTCAATGGATCCAAATAATTGTGTGAAAGTTCTAAATTGGAATGCCCGCTCTCTAAAGGGTAAGGATGATGAATTATTCAACTTCCTTTCAGTTCATAATGTGCATATTGCCATTATAACTGAAACGTATTTAAAACCAGGACTCTCCATTAAAAGAGATCCAAACTATTTTATCTACAGAAATGATCGTCTTGACAGCGCCTGTGGTGGGGTCGCCATTGTCATTAATAGACGTATCAAACATAAATTATTTTCTTCGTTTGAAACCAAAGTTTTTGAAACCTTGGGAGTTTCTGTTGAAACAAATTTTGGACAATTTTCCTTCATTGCAGCCTACTTGCCTTTTCAATGCAATGGGCAGCAAAAGAATTTGTTGAAAGCTGATCTTCAAATTCTGACTCGCAACAAATCAAAATTCTTCGTAATTGGTGACTTCAATGCCAAACACCGTTCATGGAATAACGCTCAAAGCAATTCCAATGGTAAAATTTTATTTGAAGATTGTTCTGCGGGATATTATACTATTCAATATCCCAATGGACCAACTTGTTTTTCTTCCAGTCGAAATCCTTCTACAATTGATTTAGTTTTAACGGATTCAAGTCAGCTGTGTGGCCAATTGGTAACTCATGCTGACTTTGACTCTGATCACCTTCCTGTGACATTTGAAATCTCACAAGAAGCCATTTATAATCCAATCAGCTCTACTTTTAATTATCATAGAGCTGATTGGGATTTATAAAACGTATATCGATAGGAATTTTGATGTTGATATTCCTCTCGATACCAAAAGTGATATTGATAATGCTCTCGTATCTTTGACAAATTTTATTGTCGAAGCCAGAGGCATTGCAATTCCGAAATGTGAAGTAAAATTCAACTCCATTATTATTGACGACGATCTTCAGCTACTGATCCGTCTTAAAAATGTGAGAAGAAGGCAATACCAAAGAACTCGCGATCCCGCGTTGAAAGTTATTTGGCGAGATTTGCAAAATGAAATTAAAAAACGTTTCGCTATTCTGAGAAATACCAACTTTGAGAATAATGTCTCGAAGTTGGATCCCAGTTCGAAACCCTTTTGGAAATTAACAAAAATTCTTTAAAAACCTCAAAAGCCAATTCCAGCGCTTAAAGAGGGAAATAAAATTTTATTAACAAATGGCGAAAAGGCTCAAAAACTTGCTCAGCAGTTCGAGAGTGCCCATAATTTTAGTCTAGGTCTCACTAGTCCAATTGAGGATCAGGTTACACGGAGCTTCGAAGACATTCTCAATCAAGAGAATGTTTTTGACCCTTCGTTGGGAACCAATTTGGATGAAGTGAGATCTATTACTAGAAAATTTAAAAATATGAAAGTCCTGGGTGATGATGGTATTTTCTACATACTTATCATAAAACTTCCTGAGAGCTCTTTATCCTTTTTGGTTAATTTATTTAACAAATGTTTTCAATTGGCATACTTTCCAGATAAATGGAAAAACGCCAAAGTTGTTCCAATTTTGAAGCCGGACAAAAATCCAGCTGAGGCTTCTAGTTATCGCCCAATCAGTTTGCTTTCTTCAATAAGCAAACTGTTTGAAAAGATTATTTTAAATAGAATGATGGTTCATATTAATGACAATTCTATTTTTTCTGATGAGCAATTTGGTTTTCGCCATGGGCATTCAACCACTCATCAGTTATTAAGAGTTACGAACTTAATTCGGCTCAACAAATCTGAAGGATATTCGACTGGAGTTGCTCTTCTTGATATAGAGAAAGCATTTGACAGTGTTTGGCATGAAGGTTTGATTGTAAAATTGATGAATTTTAATTTTCCTCTGTACATCATTAAACTGATCCAAAATTATTTATCAGATCGCTCGCTGCAGGTAAACTATCAGAATACTAAATCTGATAGATTACCTGTAAGGGCTGGTGTCCCCAAGGCAGCATACTGGGGCCCATATTGTATAACATTTTTACTTCTGACTTACCTGATTTACCACCAGGGTGTCAAAAATCTTTGTTTGCAGATGACACGGGCCTTTCAGCCAAAGGGCGAAGCCTTCGTGTCATTTGTAGTAGATTGCAAAAAGTTTGGATATTTTCTCCACTTACTTGCAAAAATGGAAAATTTCCTGAATGCTTCCAAAACTCAGCTTATAATTTTCCCACATAAGCCGAGAGCTTCTTATTTGAAACCTTCTAGCAGACATATTGTCACTATGAATGGGGTTCCAATTAATTGGTCTAGCGAAGCTAAATATTTAAGACTTCTGCTGGACCAAAATTAACTTTAAAAATCACATTGAAGGCCTTCAAGCCAAATGTAACAAATATATTAAGTGTCTATATCCACTTATAAACAGAAAATCAAAACTTTGTCTCAAGAACAAACTTTTGATTTACAAACAAATTTTAGACCTGCCATGTTGTATGCTGTGCCAATATGGGCTAGTTGCTGCAATACCAGAAAGAAGGCACTCCAGAGGAGTCAAAATAAAATTTTGAAAATGATTCTGAAGTTGCCTCCGTGGTATAGTACCAATGAACTTCATAGAATTTCTAATATTGAGACATTGCAACAAATGTCCAACAAAATAATTTCAATTTTAGACAAAATCGTTGCAATCTTCTATTGCAACGATTAACTCCTTGTACCCTTAGTATAAAATAGGTTAAGTTTAGTTTAAGTTGAAAACATTGTAATTCCTACATGGTTCAATTCAACCAGAGGAAAAATTCTAACTGCCAGAGGCAATTGAAATGTATTAATAATAACTAAAAGCGTAACATAGCAAATAAGGATGATAGTGTTAAGAAAACACGGAACACCTAGTCTAAGAGATGAATGCATGTATTAGATAATTAGCAAATAAAATTAGTTAAAAAAAAAAAAAAAAAAAACGCGTTCAACAGTGCCAGCTTTGAAGCTATTGCCGCTGCGCCGGTGCACAGAATGCGGGTTCCCGAATATTTTTGCCACATCCTAAAGAGCCACTTCGAGAGCAGAGTCCTGGTGTACGATACGCACGAAGGGCAAAAGTCGATGCGTGTTACAGCGGGTGTTCCTCAGGGCTCCATACACGCAGAAAAAACTACGTTAAAAACAAACATATTCTAGGTAAATCCAAACAATAATTCAGTTTGTTCTGGCATCAAAAATAAATATGTTTGGATCAAACATATTGTTGCATTTGAAGCGAACGAAAACTTTCTTTTGAATCAAATGTGCGTTTCAAGTTGTTTCAACCAGCTAAATGTTTGAAGCAAACATGGATATTATTGTTTTGGTTCGGCCATTCATAATATTTTTTTATCAACTCTACCAATTTTCATATTCTGGTAGCATTTGACTACCAGATTTCACAATTCCAATCGTTCATATTTCATTTACTTACCTTTCTGTAATATGTACTGCAAAAAGGTAGACGAAACACCCGCGGCGAACTATTAGAGAACCAGAGAAGAATAATTACAAAGGGTTTTCGGAGCTGTTCTAGAGACGTGTTGTTTACTCGGTGGTTTGAGATGAAAGAGACCGACAGTCGCCGGATCGGTTTATTTAAACGGTATCGGACCGCTTACTATAAATCTTTTTATAGCGTACACTCTCAAACATGTTTAGTACATTTGAAGTACATATTAGTCCTTCCTTTTTTCGAGTTAATAGTTATCTATTAATTAAATAAAAACATTTCAAGAAACAATTAATTCGATCATTTAACATCAAAAATATTTGAATTCATTTTCATGATTACTCCGCGTTTTCTTCGAACGCCTCGGCAGGCCATCGAGCGCCAAATTTGCATCAGACTTCCATTTTCGATTCGGCTTAACCACATGAGATTCGACATCGCACAACTCGCACTCCTGGAAACTCCGTAAGGACTCCTCACACGGCTCGTCTTCTTGGATCGTTTCTTGCAATGGTGGTGGTGGTGATGGACCAGGGTCATCGACAGTACGATCGACAAACACTACTATCCTTCGCCGCACCCGGCCGCCCGCATCTTCGATAATCTTAACTTGACTTCGGTGTGCTGTGGTCGTAAGTCCGTTTCCAATTGTAATCTGTAGAATATTATATTTTTAAACACTCGGTTTAGAAAATATGCCTTTAACCATTTAGCCTGAGGGTTACTGTTTCTGTACCATAACACATCATCAGCCATCAGGCTGCCTAAAGGATCTTTACTAGGCGTTTTGTCAATACCGTTGCTATATCTTGTCGACAATTTATCATTGCGGTTATCACATTTAGTTAATGGTACATTTTTATCGTTTTTGCTTAGTATTACATTAATCATATCGATTAACAATTTAAAATAATAACATAAAACATTTCGAGAAGAAATAAATCCTTCCATCGTCATATTATTTTTTAAATGTATTAAAACTAGTCCAATTAGATCCTCCTCTGCGTATAAGTACTTTGGGTCAAGTAAAAACATTCTAATTACATCTTTAACCATTCGAACTATTCTCTCCGCCTTGCCATTAATAGCAAGATTATATGAAGGCCTGTTTAAACCCCATATTCCTTGCCTCTCAAAAAAGTGAGGACTTAATAGAGGACCACTACTTGATATTCTGTCTGGAAACCCATATTTAGCAAAATATGCTAACAGCAGTTTTATCAATTCATCATATTCTGTTCTATTTTTCTTCCATTCAATTTCCATCCAATTTGAAGAGCCATCAACGTTTAATAAATTAACGTGATGCTTAAAGTAGACACAGTCCTGTTGTATTCTACCAAAATATATTGTGGAAGTAATCCATTTCGTATTATTCAACTGTTTTGGTTGCTCTGCCATAACAGCAGGAGCATCACAAGCATTAACAATCTTTTCCAAATCAGCAACTGACTGCTCCAATGGGAATCGCAAACAAATATCAGCACTATTATCCCTTATTGCATTGGGAACGTCAAAAGCTTTCCTATAAATAGGTGTGTCAATTTTTAAAACCAATTCGGTTTCATTACCTTTAATAGGAGTCAAAAAATCTTTAATGAAAACATCAGACAATTTAGTCTTGACATAAATCATTAAGTCGTTGTTCTTGCGTTCATTTATTCTGTTTCCAGTTACTTGTTTATCAAAACTATTACGCCAGTTGGGAAAGAAAATATCCAACCAGGTTCTCCCAAATAAAGGAATAAAATCATGATCACTATCCAATACTAGAAGTTTCAATTTTGCCTTTATATTCCGAAATACAACCGAAACAACAACTTCTCCAGCAATTTTCAAACTGGAACCGTTTACCACTATTAAATTTCTAAAACTTTTCTGTAGGGGAACATCGAAATTAGCCAAAAATAGCTTTTTTCCAATCACGAAAACGTCAGAGCCACTATCCATCTCCATCTGCACATTGATGCCTTGAATATCTAGTTCTAATAAACATGGATGACTTGTGTTAATGGAGGAAACATGCTTGCACTGTAATTCCCCTGGATCCAAATCGTCACTTTTGTCTTCCCAACTATTCATCATACTCGACAAATCATCGTCCATATTCGTACCAGTTGTTTCTAAGTTGATGTTGTTGATTGGATCCATCTTGAATTGTTCCAGCTTCGGGCACCTCCTTCGAACATGTCCTCGAACTCCAAAATAGTAGCACACTCGCTGATCAATTGCTGGTTGTTCATCGCTCTTCAGTTCCACCGGGTGAACCATGGCATCCAGATACCTTCTTCGCTGTTCCTGGAACCGCACTTGTCTAACCCGTCCGGTCTGCGAACGATGATTCACACGATTGCTGTACCTATTGTAGGGTATTGTGTGGCTTTTCACTGGACCATGCCCTCGATTTAAATTTTCCAAGCGTTGAAAAAAGTTTCCACGACTTCCAACAGTAGAAGCGATTTGTTCAAGAGAATTTTCTTGTGTTAATGTTTTTGCATTAGAAGCAGCTAACTCCCATGTAGAAATAATTTTCTCAACTTGAGCGAGATTCAATTTGTCCCCATACTCCGCTAATAACTTTTGTCTCAAGGCGTCATCCGACAAGCCAATGAGAATTCGATCAAGTATGCGATCCTGTTTATCACCTTTAAAGTTACAATACTCAGCTTGGAGTTTAAGCGAAAAAAGAAAATCAATGGCTGTTTCACCAGGTTGTTGTACTCGGGAACCAAATTTGAAACGTTGGATTAAGGCTGAATCCATTTTGTCCAGCTTTTGTTTAAGCTTTTCTATCAACTCGTCAAAAGGTGCTGCATCAAGCAATTGATCATTAAAATACAAGCTCTGAGCTACTTCGAATAGAAAATCACCTCCTAGGAGAAACATTTGATCTTTCCTGTCCACTTCCGCTACTTTATTGACGCGAAAATGATATCCTAGTCGCTTGAACCAGGACGCAAACGTTTGACCTTTGCGGTACGGATCAATATTCGGAGCTACATAAGACATTGTTTTTAATAAATTAATTTCAATGCCCAAAATAAAATCAATTATACACTCAATAATTGTTGCACCAAAAAAAACGAATCAGTTTAAATATTCCAATCTGTTATAAATATTTTACGTAAAATGAAAAGCAACTTCTATAAATCATCACCAAAAAATGAAAAAAAAAAATTGAAATAAAATTTATCAAAACGATTTAAATTGACAAAAAGGGACATCCGCTTATTATGCGGTAAACGGCCTATTGTTTCGTATTAAAACACAATGCATAAAATTCATGAACAAAACAATTCACAAGCAAATTTAAAACAATGACAATAAAGGAACAAAAATGACTTACCAATCTCAATTTAACCTTTTCCCGATACCTGGGTAACTTTACCGGAAACTCAAACGAAACGCAATCTCCACAAAAATCGTCCGGGCCAGAGGCCGGAAATTGTCGCTACAAACGTCACGATGTCAAAGCCAGTCAGCACTAGAGGCCTGAATAAGAGAAACGCGGATAGGTATGTGCCGCCAATCGAACCGTCAAAAACAGCAGCCAATCGAGCAGGAGACCTGTCAAGCAGCCAAAATATTGGCTCAAATACTGAAAACGGCCAAATTCGATTTTATGCAATTTTTAAATAAACAAAATTGAATGTATTTTACATTAGTTTGCAATAATATATGCAAGTCATTTATAGATTATGAAATAAAATTCCATTGTTTATTGGATTCTATTGTTAGGTGGTGTGGACACATAAAATAGCGGATTGTGAGATTTTGTCTACATAAACCATTTCTTCCTTTTCATGTGTTGTTCTTTGATGAAGAAGATTGAATGCAGTGTTGGCAGAGTCATATTTTCTATCCGCGTTTCTCTTATTCAGGCCTCTAGTCAGCACCAGTCCACCTCCACACAGAGTAAATCCAAACGTATTGAAATATACGGCTGCTCTTGAACGGGAGGCAACAGTCTGTCGCGATCTGATTGTTATTATAATGCCAGCGAAACTATCCGACAGAACGGCCAAACAGCTGCAAAAAATTCGTCGCCCTGCCGACGGGTCTTTAAACCTTTGTTGAATAAAAAGAAAAATTCACTTTAATGTGTTATAAGGCAATTTGGCACACTTTTACTCCAGTAAAATCAATTGAAAAAACATACGCCCTCAAAAACAAAATGGCGTTACGGTACGGTGAACAAAAAACACTGTCTCAGCCACCCAAGTTCATCACCCAAAATCACCAATTGATTGAAAGAAAAAATAAAAAAATCACTTTTTTCCGTGTAACGATTTTGATTCGATTTGATGATCACTGCCACAGAATGGCTTTTTTTTCCAAACCTTCTGTTACCTAAACCGCTTCTCCGGTCAGTTCACGTCGGAAATGTTCCGTTTCTAATTACCGATCTTTCACTGCTGCTGCAGAAATCGCGCCTCCGCCCGGGGCCTTTTTTTCCCACACAATTTTACCGGGATTTTCAAAACGAAGAAAAAATCACACGCGTTTTTAACTTTATAATAGTTTTCCTCGTCGCCAATTAATATGTACTGCAAAAAGGTAGACGGAACACCCGCGGCGAACTATTAGAGAACCAGAGAAGAATAATTACAAAGGGTTTTCGGAGCTGTTCTAGAGACGTGTTGTTTACTCGGTGGTTTGAGATGAAAGAGACCGACAGTCGCCGGATCCGTTTATTTAAACGGTATCGGACCGCTTACTATAAATCTTTGTATAACGTACACTCTCAAACATGTTTAGTACATTTGAAGTACATATTATCTGTACCTGAAAAACATTCTTATCATCAATTCCGAAGCAAGAAAACATATTATTCCACGCTTGCTCCTGTTCCTCTGTTGACCTCCGATCGGATCCGACCCGAACTCGAGTTTATGTTTACTTTTGCAATAGCGAGCGAGGGGCTGCCCATTAGTGTACGTATAAAACAAACAGGGATTTAATTTGGTTTAAAAAATAAACATGTTTGATTCAAACATTTTACCATTTTGGAAGTAAACATGTATATTTTTGAAGCAAATGGATGAAATTTGTATCCGTGTACTCGGCCCAACCATCTGGAACGGAATGTATGATGGAGTCTTGACACTGCGGGTGCCTAGGAAAGTGAAAATCGTGGGTTTTGCGGACGACGTGTCATTAACAGTGATGGGCGAGACACTCGAAGAAGTGGAGACGTCTTTGACAGAGGCCGATAGTTAAGCTACAGGTAGCTCACCACAGAACGGAGGTGCTATTGGTCAGCAACTGCAAGGCGATCCAGCGGATGGAAATCGTCATCGGAGGACATGCGACTGCTTCGAAGCGATCACTGAAGCACTTGGGAGTGATGATCGACGACCGGCTAAATTTCAACAGCCATGTTGATTACGCCTGTGAAAAGTCGGCGAAGGCAATGGACGCAATAGCGAGGATCATGCTAATCGTTGCAACTGGATAGCTGAAAGGCCATCGCCGTAGCACTCCATAGTATGCGTGATTTGACGAGTTGGGTAAACAGAAAGCATGGCAAAATAGGCTTTCATCTGACGCAGTTCCTGTCGGGACACGGATGTTTTAGGACGTATCTACATCGCTTTGGTCACGCACGATCACCATGCTGCCTGGAGTGCGAGGATGCGGTATCAGGTATCAGGTATCAGAACGTCGGCTCTGGCGGTACGTTCCCCTGCAAATGGGAGATTTCTCGCTTAACTTTTCAAAAGGACCTAAGTAACATTTTTTTCATGATTCAATTTGAATAGCGCAATCAACAGAACAGCATGAAAGCTATCGATTGCAGTATTCAAATTAATTCATGAAAAAAATGTTAATTAGGTCCTTTTGAAAAGTTAAGCGAGATTTGTACCTCGCCTATTAAGCCTATATCATCATTTACCCGTAACAGGATAGGATTTTGGGATGGGGATGGATACCAAAAGGTAAAAGGAAGAAGGAAAAAGGTATGACAAAACGCTAAAGCGTAAAAGCATGAAGCCAGTGTGTGTGTGTGTTTTTTTTTTTTTTTTAACCCAAAGGTCGAAAAATACATCTTTTTACGGAAGAAAATTCTTTATTAAAACCAGAAACAATTTTTGTGAAAAACTATGCGAGTGAAAATAATAATTACAATTCAATAAACAATAGTTCGCATTGTCAGAGAAACTTAATCTAAAGCAGAAACAAACTTCTAAAGCGTGTAAACCTAGAAAAGGGTAAGAATATAACATTTTTGTAAAAGGTCCGCAGTTGGTTGGAGCAGAAAAAAAAACCGTGGTTCGAAAACAAACTATTGTTTGTGCCTCCTCTTACGAAGGTTTATCAGACTTCTTCTGATGTAAAACTCTAGCGAATACTTTATCGAATGCGTAGTTCATCCGATAGTGATCAATTTCTAGCAGGCGTAGAGAATCATCATCAATGCAACAAAAGGTTAACCGATCTCCCATAGAGGTAAACTTTGTTCCAACGTTCAATGGGGATGCGAGGTTTCTGATACTTCAAACGCCTCAATACATCTCCATCCTTCAGAAACTCTCTGTCATCCCAAGGAATGGAAATGCATATTTTGGTTTGATGAAGTGAGAAAGGTTCGATTCGGAACTTGAACTCACCAGCCTTTTCATTTATACTAATGAGCTTATCTTTCAGCCAATCACAGCTTTGTTGGTTATCTGGTGCGAACCAGACAGCACCGAATCTGAGACCACATCCTTGGAAGCTTGGTATAAATGAATTGGCTGGTGAGGAAAACAAGCAGATGTTCAAATCACGAATCAGAGCGTTTTTAAGCACATTATCAAATGCACCGTTAACGAGTTTAACTTGAACACGATAATTTTCACTTGTCAAAGCACGCTTATTGTCAGAAGAGCCATCCACAGTAGCACTATGCCCTCTAGTCAGAGTATTGATGATCACACTATTACCTAAAACACTGTCCGTATCATGAGTGACGGCTGCGATGGGAATCGGCACTGAATCACCAGAATCACCCGATAATAATTGCTGATTAGTTAAGCCTTCATCGGATAACAAAGCTGGAACAACCTTACCAAGGGAAGAGTTGGAGGGACCAGCATCTTCCATGTCGCATCGAGCGTTTGGAGTATTGTTGGCAGCCATCTCTAATTTGTGGAGAAAAGAATAATCCGCTATATGATCTGTTGTCGACGGTGTCCAAAATTGGAAAGAATGAGTTTACCACTCAAAATTTCATTCCAGGTATGAAAGTATTACCACTACTAGCACTAAGCAATTGCCATAAAATTCATTTTCAAGTAATACTATAAAAAGTTAGGAGAATACAGTAGCATACATTAACAATAGAGGTACTCACAGAGTAATGTGACCCACTACCCCTAGCAACACAATTCACCTTGATTTGGTTGCAGTAACTTATATATAACCTAATTTGGTCTTATATGAGTATCAGAAACTGATTTACAACATGTGTGCTGCTCAGGACACTATCATATACTCAAATAGTACTGCATATGTGTAGGGAGGCATCACGCATTTGTGCCTCTATTATCTGCATTGCTGCTCTACATTTCTACAAGACAGTTGCAGTAAAAAAAACCCTGATTAATCCACCTAGTGGTATTGGTGCCTTTCTCGTGCATATAAAATAGTATTTTGGCCATAATTTTTGAGCCCATCGTGCGATCTGGACATTTTTCAATAAGAAACAATGGTATAGTATTCTGCGTCGAATGCAACTTGTTGCGAGTAAATCGGTTAAGAATAAGTGCCTGAAAAATGAGTGACATTTTTTACTCAATTTTTCTATAAAAATGTAGTGTTTTGGCCATAACTTCCGAGTCCATAGTCCGATCTGACCAATTTTCAATAGGAAACAATGGTAGAGTATCCTGCGTCGAATACAACTTGTTGCGAGTAAATCGGTTGAGGATAAGTGCCTGAAAAATGAGTGACATTTTTTTACTATTTTTTTCTATAAAAAAGTGGTTTTTTGGCCATAACTTCCGAGCCCATAGTTCGATCTGACCAATTTTCAATAGGAAACAATGGTGAAGCATCCTGCGTCGAATGCAACTTGTTGCGAGTAAATCGGTTAAGGATAAGTACCCGAAAAATGAGTGACATTTTTTTTTGGTTGGGTGCGCACAGACACACACACACACACACACACACACACACACACACACACACACACACACACACACACACACACACACACACACACACACACACACACACACACACACACACACACACACACACACACACACACACAGACATCACCTCAATTCGTCGAGCTGAGTCGATCGGTATATAACACTATGGGTCTCCGGGCCTTCTATAAAAAGTTTGTTTTTGGAGCGATCATATAGCCTTTACCGTATACTTAGTATACGAGAAAGGCAAAAAAAAACAATGAGTTAAGACAAACTTTGAAACATATTGAGCCACAAACTGGTTGACCCGTATAATGTTATACTCGCCATCATAACAGCATGACACCAACGAACACTCTATACACTTATGGTATAAGTACTTAACACAAAAATACAGAGAAATAAAATTATTATAAAGTCACTCAAATCCCAATACACATAAGACGTTAACAACTAAGTTCACATGATATGCACCAATACATACAGTCATCACTGAACAATGCACATATACATGCTGATTGTGCTATGACATAATAATTCCACCATAGTAAATCACTGGCGTGAAAAAAAAACAATATGCTGAATTCACTTAGTGAATAATGAAATAATCATTAAATCTCAATCTAGACCATTATGCACGTAGCTAAATGCAAAACAAATTTACTATATTGTAAATTATCACGACAACTTATCGCAGAAAATGCGATTAATTCTTAAGAAAAACCGCAACGTCCACTACCCATCTCTCCTCACACACTCACTGTCGGGACACGGATGTTTTAGGACGTATCTACATCGCTTTGGTCACGCACGATCACCATGCTGCCTGGAGTGCGAGGATGCGGAGGAAACGCCTGAACACGTCCCGAATGCCCCAGGTTTGAGACCATATGAAGAGAGATACCAGCTCTGAACGCGGAGAACAAAGTCGGTGAGTTGTGTCGTAATGAAGCCACATCGCACATTCTTACGCAGTTGCAAAAAACGAATTGACAGCGACAGCGACCACACAATCGGTAACTGGGGAGGTTCCATCGTCGGGAAACTTCTTGTCTAAGTAGGATAGATCTTCTGCCGGGGACTATCCAAATGGCTGGGAGCTTAATAGCTCAAGGTTATTGAATTTCAGTCTCAGAATAAATTTCGTCGCCAGGGAGGTGCGTCTGTGTAAGCTAGATCGGGGACTAAGCCGAGTAGACCGTGACGCGCAAGAGTGCCAGTTTTGAGTCGTCGGGGCGCCATTGAACCGGACGTTATGCCCCACCCGGAATCTCTGGACAGACTTCGACACTCGACCGATCACTCGGTCGAAATAGCATTTCACGGATGCGGGTCGTTGGTATCGGGAGTGCTTCCTCCGCCGTGGGACTCCTCGTCGGAGTAGGATAGATTCGCCGCCGGGGACTACTTATGTGTGTAGAGTGCGACCACGTTGAGAGCTAAATGGCTCGAAAAGGACATGTGAGAGGGCTCAGGGCCAAAGGGATCAGAAGAAAATAAAACATCAATACTTAACTTGATCATTACTTGACTAAAAAACAACCAAAATTTCGAATCCTTGAAAAAGATCCAATAAGGGTCGAAACGTTGGGGAAAGAAAACATATATTTGTTTTTCATTCAAAATATAGACTGAAACGCGGAAAAATCACCGAAAAGTACATTGCGTACAGTCGACATAATGAATTATTGGCAGTGGCTGATTTTCTACCCGCCGCTGTCACATTAAGGCGCTATAGTATATGCGCAAAATAGCCAGCAAGAGTTAACCGCCAGAAATTTGTATGGCGAAAGACATCTAACGCGGGTTTTCTCAAAATAAGAAACTTTTCATGAAAAACTATTTGGTACCGATTATGTAGGAAGGTGTCCGCTACCATGCATACCAAATATTTTTTTGATGAAAGTGCTTAATTTTGAGAAATCGAACCTTAGATGCCTTTCGCCATACTGATTTCAGAAAGTTAACTCCTAGTGTGCCGCTGTAAGCACGCTCAAAGCAGACGATTCATTGAAACAATCTTGTCTTTTAGTCTTTTTGTCTTCGATCCTGGAATGCTTCTGATTTTCGATAATCTTCACAAGTTTCCAGCAGAGATCACCGGTCCCACAAATTTCTCCAAATCTGCAATGGTTCCTGTAAAATCTTTACGAATTTTTTTAATAGAATAATATTTTATCTGGGTTTTGGATGGCGCGTACACTGATGAGCATTCACTGAAGTTTTAAACCGTTAGCCGATTATGTGCCGATGTGAGCAAACAGATTCCGCAATATTATAGTGCGACATTGGGTCAGACTTTACATCCTCGCCAATAAAAAAAAAACAAAAATCAATTATTTATGTGATAGTAGACACTTTTTTAAAGATATATACGACGATACTTTTCCAGATTGTTACGACCTATATACAATAGGAGCTTCAATATGTGGTCCAAAAAGTATAAATCCTTTGCGTTACTAATCCAAAACGATTTGTCGAATGAAGTTGATCGTGAATATAATTACTTCATTTGTAATGTCCACGTCATGAAAAGTATTTTCGTTGAATTTGTACTAACGGCATGTAAAATACCATGATAGATAAGTGTTTTCCGTAGACAACTATTCCAAGTTACCTTCTTTGAGTATGACATCAGGTATGACGAATACTATTATAATCTGCTGTCCAAGCAGTGCTCATTATTTTGAAACTTAATTTTTAGGATCAAATAAAGTGTTGATCCGATTAACCCTTCCGTTACCAACCCTTCCTTTTGAAAACGAAATTAAAAATCTTTTTGGTTGTAACTTTTTTGTCTTTTAACATTTTTTATCGCAACTTTCACCAAAAGAAGCAGATTTTATTCAAGTTTTAGTTTTTATGAATTTTTAGGATTGACCACTCTGTTCCGCAATTATTCCCAATTTAAAATGAGTGTTAGCTTCTGACCATTTATCAGAACGCATACTATGGAAATTATTATTCTAGATATTTTGATTGAAAACGGTGCCTGAACTATACCAAATGTGATCAGGAATTTGATTGATACAAAATATTGCCTGTATTCCGGATTCCGGACGTTACGGACCTGTTACGGGGTTCAGGTCCCTTCACGGAAATAGGCGAATACCAACATGCGACACATCAAACTTCATGATTTCAAAAGTTATGATGGCAATATATGTATGGTGGTTTTGTACTTCCTGGGCCGTAGTTGAACCGATTGGAACCGGTACTAGGTAAATATGTCTACCGGTTCCTATCGGTTCAACACGGTTGAGGAAGTACACAACTACCATAGAATGCCAAACTTTTGAAAACATGAAGTTTGATGTTCCGCATGATGGGGTTTTCTTATTTCTCAAGACTGACCTTTGAACCGGTACTCGGTAAATCCCATTACCGATTCTAATCGGTTTAAATTTGGCCCAGCAAGTACAAAAAGACCATAGAAAGTCATAACTCGGGACCGATTTGCGATTTGGGCGTAACTTATTTTGTAAACAAACATTGAAAGGTGAATTCCTGCTAAAGCAAGCATTTCATGAGAAAACCACGGTATAGATTCGACAGATTAAACTTTCCTCTGCAAGATAAGGGAATTAGTTTGTGATAAAAACGCTTGCATTCTCCGTAATCCATGGAACAATGTTTGTTTACAAAATAAATTACGCCCAAATCGCAAAACACTCCCGAACTATTGAAATCATGAAGTTTGATGTGTCGCATGATGAAACTCATTTATTTCCGTGAAGTGACCCCGTAACAGGTTCCGGCGGAACGTCTTGAACCGGAATACAGGCCATATTTTGGACCGATCAAATTCCTGATCATATTTGGTATAGCTTATGCCCTGTTTCCAATCAAAATAGCAAAAATAATCATTTCCGAAGTATACGTTCTGAGAAATGGATAAAAGCTAAAACCCCTTTTAAATCCGGAATAACTCCGGAACCAAGTGGCCAATCCTAAAAATACATAAAACTCCTAAAATTTGAATAAAATCCGCTTCTTTTGGTGGAAGTTTCGATAAAAAATGTTAAAAGTCAAAAAAGTAACAGCCAAAGAGTTTTCTTTTTCGTTTTCAAAAGGAAGGGTTGGTAACGGAAGGGTTAAACTACTTTGTCAAATTACATTTGATTACACCTTCACATGTTCCGTGAAGTAATTTACTGTAGAGAAACAGAGGGGCCAGAAAAGCACACCTCTTTATAATCTGATCACCCTTGCTGTATTATACAGCGAAGGATTGTTCAGCGATTTATTAGTCATTGAATACCAATGGAAATGTTAGCGCAATGAACTAGAAGCAGTAGAATTTCAACATTCGAAATATTCTTGTCTAAAAATAGTTCTCAATATGAGGGAATACCTTTTCATTGCAGAATGGAAACAACATTAGTGTGAATGTTTACAATACATGATTCTGTTTTCTCCAACATTGCATAGGATCTAGTTTGGTAGGTGAGGCTGATCATATGCTGCACATTTAAGCTTAAATCTGTAGAAAAATCTATATATGCGTATTTTTTTGTAGAATTCGCATGTTTTTATTCGTTATTTGTTATTCAGCAATCAAATACGCCTTTTCGCACAAAGCCAATACCAAATGCATTGCATTCATGCATTACTAAAAACGTTCTAGCTAACTTTTCATCGTTTGTTGCATGTTGCTCTCTGGTGTATACCGAACTCACATTCTCATGCTACGGTGTATACCGGATATGATTTTCTTTGCTGCTGACCAGCCGGATGACACACAGCTATGCTTCTGGCTCCATCATAAAATTCACGTTATTTTTTGATATGGGCGTATTTTCTGATACAATATTGTTACCAAACATTCAAATTTGTTTTGCATCGTACTAACTGTGTTGTGTTGCATGACGGTCTTATTACAATTAAATTGCAAATCGAACACATTTTTCACTGCTCGGAATACGTGCTACATAACAATAATAGTAATAAATTCATTCAAATCGCTTAACAACAATTACTCCATCACAGAAAATTACTTCTGAAATGATGTTTTTGTTTACTAATTTTGAATTGTCAGTGGGGCCCACCGCGCGCTAACCCCAGAGATGCTAGCCACCATTTCTTCTCCTTGGAGAGATAGGCGATGACAGTAGGGTGCTGCTGACATATTACCGACACGTGTTTTTGTCATGCGATAAAAATCAGGCATTTTTGCGCTACAGAACTTTTCTTGTCTCGTGTTTTTCCTGCTCGCGCTATGCAAATAATCCCAACTTACATTCTTATTTGGTGCTTTGGTAGCAACCGGACTCGCATCACTTTTCCTCTTGCGCTACGGAATTTATCCGAACTCGCATTCTTGTTTGGCATTTCGGTAATAACCGGACTCGCATCTTTTCAATTTGCGCTATGGAACTTTTCCATTTCTTTTCAATCGGTTTAAAAAAAAACTTCATACTAACAAAAATATCCTACCAACTGCACCAAATAGTAGAATTTTTACGAAATTTTTGAATATTTACGGAAGCTTTAGACACTTGCTTCTGTTCCGCAAGGCATTTGACTACTCTCTCTAGAATAATATGTTATCTGGGTTTTCGCCTGCTTCGATTGCGCGTACACTGCAGTTTTTAGCCGTTAGCCGATTATGTGACAATATGAGCAAACAGATTCCGCAATATTACAGTGCGACATTAGGTTAGACTCTTAAGTTTCAAGCCATTATTACTAATTTCTTCGACTTTTTATTAACTTCCAGAAATTTCAATGGATCGTAGAGATTCACTGTCATGAAATCGTATGATCGTCAAAGAATCATTTTGGAATTTTAGAATCCTTGCGAGCTAGCTAGATATAATGCAGCCTCGGAGATGTTTCCTTCAATGAATCCTTTCAGGATTCCACAGAACTTTTTCTTGTGGACTTCTAATAATCCATTTAAACGTACTATAATTATAATAAACAGCTAAAAAATTTAAAACCCCATTATTTAAAAATGTGTTTGTCCTTCTTTTGAGGCAATATAACTTACGAAAGGAAGGACCAATTTGCAAGATTTCCCCACTAATCGATTCGTCTTAGGATCAGTTGTTTCCATGTATGAAATAAAATATACTCAACTAAACGATTTACAGTTTTACCCAGTGTGGGGAATAAAGTGAGTCTGAAAAATGCATTTGCATTTGTTGGTTACATTGATGGATAAAGTGGAACGTATTTCTTATTTCATGATAAAAATAATGAAATAAACTAAAATATTTAAAAATGACATTAATAGAAAAAAATGATAACGAATTTAAAATTCAATCGTAGTTGGCATTTGAAATGCCAGCATACTAAGAAGATAATGAGAAGAAATAAGAAATTAAATCTCAGTAGGCTGACAGGAGTTTTAGAGGATTTGAACGGTGAAAATAAACGATCATTCAGTGTTATGTTTTTGAGGCGTGAACATGCGAATTATCCTTCGGTGTTCCGCGCTTGTTTTCGTTGGTAAAATGCAAATCGGAGGACGGATTTGCTTGGCTACGACACCCAAGTAAACCTTGAGACATCTAGGTGCGCTTTTGGGATGAAAAATAAGTCCTGGAGTCTTTTAGAACAATCAGTAAACCATTTCGAAGTCTAATATGTACAGCGTTTGAACCCTATTATCATTAGACACCAAAACGGATAAAGCCGTTTTTAATCCAACCGCCAAATCTTGAAAATGAAAAAATCATTACTTTGTTCACATTCAAACGACCACTGTGAAATTTTGAAACAAAGGTTTATTGTAGTTTCGATTTCACTTCAAGCGGTGTCCAGATTTCGGATAGTTACGGAATCATTCCTAAATTTCTTGTATACGTATTATGCGGCTGTTCTTCCATCAAGATTTTCCATTAAAAAAAAACCTTTAATGAGAGCGATAGACCTCATTTGCCTCGCCCGGTACCTCACGTGGTGCCACAGGGAAACCTTAAGGAAGTATCATTTCCATTTTCCTAATTATTTTTTTGTGGAAAAAAGTGTTTGAAACTTTGTATCAGCTGATTACCACTCTTGGCAGTTTTCAGTCACAACACAATAAAGGGCTAAGTAAAAAGGGACTGACTGCCTATTAAAAGGCTTTTTATTCAGAAAATTAATACAAATTTTAGTCCACCTACTATAGTTTTGATCAGCAACCAGTAACACGCCCCCAGTTAATCATTGTGGAAACCGAAATAGAGAGTACAACCTTCAATGCAATTTTCAAAATTTACACCACTTGCTTCCATCCATGCGTCTTGAACATGGATTTCAACGAACGTTAAAAAGCTTCAACCAGTTCAGAATTTCTTTCGTAAGTCATCACGCTCTTTTTTTTTTGAAATTACTACGAAATCTTCATTGCTTTGTGCATAATCTTCATATATCATTTTTGGAAGCGCACTAATTTCCAATATTCGAGGTTTTATTTCATTTATCAAATCATGGTTCGATACATACCGAAAGAGCGTTCAATGTTAATAAATTTCAATCGTAATGCCGAATGTGACATCTTTACCCATTTACCCCCATGTACCTCCCACCACTCACCCTCGGGAAGAATACTATTGCGCGATTAGGGCACTTTTCTTCTCCAGCACCTACAAGAAAACGGGTCACAACTTTCTTCGTCTTTTTTCTCCCAACCTCGTTGCGTGAAAAACTGCTATAAATCTCAATTAACGATGCTCCTTGCACAATCGCGCGATGGCAATTGGAAATTTGGAAACTTTGTCCCCTTTTTCACACCACCGTCACTCTCACTCAACAAATTCAACTGATTGCCAGTGCAAAAAGGACACTGCAGGTATTTTCCTCTGTCACACGCACTGCTCCGCCGAGCTAATCCCAATGGTTAGGGCCACGCCACCGATTAGGTCAGCCTGAGGACTGGAATCACCAACCAGTAGTGGATCCGCATCCTACGCAGGGGTTTCAACAGTCAAACACACACCCGAATCGATTCCGGACCGGAGTACCGTGTCAGTTTTTGCCAGTTTCGAGCTTGTAATCGAACGATTTTCACCCCGACTGGTGACAATGATTCGAACGCGAACTTTTGCAGCGGGATCGAATTTTTCACATTACAAGCACGCACACACCACCCGACCGGACTGACGAATGGAAGGAAAATGACGACAACCATCGACACGGAACAGACAGCCAGCGGTGAAAAGGTTTTCTCACGGTGAGAAAATTTCTGTTTCACTCCATGCGCCCAGGAGAAGGATGATCTCACTGGGGAGGATGTTGGAAAATGGGAAACTTGCGCTTTATATGCAGGCTACGAAAGTTTTTCGATAATATGAGATAATCAAGCATTTGGTAACAGAAGAAAATGCAAATGAAATTATTGCGCCGAAACTCGGCGTTGTTGTTCAAAATCTTTCACACCACTGATCACGCTGTTTCGAATTTGTAGACGTCTGTCCGTCTATATTAATTTATGTATTATATTTTGCAACTCCACTAAACTGATCAACTGTCTAAGACGAGTTTAGTACTTTCCCTTCAATTCCACTACGTTTTGTTATCTTTTCAGATACGTTTTTCGACCTCAACTGTGAGGCCGTCTTCAGTGTCTCATACTTGACTCGTCTTAGAAGTTGAAGACATTCCACTAAAAGAGCTTGAATATTTTTTACATTTTTCACATATTCATTCATGATATTCTCATGGATTTTAAATTCACAAACAGATTTTATAAGGAAGAGAGAACACTACAGTGGAAACTCGAAACAGTTTCAGAATTCCTTTAATATCAGCAAATTTCTAAGTAAGGTTAAAAAAACTTATCGTGGAAATTCTCGATGAAGTATGCGCAAAAGAATTTACATAAAAATTAGTCAATCCTTCGAGGCCTACTACGAAAACTTACATCCGTGCGGCTGGTAAATTGTCCTAGTGTGGAAGAGTATGTCAACGAGTTGATGATGAGTACGAGTCACAAACACGCATCCGTGGGCTTTAAGGTAGATGATTCGTGGCTTGCGTGCTTGCGACTACTGATGGGCCTCGAGAGCAATATGAGCCGGTGATCATGGGATTGGAAGCATCCGGTACAGCATTAACGGTGGATTCGGTGAAAGCCAAAATTTTACAGGACGTTAAATTGGATCGTGGTGCGGTCAGCAAAACGGACCGGAAGAATATTCGCGAGTCAAGGAAAAGCAGTAAAAACGAGATGCTTTTCTATATATGTGAAAACAGGAAAGCATGATGAAAGGATTAGGTAGCATTTTTGCCACGGGTGATGTGAAGACCAATGAATGGTACTTGGATTCCGGTGCCACCATTTATTGGCGCCGATCAACCATTTATTGGCGCGATTACCATGGATCACGGCGTTGGTACGGCAGAGCCAGGGAATCAATATTCGCCTAACAATATACCCTTTGTCATCAACAGAGTTTGTTACTGAAAAACGCACCTGGCAACAAGCCTTTATCAGAAGCCGAACACAATATGACAAGAATCATTTCCCTTGCATGCCCTGAAATTTCCGAGACTACGATGCTATTTTTGTAATCAGAGTTCCCAACAAATGTTGAAAGCTAATAGAGCTAATAGAGCTAATAGATTATTCAACCAAAAATAGCCTTCTTCAGCCAAAAAACGAGCTTATTCAGCTTAAATTGTTTCTTGGGTTAGATTCTCGAATATTTCCATCAATGCAGTCGCAGAATGTACGATAGCATAAAACCGAGATTTGCTGTACATACAATGAATGTCCAATGCGGGACGTCAAAATTGTCATCGGCGACATGAACGCCCAGGTAGGAAGAGAGGAAATGTATAGACCGGTCATCGGACCGGATAGTCTGCACACCGTATCGAATGATAACGGCCAACGATGCATGAACTACGCAGCCTCCCATGGAATGGTAGTCTGAAGCACCTTCTTTCCCCGCAAAAATATCCACAAGGCCACATGGAGATCACTTAACCAAGAAACGGAAAACCAAATCGACCACTTTCTAATCGACGGTAAATTATTCTCCGACATCACGAACGTCCGCACTTACCGCAGTGCGAATATTAAATCCGACCACTACCGGACCACCGACCGGTCAAAAATAAAATTGGACTTTTAAAGTGATTTTCCACTTAGTTTTAGCTGGGTATGGTCTAAAAAGCATTAATATAATGAGTGACACTTTTGCTACATCTTGGTACGTGGGTGCGAACAGACAAAAACACACACACACACACACACACACACACACACACACACACACACACACACACACACACACACACGCACACACACACACACATATGCACGGGGGCAGCAGGGACTTTGTCCAAGGGCTTGACGACCCCTCCCCATGGCCACTGCGAGTTAGACCGGGACCATCGTCCCTAACCCCTAATCCCAAGGCGTCAAGCGACCCGTGCCGAGGGGATGCATGGCCAGGGGTGAAATAATAATCTAGGCTTTAACGGAGCCTGTGGGGTACCTGGGCACCCTTACCGCGTCTTGCTGGGCTCTGGCGTGGTGGACCTCTTTTCCCGAACTACTCGTGAGACCAAAATGGAAAACCAAGTCAATTCTTCAATTAGTGGTAGTAGTGTAGGCGACAACCCCTTCGCAAGAGGTGGGTTGTTCAGGTCTCCGCCTAGGATGCCAGAGGCAATAGTCGGCAGCTCAGTGCGCAGCGCCACGTGGGTCAAGCTGGAGAGGGCGGTCGGGACGGCCAAGTGTAAACCCGTGAAATCGGTGGAGTCGAGGTCTACCCAGACTGAGGCCCAAGGATTCGCGGACTCGGGCAAGGTCGAATCGACCGAAGGCGTGCCAGCGAAGACGGTGGTACCTAAGTCTACCCAGACTGAGGCTCAAGTATTTGCGGGTACGTCGGGGGTGACTGCTCCAACGGAGCAGACACAAAAACGGGGGAGACAGTCTCCAGGGGATGAGCTCCCTGGGGGCCGCTCCAAAACGCGAAGGGTTACTACCCCGAACAAGGGTAGTGGGGCTGGGAAGCTGAACCCCGGCCAGGTACCTCCAAAACCGGGGGAGGAAGGACCTGGAAAGGTCCGTCCATCCAGGAAAGACGGTGGTAAGGGGTTACGGCAGGCTGAGAGCTCTCAGCCGCCCCAGACCAGGGAAATAGAGGGGATGACGCCTCCTGGACCCTGGTCAAGAACAAGAGGAAACCGAAGACGTCAAGGGCCGAAAAGAAGGCCCAGGCGAATGAGGGTAGCAAGAAGTCTAGGGTAGGCGCCAATCGCTCCAGGGTCGATGTCCTACACTAATAAAATTGCAAACCTAAAGTTTATTTTCTCTTTACCAATATGTTTTATAAGGTATTGAGAACATTACTTTTATGTGGAGAGTAATGACCGTTATGATACATCCTATATCTAATATAGGGTTAAAAATAACACTTATATGGGTGAAACATTAGTACCATGTTGTGATTATATTTAATTTATAATTATAGTCATATAGTTGAGAATTATATTTCTTCAAATATATCATTTACGTTTGAACAGTTTGAACAATCGGATGCATTGGAGAAAAAATGGTAGCTCGGATGTTAATAAAACCAACTAAACATCAGGTAGGTAATTGGGGAACGTCCACAAATTAAGTAACGCTTAAGGGGGTGTTGCCTGATGTGTGACGATCCATACAAAATTTTCAGAAGCTCCATACAAAAAGTGTGATATATGGGGAAGGGGGGGTTTGAAAAAGTCCAATTTTTGCGTTACGTAATTAATGAATCTTCCCTTGTTGCTGTAGCTTGCCTAAGAATTATTATTTATTACTACTGTTTTTTCACACAACGTTTTCAGTGGCGAACACCAAGGAGCATTCGCTCTTGATAAAATGGAAGACACCGAAATCAAGTCAATTATTTGAAGAATGCATCAACGCCGCGTGAAACATTGCGACGATCGTAAACTTCCCGCCGGCACCAATCATCAACACGAGCAAACGAGCAGAAAGACATCTTTTATGGAACAGGATCGGCGTTTTGCGGTGAAGACCTGGCGTAATCATGTAATTCAGACGGTGAAAGATGGATTGATTGAGGAAGGATAATATATTTCCGCTACTGGATCCTGGAGACTTCCATCATGAACGTAGTGAGAGTCTGGTAACTGCAGTTCCACTTGCATAGTTTGCTCCAACCGTATTATAACTAATATGAAGAAGTGGATTCCTGCGCAAAAAAGTTTAAATAAAGAATCAATTTTGTGTGTCTTGGAATAGTTTGGCTTTTTACTAACGAAATCCCATAATGAAACATATGAGCCGCCCACATAAGCGTTATGTGTATAAAGACAAATAAAATTCATATATGCACACATAAACATTATTTTACAATTTTCAAATAAAAGTAATAATAATCAAACATAAATGTTATTTACTCGAAGTACTATGATTATTATTATTCGCCAACATACTGTTCATGTGTAAGTACAAATTGCAAAAATCTATGTAGTTTCACACATAAACCATATGAGGAAATTTTCCTCGGTGTTGTCATCACGGCGGACGAGGCTAAGTACTCGGACGTATTGAAGGCGATGAGGAGTGACGTCAAGCTCGGTGAACTCGGCGCCGACGTACGTCGAATAAGACGTACCCGGATGGGCGAGATGATCCTCGAGCTGAAGCGAAGTGTCTAGCAAAAGGGCGCCGCCTACAAGAAGTTGGCGGAGGAAGTCCTAGGCGAGACGGTCAAGGTGAGAGCACTCACGACGGAGGTGAATCTAAGGGTTAAAGACCTGGACGAGATCACCGAAGTCGAAGAGCTCGTCACGGCACTGCGGCGACAGTGTGGAGTGGAGACGCCCACCGCAGCCGTTCGGCTACGAAAAGGTCCGGCAGGGACACAGGTAGCATTGGTTCGGCTATCTGCAGCAGATGCCTCCAAGGTAGTCAAGTTAGGGAGCGTCAAGGTGGGAAGGTCGGTATGCCCTGTGGGCATATACGAGCAACCCGAAGATTGCTTCAAGTGCCTGGAACCGGGACACAAGCAATGGGACTGCAAAGGCCCGGATAGAAGCAATCTCTGCCGACGCTGCGGATTGGAGGGGCATAAGGCACAATGCTGCACGAACCCTCCCAATTGTTTGATTTGTTCCAGCAAAGCTGTGAACAGCAAGCACCCCATGGGGGGTTCGATGTGCCCGGCGTTTAAGCGTGCTGCAAAATCACAGTGCAGGTAACGCAGCTGGCTTGCTCGGCCTCGCCCGAGTGTTTGGTGTGCGCAGGTTTAGAGGAAACGGCGGAGCACGTGTTGTCCCGGTGCCCACGTTTTCGCGCAATGCGTGACCACATGCTTACCATATGTGGTCTGGACACTACCCCGGACAACTTAGTTTGGAGGATGTGTAAAGATTAAGTTGACTGGAACGCCGTTTTATCGGCTATCGCCCAAATCGTCTCGAAGCTACACAGAAGGTGGCGCGTGGACTCAAGGATGGCTAGTTCAGGCGCAAATAGTAGGTGGTCCAAAGGATCGGAGTCGGCTTCATGGGTCATACCGGTGGTCATGCTCTGTGGTCGAACTCGATCCTTTTATCGAAGTTTATCGAAGAGTGGCCGCGCGAAGAACAACATGGTATCGTCGCTTTCGCGGCGTCGATCAACCAGGTGGGTTCCGAGCCCGAAGACGGAAAGGGGTCCTCGTCAAGGCTGGGGCAGGCGTAGGTACCGCGTCGGCAAGTCCCTCTGTAAGCTGGTGAATAGGCCCTATCGCAGAGAGGTCAATTTGGGGTGCACGCGGCATCATCATTCTTGATACCAGTCGTGCAGAGGGAAGCAGGCACGATGTCGATCCTTCACACCTTCCGAGGACATAGGGCGTGGTAAGGCCACCTGGAAAGCCGGCAATGCGCTGGCACGATACCATGGTGTTCTTCTAAAAAAGCGAGTCACGATGTACGATGCTGCAAAGACACGCAGCTAACCTCGAACCCCCTTTGAAGCATTATTTTCTGGTTGGCTTGGCGGCAATGGAAACGGTTTAGCGGGTCGGGGATGTAGTCCTGCCTCCCTCGTTTGCTGTTGGAGGTGGTCCCTAACCCCGCACTTCCTGGACAATCCAGGATGTCTGTTGAGCAGATTCCCCCTCCATTGCTTAGGAAGAAAAAAAACACACATTGGGCTGCGAAATGGTGAGTTGACATCTGGGAAGGAGCGACCTACAGCAGGAGCAGCGGCAAGGACAGAGCGATTGATTGGGATTAACTTTTAGAATTGGCCATTTTACGGATGTTCCGGATCTTCTAGAGGGCTTTCCGATGACCGCTAGAGGGATAAACTTCCCCAGAAATGGCATATACAATATATCAAATACAGTTGGGATCATCAGAGCACATATTTGCAAGCAATTTTATGTTTCATAACACGAAACTCGAAAATTTGGTGACAAATTGAGAAGCTCAAACAGTTCTTCTTTAGTACATGTTCCCCGGGGACTAGAGAGGTTAATTTGGATGAATCACGAGCTTGTTATTGGAACCTACAGCTTTCGTTTGATGCCTAAACATCAAAAATCGGTTGAAATTTGAGTTTTTGCGATCGAGATGAAATCTTGGGTCAAAATGGACCCCAATGCACAATGTGTAACTTTTTTCTATGCATTAGGAAGGTTAAACAAGCCTCCCCAAAAGCTGAAAATAGTGACAGCAAAGAGATTGGTGGAGGAGCTCCACAATTTCGTGGATGGGAGGAACAATGTCCATAAGGACTTGTCACAAACTGGATTGACTCACACACGGCAGGCACAGCTTCTTTTATACACAAAGAAAATATTGCGGTGGACCCGAAAGCCCGTGGCATACTGCATTCTGATGTCCGTTTTAGGAACGCACGGGATTGGTAGAAGCCGGAAACCGATGTTTGGCGCCATTTTAAAATTCAAGATGACCGACTTCCGGGTTAATCAAAGGACCGGAAACCCAAGCAATATGGGTATTGCCGGAATGAGCTCGACGAGTAGAAGCCGAAAATCAATGTTTGGCGCCATTTTGGATTTGAAGATGGCCGAATTTGAGTTCGTTAAAACGACTGGAAACCCCTGGAATATGGGTATTAACGGAATGAGCTCGACGAGTAGAAGCCAGAAATCTATTTGCCGCCATTTTTGAAATCAAGATGGCCGTTTTCCGGTTCGATAACACGACTGGAAACCCTTTCAATACCAATGGCCAGAAACCATTATAAGAATTCCTCCGGCATTTCTTCCAGAAAAAATTTCTCCGGAAGATCCTCACAAAAATTTCTTCGGGAAATCCTCACAAAAATTCCTCTAAAAGTTCCTCAGAAGAATTCCTCAGAAAGTTCCTCAGAAAAATTTCTCCGGAAGTTCCTCCGGGAAATCCTCCGGGAGTTCCTCCGGGAATTCCTCCGAAAGTTCCTCCGGAAGTTCCTCCGTGTATTCCTCTGGAAGTTCCTCCGGGAATTCTCTCTGGAATTTCCTCCGCGTATTCCTATGGAAGTTCCTCCGGGAATTCCTATGGAAGTTCCTCCGGGAATATCTCTGGAAGTTCCTCCGGGAATTCTTCCGGAAGTTCCTCCGGGAATTCCTCTGAAAGCTCCTCCGGGAATTCCTCCGGAAGTTCCTTCGGGAATTCCTCCGGAAGTTCCTCCGAGAATTCCTCCGGAAGTTCCTCCGGGAATTCCTCTGAAAGCTCCTCCGGGAATTCCTCCGGAAGTTCCTTCGGGAATTCCTCCGGAAGTTCCTTCGGAAATTCCTCCGGAAGTTCCTCCGGGAATTCCTCCGGAAGTTCCTCCGGGAATTCCTCCGGAAGTAACTTCGGGAATTCCGCCGGAAGTTCCTCGGAAATTCCTCCGAAGTTCCTCCGGAATTCCTCCGGAAGTTCCTCCGAATTCCTCCGGAAGTTCCTCCGGGAATTCCTCCGGAAGTTCCTCCGGGAATTCCTCCGGAAGTTCCTCCGGAATTCCTCCTGAATTCCTCCGGAAGTTCCTCCGGGAATTCCTCCGGAAGTTCCTCGGGAATTCCTCCGAAGTTCCTCCGGGAATTCCTCCGGAAGTTCCTCCGGAATTCCTCCGGAAGTTCCTCCGGAAGTTCCTCCGGGAATTCCTCCGGAAGTTCCTCCGGAATTCCTCCGGAAGTTCCTCCGGGAATTCCTCCGGAAGTTCCTCCGAATTCCTCCGGAAGTTCCTCCGGAATTCCTCCGGAAGTTCCTCCGGAATTCCTCCGGAAGTTCCTCCGAATTCCTCCGGAAGTTCCTCCGGGAATTCCTCCGGAAGTTCCTCCGGAATTCCTCCGGAAGTTCCTCCGGGAATTCCTCGGAAGTTCCTCCGGAATTCCTCCGGAAGTTCCTCCGGGAATTCCTCCGGAAGTTCCTCCGGGAATTCCTCCGGAAGTTCCTCCGGGAATTCCTCCGGAAGGTTTTCCGGAATTCCTCCGGAAGTTCCTCCGGAATTCCTCCGGAAGTTCCTCCGGAATTCCTCCGGAAGTTCCCCCGGAATCCCTCCGGAAGTGCCTCCGGAGTTCCTCCGCAAGCTCCTCCGGAATTCCTCCGGAAGTTCCTCCGGGAATTCCTCCGGAAGTTCCTCCGGAATTCCTCCGGAAGTTCCTCCGGGAATTCCTCCGGAAGTTCCTCCGGGAATTCCTCCGGAAGTTCCTCCGAATTCCTCCGAAGTTCCTCCGGAAGTTCCTCCGGAAGTTCCTCCGGGAATTCCTCCGGAAGTTCCTCCGGGAATTCCTCCGGAAGTTCCTCCGGAATTCCTCCGGAAGTTCCTCCGGAATTCTTCGGAAGTTCCTCCGGGAATTCCTCCGGAAGTTCCTCCGGGAATTCCTCCGGAAGTTCCTCCGGGAATTCCTCCGGAGGTTCCTCCAGGAATTCCTCCGGAAGTTCCTCCGGGAATTCCTCCGGAAGTTCCTCCGGGAATTCCTCCGGAAGTTCCTCCGGGAATTCCTCCGGAAGTTCCTCCGGGAATTCCTCCGGAAGTTCCTCCGGGAATTCCTCCGGAAGTTCCTCCGGAAGTTCCTCCGGAAGTTCCTCCAGAAGTTCCTCCGGGAATTCCTCCGGAAGTTCCTCCGGGAATTCCTCCGGAAGTTCCTCCGGGAATTCCTCCGGAATTCCTTTTGAAAAGTTAAGCGAGAAATTCCTCCAGATGTTTCTCGAAGAAATTTCTTCGGAAGTTGCTGGAAGGAATTCCTCCTGAAGTTCTACAAAGGAATTCCTCTGGAAGTTCCTTCAGGAACTCCTCCAGAAGTTCCTTAGAGGAATTCCCCTGGAAGTTCCTCAAAAGCTTTCCGCCGGAAGTTCCTCAAAGGAGTTCCTCCGGAAGATCCTCAAAGGAATTCTTCCGGCATGTGGTCCCGTAGCGTAGTTGGCTATATGTTCGCCTTATAAGCGAATGAACATGGGCTAGATTCCCATCCCCTTCACCAAACCCTCGTCAGTCACCGGCAGCGCAGTCCCAACGGTGGCGTTTGAGGTAACGCCTCACGGACACGTCTGCCAGACAACAACTGATAAAACTGATCTCGAAGGCATTCCTCCAACGTACTTCGAAAAATGGCAACCGAACAAAGCAACGATCATTGGATTCACCATATGGACAAATGGACACACGGACTCACGATGATATCGGTAACGACAACAATATCGAACTACGGGTATCCATAGATTCTGTACAGCAGAATACTACAATAGATCACGGTTCAGTAGCGCTTAAGAACACGGAGTGCCTACTAAATAAATATATGAATAAAAAATCCTCCAGCAGTTCCTCAAAGGAATTTCTCCGACGTTTTTTTTTCAGAAGTTTATGCGAAAGTTCCTCAAAGATTTTTTCCGAAAGCACCACAGATTTATCCGAAGTACCTCCAGGAAATCCTCTGGAAGGTTCTCCAGACACTCTTCAAGAATTCCTTCCAGAAATTCTCCCGATGATTTCTGCTGAAATCCCTTTTTACTACAAAACACTAAAAATTAAAAAAGCACCTTCTAATAAAAATAAAATTTTACTTAATTATGCTTGTCGACGGAACAAGCGTGCGTGGGCGAACTCGCTCGCCGTGGAAAGGGAGAGAGAGCCACAGCAACCAGGGACATTCGTCTCCTCTACGATATCTCAAGACGCTTAAGCGGGGCGAAGATGAATGCAACGATGTCTGTAAAAGACGCGAATGGTCAGTTATTGGTCGACCCTTTTTCAAGTGCCAACCAGGCCACCACCAACTCAGCATGATCTGTCCAGGATGCGACGCGTAACGCGAGTCAACAACGAAGCGCCATCACCCCCAGAGATTAAAACATCTGCCGTGTCGTCTGCTCATCTTCTGCATCGTTTATTTCGTAATATAGGACACCTCAACCTTCCCGGTCGACTGGTTGCAAAGTATCTTAGTGAAGGTGCCCAAAAAGGATGACCTGACTGTGTACTCGTCAGTTATCAGACATGATGTTGCTGTGTACCGTCTTAAAAGTTCTATGCAAAGTTATCCTAGCCCGGATTCAGGAAAAGATCGCTGCGACTTCCAGGCGGCAGCAGACCGGGTTCCGTGCCGGAAGATCATGTGTGGACCTTATTGTCCCGCTCCGTATCATTCTGGATCAGGTCAACGAATTCCAAGAGTCCCTTTACTTGGTATTCTTGAGAATATGTATATGAGAATAAATTATCGGCCTCATCGAGGCATAGTACAAGGTCTTCTTGTGCAAAGTACTGCATAATGGGGTCGTGTTTGGCCCTATCTGGGTCGTAGCTTGTGTGAGACAAGGGTGTTTTCCATCACCGTTACTGTTCCTTATTGTAATCGACGTTAACACGTACGTCCCCAACCCCCATTTTACGACAAAACTCAAAATTCAAAACCATGCAGCTCAGCCAATTTCTAACGGATTTTCAAGCAATCTTCTGGAATCGATCACAAAATTCCTATAGTTTTAGGAACCGAGGTCAATTTTTGTGCAATGGCCATGGTTCCGGATATATTCCGGGGAGTACTGGGGTTACCTCCCTCCCGGAAAAAATGGTCACTGGCAGATCGGCTTCGAAATCCATCGTGCGACATGTCAAACTTCATGATTTTGCAAAACAAGTACACTGGAGTACATTTCGGCGATTTTCGATCGAATTGGTCACCCTCCGGGTACTTCCAGGGCCTGGTTCCCTTGGGGAAGTGGCCAATTTTCATTCAATCTTGGAACCCATCTTGCGACATATCAAACTTCATGATTTTGCAAAACAAGTACACTGGAGTACATTTCGGCGATTTTCGATCGAATTGGCCACCCTCCGGGTACTTCCAGGGCCTGGTTCCCTTGGGGAAGTGGCCAATTTTCATTCGCTTTTGGAACCCATCTTGCGACATATCAAACTTCATGATTTTGCAAAACAAGTACACTGGAGTACATTTCGGCGATTTTCGATCGAATTGGCCACCCTCCGGGTACTTCCAGGGCCTGGTTCCCTTGGGGAAGTGGCCAATTTTCATTCAATCTTGGAACCCATCTTGCGACATATCAAACTTCATGATTTTGCAAAACAAGTACAATGGAGTAAATTTTGGCGATTTTAGATCGAATTGACCACTATCCGGGTACTTCCAGGGCCTGGTTCCATTGGGGAAGTGGCCAATTTTCATTCGCTTTTGGAACCCATCTTGCGACATATCAAACTTCATGATTTTGCAAAACAAGTACACTGGAGTACATTTCGGCGATTTTCGATCGAATTGGCCACCATCCGGGTACTTCCAGGGCCTGGTTCCCTCGGGGAAGTGGCCAATTTTCGTTTACTCTTGAAATCCACCTTGCGGCATTCAAACTTCATGATTTTGCAAAACAAGTACACTGGAGTACATTTCGGCGATTTTCGATCGAATTGGCCACCCTCCGGGTACTTCCAGGGCCTGGTTCCATTGGGGAAGTGGCCATTTTTCATTCAATCTTGGAACCCATCTTGCGACATATCAAACTTCATGATTTTGCAAAACAAATACAATGGAGTAAATTTTGGCGATTTAAGATCGAATTGACCACTATCCGGGTACTTCCAGGGCCTGGTTCCCTTGGGGAAGTGGCCAATTTTCATTCGCTTTTGGAACCCATCTTGCGACATATCAAACTTCATTATTTTGCAAAACAAGTACACTGGAGTACATTTCGGCGATTTTCGATTGAATTGACCACCTTTCGGTACTTCCAGGGCCTGGTGCCCTTGGGGAAGTGGCCAATTTTCATTCAATCTTGGAACCCATCTTGCGACAAATCAAACTTCATGATTTTGCAAAACAAGTACAATGGAGTAAAGTTTGGCGATTGTAGATCGAATTGACCACCCTCCGGGTACTTCCAGGGCCTGGTTCCCTTGGGGAGGTGGCCAATTTTCATTCGCTCTTGGAACCCATCTTGCGACATATCAAACTTCATGATTTTGCAAAACAAGTACACTGGAGTATATTTCGGCGATTTTCGATCGAATTGGCCACCCTCCGGTACTTCCAGGGCCTGGTTCCCTTGGGGAAGTGGCCAATTTTCATTCAATCTTGGAACCCATTTTGCGACATATCAAACTTCATGATTTTGCAAAACAAGTACAATGGAGTAAATTTTGGCGATTTTAGATCGAATTGACCACTATCCGGGTACTTCCAGGGCCTGGTACCCTTGGGGAAGTGGCCAATTTTCATTCACTCAAGCAACCCATCTTCCGACATATCAAACTTCATGATTTTGCAAAACAAGTACACTGGAGTACATTTCGGCGATTTTCGATCGAATTGGCCACCCTCCGGGTACTTCCAGGGCCTGGTTCCCTTGGGGAAGTGGCCAATTTTCATTCAATCTTGGAACCCATCTTGCGACATATCAAACTTCATGATTTTGCAAAACAAGTACAATGGAGTAAATTTTGGCGATTTTAGATCGAATTGACCACTATCCGGGTACTTCCAGGGCCTGGTTCCCTTGGGGAAGTGGCCAATTTTCATTCGCTCTTGGAACCCATCTTGCGACATATCAAACTTCATGATTTTGCAAAACAAGTACACTGGAGTACATTTCGGCGATTTCGATCGAATTGGCCACCCTCCGGGTACTTACAGGGCCTGGTTTCCTTGGGGAAGTGACCAATTTTCATTCAATCTTGGAACCCATATTGCGACATATCAAACCTCATGATTTTCCAAAACAAGTACAATGGAGTAAATTTTGGCGATTTTAGATCGAATTGACCACTATCCGGGTACTTCCAGGGCCTGGTTCCCTTGGGGAAGTGGCCAATTTTCATTCGCTTTTGGAACCCATCTTGCGACATATCAAACTTCATGATTTTGCAAAACAAGTACACTGGAGTACATTTCGGCGATTTTCGATCGAATTGGCCACCCTCCGGGTACTTCCAGGGCCTGGTTCCCTTGGGGAAGTGGCCAATTTTCATTCAATCTTGGAACCCATCTTGCGACATATCAAACTTCATGATTTTGCAAAACAAGTACAATGGAGTAAATTTTGGCGATTTTAGATCGAATTGACCACTATCCGGGTACTTCCAGGGCCTGGTTCCCTTGGGGAAGTGGCCAATTTTCGTTCAATCTTGGAACCCATCTTGCGACATATCAAACTTCATGATTTTGCAAAACAAGTACAATGGAGTAAATTTTGGCGATTTTAGATCGAATTGACCACTATCCGGGTACTTCCAGGGCCTGGTTCCCTTGGGGAAGTGGCCAATTTTCATTCGCTTTTGGAACCCATCTTGCGACATGTCAAACTTCATGATTTTGCAAAACAAGTACACTGGAGTACATTTCGGCGATTTTCGATCGAATTGGCCACCCTCCAGGTACTTCCAGGGCCTGGTTCCCTTGGAGAAGTGGTCAATTCTCATTCAATCTTGTAACCCATCTTGCGACATATCAAACTTCATGATTTTGCAAAACAACTACACTGGAGTAAATTTTGGCGATTTTGAATCGAATTGACGACTTTCCGGGTACTTCCAGGGCCTGGTTCCCTTGGGGAAGTGGCCAATTTTCATTCGCTTGTAGAAACCATCTTGCGATATATCAAACTTCATGATTTTGCAAAACAAGTACACTGGAATACATTTCGGCGATTTTCGATCGAATTGGCCACCCTTCCCTTGGGGAAGTGGCCAATTTTCGTTCAATCTTGGAACCCATCTTGCGACATATCAAACTTCATGATTCTGCAGAACAAGTACAATGGAGTAAATTTTGGCGATTTTAGATCGAATTGGCCACTATCCGGGTACTTCCAGGGCCTGGTTCCCTTGGGGAAGTGGCTAATTTTCATTCGCTTTTAGAACCCATTTTGCGACATATCAAACTTCATGATTTTGCAAAACAAATACACTGGAGTACATTTCGGCGATTTTAGATCGAATTGACCACCCTCCAGGGTACTTCCAGGGCCTGGTTCCCTTGGGGAAGTGGCTAATTTTCATTCGCTTTTAGAACCCATTTTGCGACATATCAAACTTCATGATTTTGCAAAACAAATACACTGGAGTACATTTCGGCGATTTTAGATCGAATTGACCACTATCCGGGTACCTCCAGGGCCTGGTTCCCTTGGGAAGTGGACAATTTTCATTCGCTTTTGGAACCCATCTTGCGACATATCAAACTTCATGATTTTGCAAAACAAGTACACTGGAGTACATTTCGGCGATTTTCGATCGAATTGGCCACCCTCCGGGTACTTCCAGGGCCTGGTTCCCTTGGGGAAGTGGCCAATTTTCATTCAATCTTGGAACCCATCTTGCGACATATCAAACTTCATGATTTTGCAAAACAAGTACACTGGAGTAAATTTTGGCGATTTTGGATCGAATTGACCACTATCCGGGTACTTCCAGGGCCTGGTTCCCTTGGGGAAGTGGCCAATTTTCAATCGCTCTTGGAACCCATCTTGCGACATATCAAACTTCATGATTTTGCAAAACAAGTACACTGGAGTACATTTCGGCGATTTTCGATCGAATTGGCCACCCTCCGGGTACTTCCAGGGCCTGGTTCCCTTGGGGAAGTGGCCAATTTTCATTCAATCTTGGAACCCATCTTGCGACATATCAAACTTCATGATTTTGCAAAACAAGTACAATGGAGTAAATTTTGGCGATTTTGGATCGAATTGACCACTATCCGGGTACTCCAGGGCCTGGTTCCCTTGGGGAATTGGCCAATTTACATTCGCTTTTGGAACCCATCTTGCGAAATATCAAACTTCATAATTTTGCAAAACAAGTACACTGGAGTACATTTCGGCGATTTTCGATCGAATTGGCCACCCTCCAGGTACTTCCAGGGCCTGGTTCCTTGGGGAAGTGGCCAATTTTCGTTCAATCTTGGAACCCATCTTGCGACATATCAAGCTTCATGATTTTGCAAAACAAGTACAATGGAGTAAATTTTGGCGATTTGAGATCGAATTGACCACTATCCGGGTACCTCCAGGGCCTGGTTCCCTTGGGAAGTGGACAATTTTCATTCGCTTTTGGAACCCATCTTGCGACATATCAAACTTCATGATTTTGCAAAACAAGTACACTGGAGTACATTTCGGCGATTTTCGATCGAATTGGCCACCCTCCGGGTACTTCCAGGGCCTGGTTCCCTTGGGGAAGTGGCCAATTTTCATTTAATCTTGGAACCCATCTTGCGACATATCAAACTTCATGATTTTGCAAAACAAATACACTGGAGTACATTTTGGCGATTTTCGATCGAATTGGCCACCATCCGGGTACTTCCAGGGCCTGGTTCCCTTGGGGAAGTGGCCAATTTTCATTCGCTTTTGGAACCCATCTTGCGACATATCAAACTTCATGATTTTGCAAAACAAGTACACTGGAGTACATTTCGGCGATTTTCGATCGAATTGGCCACCCTCCGGGTACTTCCAGGGCCTGGTTCCCTTGGGAAAGTGGCCAATTTTCATTCAATCTTGGAACCCATTTTGCGACATATCAAACTTCATGATTTTGCAAAACAAGTACAATGGAGTAAATTTTGGCGATTTTAGATCGAATTGACCACTATCCGGGTACTTCCAGGGCCTGGTTCCCTTGGGGAAGTGGCCAATTTTCATTCGCTTTTGGAACCCATCTTGCGACATATCAAACTTCATGATTTTGCAAAACAAGTACACTGGAGTACATTTCGGCGATGTTCGATCGAATTGGCCGCCCTCCGGGTACTTCCAGGGCCTGGTTTCCTTTGGGGAAGTGGCCAATTTTCATTCAATCTTGGAAACCATCTTGCGACATATCAAACTTCATGATTTTGCAAAACAAGTACAATGGAGTAAATTTTGGCGATTTTAGATCGAATTGACCACTATCCGGGTACTTCCAGGGCCTGGTTCCCTTGGGGGAAGTGGCCAATTTTCATTCGCTTTTGGAACCCATCTTGCGACATATCAAACTTCATGATTTTGCAAAACAAGTACACTGGAGTACATTTCGGCGATTTTCGATCGAATTGGCCACCCTCCGGGTACTTCCAGGGCCTGGTTCCTTTGGGGAAGTGGCCAATTTTCGTTTACTCTTGAAATCCACCTTGCGGCATTCAAACTTCATGATTTTGCAAAACAAGTACACTGGAGTACATTTCGGCGATTTTCGATCGAATTGGCCACCCTCCGGGTACTTCCAGGGCCTGGTTCCCTTGGGGAAGTGGCCATTTTTCATTCAATCTTGGAACCCATCTTGCGACATATCAAACTTCATGATTTTGCAAAACAAATACAATGGAGTAAATTTTGGCGATTTTAGATCGAATTGACTACTATCCGGGTACTTCCAGGGCCTGGTTCCCTTGGGGAAGTGGCCAATTTTCATTCGCTTTTGGAACCCATCTTGCGACATATCAAACTTCATAATTTTGCAAAACAAGTACACTGGAGTACATTTCGGCGATTTTCGATCGAATTGGCCACCCTCCGGGTACTTCCAGGGCCTGGTTCCCTTGGGGAAGTGGCCAATTTTCATTCAATCTTGGAACCCATCTTGCGACATATCAAACTTCATGATTTTGCAAAACAAGTACAATGGAGTAAATTTTGGCGATTTTAGATCGAATTGACCACTATCCGGGTACTTCCAGGGCCTGGTTCCATTGGGGAAGTGGCCAATTTTCATTCGCTTTTGGAACCCATCTTGCGACATATCAAACTTCATGATTTTGCAAAACAAGTACACTGGAGTACATTTCGGCGATTTTCGATCGAATTGGCCACCATCCGGGTACTTCCAGGGCATGGTTCCCTCGGGGAAGTGGCCAATTTTCGTTTACTCTTGAAATCCACCTTGCGGCATTCAAACTTCATGATTTTGCAAAACAAGTACACTGGAATACATTTCGGCGACTTTCGATTGAATTGGCCACCCTCCGGGTACTTCCAGGGCATGGTTCCCTTGGGGAAGTGGCCAATTTTCATTCAATCTCGCGAAGTGTTGAAAGCTCTTCGCGATTTAGATGCTTCAAAAGGTGCCGGAGTGGATGGCCTAACACCTTTCCTGCTGAAAGCCTGTGCTGAATCACTAGCGGCTCCACTAACACTACTTTTCAACAGATCGTTGAGTGAAAAAACGTTTCCTGGACTATGGAAAACAGCAACGATGATTCCAATTCACAAATCTGGAAGTTTGCGCAAAGCTAATAACTACCGTGGAGTTTCCATTCTTTGTTGTGTTGGAAAACTTCTTGAATCATTAGTTCATAAAGTTTTGTTATCTGCTGTTAAACCACTCATTTCAATTCATCAGCACGGTTTTCTTCCTCAACGCTCTAGTACAACGAATCTGCTATGCTATTCTAATGCGCTCTTCCGTGAAGTCGAGAAGCGCAATCAGGTGGACTCCGTATACGTAGATTTTTCGAAAGCTTTCGACACCGTGCCTCACCAACATGCCGTTGCAAAGTTACGGCACTTGGGTTTCCTGAATGGATAGAAGATTGGATAATGTCATACCTGACTGGCAGAAAGGCTTTCGTTCGTGTTGATGCCTCACGGTCTAGGACTTTCAGCATTACCTCGGGTGTGCCACAGGGCAGCGTGCTGGGACCTTTACTGTTTATCCTGTATATCAATGACTTGACCAACTGCCTTACCTCTGCAAAGCTTCTGTACGCTGACGACCTCAAAATTTTCAGAGTAATACACTCTTTGCTGGATTGTGTTGCTCTTCAAACTGATATTGACGTACTCCGCCGTTGGTGCGATGAAAACGGAATGAGCGTGAATGTGGCGAAATGTAAAGTCATCACCTTCTGCCGAATCATATCCCCAATAATGTACAGCTATACTTTTGCCGATGCTGCACTAGAGCGTGTTTCGTCGATTCGTGACTTGGGCGTTACAATGGACTCGAAATTACGGTTCAACGAACATATTTCTGCAATAACGGCGAAGGCATTCGCAGTTTTGGATTTATTCGTAGGAATGCAGCTCATTTCACCGATGTTTACACCTTGAAAGCTCTGTACTGTGCACTTGTGAGGAGTATTTTAGAATATGCTGCCCCTATTTGGACGCCGTACCATACGACCCAAGTGATTCGCATTGAACGAGTTCAAAAGCAGTTCATCCGTTTTGCACTTCGGCACCTACCGTGGAACGATCCAATGCACTTACCTGACTATAGAGCCCGATGTCAGCTAATTAACCTGGAACTACTCTCAACAAGACGACTCACCTTCAGAAGACTTGTAGTGTATGACATCATCAGTAGTAACATAGACTGTCCGGACTTGCTCGTGGATGTACAGTTGAGCATACCTAGCCATAGCCTGCGTCACGCTGATTTACTCGCTGTCCCAACCCACCGAACAACGTACGGATACAATAATCCCTTTAGCTCCTGCCTTAGAGCTTTTAATAATGTTTGTAATTTGTTTGATTTTAATGTGTCCAAGTATTGTTTCAAATCTAGAATAAGGAACTTAGAATAAGAGTAGTCTGTACGATCCAATCGAAGACGAATAAACAATTAATTAATATGTTGGAACCCATTTTGCGACATATCAAACTTCATGATTTTGCAAAACAAGTACAATGGAGTAAATTTTGGCGATTTTAGATCGAATTGACCACTATCCGGGTACTTCCAGGGCCTGGTTCCCTTGGGGAAGTGGCCAATTTTCGTTCAATCTTGGAACCCACCTTGCGGCATATCAAACTTCATAATTTTGCAAAACAAGTACACTGGAGTCCATTTCGGTGATTTTCGATCGAATTGGCCACCATCCGGGTACTTCCTCCGAAAAACTGGAATTGGCCACCTGGATTTCCAGGAATTTCTGGACGATTTCCTAGAGGAGCTTCCGGAGGAATTCCTAGAGGAACTTCCGGAGGAACTTCCAGAAGAATTCCTGGAGGAACTTCCGGAGGAATTCCTGGAGGAACTTCCGGAGGAATTCCTGGAGGAATTCCTGGAGGAACTTTCGGAGGAATTCCTGGAGGAACTTCCGGAGGAATTCCTGGAGGAACTTCCGGAGGAATTCCTGGAGGAACTTCCGGAGGAATTCCTGGAGGAACTTCCGGAGGAATTCCTGGAGGAACTTCCGGAGGAATTCCTGGAGGAACTTCCGGAGGAATTCCTGGAGGAACTTCGGAGGAATTCCTGGAGGAACTTCCGGAGGAATTCCTGGAGGAACTTCCGGAGGAATTCCTGGAGGAACTTCGGAGGAATTCCTGGAGGAACTTCCGGAGGAATTCCTGGAGGAACTTCGGAGGAATTCCTGGAGGAACTTCCGGAGGAATTCCTGGAGGAACTTCGGAGGAATTCCTGGAGGAACTTCCGGAGGAATTCCTGGAGGAACTTCCGGAGGAATTCCTGGAGGAACTGCCGGAGTAATTATTGGAGGAACTTCCGGAGGAATTCTTGAAGAAACTCCCAGAGGAATTCCTGGAGGAACTCCCTGAGCAGTTCCTGGAAGAACTTTCGGAGGAATTCTTGGAGAAACTCTCGAAGGAATTCCTGGAGGAACTTCCGGAGGAACTTCCGGAGGAATTCCTGGAGGAACTTCCGGAGGAATTCCTGGAGGAACTTCCGGAGGAATTCCTGGAGGAACTTCTGGAGGAATTCCTGAAGGAACTTCCAGACGATATCCGGGAGGAGTATCTGGAAGAATTTCCCAGAGGCACTTATAGAGGAATATCTGGAGGAATGTTCAGAGGAATTTCTTGACGATCTTTTGAAAAAACTCGTGGAGGAACTTCTGGAAGAATTCCGGGAGGAACTTCTGAATAAATTTTGGCGCTTGAAACCGGTTCACGCCGATCCACGCCACCGCCAATCACCAACGGCGTGACGGTTTCAAGATTGAACGAAAATTGGCCACTTCCCCAAGGGAACCAGGCCCTGGAAGTTCCCGGAGGGTGGCCAATTCGATCGAAAATCGCCAAAATGTACTCAAGTTTACTTGTTTTGCAAAATCATGAAGTTTGACATGTCGCACGATGGATTTCGAAGCCGATATGCCAGTGACATTTTTTTCCGTGAGGGAGGTAACCCCAGTACTCCCCGAAATATATCCGGAACCATGGCCATTGGACAAAAACTAACTTCGGTTCCAAAAACTATAGGAATTTTGTGATCGATTCGAAAAGATTGCTTGAAAATCCGTTAGAAATTGGCTGAGCTGCGTGGTTTTGAATTTTGAGTTTTGTCGTGAAATGGGGGTTGGGGACGTACGTGTTAATCTGGTAGGTGCCAAACCTATGGCAGCCTTTAACCATGGAGAATCTAAACGACATCGAATAGGCTGATGACGTGAACTTCTCGCTCAACGGTGCTCTGATATGCAGAGTAAGCTCAACGACTCGTCTTCCGCAGGTTTAGTCATCAACGTCAACAAAACCAAATCGTAGGACGTAAACACGGCAACCTCTTCCAGTTTTACAGTTGTTGGACAATCAGTGGAGAATGTCGAAAATTTCGAATATTTTGGAAGCCATGTGGCGTCAGACGGCGGTACCAAGATCAACATAGGCGCACGGATCAAGAAAGCAAGGGCTGCCTTTGCGAGTTTAAGTAATATCTGGAAGAACAGGCAGATATAACGCATCAAAAACCGAATTTTCAACTCTAACGTGAAATCTGTACTGTTATACGGTTGTTCATCAACAGATGCCTACGGTACATAATTTGTGCCTGGTGGCCTCACAACTGGATCTCAAACAATGAGCTCCATTGTCCGATAGTAAGGCCGAGGCCGATAGTAATGGTAACTCGGGATCGGAAGTGGGGCTGGATCGGCTACACTTCACAAAGGAGCGGAAACGAAATATGCAAACTAGCATTAGACTGGAACCCAGCGAGACATCGCAGCAAAGGCAAACCCAGAGGCTCATGACGGCTCATAGAAGAAGTCGACCTTAATCTAACCTGGCTACAGGTAAAAGCGATAGCTGGTCGTCGCTCAAGATGGAGATCTTTCAAATCGGCCCTTTGCTCCACCGGAGGCGTACAGGATTCATAAGTAAGTAATTAAATAATCTTCATGCTGCTAGATAAAAATAAAACTGAACTTAACAGTAAAAATCCTCTTCAAAATTGTACAACACCCTTCAACCTACTTCTTTAACAGTTCTCCAATATCCATCGATATGGTAGAAAATATTCGGTGGCGTGGTAAATTCACATACAGCGGCACGCCGACGTGGCGACGGTATAAGAAAATCACAGGTCTAACTGGAAGTCGGCCATCTTAAATTTCAAAATAACGCCAAACACCAATTTCCGGCTTTCGCTCATCGAGCCCGTTCCGGCAATACCCAGTTTCTATGTTTTGTCAATCAAATAAACTGAGAAACTTTTCACTTATCAATAAATTTTCTAAGTCTTTTTCAATGAAAAGATGGTATGAAAGATGGAATTTTTCGATGATATTTTTTTACACGGATTTTCGAATTAACACGGTTTTTTTTTTACACGGATTTTCGAATTAACGCGGTTTTTTTTACACGGTTTTTTTTGCGAGGTACGTATCCCCCTCGTAAAAAAAACCTGGGTGTATATGAAATTTTTATTAGCCTTAACAAGAATTGAAAATTTCAAAAGCTTGTCATAAATAATCTTAAGTTTCAATAAAATTAACAAACTGCTGCAGAGTATCCGAGTCGATTGATATAAATCTTCAAAATCCATCGAAAGATAAAGGCGCTAATAACGTTCGAAATCTTCCCTTCCAGCGTAACGCTCTCGATTTCAAAAAATCTAAGTGACACCCAGTATAGTAAAAAAAGTAAGACCTACGTCAAAAATAAAAACCAAATTCCTTTTCATTGCTTTGCTTTTTAATGGGATGGACATGGGAGTAATGAGATGAAGTTCCCCTAGTATAAGAATTTTTTTTGTCTTGATTAGCGAGACTTTCAGCCCTGGGCTGGCTTGTCTAGAGAGTATAAGAATGAAAAAATCTTTTTATTTTAGAATTATGGCAAAAGCAACCTGAAAAGTGTTGCAAGTCACCCCGTTTGACGGTAATTAGAAATCCATGGCAAACGCAAGACTACTTCGCGTCCTCAAGCAAACAATGGATCATGAACTCCTTTTGGGGAAAACCGATTCCAATAGGTACGTACATAAAGGTTTTCTTTTTACAGACAAATCACAATAGACATTTCACATCATTTTTTGAACACTACCGCTTTTATTGCAAAACAATCAGATATTACAAAGAGCCAATAACCTTCCGTTTCCGCATAGATTCCAACCATTCCTGCAACATTTGCTCCCCACTCTTCGGTTCCCGTCCAGGGTAGTAATGTTCCGGTGGACTTCCCTCCTCCAGCCGGACAAAATAGTGGACGTGTTTGTATTCAACTTCGCCATGCCGACCCCTACCGTGCCGACGGAACCCTTTGAAAACGCGCCCCTTGCCGCAAAACGATTCCGCCACCCACAGATTGGACCGGAACTCGACATTGTGCTGCTTCACGGCCAGCTCGATTGCTTCCAGTATCGTTTCCTTGACCGCAGAGGCACCCTTCTTGTCGATGAAGGACAGCTGCTTGATCGCCTCGTCCACCGACATACCCCGCACGAAGCTGGCCACGTACCACATCTTCTTCGGGCTGTACTTGATGTTGGTCTTCTGGTGGCACACGAACGCCGGCCGGGGTTCCTCATCGGCTGTCTGCGGCGGATAGACGATTTTGTTGTACGGAAGCCATCGTTTGGGGCCACTGCTCTGGTTGCCCCACTTCTTGGACAACGTGCTGCTGGTATGGAACTGGTTGGTGATCGCCGCTGCCGGGGAAGCACTTACCACCGCAACCAAGCGGTTGGGGCTGCCAATGGACAGCCGGCTGAGGCTGCGCAGCAGTTGGGACATTGGTTGAAGTATTTGCAACGTTAATATTTTAAAAGAAATAAATTTTCCGAAATGTTGAACCGAACTGATTATGTATTCGATACGATTTACTTTTGACAGCTTTTTGTTTTGATCAAAAGGGTGCAAGTATATAACAGCGTGAAGTGCGCAGGCGTTTGTGCTTCGGTGATGAAAAACATCGCATCACACTGCTCCATTGGTCAAAAAGTCAAAGTCAAAAACAGCGGTTGGCGAATGTTTTGTAATAAATGATTTGTAAATTTGTTCGAAGATTAGATCACAGTCAAACCACGTCAAACTATTTCTATGACTATGAAATAAATCATAATAAGAAAGCTTTTTGACGTAAACTACGTCTAAGAGGAAGACTCGGATACAGGGTGTAAAATGAAAATTACAAAATTGGGGACCGTCACGAAATCATGTAAGATTTTTAACATTAACAGGTCCTTTATCTTTCAATGCATTTTAAAAATTTATATATCAATCGATTTGCAAACTCTCTACCAATTTTCCAATAGTATTGAAAGTTTTGATCATCAACGGTAAACAATTGAAAATTTTAGTCCTTTAATGCATCATGTATCTCCTGTACAGCGCGTTCCAATTCTTGGTAATTGCCAACTTTTAAGGTATTATCGATTATTGAACTGGGGTGTATGAATGGGGTGGTCCAGCTGCTAGACAGTGGCTCTCTACTCCTTCACAGAGTGGGAGGTGCTGCTAAAGCTGGGTAGTAGTGCCAGTGGGATGGTTCCTTCCTTTACGTAGTTTCCGTCGTGTGGTCGTGTCTAGTATACAACCCAAAATGTTTTGACGTAAACTACGTCTATTTTTGGATTATCTTCACATGCCCATATAATATTTCAAGACAAAATTTTCAAAACGACTTATCTGCTTTCGTAAACAAAGATTCAAACGTCGATTTGACGAATCTGATAGCATTCCCACGCAAACCAAGGTAGGTAGCAGAAACCTTCACCTACGTGTTGATGGTGTTGGTTTGCGTGGGAATGCTATCTGATTCGTCTAATCGACGTTTGAATCCTTGTTCACGAAAGCAGATAAAATTTATTTATAAAAATTATTTAATAAGTCGTTTTGAAAATTTGGTATTGATTTATTTTTCACAGCATGCGCAGGTATGTGCTTTTAAAACATCGTTCGGAACAAAATTTGATATTTGCTGTGGAGGGAAATTTGGCTCATTCTAGGATAATGGTGTAAGTTACTAAATTGTAATTGTAATTTTAGGAAATTTAAAAGAAATTCTACATTGATTTCCTATCTTCTAAATAGATAGAATGTTTATTAATTTGACTACATTTTTTCAAGAAGCCAACCTAATATGCAGTGTAGTGCCTACCACTTTTATAATCAACTAGTTGACCCGGCAGACGTTGTCCTGCATAGTAGGCGAGAATGTGCGTTCTGAACTGCCCACGCAAAGTTCGCATAGGAATCACAATTTTAGTTTTTCACGATTTGCTCAACTTTACTCGTAATTTTCGCATTGGGAAATGTCATATAAACCCGTCGGAAACTATAACGATTGTTTCTGCTGAAGAAATGAAAAAAATCCATCCATCCGTTTTCGAGTTATGCGGATACGAACACAGACCATTTCTTTTTTATATATAAGACTAGTCGACCCGGCAGACGTTGTCCTGCATAGTAGGCGAGAATGTGCGTTCCGAACTGCCCATGCAAAGTTCGCATAGGAATCACAATTTTAGTTTTTCACGATTTGCTCAAATTTACTCGTAATTTTCGCATTAGTAAATATCATATAAACCCGTCGGAAACTATAACGAATGTTTCTGCTGAAGAAATGAAAAAATCCATCCAGCCGTTTTCGAGTTATGCGGATACGAACACAGACCATTTCATTTTTATATATAAGATAAGAAGATAAATAATGATAAAGCATTTTCAGAAATAAACTCTTTATTGCGACATACGACTCTATTCCAGCAAGAGCTTGATTGTTTCTTGCATTTTTGACAGATTTTGTTGATTTTTCCTTATTCCGTTCTTTTCATTCGTCTTGTCCTGTTTGGTCTGCGCGGTTCTCGAATAGTTTTTCCCGAGTCCTCATCCTGTGCTTCGAAGCTGCTGACAAGAGATTTTAATCCAGTTTTTCAGCATGTGCCCACCCCAGTAAAGAAACAATATCGAAATAAAGTCAGTGTTTAGATAAATAGTTGAAATTCGTGATCCACTCCATTTGTTGTGTGCGTGAATAAAAATTCAGGTGGTGGAAACGGTTGCCTGCTTGGCTCTTCCCGAAAGAAGCTGATTCGCAAAAAGGTGCAAAAACGGCGGGACGGTTGTTTGACCCTCCCGATGTGGATTATTTTCAACCTCGTGTAAAACGGAAAATGTGTTAATTTTTTGCAAATACAGTTTTTGTCCCATCGGTCGAATAAGTGAAAAATTATCGGATCGTCAAATCCAAGGTGATTTTCCTACCATCTGCTGGTTTGGAATAAGTCAACCAGAGTTAGCTGTTCCCAGTAGTGAAACGGGCGTGGAAAGCAGTAAATTACTCTGCCGAAGCTCAACCATTACCCAGTTTAGTGTGATCCGTCAAGCGAAGAAGAAAAGCAAAACACCGTGCAAAATCCAATCCCACAGCGGGTGGGGGAGTGCGTGTGGAAAGGCTGTAAAAGCCCTAAGATCAGTAATCATTGTCGTAGCCAGGAATAGAAGGACAGGGGTAAACTTTGTATAATCAGAAATATTTAAAATAAAAAGTCGAATGACTGTTCTACGAGCTTTCCACTGATATGCTGATTTGACTGAATTGATAATCAAAGCGCAATTGAAAGTCCTTCAAAGACATGTCCCAGCTACGCCGATGACAGTGCTGTTATGTTGTGTTGCAGAGTTGAAGAGTGTCGTAAAAATAACCAACCAAGAAAGAAATCCGCTGAAGGAATTTCTAGACAACTCAAGGAATTTGGAGTGTAGTTTCCGTGGATTGTGTGACTGATTTCCGCTATGAGAATGCCTGAACAAAAACCGTGATTGCGCTACATCAGCAGCAGTAACAACATCATCGAGGTGACGACGGCAGAGCGATTCCAAACTCAGCATCAAGTGGGTGGTATTTGGTGCGACCCACACACTCGGTGCCAGAGAAGCAAACCGAAACCAGCAGAGCCAGAATGATGGCACACGGAATAAAGAAACAAACATTGCTGTGCTGATTTCCGATTCAAAGGAGGGTAGACTGCATATAGAAGAAACGAAATTTGACATTGAAACTCAAGGAAGTCTCTGTCGCCGCACACGCTCCGTAATAGAGGAGAACGACAGGACAAAATCGGAATTCTTGACCTGAATCGATCGTATTGGTGTGGCTGCAGTAATTAAACCAAAACGATGGTAAGTGATTTATTAGTATTTAAGGGGACTGCAAATGCTAGCAAGTAGGTAATGAACAGCGACGACCGATGACGATGGGAACCAAAAAAGGGCACTTTTGTCGCCACCGTGTTAGCCTTGTACCTGATTAATCGCATTAGTTGTGTGTGACCCGTGCCAGTTGTTCTAAGATTATTTTCTTTCTTAGCCTGTCCAAGCGATAAATGGCTTATTCGAAGGTGAATAATTGTAGTATAGAAGTGCTCGTGCTTTGCATACTTTATTTCCACTTCATTGAGCGTAGAAGTGTTTATACGCTAATTATCGCTGGGGAACACGACACCTCATCTATCTATCAGATTCAGTTTCACCCCAAGAAAACAGAAATCGATTCTCAAACAGTCAAACATCGTGTCTATGAGAGTGGCGTCTCTCGTCTGATTCAAGCACGTTTCGCCTATTTTGATTTGAAGTTTTGTAGACAGAGCCCCGATGACTAACACCCGCACCCACACCCTGTTTCGTTCCGGCGAAAACGGACACGATATGGGTAGCGTCAATCAATATGGTCGAGATTTCGGACAAATAGAGCAATTATGAAAGATAGGCAAACAGAGCAAATTAAACCACTAACAGACCACCGAACTTTATATGACAGAGCCCGTTTGTCTAGACAAGGCAATAAAATAAGAACTATGTTGGGCTTCGAACAGCTGTTCTTTTCATTTCATTTATTTAGTCTACATCTAAACAGATAACACTGAATCAACAATTTAACGCCACAATACACGGTTCGAGGCCGCATCTCTCCATCCTCGAATACGCCCCACGCTCGCCAAGTCGTTTTGCACGTGGTCGGGCCACCTCGCTCGCTGCGCACCACGTCGTCTCGTACCTGCCGGATCGGAAGCGGACACCATCTTTGCAGGGTTGCTGTCCGGGGGGGTTTTTGCATCATATCGTGCCCATCGTACCCTTCCGACTTTAGCTACCTTCAGGATACTGGGTTCGCCGTAGAGTTGGGCGAGCTCGTGGTTCATTCTTCGCCGCCACACACCGTCTTCTTGCACACCGCCAAAGATGGCCCTAAGCACCCGTCTCTCGAATACTCCGAGTGCTTGCAAGTCCTCCTCGAGCATTGTCCATGTTTCATGTCCGTAGAGCACCACCGGTCCTATTAGCGTCTTGTACATGACACATTTGGTGCGGTGCCGAATTTTTTTTGACCACAGTTTCTTCTGGAGCCCGTAGTAGGCCCGACTTCCACAGATGATGCGCCTTCGTATTTCACGACTAACATTGTTATCAGCCGTTAGCAAGGATCCGAGGTAGACGAATTCCTCGACCACTTCGAAGGTATCCCCGTCTATCGTAACACTGCTTCCCAGGCGGGCCCTGTCGCGCTCGGTTCCGCCCACAAGCATGTACTTTGTCTTTGACGCATTCACCACCAGTCCAACTTTTGTTGCTTCACGTTTCAGGCGGGTGTACAGTTCTGTCACCTTTGCAAATGTTCGGCCGACAATGTCCATGTCATCCGCGAAACAAATAAATTGACTGGATCTGTTGAAAATCGTACCCCGGCTGTTACACCCGGCTCTCCGCATGACACCTTCTAGCGCAATGTTGAACAACAGGCACGAAAGTCCATCACCTTGTATAAGTCCCCGGCGCGATTCGAACGAAATGGAGTGTTCGCCCGTAATCTTCACACAGTTTTGCACACCATCCACCGTTGCTTTGATCAGTCTGGTAAGCTTCCCAGGGAAGCTGTTCTCGTCCAAAATTTCCCTTGGCTCTACGCGGTCTATACTGTCGTATGTCTTGAATTAGTGACAGTGCTATATAAACTAAGTCAAAAAAGGAAAAAAAAGTTAGATGTTCGGATCGGTGATTACAAAACGGCATTGTCCATCCAAGCACGATTTAAGTACGAACTGTGGTAGTGTTTAGTATTAACAGATTCTGGAAGCTTCGTTTCTTGACGGATGAGTTAAAGACTAGTACAAGTACGTTGCCCATCCCCATCTAATGGGGATTCCTTTTCTATTCTTCAAAGTAAGGATGTTTTCATTCTGGAATGGATGGGAGGTATACTGCCGCTAACCGCAAGTCGAGCACATCTGTATATGGGCCTCCATATACAGATGTACTCGACTTACGATTAGCGGCAGTATATGTGTAGTACAGAAAATAATGTAATCGCTTCTCAAGATCGATCGCATTATGAATTCCTAGTGGCACTACTAGTGTGCATCTTTCTCTGAAGAGTAAATGTTCTGTCACCACTCAACGACCCCTCGGTTGCTACGATCAAAAAACTCCCGATGCGAGCGCGAAGAAGAGCCGTACAACCGCCAAAGGTTTTTGTTTTTAATTTCGACTCTGAAGAGAACGGTTGTGTAACCAAATAGAATACAAATTAAGTAGTTAGTAATGTAGCATCGAGTTTCTGCAAAAGATGCCAAAAACATCACCACACGTTGCTGCACGGAGATAGAGAAGCAGGTCCGAAACAGGAAATGAAATCAAACGTGTCGTCCATCCCAAAAACAGATGCGGAACCGTCAACACCATCTCCACAGTCAGTGTCAGAGGAAACCACAACGGTTTCGACATCATGCTCCTGCAACTACGCACAGCCATCGAAGACTGTTCTTTTGCTTACTGCGGTGGTTAACCTAACTGACTCAAAGAATCAGCTCCAGCCGTGTCGAGTGTTACTCGACAGCGGTTCCCAAGTCAATTTTGCTTCCGAAAGGATGGCAAATTTGCTTGGTCTCCCAAAGCGACAGGCAAACGTGCAGATCACCGGCATTAGTGCAATCCGCACGCTGGCTCGCGAAAGAATCAACGTGAAACTCCATTCCCGTCATAATTCGTTCCATCTTGATATGGAATGCCTCATAACTCCCAAGGTAACAGGAATCCTCCCGACTTCCAATATTGACGTGAGTGATTGGGAGCTCCCTGGTGGAATTCATTTAGCCGATGTTAATTTCCACAAGCCGTCCCACGTAGATATGCTCATTGGAGCCGCACATTTCTTCGACCTTCTAAAACCAGGTCAGATACAGCTTGCACCTCACCTGCCGCTGTTACGTGAAAGCCTCCGTTGGATTGTGGCTGGTGTGATAGCCGACAGAGATGCTCCAGTCAGATCAGCGGTGTGCTCAAATACGGCTACAGTTGATGAAATCGAAAAAATGATGTACCAGTTTTGGCAGATTGAAGAGGTTCCCATCGTTTCGAAGCACTCGGCTGAAGAGCAATTTTGCGATGAACAATTTCAGTCGACCCATCGTCGCGACCAATCCGGGAGGTTTATGGTTAAGCTTCCATTCAAGGAGAACGTGAATCAACTGTCCGATTGTCGCGAGGTTGCCCTGAAGCGGTTTTTGCTCCTCGAAAAGCGATTCAAGCGAGACCCTGAACTGAAGGCGCAGTACGTTGAATTCATTCGGGAGTACGAGTCGCTGAACCACTGCCACCAGGTGAGCGAAGCCGACGATCCTCCGGAAATACAAAAATACTATCTGCCTCATCACGCCGTGTTGCGGCCCACAAGTTCCAGTACCAAATGCCGAGTCGTCTTCGATGCCAGCGCAAGGGCATTCCCGTCTCAATTGTCGTTGAACGATGTCCTTCACGTGGGTCCAGTCGTCCAAAGCGATTTGTTCACCATAGCGCTTCGCTTTTGAAAGTATAAATTTGTATTTTCCGCCGATATATCCTAAATGTACCGGTGTTGGTATCACCGAACGATACATGTTATCAACGATTTTTTTGGAGAGAAGACCCGTTACAGCCGTTACGAGTTCTGGAACTAAATACGGTGACGTACGGTACGGCGTCGCCAGCGTTCCAAGCCACACGATGTCTCGTCCAACTTGCTCAAGAAGACACAAGTATCCCTCCCGAAGTGGCTCGGATAATTAAGGAGGACTTCTATGTGGACGATGTTCTTTCGGGCGCGGATTTAGTTGATGAAGCCCTTTAATACTACGAGCAGCTGAAATCATCTCTGGCACAAGGAGGTTTCCCGTTAGCGAAGTGGTGTTCCAACTCGGCGAAATTCCTGCAGCACGTCCCACCAGAAGACCCGGAAAAACAACAATCGATTCCGTTGTATGAAGCGAACGAGCTGATCAAGTTGTTGGGCCTCGTGTGGGATCCAAAGGCTGATACGTTTCAAATTTTATTCCCGTCAGCCCCAGCATCAGTGTTCGTTCATCGCGCTACCAAGAGAGCATTCTACTCGCAAGTGGCAAAGCTGTATGACCCTCTCGGTCTCTTTTCGCCAGTGATCGTAACTGCAAAGCTCCTCATTCAGAAGCTGTGAAAGCCAAACAAGGATGGGATGATCCGGTGGAGCAGGAGTATCAACAGAAATGGAACGAATTTCAAAACGCCCTTCCGCAGCTAGCGCTTATCAAGGTTCCGAGAAGAGTAACAAGTGACGACGCTGTAGCCGTGAATTGCTTCTGCAGTTACATACGGTGCGTGTTGTTATGTCCGGAGCGTGTTCGCGAATGGATCCGCAAAACTTGTGCTTCTGGCCAGCAAGTCGAATGTAGCGCCACTCCACGACCTGATGATTCCCAAGAAGGAATTATGTGCAGCATTACTTTTGACGCGTCTAGTACAGAAAGTGATTCCAGCAATGCAAATAACGTTCGACGACGTAGTTATGTGGTCCGACAGCACCATCGTCCTTGCCTGGCTGAAGAAACCCTTGGATCAGCTTCAGATTTTCGTGCGAAACCGTGTAGGGGAGATCTGTAAAAACACATCGGATTACCATTGGAAATATGTTCGGTCAAAAAATAATCCCGCTGACATCGTCTCAAGAGGACAGTTACCCGAAGCTCTTAGCCAGAATCGTTTATGGCACCATGGTCCAGAATTTCTAGAGGGTTCCGAATACGATATGGAGATTCCAGAATGTGCTCCGCCGGACCCATCGCCTGAAATGAAGATCGTTGTAGCCGTAGCAGCCAAAGTGGATAACTCAATGTTTCAATGAATCGCCTGCTTCGAGCGTGCTTACAGCGGCACACTAGGAGTTAACTTTCTGAAATCGGTATGGCGAAAGGCATCTAAGGTTCGATTTCTCAAAATTAACCGGTACCAAATAGTTTTTCATGAAATGTTTCTAATTTTGAGAAAACCCGCGTTAGATGTCTTTCGCCATACAAATTTCTGACGGTTAACTCATGCTGGCTATTTTGGGCATATACTATAGCGCCTGGATGTGACAGCGGCGGGTAGAAAATCAGTCACTGCCAATAATTCATTATTCCACAAATTTAGTGATTTCCGCAAGATTCAGCGAGTCATGGCGTACGTTCGACGGTTTTTGGACAACTGCCGCACGGTGGTTCCGTGCCAACGAGTGAAGAAACAATATCCCACCATCAGCGAATTACGCCGAGCAACCGATGACATCTTTCGGGTAGTCCAGCTATCGCATTTGAGTGAGGAGATCAAACTAGCCTCGTCGGGTGAAACATGTAAGAAGATTGCCAACCTGCATCCTGTGTACACGGGTGGCTTACTCCGTGTTGGTGGACGTTTAGACAAGTCAGCATTGCCGTTTGAAGCCAAACACCCTATTATACTGCCAGATAAGGATCCAGTGGTGATAATGTTCGTCCGCAACCTTCACCGAGAACTCCTCCATGTTGGGCAGACCGGTCTCATCAGCGCCATCCGCCAAAAGTACTGGTTGCTCAACGCGCGTTCCACGGTCCGACAGGTGACACGTAGCTGTGTACGGTGTTTTCGCACCAATCCGATAGGCACCACGCACGCCACTGGCGCGGGTAAATCCATCTCCGCCATTCGCCGCAACGGGTGTTGACTACGCAGGCCCTATTTGGGTCAAACAAGGTACGTACCGACCGAAACTAGTGAAGGCCTACGTAGCAGTGTATGTTTGTATGGCCACAAAAGCGATCCATTTAGAAGCTGTCTCTGACCTCAGCACTAGCGCATTTCTGGCATCATTGAAGAGATTTGTCAGCCGGCGAGGTCTAGTTCAACGTCTTTATTCCGACAATGCTACAAATTTTAAGGGCGCCCATCACGAAATGAATGAACTTTTCGCGCAGTTCCAAAATCAGCAAACTGTCCAGGAAATTTATCGCTTCTGCCAATCACGGGAGGTAGAATGGCACTTCATCCCGCCCGACGCCCCAGGGTTCGGTGGACTTTGGGAATCGGTCGTTAAGTCGGCAAAGGTGCACCTGAAGAGAATCGTTGGAAACTCCAAATTGACGTTCGAGGAACTTGCCGCCGTTTTGGCCGAGATCGCAGCAGTTTTAAATTCCCGTCCGTTGTTCGCCATTTCCAACGACCCGGCCGATTGTACGGTGATCACTCCAGCTCATTATTTGATTGGTCGTCCCCTTGTTGCTCCAGCCGAGCCGTCTTTGGAAAACATCGACGCTGGCCGTCTGGACCGCTGGCAGCACCTGCAAGTAATGGGAGATCATTTTTGGAAAGCTTGGAGTCGCGACTATCTAAACACCTTACAGCCGCGTAAGAAGTACTTGAAGACATTATCGAATCTACAAGTTGCAATGATTGTCTTGCTTCACAAAAAAAACCAATCACCGCTTAGCTGGAGGTTGGGACGAATAACTGCCGTGCACCCGGACGAAGGCAGTTTTCTGCGCGTGGTTGATGTGTTCTGCAATGGCTCAACGTACCGGCGTCCCATCACGAAGGTTTCCATCTTGCCGATTGAGGACAACCGTCCTGTTCAAGAGCTTGTAGAGAAATGTTGAAATCTGCATTCCAACGGGTGTGGATGTTCTGTCACCACTCAACGACCCCTCGGTTGCTACTATCAAAAAGCTCCCGATGCGAGCGCGAAGAAGAGCCGTAAGCGGCAAAAGTTTTTAGTTTTAATTTCGACTCTGATGAGAACGGTTGTGTAACCAAATACAGCATCCGTTCGCGAACTGGGCTGAAACACCAGCCCAGTTACCGAACGCCGCTTTTAACTGGGCTGACGAGGGATTTGCGATGCATTGTTGTGATCGTTTTTACATGAAGCTTAAAGAATATACCATTCATAATCCCCTCGTCACCGAGTCTTTGTTGTTGATTTTTGACGGATAACTGCTTTTTAACTGGGCTTTGGCCCAGTTAGCGAACGCCCAGTTAAAAAACAGTCCAGTTAAAAAGCGCCCAGTTAGCGAACTGTTGCTGTAGAATACAAATAAAGTAGTTTGTAATGTAGCATCGAGTTTCTTTCAAGTTGGTTCCGTTCCCCAACATCCGCGGTGTCACTGAGGGTGACAATCGGGATTCAGTAGTATCCGTTTCATAGTGCCACAGTGCGTGATATTCTCCCATGGTAGCCACAGTGCGTGGCACATTTCGTTTGGTTCCGTACAGCCAGTGTGTGGTTCACTCCATTGCTGGATTTACAGTCCACCTAACCCATCCCCCCCATTCCCGAACAGTAAAGATACATTTAAGCTCTGAGACTCGACAGCATTCAAGCTGATCACAAAGTTGTGCCTTTGCCCAGGATAATATGAGTCATACTCGAAAGGTAATCCGGTTATCAGAAATGACGCGTATTTATCATGTAGAACTACGAAAAACTGTGATCGAGAGACTAAACTGTTTAAAAACAGCAGTCTCGTTTGTAACATTATCGTTTTCAAAAAAAGCTCCGGATAGATGTCAGGAAAATTACATTCAAAATTACGCATTTACCCGATGTAAGGTAATTTGGTTTGCCTAGAAAGGCGGCATTACTTACATTACATTGTTTTAACTTAAAAGTCCGTTACTGCCTTTTGTAAGTCCGCTTTTCGTGAGTCTGTTTTTCGTGATTCTGCCTTTTGTGATTCTGCCTTTCGTGCCATTCCGCCTTTCGTTAATTCTGCTTTTAGTATTCGCCTTTCGTGTTTCCGCCTCTCGTAGGACACCCCAAAAAACACATGTGAACCGCATAAAATCAGTTCAGAACAGTTACTCTACTCTTTGCGCTTCGAAAACTAGGGTGGGCGGCTCTACCATTGGCTCCTTATAAATCACGGTGTTCATTAATTAACCTAGAAGAACTTAAAAAACGCAGGGAATTCTCAATGATAGCTTTCATAAACGATATTATCGCACAAAGATTGGATAGTAGTGAAATTTTGGCAAATATTATTTTTTACGCTCCTATCCGTACGCTTAGAAGTCTGTTTTATATCAATAATCAAAGAATAAACTATGTGTACCGGTGTAGGCTTGTTGCTGTCTCACTGTAAACTGCCTCGTCGTGCACGATCGCGCATCATCATAGTTCTCATATCTCTATCACTAATACATATACATACCAAGCGTAAACCATCAGTTCGTAACCAAAGTATCTAACAACGCAGGTAGTGTATTCGTTAAGATGTCAGACCGGTTGGAATATCACTTCAGTACATCCCTCCTTACATTTGGAAATAAAGTGTGAAATGTCTTGGTCTGTAATATCATTTATTGACAAATCAATCGATTATGAGCAATCTTAGCTAAATTACTGAAATCATCTATATAATTGAAAATCTTCGTATTTTCTCGGGGCGTTTCTATTTCTATTGGGACGATTAGAATTTACTGGAGTCATTGCGGAACTGGAATGAGTTGGTTCACCGTTAACGTCACTATCAATGGATGAGTGGGTTTCGTCGCCCTCTGATTGCGTACCGGAGTGGCTTGATACAGCTGACGATAACTTCTTCACATGGGCTCGATTTCTCGCATACTCCTTCCCGGTTTCTTTAGACTTAACACCAAGTTCACTTCCATTTACGTTAATTACTTCAAACTCCTCCGCAGAAAAGTTAGGTTGGGTCGATCCTAGTTTCAGATTACGCATCAATATGGTATCACCAACAAGAAGGTCGTTTGCTTTAGCATGTCTATTTTCGTTCGCGTATTGCTTCTTACGTTCTTTGCCATAAGCATCTCGTTCTTCTGCTCCTTCATAGAAGATTCTCTGCGGTTCTTGGATTGTAGGAAGGTAGCTAATCAGCTCTCGATTAAACATCATCTTAGCTGGGGACAGACCAGTTGTCTCCTGAGGAGTCGAGTGGTAGAACAACAAATACTCGTACAGATCTTGTTTCCACTCGGTTCCTTGAGCCAAACTGATTTTAATCCTCTTCTTCAAGTTGCGATTTTGTCTTTCGACAGCGCCGTTGCGTTCAGGCCAATATGGAGTTGTCAAGTTTAAATGTATGTTGTAAGACTCGCAAAATTTTCGAAGCTCTACAGCGCGGAACTGAGGTCCATTATCGGTTGTTATTGACTGAGGAATTCCAAACTTACTAAACATCTTCAACAGTGCCATTACCACCATTGAACATGTTGGGTGTTTCATTGGTTCTGCCATGGTATATCGAGTTGTATAACAAACTACAACAAGCAGCGAATAATCGTTTGGTAAGCCTTCAATGAAATCCATAGCTAAGTCCTGCCATGGTAAAGTCGGTAATCTTCGTGCCATAGGACATGGAGGGTCTGGTTTTGCCATCATTGTACATTCTTTACACGCTTTCAAGGTTTTTTCGACACAGTCATCTAAGCCTACAAAACATAGGAAATCAAAATAGGATAAACAGAAATATACAATTTTAATTGAACTCTTACCGGGGAACCACAATCTCGACCTTAAGTGTGATTTCATTGCAGTTGCACCTTGATGACCCAAATGTGCAATCTCCGTGACTCGCTGTTGGAGAGCCAAGGGAATGACGATACGGTCTCCACGTAGAATCAAGTCTCCATATTGAGATAACTGTTCTTTGATGCCAAGAGTTTTATACTGAACTGGAACATCAGACCAATCATCTGACACCAACGCATCATGAATTTTCCGCAAATCAACATCTTCGGTGCTAGCTTTTATCAATTCTTGCTTGCTGATTCTACACGGCTGCATGTAGGGTGTGATCCAGCTAATAATGTCTGTATCCTGCTTTTCATTTGGGTGAGATGTGCAAAGCCTTGAAAAAGCATCCGCCACATTCTTGTCCCCCGGTTCGTAGCGAGTCTCGAAGTCGAAGTTCTGGAGGCGTAGTATCCATCTCTCTATTCGCGCCGATGGTCTCGATCGTACACGGTCGAACAAGTAAACAAGTGGTTTGCAGTCCGTTATTAGGATAAAACGAATTCCATAGAGATAGATATACAACTTTTCCATTGCCCATATGATCCCGAGACACTCTTTCTCAGTTTGACAGTATTTACTTTCACAAGGAGTTAGGCTTCGTGAAATGCATAAAACAGGACGAATATCGCCATTTTCCTCCTGGGCCAAAACTGCACCCAGACCACACGGTCCAGCGTCAGTTATCAGATACGTCTTATCGTGAGGATTGTAATACTTTAGTGTTTTCTGGTCCGATACTAACCTGAAAAATTTTAACACAACGAATTATTAAAAGAAATACTAACCCAAAATTTTACAAACTGACATTTTCAAACTATCTAACTCCTTTTGGTGACATTCCTTCCAACAAAAAGGCGTTGCCTTATGCAACAACTGCCTCATGTTGTGGGTCCTCTGGGATAGGTTTTCGATGAATTTTCCAAAAAATTGCGCGGTTCCTAGAAGGGAGCGCAGCTCACCAGTATTTTGTGGAGCCCGCATATCCGAGAATGCCTTAATTTTGGCTTCTGTGAGGCTGACGCCATCCTTTGATACATCGTATCCAAGAAATTCTACACATGAAGTCCTCAAAACTGATTTCTTTTCGTTTATTTTTAGGTTGAACGATTTCAAACGATCCATCACTAATGCCAGAATGCGATCGTGTTCTTCTACGGAGTCAGCAAATATCAGTATATCGTCTAGATATATTATTACTCCTTCGAGCCTTCCAATGATAGTTGCGATTGTCCGTTGAAATAGCTCAGGAGCGCTTTTGATCCCGAAGACGAGTCGTGTAAAGCGATATAGCCCACTTCGCGAAACGAAAGTTGTAATATCACGACTTCCAGGTTCAAGCTCCAGATGATAAAACGCAGATTCGAGATCAAGCCTTGATAGCATTTTCGCCTTACGGATAGATGACAGAGCTTCTTCTATGTTCGGCATTGGGTAATTTTCAGTTAAAACAGCTTTATTCGCCGCACGAAGATCAACGCAAAGACGTAGCTTGGCATCGTTTTTGCGTACTGGAACCAAGGGAGAAACCCAGCTGGTCGGATGGTCCACCTTCTCTATGACCTTTTGTTCTAACAACTCTTGTATCTGTTGCTCTACTTCTGCTTCCATAGCGATTGGTAGACGGCGGATCGGCTGACATACCGGCGTGACAGTGGAATCAATATGTATTTTCAACTGGATACCGGGAACTTTTGGAAAAGGAGCCAAACATTTCCGTTCTGTATTGGCAATTGTATTGACTTCATAACCAATTTTCAATACACCAAGAGCAAATGCTGTAGATTTCGATAGGAGGTTGGTTTGTCCCTCAGGCGAGACAAGGATGAAACTCCATATTCCGTGTTCATCTCCTGGTATTTTTATTTCAGTTTCAAAGGCATTACTGAATAAAATATTGTCCGTTGATCCGTATCCTTGATACTGACTGCTTTCCTTAACAGCAGTGCGCTCGTTAATGATCTTAGCACCAGCGCGTTTCAGTTCTCGGTAAGTATTCTGTGTGATAATGTTTGGTGGAGATCCGGAGTCGACCAGCATCTGTATTTCCACACCTCCCACTTCAAATGCCAATGTTTCGCTTCTCTCACCGGCATTGACGCAATATAGTCCCTTCTTGAGCGCCACACTTGCCCTCTTAGGAGGTGGAAAATTGTCTTTACCTTCCCATTTGCGCTTTCTTGGACAGCATATTTTAAAATGGTCCAGTTCGCCGCAAATGTGACATTTCACGCCAGTCGCTGGACATTTGTTCTTATCACGTGCAATGTGACCAGTTCGGTTGCATTTAAAGCATCTGACACTCGCCTTGTTGTTGGTAGGATGCAGCCTTTGAACGAATTCTGGTTGAATCGGTTGAACCTTTTGGTAAGCCTTACACTGAGCCTGTAAGTCTTCCATTGCTTTTCCGAGTTGCAGAATTTCCTCAAAAGTTTTCTCCTCAGACAGTAATTTCTTGCGAAAATCGTGGGAAAAGCAGCCTTCGATAATCTGATCAATCGAAGCATCATTTACGTCTACGAACTCACATCTATTAGCTTGTTCTCTTACGCGGTTGACAAAGTTATCAAATGATTCGTTCTCCTCTTGTTTGATGTTGCGTAACATGTGACGTTCGTATCTTTTGTTCGTTCTTGGTGCATAGTATCGATCGAGAGAAAGAATCATCGAACCGTATTTGTCAATCCTTTGTTCGTCAATCCCAGATTCGTTCCTCTCTGTGACAATTACCTGGTAATGAACTATTTTCTCATACTGATCTTGCAATTCAATGCCACCCAAAACCAACAAAAGGTCACATTTCTCTTCCTCTTCGGTTATCTTGCTCAGTTTCAAATAAAGTTCCAAAGCGCGCTTCCACTTGAGCCAATCATTGCGAGGATCGCGGCCCGGTTTGAATGGTGGAACTACCGTAGCATCTAAAACAAAACGAAATTTCCGACTCAGTACTTCAATATCCAATCCTTTTTTCCGTCTTCGTTCCAATAAAACACAAAAAAATTCAATCATTTTATTTTCATCATGAATATATTATGCTAATCAGTAGCCTTCGTTCCATTGCATTATTGCTCATAATGGGCTACTTGATCCAAAAACGTTGGTTAACTGAAACAAAACATAACGAGGATAAACCTGGCCTGGTCTACGTTTTACATAATTGTGTATCGTTTACGGCAATCATAAATACATAACGATATCACCACCCTCACAAAATAAGATGCGGTTCTTTGAAGCCGTCTACCGATTAGGTGGCATAGTGTTGCCTTTTCCTTTAGCTCCGTTCATACCGCCGCGAGCATTGGCGATTAGCGCTTTGATGTTGCATGAAGAGGGAAAAAGAAGCAGAAATATGATAATCAAAAATATTCAGGAAAACATACGAAAGAAATTTTGAAACTCTCTTTAAATTCTAAAACAATTTAGTTATAAACAGGTAAGCAGTACAGTTGAACTTGTCTACATGGCTTTAATATTTCAATTTCAATTTGATATCATTACTTAATGCAGTATAATTCAACCTTGCATTTACCGTTTTAATTCATTGGCCCAAATTTTAAAGAAAGTTTCAAAAATTTTATTTATTATGTTTCCAGTAGAATATTTGTGATTTATCATGGCTACCAACCTTCCTCTTCTTTAACTCATCACAACATCAAGCGCCAATTATCAAAATCTAATCACGCAACAATACAATACATCTCGTTGGAATATAATTTAACAATACGCGTACGCTACGCCGCTTGCGCATCCGACTGTTATTCTAACTTTGTTATTTGTTGTAACGACGATATTTACGTCTGGCTGTATTGCGGCACCATGTTTTTTGGCTTCCAGGCGAGTTGTTCGTGGATGACAGCTGTTTTATGGGGTGATCGAAATTAATTATTCTTGAAAACATAGAAACACTTTAAACGTGGATTCCGTCAGGAGTGACCTTAAATGGTAATTAACCGCCCATTACCCAAATAACCCAAATAAGCCAAATATACCCAAATAAGCCACGCCCCCCCCGGACCCCCCCTAGATCCGGCCCTGCTTATAAACCAAAACCATGATTTTGTTTTTTTTTTTTTTTTTTTTCGAAGTCTCAACTTAACAATTGATTAGGGCCTACACAATGAAAAAGTAAACAAATTCAATTTAACTTTTATTCGATAGTATCCTCTAATAGCTACTAATAGTACAAAAAATATTCCACATCTTTAAATGGCAGAAAAAACTAATTTTTTGATTGGGCCTACAGTATTTGTTTTTCAAAATATGTATGATTCCACCCTAAAAAACAATAAACCTCGTTTTTTTCTGTCTGGGATAAGCCTTCTCAATTTCAAGACGATAAGGATTTTTTTTCCAGTGTCATCATTGACCTCCGGAAAGAAAATTTCCTCAAAGGCCTTATCCGTATTTACTTTCCAATACCATATAAACAAGGGTCTATGAATGACAAGCAAATGCAGAATGACATCAAAAGAGGGCCTATTCCGGAAAAATATGAAATAGACTTAAAATTTTATTTTAATGATTTCGACATTTTACTTATTTTCAATCAGTGGATTTATCAGATGGATAGATGAGTGTTTGTTATGTGCTTTTTAGGGAGTTTTGCTGCTTCAAACAGCATAAACCTGGGAAAATAGGAATAGAAATTGTGATGCATTTTTTCCGAGACAGCATTTTTCTCAATGTTTACGTTTGGCTGTAAATTTTTCAAATGTTACGCGAGTGACCAGTTGTAGTCTTAATAGACTGAGTATCTCGACTGGACTCTTATGTGATGCACAATACTTACCATGAACTGACTTCAAGCTATGCTCACTTTGAGTCCTGCGATTGCAGTTTAGTATTGTGATCATACCAGCTTGTTCCCTTCCACCAGTCTGTCGGTTTAAAAACAAATAATAATAATAATAATGAAAACATACGCGCATGAATGTTTTCCGAATAATTAACACCATAAAGTTGATTTAATGTTTCTTAGACCGACATTCAATACTTGAATAGTAGTCTATATTGGCAGGTGGTACTGATGCCATCTCCGAAGTAAAGGAAGCCGTTCACTAGCGATTAACGCAACGGCGCATCTTGACAGTAATTCTGTATTTCTCTCTCTGTCAAAGCCGCGTCCCACCCGCGCCCACCACCGCAGGCCAGAGCCATAACACTTTGATGTAATGTGATGGGATCATACTAGTGGACTTTGTTTCAACATGGAATAATTTAAATGACGTAATAATATACAATAAATTAATTTGAAGTACTATTGCAATAAATCGACATATTAATCTGAAACTTCCATTATTTTGGCGAAGTTGATCAAGATTATGGCGTCATGTATCCTTTTACAGTACTGTCTGATATATAAATTTCAATGATCAAATTGGGTCATATTCATTTCACTAAATTTAAGTCTTTAGAAATTAAATTAAATTCAGATTATCATTGGGTATGGTGATACTTCGTGCGTCTGTTCTAAACTAAATGAATGAAATTTTACTATTATGAAGCATTGATTTATATGAATAACATGTTCAAAAATATACTACTCGTTTGGATAGTCATTTCTATTATTGTAGGTTATTATAATTAATGTAAACACTACTTGTCTTTATATTTTACAGATCTGTTATTGTCATTGTGTTGTTGTGGTTGTCTTAATATAAACATAAGGTCTTTTTATAACTTTGTCTTAACCAGGTGTTTTAGTCATTGTTAGATGCAGGTATACTTTAAAACTACAAAAGAATTGTTGAGTATTACCTTACAAATCACATATATTCTTCTATCTATCAATATCTGATTTCTCTTTTATCAGTCTTTTTCTCTTTTGTAATCTCAGCCTCCACTTTTTTCTTCTGTCTCTCTTCTATCTCAGATTTTCAATTTAATATTTTCTATCAATAGTACAGTAAGCTTCTACCTTGGCTGCTCTAAACCATTTCTGGAAACAAAAATAAAAAAAATAAAAATTCTGTTTAATTACTGAATCTAAAACGATTCAATATTATTATTATTTCATTTTTGTGATCAATCTATTTTTTTTAATCCTACGTTCGTTTTCTTGGCTGATTTCTGGTTTTATGACATTACTATTTTGAATTTTCAATCGATATAGAAATCCTGATAAAGTCCTAGAAATAGTTCTCCACTCCCAGTGAAACATTCTGAAAATTGAATGTCTCTAAAATACAAGTAGACTTCTCAATTTCAATCCTATATTACAACCTATCTATCCTACCTATGGCCACGCGTTGACTTCGCTACTGATTGACGAAAGTGATTAATTTTCCGACCCTTGGAAGTGCTAATGAGCCTAGCGGATCCTCCATATGAAACTATACCTGATAAGTATGCCGGGACACGATCAGGGGCTCAGTCTCACCAAAGCAACCGATCCACTGTGAATCGTTAGAGGCACTTTAAAGTGCTCAAATGTGATATGATACACAGATGAATATTATCTTCCAGTACCATCAACCCCCGCGTGACCTTGGCTGAGGCCATGATTTTGTTATTCTAGCATAAACGATTGCTTTGTAAAGATTCTTCATCTAAATGAAACTCCATACTTGATATTTCTCAAAACACATTTATTGCTGTTTGGAGTGAACTCTCATGAACCATTTCACCATAGTGGTTTTAAGTCTTTTGTTGGCGCCCTTTACTACCATGCGAATGTTTGCTTTGGTTTTTGGGCCGTTCACTTTATGTTGTTTATTTGAAAAAAACTGGCTTCAAGTATTTTAAAATGTATATTCTACTAGTTTTTCGATATATCGCATAGCAGAACTGCTCTGGCTAAAAATCTAAACAATCTGATGAAGTTACTAGCTTTGAGCAAACGCTTAAAACCAGACGTGTTGCCGATAATGCGAGTAAACAGCGCAATTTGTTTTAGCTGAAATTTTGTAGATTTCGAATGGTTTTCAATAAATCTTAATCTGCTGTTATAATATAACCATTATGTATAGCGTTTACATGGGTTTAAAAGCGAAATGAGTTTCAAATTCAATAAATGAATTAAATTAGTCATAGAAACTTGAACCTCATATTTCTCGGTTCAGCATTGTTGGTTTTTCAGCTAATCATATGTTGCTCGAGATTTGGTCAGTACATCGCCCACTGTGAAACAGTTTATAAAATGGGTATATCATTTCAGCATACAGTATACAGAAGAAATTGTTGATATCGTTATTTATCATCATGAATCAGTCTGATTTGTCTTCCGGATATAGTTCAGGATTATGCGGGAGGTCAGACCGAAACGGGTTAAGCGAAAAGATGCATTTTATGCCGAAACTATATTTTTTAGAAACAAATGTTGTTCTACAAAATTGTTAGAAAGTAGTGAAGTGGGGCAGAGTGCGTGGGGAGTGAGTACGTTTTCGATTTTTCGAAGTAATAAAACAAGATAAACTAGCAGCACTGCATCAGTTTGACAGGTATTCTGGCCAAATATTATCATGTGTAATTTGAATTGATTTGAATAAACAATAAGGGAGATAAGGAATTAGATATTTTTTGGTCAATTTGCTAAAAATAATTGTGTTTCCGCAACTAGCATTTCATTACCATATAGGGTTGATGCTCCTGGACTCATCTCGCTCGATATTGGTCTCCAAGAAAACGAAGCAATGAAAAGGTTTTGGTTTGTTTATATTTTCATGATTTTTCAGCAGTGACGCATGTTGGCAAAAGGCGACGAAATTGGTACTGTATTTCTGTTCAGATGAGAAAAATATATGTTCAGTGAGATGGAAAATGGAACAGTTCCCCTATACATTCAATCAGGTGAACATTATACCATTTCGATAACCTATTGTATAGAGTACTTAATACTTTATACTTCAATCGGGTTGGTTTTCCTAGAAGTCAAAACCATTACTTGAATATTGTGAATATTGCACCAAGTTAGAATTCGGAAGTCGGGACTTCCGAACCGAACTTTCTTCCGAAGTTTTATTTGTCAAACTAATTGATGCGTTGTTTAGCGCATCTTTAGGCAATCCAGCGCACTACTTCCGAAGTTGGGAAAGTTGCTCATCTGGAAAATCAACTTCCGGTATAGAAAGCGTATAAATTTATTCGGATACACATAAATTTTTGGGACTGTGGTAAAAGTACGCAGGAACAGGTGGGGCAAAAGTACATGTGAATCTCCAAGTTTGATGTTAAACCCGTATCTCCGCAAGGAAATAAGACTTCATCAAAGCGTAAGAATCAACAATTGAAAAAAGGGACAGAAATCGAAAATTATCACAAGTTTAAAGGAAAAGTTGAAGTAATTTGGTGTTAGAAAAACTTGGCAAACAAAGCACTGAGCGAAATGATGAAATTGTATTTGGACTTATTTGTACAGCTAAACATAGTTAGAAAAAACAATATCATCTATAAGTAATTCATTTAATCAAAGAAACATCCATAAATAACGCAGCGCTCAGCTGGGAGGTTGCAGATGTATGACGATCCATATAATTTTTGAGATTTATACAAAAGTGTAATATAGCGGGAGGGTGATGAAATAGCCAAAATTTAACGTTACGTGATTGGTGGACTTTCGGAGAAATTCCTTTGTTTACACTACGCGAAACACTGTTTTTACTATAATATATAAAAAAACAATGTTTTTCGTATGAAAGGCACATTCTACGACCCCTCCCCTTTAAATTACGTAATCTTTAAGCATTCCATTAAATGTTCATTAAATATCAATTAAATAATATTAACTCTTATTTGTGTTAATATACTTAAAGCATATGATTGTATAAATGCATTATTACCCCATCCGATGCGCCTCTTACCACGGTGGGTGGCCCATCATGAAAATTGATATTTTGTTTCTAGAATACTGAATGTTATGTTCTACAAAGTGAAGCATATTATTCCAATAAATTTGGTAAAGCTTTTCTGTATCTTGTTTGATTTAAATTTTACCTAATTGTATTTTTTTTGTTTCAGATTTCTCAGAGCAAATAATCAACTTTGGTGATAATATCTTTTCCGATCAAAAGTTAGGGTTAGGCGCAAGATGGGTCACAGGGTAAAGATGGGTCAGGCGTTTTGAGCATCGTTACATTTTAATGTGGAATTATGACTTTGTGGAGGAATAATTTGTTCCTCTTTATATCACTCGATTTGATGATAAAATTTTATTTGATGATGTCCTTACTATAGGTAAAATATTTTTCAGCATTGTTTCTTATGAAGCCACTTTCTATAAAACGTGTAATCTCGTCGAAATGATGCAAATTTAAACATTTTAGTAACATAGGAACGTATTATAAGTAATGTAGGTGTTATACTAACTGCGTTGAAATAAATAAATTTGATCGAAAATTAGACATTCTAACGTGAACTTCAAATGGGGCAAGATGGAATGTCCATACTGAGGGCACTAGTTCGTATTCAAAAAATATTTTCCATGGAGCTCCAATCATTTTAGGGTTACTTTTGACATAATGATGTTAATTTGTTCATTAGAAAATGTCTATTTTTGTTTTAAGAAAACTATTCTTAAAGGGCTTGTTTTTTTTTCTTTGCAGATATTTTAAATGTAAGAGCCATTTCTCATCAAGGCTTAAACTTATTTTTTATTCAATATAATCATTTGTAATAAACTATCTATCTGTGTTGTAATATTGGGAATGAAAACAATATAATTGCAGTATTTAAATTTGACCCATCTTGCCCCTGCTTGACCCATTTTACCCCGCCATTTTTGATTGACAGAAAAATGAGCTTCTACTTTAATGACTCGAAATGGAATAAAAAGGGAGTTTTTGTTATTTCATACCAGGCTTACAGATTATGAGCTATTTTATGATCCATGTTGAAAATTAAAATAAAATGTTTCTGTTTGAGAATTCAGGTTCGCCTTGAAACCCATCTTACCCCATCACCTATAATCGTTTTTCTGTCAAAATTTCTTTTTTTCAAAAGTTAATATGTCGTTAGGGCAGACCAAAAAAATGTTTACGGCATTTGAAAAGATTTCATATTCTTTATTATGTCAAAAACTTGGAGATATTTATTTTGTCTCATGTTTCATTAATTTTACTGAAGTTATGTTTTTCAGTAAAATTGATTAACTCACAAGAAATACAGATGATGAGGAAATGCTAATATCATCTTAACCTGACGTACATTTAATGAATAGAATTGAGGCGAAAGTATAGAATTGATAGTTCCGTTAGGATACGCGGCATTAAGAATGTTTTATAGAAGTCGATTTGAAAGCAGGCGGGGGCAATATTTGTGATGGCAATATCACGACCTTCCTTCTGCAGCTCCCGTATGAAGGGGAGGGAAGAATATCAGTGTGGAACCTGATATATCTCCACTGGTAAGGAAGGTGGTTTGATTTTATCATATGCCATCGCGTGCGGAAGATTTTCTATCGACAGTACTGTCTCCAAATTCTAATTGACATCAGCATCTAGTCAGGTTTTATTGACAGTTCTGTTTTTCTCATTGCGTCCTTCGTCGCAATGAACGATGTTATTATAGACACGCGTTTTGAAAGCTCTAAAGTCTTCGAAGATGACATTCGTGAAAAATGAAAATTAGGTAAAATTGCTGCAAAGATGTTGTTCTCACGGGATCCGGCGTGGAGCGCAGCAGCGATAGGGCAGACCAGTGCAAAACGACATGAGCGTGGGGCCATTCGAGGATGGAGATACGGCCTCGAACCGTGTATTGTGGCGTAAATTGTTAATTCAGTGTTATCTGTTTAGATGTAGACTAAATAAATGAATGAAATGAATTATTCGGCTGCTCCTTAGAGTTTCATGTTCTTTATATGTTTTTCCATTCTACGACGATTTTCAACAAATCGCTGGATTTAGGATCCAAATATTTGAAAATAGTGACTTTTTCGAGAAAAGTGACTTTAGTGACAGTCGAAAAAGGCTTTTAGTGATTATGAAAAAAGTGACCAAGTCACTAAAAAGACCCGCTACCAAACTGAATATTTCAGAAATGTACGTGAGTTAAAGAATGCACCAACAATTTGCTTTTCCGAAACGTCCGTCATCTAATCTTGCGCCTTATTGTTAAAATTATAATAGACTCATTTTCCTTATTCGGGAAAATGCGCATTCTAAAGAAGAAATCATCGAACTTATTTGACTTATTTCGGGCAAATGCGTGTCGTGAGTATAATTATTTCTCGGTACTTATTCAAAGGACGTATGTGATTTGAAAACAATTCAAACGTCGATTTGTGCAATCTGGTAGCCCTCCACGCAAACCATCCCATAGACAGAGGAGCTTGGCTACCTGTTAGTGGTGTTGGTGCATGGGAGTGCCAACAGATTGGACAAATCTGATTGTATCTTGTTTACAAATCACATACGTCCTGAATAAATACCAGTTCATTCATCAATCAGTGTGCTTCCAAAAGAATACTCGCTCTCTTCTTGTTTGACCATGGTCATTATGCTATAAAGCCCATTGTATTTGAAACTCAAGTTTCTATAAATCATATATATTGGCCCTTGCATCCAACTCATCCAAAATAAATGCTTTTATGTACAATTGTATGCTCCATATTTGTGTATAGATTCCGTGGTCTTGCGATGTTGTAAATCAAGAAATGAAAGCATTTTCATTTATATATCGTTTTCGGGCCGTACACTATTTAGCAAAGCAACCCTGGGTTTTCAACCCCCTCCCCATGTAAGATTTTTCCCACATGGGCAGCAAGAAAATGGTAGTCCCTTCCCTCCTATAGTGCTTACATAATTAGTGTACGACCCCTTTTCGAGGAACGGTACATTCTGGGGAAGAGTATAGCCGATCTTATGGATTAAATATGGAATAATTACTGCACGACACACATATCTAATGTTATTAGAAACACCTACTTACAGTGTTCGAGCATGCTGTTGCAGTACGTCACAAAGCTGACCGCACCAAACACAACACAGGCTCAACACGAGCTGCTCCTCTTCAGTTCCAGTCCATCTCCACCGCTGCCAGACGGGCTGGGCTTCAATTATCCTCCGCACATTTGGAGCACTGCTTCATATCCTTCAATTTCAGTTTCTTCTTCACCATCGTCGGATCGATAGCCTTCTTGACGATGGATCATTTTTCGCCCGGAGCCTGGTGGGCGGGCAGCCTTACGTCGTCGTTCGACTCCGTCGAGAATCGTCGTCTAATGTCATTGCACTTTCTTCACCATCGCGGCACTTGTCGTCAGGATCCCCCATCGGGACAGGCTCGGTCCAGCTGGAAACACATGGAGGAAGCGTGTCCTCTCCAGTGGAATGATCCAGAAGGGTATGAAACAAACATTTTTTTCGCTTTCAGAGTTAGACTGCATAAGCATTCCAACGGATTAAAAACGACAAATCATGTCTTTCAGACGTGCCCTCAACAAAACACCAAACACTGCTCCTCGACCCAAATTCACGAACAAAAAGACATCCCCTTCTATTCTCTAAGGGTTAATTGCATCTACTGAATTTCGTTGATTTCCACCCGAATATACCGATTGCCGTCATTTTCATCACCATCACGCTATTTGAGACTTACTTTATTTATCTTCTGCGTCGGAAGCAGATTTTGGGCTAAAATTCACTTCTAACACGACCTAAAATACGTACAGACAAAGGTTCCATCTTCTCGTTCGTCACTGTCTGCTTGCTGATGGAAAGTTGAAGAATTTCGTCGTATTTTAGTACGACGATCATGCACCACTGGTACCTAAATTAGTACGTGTGTGACCGATTTGTCAAAATCAAATATAACTTATCTATCTTCGTCGAAATGGATTAAGTCAACTCGAGCATACGAGCTCAATGGGCCTTTTCACGAGACAAAATGTTTTATGTCGGTTCGGCTTTACACGGTTCGTTTAACGGTTGTTAACAAGTTAACAAGCCTTAGCAGTATCAGATGAAAGGACCCATAAGAGTGAAATCAGTAGTAATTCAGTTTCATTTCAAATTTTCGATCACTATTTTGAATCTAGTTTGAATCTGGAGCAAAATTTTTCTTTTCCCCAGCAGTGTTCCATTCATGTTTTTCAAATTTTTAATTAAATGAAATCATTATGTTGCTACCAAGAAAGGCACCGTAATTGCAAAGTGATTTGATCCGTAGGAAAAATGACGCATTCATACACACAAAAATTGAAAATATTTGAATATCGTGATTATTCGTGTTCAAGTCTGCAGAAAATAGAACTGAGAGTTATACCAGTTTAATTTTGAGACAGTTGACTGGTATAAAAATAGAATCTAGAACTGTGCTGGAAAAAAATAATGATTCAGATTTATATTCAAACTAACCCCGAACGATTTAAATCACTGCTGATTTTACTCTAGAGCTTTGGTCCGATTCGTGAATTAAAATCAATTAAACTTAAAAGTGACAGTTCGAAATTATGAAATCCCCTCATAAGAATGGCTGGTGCTACCAAAGACCAACAAAACATCTATCAAAAATGATTCAATATCTGTCAAAAGTAATCTGTTCACGGGCAGGTTATTTGATTTCAAACTGTCACTTTAAGTTTAATTCGATTTAATTCACGAATCGAGACTAAAGTAGAAAATCAGTATGATTCAGTTTCATTCCAAATTTTCGACCACTATTCTAGTTTGAATCTATGGAGAAAATAGAACAAACTCATTGTTTCCCAAGCAGTGTTCTATTCATGTTTTCAAATTTTCAAATATATGAAATCATTATGTTGCTGCCAAGAAAGGCGCCGTAACTGCAAAATGACACGTTCTAACACCAAAGCAACAGAAAAATAAATATGTGAATCTCGTGATTCATTCGTGGTTCAAATCTGCAGAAAATAGAACGGAGCGTCATACCAGTTTTTTTGACAGTTGACTGGTATAAAAAATAAATCTAGAACAGCTGCTGGGAAAATTATTGTTTGAATTCATATTCAAACTGCAGCCCCAAACGATTTGAAACATAACTAGTTTTTACTCTAAGGCTTGAACATTCAGCGATTCGTTTAACTTTTAGTTAAAATTTGTACTTCGATGGTTATTTTCCCATCGTGGTTAAAATTCTACCCGTAGCCGACCCATTTGAGTTTTGACGATGATTGATAGTTATTTGGAACAAAATAGATTTGGCGCCAATTTTCTCGTGAAGAGTTTAACTATCGAACTGTCAGAATCTCTCTGCTCGGAGCGGGTTTTTTAACCACAGAGAAATACCATCAACTGTCAATATAACTAAAATTAAGAATCTAGAATGTTCACACCTAAGGCGGTCTGATTCGCGAATTAAAATAAAATTAAACTCAAAAGTGACAGTTCGGAAATGAAATTCCCTGCTCCTTAAGAATGGCTGGTGCTTGAGAACAAACAAAACATTTATCAAAAATGATTCAATATCTGTCAAAAGTAATCTTGCTCTACGAGCAGGGTTATTTGAAAATTTTCAAACTGTCACTTTCAAGTTTAATTCGATTTTAATTCACGTCGCTTCGTCCCTTTGTTTCTGTCCAAACATGTAGAGTATACCTGTCAAATCCGTATGGATTTTCCTTCTTGAATTTAAGCTCCCCTATCCTCGCCAGCAAAAGATGTTCCGGACAGCGACGACAGCGACATTCTTTATCTATTAACTAAAATATCTTTTCAACGCACAGGTCAAAATCCTTGTCAAAATCTGGGTGGTGCGAATAGAATCGATTCGGTTGTCAAACTGAAGCCAAACTTTTCTATTGTGCCGGAGCCAAACATTGAAGATTGTGGTTATGTTCGTTTCTGATCTAATATTGAAGTATTATTTATTATTTGGGAAAAAATAAAATAACTTGGTTTGAGTTTTATATTCTTTGTAAAAGATATTTTCACATTATATTTCAATTGAAAATTAGTAGGAATGACAAAGCTCGTTAAAAATTCACGATATTCAGCAGTTGATTGGAGCAGGAATGTAGAACAATCGTAGTCATTTGAGTCTGAGAACGTTTGTCCCTCGTAGCATGGAAAGAAATTCGAAGAGCGAAATGTTAACTGCAATATAATTTTGTTTTGGTAGTGATTTTAAATATCCCTCACTCGCTTGAGCGCAGAAAAACGCTCTATCCAACCTTTTGAGTCAAAATCGTTTTGTTTCAAATGCGTATTATTTGGGTTTGGCTTTTCAATGTAAAGCTAGATTGTAGATTCACTCAGTGAAGATTGAACGAGACGTTACCACGATCTCCTTTGCTCATTTTCCCGCGATAAAAGATGTAAACAATCTGCTCCATCTGCTCTCTCTCGCAGGCTTCTTGTGGAATTCCGTGAATCCGTTTGAATTGTTAGAAAGTAATCGATTTTAATTGTGCTCAACAATGACCACCGCTGCTCAGCCAACTTCGCCCAGGCTCGAGGAGGTAGTGGTCGTGGCGAAAAAAGATCTCAGCGCACTTTCAAACAGTACAGCGAGTCGATCTTCGTCACGCAAACTCAAATACAGTGTATGGTGGTTGCACATTTTTCCCCTTTGATTTTTGATTACTTGACGAAACCATTTCCCAATTCCACGGGATCCCAGCCAGGGAACGTCGGAGGAGAGCTGGCCGTGACTTCCGCGAGGAGCTTGAAGCGCGAACGAGAGAACAAACCCGGAGAAGTCGCCTCAGGTGGTGGGGCCGTCGTCGGTGGTAAGACGTGCGATCGAGGCCAACAGCAGCAGCCCCAACAAGCGCAGAAAATCGACGCAACCCGCAGAATCTGGACGCGGACGATCCGGTATGCATGAAACCTCGCGACTCGGACTCGGACGAAACGACACGCGGCTCTGCTGCCAATAGGAAAAATCAAGCGGGAACGGGCACAGGATACGCCAGAGAAATGGAAGAGCGCCAGGAGGATGAGCGAGTTGCAGGAGAACATTCTGTCAGAACCCGTTGTTGAATTAGCGTCCGGCAAGGCAGGTGAGGTGAAACAGCGTTGGGACGATGATGTGGTGTTCAGAATTGCTCGCTGGAACCAGGAGAGAAAGCAACATCAGTTTATCAACGATTCGCTTTGATCCGAGTTCACAAAAGTTATAGATAGGATAAGTACATTAAGTAAAAGGTAGTTTTATGTAAATATGTTTTAGGATAATTTTCGCATACCAATATCATGAATAAAATTTTAAATACTTAAGAATATTATGCAGCATAAGTTTCATTATTTGGAAAGAACTTTTTCATCAATGTATTTATGCATTCTACCTACAACTGAATTCATTTGATTTACATCGGAAGGGTATTCAGAATTTTGTCTCGAATAATCTATATGTTAGGCTGGTAAATATCCTCCTCCACTCTTATACGTACAGGCGCGCTTTCGAACAAAAGCCGATGCGCACTCTGGTTACAGCGCAAAATCAAATGGTTGATAGTTCAGAACGAATCGCATTCGTTCATCCGTAAACAAGAATAGAGCCGTATGAATTTTCTCAAAATAACGAGCTTACTCGAAAAACTATTTGGTACATTTGGTAAATCTTTATTATTTCTTCTTGATAAATACAAAGTATGCGAATAGAACAAAAATCTGACAAAATTGTTGTACTTAAATCATGTTTATTTATGACGAAATTTAAGTACACAGAATCAATTTATGTTACGGAGAATCGATGATATTAATTAGGTATGAATTTAAAGCCATTTTAGCACAACACAAACTAAAGAATAGAATACAGTTCCGCAGGGCTTCAACAACCGGAATTTTGGTATCTATACAGAAAATCATTCTAATCACTTCTTATCGTCGAATTTAGATATTGAAGCCCATGTCTGCATGCACTGTTTATGCTTCTACAATCAACTCCCCACTGTTCCTCGCCCCGATTCCATAATGCTGAAAGTAAAAAAGAAAAACCTATATATAACATACGCGAAGGTTGGGAACACGAAGTTTTCTTTACCAGGCATCGAGGTCTTTTTCCGTTCGACAGGCAAGCTTTGCATTTGGGTTTGTCCGATTTTACCTATTGAGGGCCGCCATCGTACGTCTTGCTGCTGGAAGGCCGCTACCGGACACTCCAAAATTGCCCATTGCTTTTGGCGAATTGTACTTGAAATCAGAGATACAATACGAAATGGGTAAAATCTTTGAGTTAAGCATCTCCCAACCGTTTAATTTTTACAATACTTACGAGATCGTTAAAAAGTGTTACTAGTATGGTAATGAAAGAAAAATTGTCAAGATATCACAACCGGCGCAGTATTGAAAATCGCAGAAAACTGCTGCTCTTGCAGAAAAACCAGGAAAATGATTAGCAATGTATTAAAACAAACCAAAATGACAAGACAATAGGAACGGAACGGGAAGGAAAACAAAGTTGTGCGGTATTCGAACAGCGTGTGCAGAATCCAGCTCTTCTATTAGAAAAAGATATTTTGGTTTACTACACCTATACGTCTATTAGCTTAATATGAATATCCATCAAAATTGCAATGTTTACTTAATCCCACATTTTAAAATACTCTAAAATATTCAAATCTTGAACTAATAAAAAGATCAGAATTTTAATATCCTTCCAGATTTTTTGTCGTCTTCGTCGGCATTACATTATTAATTGTGATGTTTCAAAGCCAAGTTATTGTTTTTGGAATGCTAACACGATAAAACTCTTATGCCCAGGTAAATCGATAAAAAATATACACCGGACAGAATCAGACCAGCCTCTTCACAATGAAGATTACGTAGAAGGCTAAAAGTTTGGGAACTATTTAATTTCATCATCTTAATTTTTCATTAAATGTGTTTAAATTTTGTTTCTGTTAAATAACATTTGTATTTATAATTAAACCTAAAACAGTTTGAGATTAACTCAATTTAATATGACAATTACTAATGTTTAAAGTTTAAAATAGTGAAATCGATGCGTTAATTATTCGCAGCTCAAATATTTTGAAAATTCAATCGTTTTGATAAAAGCCACGTGAGAATCAGATATGAGATTATTGCTTCAACATGTCTCCAGATAAATTTTCAAAAATCAGGACCTCAAACTATGAAAACGTCTGAAGGTACCACTGATAGGAAAGGTGAGAACCGTGGATTAGACTGTTGGCGATCCTGTGTATGTTCTTCGTCTCAAGGCTGCGGCCACTAAGAGCATATCAGAGAGCGTGGTCATCGAAAAATGATTTCGCCTCAAGAACCACCCGTTGCACAAGTGGTCCACGAGATCTGCGAGAATTCTGCATGGTAAGCTTGCCTGTCCGGTGTGTATCGCCCTGATTCACGCCGGATGAAAATTCAGATCTAATCGCACTTCGAATCACCTCCCCGCACACCTACTGGCTTCATCATCAGTACGTCGGACCAGAACTCGGTGACAGTAGATCTATCATCCACATGGGCAATTTCAACGACCAAACGTCGATCCTCTCCATAACGTGCTGAATGTCGATCTCCAGCCATCCGCAAGCCGGTGACGACGCAACAACGATCCTAGAAGGTCGACTCGCTTTCGACAGAATAATCTCAGCGAAAACCCGATCGCCACATCAGCGCACCTGCGACCCTAGCCAGTGGTAAGAACGAACAAGCTCAACAGTTAGTAAGTACTCGAACACACTCATTGCACCTACACAGATCAAGCACTCTCGCCTCTATCAAACTGGTCATTGTAAATGAAATTAAGAAGAAAATGCATGCATAAATAACTAACGACTCACAGAGCACAAATAGAACACAATGTATAAGTGACGTCATATAAGGCAAAATTTTGAATTTTGAATGCAGTCGAACTGCCTTAGTATGGAGTACCATTTATTATCATCTTGCGGTAATAAACCATGTTTTTTTAAGCCTGAAACTAGCATTAAAACCACCAACTCATAAATTAAATTACTAATTTTTATGAAATGAACTACACTAAAAACATATTTTTGAATAAATCTTATGTGTCTCAGAATTCAGAATTAAACGATAGGACTTGGAATTTTTAGTTTTTAATTTGGAAAGATAATCTAGTTTGGGTGGGTTTTGGTTGTTGTTGGAACGTGTCGATTATCAGTAGGATCCGTAGAGAAAAAATAGCTAGCTGGGCAATTTGACCAGAAACTCGCAGACGGCTTCCGCCGTCTGGCAGCTATGATTTTAGAAAACCTCTTCAGTCCTTCAAGTTCCTCCGAGGAATTCTGGAATTTCCTCCAGGAACTTCCTCCGGAAGTTCTCCAGAATTCCTCGGAAGTTCCTCAGGAATTCCTCCGAGAAGTTCTCCAGGAATTCTCCGAAGTTCCTCCGGGATTCCTCAGGAATTCCTCGGGAAGTTCCTCCAGAATTCCTCGGAAGTTCCTCAGGAATTCCTCCGGAAGTTCCTCCAGGAATTCCTCCGGAAGTTCCTCAGGAATTCCTCGGGAAGTTCCTCCAGGAATTCCTCCAGGAATTCACTCCAGAATTCCTCGAGTTCCTCCAGGAATTCCTCCGGAGTTCCTCCAGGAATTCCTCGGAAGTTCCTCCAGGAATTCCTCGGAAGTTCTCCAGGAATTCTCGGAGTTCTCAGGAATTCCTCGGAAGTTCCTCCAGGAATTCCTCCGAAGTTCACTCCGAATTCCTCGGAAGTTCCTCCAGGAATTCCTCCGGAAGTTCCTCCAGAATTCCTCCAGTTCCTCCGGAATTCCTCCGGAGTTCTCCAGAATTCCTCGGAAGTTCCTCAACCAATTCTCCGGAAGTTCCTCCGGAATTCCTCCAGGAAGTTCCTCCAGGAATTCCTCCGGAGTTCCTCCAGATCCTCGAATTCCCAGGAATCCTCCGGAAGTTCCCAGGAACTCCTCCGGAAGTTCCCCGGAATCCTCCGGAAGTTCCAAGTCCTCGGAATTCCCGGATCCTCCGGAAGTTCCTCGGATTCCGGAATTCTCGAGAATTCCTCCGGAAGTTCCTCCAGGAATTCCTCCGGAAGTTTCCATCTGGAAGTCTCCTCGGAAGTTCTCGGAATCCTCAGGTTCCTGGAATCCTCCGGAAGTTCCCCAGGAACTCCTCCGGAAGTTTCCAGGAATCCTCCGGAAGTTCCAGGAATCTCCGAAGTTCTCAGGAATCTCCTCCGGAAGTTCCCCAGGAATCCTCCGGAAGTTCACAGGAACTCCTCCGGAAGTTCCTCCAGGAACTCCTCCAGAGTTCCTGGAACTCCTCATTCCTAGGAACTCCTCGGAAGTTCCCCAGGAACTCCTCGGAAGTTCCCCAGGAATCCTCGGAGTTCTGAACTCCTCCGGAAGTTCCACCAGGAACTCCTCCGGAAGTTCCCAGGAATCCTCCGGAAGTTCCACCAGGAATTCCTCGGAAGTTCCTCCAGGAATCCTCCGGAAGTTCCCCAGGAACTCCGGAAGTTCCACCCAAGGAACTCCTCCGGAAGTTCCCCAGAACTCCTGGAAGTTCCTCCAGGAACTCCCGGAAGTTCCTGAACTCCTCCGGAAGTTCTCCAGGAACTCCTCCGGAAGTTCCCAGGAAGCTCCTCCGGAAGTTCCACCAGGACTCCTCCGAGTTCCACCAGGAACTCCTCCGGAAGTTCCACCAGGAACTCTTCCGGAAGTTCCACGGAACTCCTCCGAAGTTCCACGGAACTCTCCGGAAGTTCCCCAGGAGTTCCTCCGGAAGTTCACCAGGAACTCCTCCCGGAAGTTCCACCAGGAACTCCTCCGGAAGTTCCACCAAACTCCTCCGAGTTCCACCAGGAACTCCTCGGAAGTTCCACCAGGAACTCCTCCGGAAGTTCCACCAGGAACTCCTCGGAAGTTCACCCGGGAGCCTCCTCGGAAGTTCCACCAGGAACTCCTCCGGAAGTTCCACCGGACTCCTCCGGAAGTTCCACCAGGAACTCCTCCGGAAGTTCCACCAGGAACTCCTCCAGGAAGTTCCGCAGGAATTCCTCCGGAATTCCCCGAACTCTTCCACCAGGAATCCTCCGGAAGTTCCAGGAACTCCGAGTCACGAACTCCTCGGAAGTTCCACCGAACTCCTCAGTTCAAGAACTCCTCCAGTCACAGAACTCCTCGAGTTCCACCAGGAATCCTCCGGAAGTTCCACCAGGAACTCCTCCGGAAGTTCACCAGGAACTCCTCGATTCCACCGAACTCCTCCGGAAGTTCCACAGGAACTCTCGGAAGTTCCACCAGGAACTCCTCCGAAGTTCACGAACTCCTCCGGAAGTTCCACGAACTCCTCGGAAGTTCCACGGAACTCTCCGAGTTCCCCAGGAACTCCTCCGGAAGTTCCACCAGGGCTCCTCCGGAAGTTCACAGGAACTCCTCGGAAGTTCCACAGGAACTCCTCGGAAGTTCCACCAGGAACTCCTCCGGAAGTTCCTGGAACTCTCCGGAAGTTCCCGGGAACTCCTCGAGTCCAGCCTACCGAGAACTCCTCGGAAGTTCCGGAACTCTCCGGAAGTTCCACCAGGAACTCCTCGGAGTTCCACCGGAATCCTCCGGAAATTCCACCAGGAACCTCCGGAAGTTCCACCAGGAACTCCTCCGGAGGTTCCACCAGGAACTCCTCGGAAGTTCCCACCGGAACTCCTCCGAAAGTTCCACCAGGAACTCCTCCGGAAGTTCCGCCAGGAACTCCTCCGGAAGTTCCACCAGGAACTCTCCGGAAGTTCCACCAGGAACTCCTGAAGTTCACCAGGAACTCCTCCGGAAGTTCCACCAGGAACTCCTCCGAAGTTCACCAGGAACTCCTCGGAAGTTCCACCAGGACTCCTCCGGAAGTTCCCCGGACTCCTCGGAAGTTCACCAGACTCCTCCGAAGTTCCACCAGGAACTCCTCCGGAAGTTCCACCAGGAACTCCTCCGGAGTTCCACCAGGCTCCTCGAGTTCCCAGGAACTCCTCCAGGTTCCACCAGGAACCTCACTCGAGTTCCACCAGGAACTCCTCGGAAGTTCTGGGAACTCCTCCGGAAGTTCCACCAGGAACTCCTCCGAGTTCACAGGATCAGGAAGTTCACCAGGAACTCTCCGGAAGTTCCACCAGGAACTCCTCCGGAGTTCCACCAGGAACTCCTCCGGAAGTTCCACCAGGAACTCTCCGGAAGTTCCGGAGGAACTCCTCCGGAAGTTCCACCAGGAACTCCTCCGGAGTTCACCAAGACTCCTCGAGAGTTCCACCAGGAACTCCTCCGGAAGTTCCACCAGGAACTCCTCCGAAGTTCCACAGGAACTCTCCGGACACCGAACTCCTCGGAAGTTCCACCAGGAACTCCTCCGGAAGTTCACAGAACTCCTCAGAGTTCCACCAGGAACTCCTCCGGAAGTTCCGGAACTCTCCGAAGTTCCACCAGGAACTCCTCGGAAGTTCCACCAGGTCCTCCGGAAGTTCCACCAGGAACTCCGAAGTTCCGAGCCAGACCTCCGATTCACCACTCCTCCAGTTCACGATCTCCGGAAGTTCACCAGAACTCCTCGGAAGTCCTACTCCTCCAGTTCAGAACTCCTCCGAAGTTCCACCAGGAACTCCTCGAAGTTCCCGAACTCCTCCGAAGTTCCACCAGAACTCCTCGAAGTTCCAGCTCTGACCACCAGAATCCTCCGGAAGTTCCACCAGAACTCCTCCGGAAGTTCCCCAGAACTCCTTCCGAAGTTCCACCAGAACTCCCGGAAGTTCCACCGGAACTCCTCGGAAGTTCCACAGGAACTCACTCCTCGGATCGATTCCACGAACTCCTCAGTTCCACCGGAACTCCTCCGAAGTTCCAGGAACTCCTCCGGAGTTCCACACACTCTAGTTCCTCGTATCCTCGCAATGTTTCAATTCAAATAGTCACTTGGAAGTTGTTGAAATTTCATAATCTCCAGTGTTTATCACACTGAGACCTCTCGAACTTTAACAATCAGATTTGTTCATACGAAATTATAGGCTTCTCAGTAAATATTGAAGAACACGTTTGCGATCGTCAAAGGGTCCTGCAAAACACGGCAGTCCACCTTCCTGGCCATCTGAAATGAAACCTATCCCTGAAGGTTACTCAAAATCGCATTTCGAAAATCAGAAAACTCGACAGATACCATTGGCGGAACCTTTGCTTCTTCGATGAAACTTGGCTAGAAGTGGATTTGATTTGCTCAATTTCGTGATGAATCAAACCTTGTTTTTGGAAAAGTGGAAATTCAGATTCTCCTTCCTCTGTTTTATTAATGCTCATTGCTGAGCGTGGAGACGTGACCTTTTAAGAGTTTTCCCAGAACGGTGTCCTGCAGGATTTCCACCTTGTCGGAATTTTACTTCCCAAACGGGTCCACACGAGGCACGGACCAAGAAAAGATCGTAACGGTGTCGGTGGTATAAATAGCGCTGAGAAGCAGTGTGGAAATTAAGAAATAACTTCATTGTGTATAAAACTTCATTTAGCAAGAGAACAGACAACCGCACAGTAAAGAGGCATCAATAACATGAATTCTCCTTAACTTTTTTTCAAAAGGCCTTAAGTAACATTTTTTCTTGAATTAATTTTGAATACTGCAATCAATAACACATGTGTTCTGTTGATACTATCAAACCTAATTCATAACTATATGAAAACACATGATAACGAAATATCATTTTGGCATGTGTGGCTGCAGGCCTAAGACAATGTATAGACATGCCAATTTCTCTTTCAAAAATTATTTCATTCACTTGTTTCTTATTTGAAGAGCCACGCATGCAGACATGAATGGCATTAGTATGCGATGTGCATATCGAGAACTGTCCACATGCAAAGGTCTATGCACGTGGACACTACTTATAGAAGTATATCAGATGATAGAAAGCCATTGCCGGTAAACGAACTCGACGCAACATACGACGTAAACATAATCTCATGGAAATTGCGAACCGTGTCCTATTACTATGATTTTATATCGCAGTCTCCGGCTGTACATCCTGTTGGAACAAACGAAGACTCTTAGAGAAGTGTCCGATTGCGTTGAGAAAATGTGCGTTTGCTGTGGCCTAAGCATTCAATGTGTGAATCCATTGAATTTGTCTCGATTTCAGTGGAAAATCGTTCACGGAGTTCGTGCAGAATGTCAACCGTTTTGGGAAGCTGCCCTGCATCTTCACGTGACTTCAAGCTGGCGGAAGAATGTGCAATTTTCGGTATCTTTCGCGAGAATTTCAGTTCGATGACCGTTGGTATCCGAAGGATCGAGCGCACCGGCTCAGGAGATGAGTATCTGGGTGGCAACGCCAACATCCGAGCTCAGTGTGCTCAGTATTTTATTTACTGCTGGATCAATCACTGCTGGACTGGAAGTCGCCAGGCCAAAGCAGAGACGATTGCGTGCCAAGATGATCGACGGGTTGGATGTTTTCGAGCGGAGTGGCTAGATGGTGCGGCAGCCTTTCGTGACCGGAAGGAGCGACTTCGCCGACGTGTTGGCAGCTTGCGAGATTGAGCAACCGAAGCTGGCGGTTTCGATCCTGGGTCGTCGTCCTCAGCTGGCAGCTAGGGATGGAACGGGTGAGGCTACCAATCCTACGATCAGGCGCATAAGATGTTGTATAAGTTAACACCAAAGGAGATTGAGACTCGAAGGTTCAGAGTTTGAGTTTGCATCGGTAATAAATCATAGATCTGAGAGTTTGTTTGTTTTTATTCCATTCTTGACCTGTCATGTGCATACATATGTAGTTTTTCGGTGGTGTGTCCAGTTGTTGCTCATGTGTGGTGACGCATTAATACTAATAAACTGTTGATACGCGAAATAAAATCATTTGTGAATTCTGTTGGGGGTTATCAGAAGTAATCCGAATATTGAGTGTGGAAGACCTGTTGCTGCATAATGGCAAAGTTACGGTATTTTTACGACCTCTTATCACAACCGAGGCCGGTGTTGTACATCTTTTAGAAAACACGAAGATCCCCTACGAACGTTGTCTTGTAAATTTGGGAAAGGTATTTCACCATTTTATATAATTAATAACCCTGCAATTAAAAATTATTTTCAGGTGAACCTTACGATCAATTTAAGGCGATCAATCGCTTCCAGAAAGTGCCCTGCATTGTGGACAAACGGACTTCAACTGGCGGAAAGTATTGCCATTGTCGATATTTGGCCAGGAGTATCGCTTCCCGGATCACTGGTATCCGGCCGACAGTCAGAAGCGAGCGCGCATTGATGAGTATCTGGGTGGCAGCATCACAACACTTCTGTCTGTGCCACCTACTTTCAGTACATGTGGCTGCGGCCGCGGCAGAGCTCAGGTGAACCCGGAACGGCGGAAGAATTCAAGGCAAAATGGAGGACTGCCTGGATTTCATCGAAAGATTATCTGGGCGGTGCTAATCGGTTTCTGGTGGGCGATGAGATCTCCGTGGCGGACTTGTTTGCGGCATGTGAGATTGAGCAACCAAGTAAGCTGAAGAATTGTCATTGTACAAAGCGACGCAGGAGCGAATGTTAATCCTTTTGTATTGCAGAAATAGCAGGCTTTGATCCATGTGCAGGAAGGCCAAAAATGACAGCTTGGATGACGCGGTGTCGGGGCAACGCTCATGAAGCATATTTTTTGTACAAAATAACACCGGATAGTGTACCAAGCCGAAGTTGTAAAATTGGCGAATTGGTCATTATGAATTGGTCTGATATTGGGAATATCGCTTTTCTTGAAAATCACTATGTAGCATTTATATCACATAAAATCTTTTTATACCTCCTAAATAAAATTCAATATGTCCTCTATAAAGTATGGATAATTGTTATGTAACGGATACTGACAAATAGGACAAATAGTGGTTCGGAAATTCTTTTCCGTGCTGAAATCACATAAATCCGATCCTATTTGAACCTCATCGAAGAATTATCTCGTCGACAAGATTCTTCTTAGGGGTCCTGTGCATCCGATTGTACAAATTGGCCCATTTGAAAGATCTCTACTTCAATACTATCGCCTAAACCTGCTTCCAGGTTAGATTTTGATTAAGTTCTTTTATTTCTTTATGAAGATTACGCTGGCATCAGTCTGCGAGTCTGCCACTGCGCTGTGTTATCCAGCTGGGTTCGAATATAACGCTTGTTTGCAGTTTTCTTCTTTTTCCTTCTTCCCACTTTTTTCTTTCTCTTCTTCTTGCTTCTACTTTCTATTTTCTTCCTCCTTCTTCTTACTTCTTGTTCCTTTTTTCTTCCGTTCTTTCTATTTTCATCCTCCACTTTTCTTTCTTATTTTCCCCTTCTCTCTTCACCATTTTTATTTTTCTTCTACTTTTTTCTGTCTTATTTCTTCATTACTCTCTCCCTTCTTTCTATATTTTTTTTCTCATTTTTTATCTTTATTTTTTCTTTATTCTTTCTTATTTCTTCTTTATTATTTTTTCTTCTTTCTTACTTTTACTTTCACTTTCATGTTCTTATCTTCTACTTTCTCATTTATTCTTTTTTTTCATTGTTTCGTTCTTTTTTCTTTCCTCTTTTTTCCTACTTCTTGCTTCCATTTTATTTCTTATTTCTTCTCTTCCTGCTTCCTTCTTCTTTTATTTATTTATTTATCCAGACTAAGGCCAAAGTGGCCTGTGCAGTACACAGTGTGTTCTTCTCCATTCGGCTCGATCCATGGCTACACGTCGCCAACCAGGCAGTCTTCGGAGGGTCCGCAAGTCATCTTAAACCTGATCGATCCACCTTGCCCGCTGCACACCTCGCCTTCTTGTGTCCGTCGGATCGTTGTCGAGAACCATTTTCGTTGGATTACTGTCCGACATTCTGGCTATGTGCCCGGCCCATCGCAGTCCCAGGATTCGACTGTAGCGCATACGGAGGTGCTTTTTGTTCGCGCATTTTTTCAAGTATGTTTTTCTTGTTCGTTCGCTGTGTTTACGTTTTCGCTCCGTCGCGTTCGCGTTATTTTCTCCCGGACCCGTCATGGGAGACTCGGTGGCTGACTCGGTCGCTGGCAAGGTGTGAAATCGTACCACAACTGAAGATGCGGGAAACTCCTCCAAGAATATTCTGGCAAACAACGTGTTCTCGTCGTTGTCACTTGAAGATTTGCCACACCGAAGAAGCGCAAGAAGCAGCAACTGCAGTTGTCGCAGGTACAACCAGAGCAGAAGGAGAAGGACGCAAATAAGGACCATCATCAATTTGTTGTGGCGTTTCTCGAGGTCCTGATATGAGTACTACCTCGACCCCGACAAAGCCGCAAAGGCTTTGCTTCAAGGACTCCACAACATGAAGGAAGAGGAGTTCCAAGCAGAACTTGAGTCACTGGCCGTGCACAAGATCGCTCGTCACTATAACACGAAGAAGTATCGCGACCAACTTTACCTCCCAAGTAACAATTTCCATGCTTCTTGGATTTATCTAATTCTTATTGCGGACTTATGACAGCAATCAAAGTGATTGCTCAGTTTTATTGGCGCTCTTATTGCTATCAAAAACCTCCATAAATCTCTGAAAAAGCTTAAACGTCAAATGCCTATTGATCATATGAAAAGATCTATGGTAGTGATGAAGATAATAAATCCAATTTTCACGCTCGAATAAAGACACAATTTTGGTCATAATGTGGTCAAATGAATTACCCCATAAGAATTTTGTATTGGAAGAGTTTATGACGGTGTTTTTATGAAAGCAAAAATTTTTCCGATCAAATTCCATGGAGCCATATTGAAAACGGAAAACATTTCTGCAGTCAGTGAAA